>NC_142127.1:90826876-91470939 GCF_024610735.1 Ursus americanus
CATCTCAGACATTGTAATTTTCACCTCCGGAAGTTCAATTTGGGACTTTAAAAAATATCTCCCTTTTTCTACTTACTTTTTAGAACATGAGACATACTGCTATACTAGCTATTTTAATGTCCTTCTCTGCTAATTTTTTTTTAAGTTCAGCTTTTTATTGAATACATTACAGAATAAGTTTGGTCAAAAAGACCAAAGTTCATGTCATTATCAGCATCCTTTGCTTTGCTTTCACTTTCTTCTCCTCAACTGGGACAACAGTGGTGGAGGGAGCAGGACCTCCTCCTGGTGCAGCACCAGCTGCTGGAGTGGATCCACCAGCCCCTGTGTTGCAAAAGAGACTCTTGATGTTGATATTGACCAGAGCCTTTGCAAACAAGCCCGGCCATAAAGGTTCAACATGACACCCACTGCATTAATGGGAGCCTTGAGCTTATCCTCTGTGACCGTCACCTCATTGTTCTGCACGATGCAGAGTAGATGTAGGTGAGCTCTCAGATCACCTAAATGTGGATGAGTGCTGAGCGGGCTTTGCCAGGTGCGGTGCTGACTGCCACGGGATGAAGTGAGAGCCTCACCCCAACACAGCCTGAGCTTCTTTGGAAGGGCTCTCTGTTATTTTTAACATCCTCATCAATTTTGGCTTTGTTTTGGTTGATTTTTTTGTCCTATCATGGGCCTTATTTTTCTGCATCTTTGCATGCCTGGTCTTTTTTTTTTTTAAAAGATTTTATTTATTTATTTGAGAAAGAGAGAGAGCATGTGCATGCATGAGAAAGGGAGAGCATGAGTGGGGGGAGAGGCAGAAGGAGAGGGAGAAGCAGACACCGTGCTGAGCAGGGACCCTGATGGGGAGCTCTGGGATCACTACCCCACGGGAAGCAGACCCTCAACTGGCTGAGCCACCCAGGAGCCCCTGCCTGGTCTTTTTTTTTTTATTGGATGATGATATTGTAAATTTTACCTTGTTGGGTGCTGGATACTTTTGCGTACCTATACTTATCTTTGAACTTTGTTATGGGGCACAAATTACTTGATAACAGTTTGAGTCTTGCTTTTTAGACATGCTAGGTAGTATCAGTGTATTATTCAGTTTAGGACTAATTATTCCCTGCTGCAGAGACAAAAAAAATTTCTGGATGCTCTGGCCAATGGTCTGTGAATTATGCGTTTTCCAGGCTGACTGGTGAGACCAGACTATTCCCAGGCCTTTATAGACACAGGGTACTGTTACTTCTGGTTGTTCCAAGGGGTTCTTTCCTGGGCCCTGGGTAGCTTTTCACATGCATGCAGTGCTTGTTACTTTTCCAAATACTCAAGGAGAATCCTTTGCAGATGTCCAGAGTTTTCTCTCTATAACTCTCTCTTCTCCAGCATGTAAATTCTGACTACCTTGGTGTCCCCAAACTCTCAGCTCTGTTCCCTCAACTTAAGAGCCTGCTGGGATCCACCTGTTTCTCCTTTTCTATCCTACAGCCTAGAAACTCTTTAAGGCAGTAATCTAGGGCAATCTAAAGGCTTGTTTTATTTGTATCTTGTTTCTAGGAATCACTATCTTTTGTTGGCTAATACTCAGCGTCTTGGAGAACATTGTTTCACATAAGTTTGTCCATTTTCCTAGTTGTTTCAGGTGGGGAGATAAATTCAATCCCTGCTATTTAATTTTGTCCAGAAGCAGAAGTTCTCTACAGACTTTTATTTGAATGTAACTGCTATTACTTTGAGTTTTTGACTCTCAAAAAGAATTTGCCAATTACCTTATACTATGTTAGTGGATCCTTCTCACTTTTTATTCTGTCCTTGTCCCACTTGTCTTTTGTGAGTTGAACATGTCCTATGTTGAAGTGAAATACAGCAGAAGTTTCTCTATTCCAGTCATAGAAGAGGAAAGAGACCACTTCTTAAGGAAGATAAGAACAATGGCCCCTTTGGTCCTTCCAACAGAATCTTCCATTCAAAGCAATGTCCTTAGCGTGTGTCTCCCACATGTTTCTGAGGAATGCCAGTGTTTGTCCTTGAATGAGGGTTGAAAGGGGCCAGCGTAGGAAAGGAAATGTGTGGAAAAAAGCTGAGGATATTCTGACAAGATTCCTCTGGTTTTATTTTTCATCCCTGTGGGAAGAAAGATGTTAGAAATGCTGGCTTCTCCACATGAGAGACTGTTTCAAAAGCCATGGGAAATGGGCATGAATAGATTATCCAGATATACTCATGTGATAGATACATAAAATCATGCCTTGATATTCTGAGCATGTTTTAGAAAGGGATTTGTAGGGCCAAAAAATGATAAAATAGCTGTCCTAAATATGTCATGAGCCTAATATTGAAAAAGTATCTTTTTCCCACAGAACACAGTTCTTATCTCTTAGTCAATATTTGATGCATGCTCATTGCTATTTCCTCGTATTCAGTCAAGGAGGGAAAAGGTGGATTCATCTCTAAGTGATTGATCATCACAGCTTTACTTTGTAGCTGTAGGAGAAAGATGAATTATGGGAGCATGTACACTTTAAATAGCAATTCTGATTACTAAGAGGTCTCCCAATGAAGTCAGAAGGATGGGAGGCGAGTTTTCAGAAGCATGGATGTTTCTTTGGGAGTGTTAACGGTAATTGATACACCTTGCAAAAAATAAAAATGCTGCTAGTTGCTCTAAAAAACTAAATAGGGAGTTATAAAGTAGACTACTATTTGCCTTTTTTAAAGGAATCCCAATTAAAAAGTCTGTTTTAGTTTTATGGGTGTGTGTGTGTGTGTGTGTGTGTGTTTATTGACTGAATTGGAAATTTTATATAGTATCCAATAAGTGGAGAGATTAGAATGAAAATGTATAGACCGTGATTAATGGCAAATAAGAAAAACCAAGTGCTTTGGCAGAGAAAAGACTTGGAGGAAGTATCTACCAAACCCACAGCAGTTTCTCATAAGAAGCGTTTGCCAGGGTCAATATTAACATATCCTCGTTGTGTATGATGTGCTGAGCCAGGAGGTAACTAAAGAAACACAGACATTCTTGCTGTCAAAAGACTCCAATCTAATTGGAGATCCTGGACCCAGCCTTAAAGAGATAAGCAGTCTCAAGTATAAGCCTGTGGAATTCTGGGAAGGTATAATTAAAGAGCTCATTCTATAAAAAGGAATAGTGTTTGCGTTCTTACTATCGCTCAAAATGTTGAGTATTAACTGGAGCTACGAACAACTATTTACGGAGCTACCCCTATGTGTAAGTCATGGGCTGGTAGCTGGTGACACAGCGATTAGGAAAATAATGACCTGTTCTCATGAAATTTAATGCCAGGGGAATTAATGGAACAGCCAGAACCTTGTATACTAAAGGCAGAATCAAGCAGAAGAAAACAGAGTAGAACAAAGCATACCTCTTCAAACAATACTCTTTCTCAAGAGTAAAAGATTGATACAGCACCTTGATCGTAGTTGACATTTATAGATGAGATACTTTATGTACTTCATGTCCCTTCCCTGCGAAAATAGAGGTTCAACTTATGTTGTTCAGGTAAGGTGAGGAAAGCCTGGCATCACATCCAGATCTGTTGATTCCAATGCCTGTGTTCTTCTCAAGACAGTCTGCTGCCTCTCTCATTGGAACCTTGAGCTGTTGGGTCCTTTACCATGGGTGTTTCAGCCAGGTCACCTTCAGTTCGGTTCACCATCCTTGTAAGAGTCCTCTTCCTCGGGCTCGTTTGAAAAGATATCACAGACTTTAAAAGTTGCAGTCTCCTTGCACTGTGGGCCGACGAGTGTAAGACAAGAGACTAAGGAAAAACAGGAGAAAGATAACCGAAGCACATCCCCGAATCACCGACAGAACAAGGCCTCACTTCCTCTTCCACGATGTGACTGATTGCAGGCCCAGAGTGCTGAGAGAACTTGGCCTTGGCTCATTTGGCCTGGAAAGCCCTCCAGGGTCGGTTTGGATGATTCATCAGGAAATGAAGTTCCCTCCTGCCAGTGGTTTGTGGAGCAGCGGGGGATGATTGGACTTTTGCCGATCACTTCTAGAATGGGAGAAGTTACTGTGCTCATATTAAAAACTCAAATGTAGGGCACAGGCTGGGGAATATTTTAAGCTTGCTATCTATCCAGAGTGCTGTATGAGATAGACTTGATTTAATTGCCCTCACGTCTGCTTAGGATATATTTAAGCACACATAAAACCTTCACGAGGGGGGGTTGACGTCTTCCCGAAAGCTGGTGAAAAGTTTTCGGTGGCAGACTAGACTGGAGGGCTCTGGGAGGGTGGTGGAATGCTGGGGGTCCTTTCAATTGACGAGTGTCCATGTCTCTGTAGCCTCGCTCCATTCCTGGGGGACGCCTTCAAAGCACCCAGGAGGCTCCTCAGACTGAAAGGAGTCCCGCGACCAGTAGGGATCTCTTTAAGAAACTGTAAATGTGTGACCTTGAGGGAAAGGTGCACTTTCATGAAGAGAAAAAAGCCCCCATGGTAGCTGGAAGGATATTGAAGCCAGAGGAGTCTGACAGTGGCATCAAGCTGTGCTGTAAATCCCAGACATTCACAAGCCCTGGGCTGTAGACTCTCTCCCAAGTTTTGCTTTGTTTCCTATCAATGGTGTTAACAGCTCTGCCAATGTTCAGCAATTGTGCGAGGAGGACAATACTCAGAGACAAAAATCAGTACAGTATTGTTTTATTTTTAAGCCATATCCAGACAGAAAGATCTCATCTATTCATTGTAATACATTTGTCATTTTCGTCTGAATAAATGCAAGGCTATGAAAAAATGCTGATACCAGTTCTCAGAGAAAACTATTTACAATTGTCCCTCCCTTCTTTCTTTGGGCATTTTCATTATAATCTTTTCAGCTTCACAGAAAGATGAACGAAACTCGTGCACGGGGTATAAAGCGGATGGCCGAACTGCACTGATGATGACCTTCACTTTTAAGGTTAACGGTGGGGAGAAAAAAACAGACTGTCGACTTCAAGAGTTTGGTTACTGTTTTCTGAAAGAGGAGATACTGTGTTCTTTCCTCTCATTACATTTCCCTGGATTGGGTCCTATATGAAGACCCAACGCATTTGTTCATTCATTCACTCATTCAAGACTTCCAAGGGCCAGCTATTGGCAAGACATGGATTAGTTCCTGGAGGTACAATACCTAACGCAACCTCTGAGGTCTTAGAGGCTGGAGAGCCTAGGGAGGGAGATGGCTCCATAAGGAAAGAGAAAATCCTACCACTAAATCACCCAAAGAAGGAAGAAGAGCCCATGATGGGTGATGTGTTTACTTACTTACTTATTTATTTGGGGGGGGGAGAGTGTGAGAGTACAAGTTGGGGGAGGGGCAGAGGGAGAAGGTGAAGAAGACTCTCTGCTGAGCAGGGAGACTGATGTGGGGCTCCATCCCAGGACCCTGAGATCATGACTTGAACCAAAGACAGACGCTTAACTGACTGAGCCACCCAGATGCCCCATGATGGGTGATGGTAAAGAAATACTTGCCACCTGAGACTCACTCTTGGATAAAAGAAAGACTAACCACCCAAATCAGGGTCTTTCAAAGCAGGCTCCAGCCCTCTCCATCAAACAGGCTGATACACCCCTCCACCAAGGGTCCAGTGTGCTGAAAATACATCTCTGACTTCTATTTCCAGCCAAGATTCACTTATTTTTGTAAGTTTCAGGGTGAGTCACTTTGAATGGAATGTATGAGGGGCAAGGAATCAAATACTGTCAACTCTTTTTTACTTAATTTGCTGAACACCTTTTGTTCTTTCTTCTTTCCTTAGAATAAAGAAAACCGATGTATTTAATAAACAACAGGTCTTAGAGACCCTAAAAATAGCTCTTGAAACATCAGGTGATTTTTCCTTGTAGGCTTAATATGGATTTTATTTCCATATTTTTCTCTGATATCTTTGTCATCCACACTAGGGACTTACTTAAGTCCTTTGTGTGGTTTTTGACACAAATCCCTGCTACACCAGCCTTTGCCAAACTTTAGTCGTTTGTGTAAAACCTTAAGAATTTTTTCCACATACTCACATTATGTCTTTTCTTCTTCAATTATTTTGTTATATACGGCTATCATGTCTACTACTATCTATATATTTTATTTAAAGTGACATATACTTTCTCTCTTTTCTTTCTCTTTTTCTCCCTTCTTTCCTTCCTCCCTTCCTTCCTCTCCCCTCCATCCCCTCCTTTCCTCCCTCCTCCCTCCCTCTTTCTTTCTTTCTTTCTTTCTTTCTTTCTTTCTTTCTTTCCTTCCTTCCTTCCTTCCTTCCTTCCTTCCTTCCTTCCTTCCTTCCTTCCTTCCTTCCATCCTTGCCTCTTAGACTAGTTCATTTTAAAAGGAAACTTCATTTGACTACCAGAAATGAAATAACAATTTTGCTTATAATAAATAGAAGGTAATGGCAAAAATAAATATAATGTAAACAGATATTCCTAAATTCTATCCAGGTACTGTCAGAAGGTTCAGAGCCTTTCTGTCTGTTAAAAAGAAAGATTAGCCCATGAAATGAATGATGGAAAAGAAATACCTGAGCCACCTGAGACTTACTCTTGGATAAAAGAAGAAAGACTAAAAATAAGATGACACATTTCTCACTATGTGATTCAGGGTATTGAATGCCATGTTTGGGTATCTCCTAAGGTTATCTCCTGAACCTGTTGGGACATTTCACAGGGCCACAATATAGCCATGCTCCAGGCTCTGGTGGGCCTTCACCATGTCTAAGGCTGTTCTGTTGTAAATAGGGGCAACGCTTACTTTCAAACAACTGCTTCTGCCCCCAGATCTATAGCAATTGACTTCACTCAACTATTCAGAGATATGAGGTAATTTAAAGAATTCATGTATCTTCTCAACAGCCGTTAGCACCTGCAGCCTGTGACATCTGTCACCACCTTTCTGTATATGCTTCCTGTCTTCATTACTTGTCTCTTTAATTAACAGTTTAATTCTTAAAAATAAACTTTACAGTATGTGGTTATGATTGTTTCCATTCGGCACAACAGAAGGGCAAGAACACTAGATCATGGCCGAGCTCCCTCCAATTGTATCCTGCCCGGTAATGATGACAAAAGGACGTCATTCATCAGGGCTGGGTTTCTCCCATTTCATCTAGAAATATAAATATCTTATTTTTAATAGAGAGAGAGAGAGATGAGCTGAGAAGATGATGATGGATCCAGGGTGACACCATGGGCCAGACAAAGCTTTTAAATGTGACATTTTTCAAATCATGGGAGAAGAGAAGAGCAGAGGGAGGAAGAGGAGAGAAATCAAACTACATTTAAAAACAGCAGGCCAGGCTGCCGTGTTGGCACCTCACATTTTTCCCTGAGTCCAAGAGCAAATCTGACGTTTTCTGCATGTCTGTCCATCCCACGATATTGTCACACTGCAGAGAAATTGACTTTGAATCAGAAATGATTGTTTGTTGACAGTGAAAGGAAATAGTCCATTCTTTCCTTACTACAAATTCATCATGTGGTATCTTTACAGAGGGATTTTCTGTTTCAGGAAAATAATAAGTGCAGAGAAGGAAATTGCTAAGTACGACCTGGGTCAAGAAAGAGAAAGACTGGGGCGCCTGGGTGGCTCAGTCGTTAAGCGTCTGCCTTCGGCTCAGGGCGTGATCCCAGAGTCCTGGGATCGAGCCCCACATCGGGCTCCCTGCTCTGCTGGGAGCCTGCTTCTTCCTCTCCCACTCCCCCTGCTTGTGTTCCCTCTCTCTCTGGCTGTCTCTCTCTCTGTCAAATAAATAAATAAAATCTGAAAGAAAAAAAAAAAAGAAAGAAAGAAAGACTATCCAGGTATGTGCTAATAAAATACGGGGACAGGTTCTGTGAGGAATATTCTCAGCTTTAATAAATGACGGAATGTGGAGGATTCTCAGTAATTGTGCTCACCACACTAAACTGGGGGTTTGGACCATAGCTTAAAAAAATAGAATCACTTAATAAAAAGTATTTTCCTAAAGAAAGAATACTTTGAGAAATGTGAATGGGGAAAGAAAGAAGTCTGGAGTTGGGCTAATGTTTACAGTAATCTTTTTTTTCCTTAGAGAGTAAATATTCCTTTGCATAGAGCACTGCCTTCTAAGTGTTTCAGTTGTCTTTTTCCTTTTCCAGGATTCTTGTACTAAAACATAAACACCAACAAGCAAACAAAAGATGAAAAATTACTATGAGAGCTCCTGAGAATAATCAAAGAACATTTTAGGAATTGATCTCATCCAAACATTTGCTCTATTGTATCTGTTCCTAATTTGCAAATAGCCAAACCACTGTGGGAGCTGATTCTTAACAGTTCTACATGGTCTGCAGACTAACCAAGCTGGAGAGGATCAAGGAAGGTGGATATAGGAAACCCTCATTTGTAGAAAGGGGTACGGGCTGCTGTTAACTTGTCTACTGATTTTTTTTTTTTTTTTTTAAAGATGCTATGCAAAGCTTTTGGTCAGAAAAACAGCCTTTAGTAGGCAATGCATTTTACATAAAAGAAACCTTCCCAGGAAGGATGGCTATGAATTTAATTATAAGCTCTTCTCTTTGCATAAATTTGGTTCAGTCTAAATAAGACTTGAAACATGGAACAATGTCCATGGAGTACAATTCACCAATTGTTACTTTTAATTATGTTCACATGCATAATTCATAAATATACTGCATGGACAAGAGGAAAGAAAAGATAAGAAGGAACAAAAGAGATGAATTTTCCATCAAACAATTACTATATAAATAGACAACATATTTAATACATTAGTTAGCAAAGTGATTCTTTGTTCTTGCCAGTCTGGGGCTTAAAAATGTTAAAAGAATCCCCAAACATAACATTGTTACATTTTGTTAATGTCTTTCTTAAACGAAAGAACTAGGGATTATCATTCTTTATTTAAACAAAAAACAAAGCAAAACCTGTCCCCTCAAGTATGGTGATATAGGTATGGTTGACATAGCATAATACTATAATACATACTATTGTAATTGATTCTAATGTGACTTTTTAATACAGAAACATTCAAGAATGACATTATTTCGTCATTAAGGGAGAGCCTTTTCTTGTGCTAGGTATGTCATTTCATGTTGCTACAAAGTATTTGCTAGAATCTTCCTAGTAGTATATGCATCTTACTGGAAAAGAAAGAACTATAAGAACAAATGCATTCATTGCCAGAGAGTGCAAAGTATTTCCTCAACAATACAACTTGTATGAAAGCATTTGATATAATAGATTCAGTGATAGTCCCATTCCTGGAATGCAAAGATTAAATAAAATATTGCTTCGCAAAATTATATGCTCTATACGGAGTTCAAGCTTTGTACTTAAGTATAAATTTGCATTCTTACTGCAAATTTTCTTTTATGTAGAAACAACGTCTTTTGGTTCATGGCTCGGGTTTCAGAAAGCACCAGTCTTCCATGACCAAGCAGAACCATCGAGAGCTAGACAAGGAGTCAGGCACATAGCGACACAAATGTCAGTTGCGTATCCAGTAGAGCTGTTGAAATCTGGGTTCGTGTATGTGGCAAAACTGTGCTGATTCATCCTGAACTTCGAAGTTTAGACAGCTCCAACTGCAGCTCGCCCCCGGCTCATCAGCGGGGTCTACTCTATTCAAGTGAGGTCGGAGGAGCTGAGCAAAATGCGTAGATTTTGCAGACGCGGTGTTAGGAAAAGGAAGAGGGAGGCGCCAAGCCACACGTGCTCAGACCCTTCTCCTACACCTTCCGGTTAGATGCATCAGTCTTCCTTCTCTGAGGGCAGGGGTGGTGGTGACGGATAAGACAGAGTGATGATCTAACAGAATGTCCTTCCACACAGAGTTGATAGTGAAGTGTCTATGGTTAAAGGCTAATATTCCTGCCTTACGGGTGGTTACCCACGTGCTTTCATGTGGAAGGAAACAATATATGCATGGAATAATCTTTAAGTAAAGAAAAGAATATTTAACCCTAATTATCTTATACAAATCTGAATTTAAAATAAAATCCCAGTCTCTATGTCACAGCCATGAAAGGCAACTTTCTGCGTAGGGATTTTTTTGGGGCTTTTTATGATCCGAATTTGGTGCCTAATTTTATTCTACTGTAAAACGGTGATAATAACTGTATGCATCTCACAAGACTGTGTCAAGTATTAAATGGAGTTATACAAATTAGTGTTTTCAAGAGTGTCTGGCATATTGGAAGTACTCAGGAAACGTTAGCGGCTATTGTCATTCGTGTCATTACCGTCACCACCACCACCACCACCGCCAGCACCCCTGTCCTCATCATTATCATCATCACCATCATCATTTTGCAGCTTAGGTGAAAACCTGTGAATAAGTGACAAGGACTTGATGACAGGTCCATTGGAAGAGCTGCTTCTTTTCATTATTTGGCCAAGAAGCAATTAAGGGCCCACGGCGTGCCTAGGGTGGTTGTGAGCAGGCAGTGTGACACGCAGTAAGTCCAAGGTATGACATCTATCTGTTCGAAGCCTATAGTCTACATGATCGTGTAGTTCAGCCAGTGTTCAGCACGGTTCAGAAAACAGAAACTTACATGGGTCCAAGGATCCAGGACATTTTCATGGAAGCAAGCTTTCCATCTGACCTTGAACAGATGTAAGTTGTGTCCTGGAAGGATCTGCGTGAGCAAAGGCAAGAGTTTAGGAAGGAACACAGGTGCCTAGGGCCTAATGAGGGGACCAGATTGATAGGACAATGTTGGCCTTAACCCCTGCCGAGAATTCCAAAACCAAAGTTTGCCCTGGAGGATTCGAGGGGGAAGATGTTTGCCACATCTTTTCACTCCCACCACCCTTACATGAGGTTCCTTGAGCTCAGCCCCCGAGTTACCACTGTGTCCTGAGCATGGCCCTGTCCCCCCACCCAAGCCGGCACTCATGCTCTTCCTCTGGCCCACTCCCTTCCCTTCCTTTCTGTTCTTTGAAATTTGACCTCTTCTTTGAGGTCTGATTTTGTTGTTTATTTGCTTGTCTTTTTTTTTTTTTTTAAGTTATCCTTTCAGTAAAACTCTCTCAGCCTACTGTGTTATACACACATTACTCTCTCTCCTAAATACACTTTTCTTTTATATAATTATTTGACAGTAGGTCCTGAAGGCGGTGTGGTATACTGGTAAGAACACAAGATCTGACTTCTAGGCCAGACTATCTGGCCATCTCTGTGGCCACAGGTAAGACGCTTAGTCTTTCCGGGCCTCAGTTTTCTTAACTGCAAAACAAACAGTTCAGATCGATCGATCGTTAGTGGCTTACCCACGTTGTTAATTTTGTCCTAGGATTTTTCGGTTTCCTTTTCTTACTCAGTTTTATGATAAATCTGTTTTATCTTCTTGGGATTTTAAGTCCATGGAGAGCAGGGACTCTCATACAGCCCCATTACCTAACCTGGTGACTCACGATTGTAAGCATTAACTAAATACTTGGTGAAATTCATTGCTACATATTTCTACCTGTCTGCTCCTGTGAACCCCATCTCCTTGGCCCTCCCACCGTGCCCCCAAATGTCTCCAGTCTCTGGTCTCTGCATTACCCAGAAGTATCTCCTATTGCCTCTTAGTGGGCATTGGAGTGTATTTCGTACATGATGAGAACGAATCAGCTATAACAAAGGCAAGCATCACGATGAGGGACTGTGGAGATGAGTCTATCGTTTGCCCTCATTCAGCGAGGATGACACAACTGGGGAGCAGTGCAAGAAAAAGCAATCTCCTCCAAACTAAATAAGAGCTCAAAAGGCCACCTATCACAGCTGATGTATTTATTTCCATGGTGTTTCCACATGGGGCACTGCCTTACCCTGTGGGCACCAAACACTGTCAGAGTTTCGGAGAGTTTTGTTTTTAATGCCATATCGTTTTTATGCCAATTAGAGATAATCTCCTTGGGCTTTTAAGTAATTTGTCTGTGTAATCTCAGGCACACTGAAAAGAGCCACAAATCCTTTGTTGATTGGAAGACATAGTGGAAACTCCTCAGGCACAGTTAGAAATTAGTCAAAACTTTTAAGTCAATGTGATGTCTTTTCCCCCTCTTCTTTTATCGAATAAAGAAATCTTCCTGCATAGATTAATGCACAAATTAATTAGAAACAGGTTCATGGGGAATTTTCTTTGAGCTTGCAAAACACACACACACACGTGTGCAGAAACACACATACTGCCCACAATCGAACAAGCTTAATGAACCTAGGAATTAGGAATTTTTCCCAAGGAAATGAAATACTTTAGTTGAATTTGAGAGAGGTTTTCACTTTCTTATGGTATTTAGAAGGATTAACAGCTGAGAGTTTATTAACAACTTTACTTCCTTGGGCTGCAAACTTCCGTAGAATGAGCAGACCAGAATGCCTTAATTAATTACTGAGTAATTATAATAATTATATCTTTTCAACCCATGTTTACTTATTATTTTAAAGTACCTAAAAATGCTCATATTGCCCTTTTAAGGAGTAACTCTCCCATAGAAGAATGTAATTTTATGTTAATAAGTTATTATTATTATTATTTTTAAAGATTTTATTTATTTATTTGACAGAGAGAGAGCCAGTAAGAGAGGGAACACAAGCAGGGGGAGTGGGAGAGGAAGAAGAAGGCTCCCAGCAGAGCAGGGAGCCCGACGTGGGGCTCGATCCCAGGACCCTGGGATCACGCCCTGAGCTGAAGGCAGACGCTTAACGACTGAGCCACCCAGGCGCCCCACAAGTTATTATTTTTAACCATCTTAAAAAGGCCAGTTTGATTAGCCTTGTGCATACGAGAAGGGGAGTGGCCTATGATCTAAGTGGCCGCCAGTCTGTGTCCTGGCACTGCTATGGCCATGCCAAAGAGCTTTCCCCTGTTTCCTAGGAACCACTCATCCCAGAACACACATTTTTGGCAGATTTGTTTGAGTTGAAGTTCTTGATTCAAAGTGTGAATTTAACTTACCTTTGAATCCTGTATTGATGTACGTCACCATCGAAGATCCCGATTCTGTCAGCACCAAACAGAATTCATGGATTAATGCCCCACTTTGGTCAATTTGGCCTTCCTTTGCATTTTATGGGGTATAGTCCCTCCATCACTCTTTTGTAGACATATAAAACTAGTGCTTTCATGAATACAAGATGGATATTGCTTCTTATTTATTCCAATTCTGCTATATAATTTATATTTATTCCTTTAACAAACATTAATTGAGAACTTATTATATGGCACGCACTAACAATATAAACTAGGCATTCAAAGACATGCCAAAACGGAAGGTCAAAAATATCATTCAGTTTTCTCTTTTCTCCATCTACACACACACACATACACACACACACCCCAAGGAGCCTCTCCAACCATCTTGAATGTTATCTTTTCTTTTCTTCTGCTTCTCTTGCATTTTTAATTTTTTTTTGTATTCACGTATCCATCCTTGTTCTCATATTGCAAAATTGTGGGCTTGACTGAAGAGCTATTAGGACCAATTACAGTTTAGTAAGAAATTCATAGATAAAACATAATAGCTCTCCAATACACCAGCCATAACTAGTTTAGAAAATTTGGAAAGATCAGATTCCATTCACAAGAGCAAAAATATAAAAATACTTAGAAAAATACTTTGAAAAGAAGAGTAAGGGAACTTTTAAATTTTATTAAGAAAATGATAGAATTTCACTGAGGGACTTAAATAAATATAGAGACATATTTCTAGGTGGAAAGACTGAATATTTTAAGGAGACAAAATGTGTCCAAATGTAATTATAGAATGGTCACAATTCCTATTCATTGCATGGGGATGTATTTGATTGGAGTAAGAACTTGACAACATGCTCTGTTCAGCCACTTCTTTTAGAAAAAAAGACTGGAAACACGCCAATATCTTTACAACGACACTCTCCTAATACTTTTTAAGTCTCAAATTTCCCAATGGAAACATGTTTGCCTCCAATCTGATGTTTTTCTGATTACAAAAGCAATGTTTTTGGCAGCAATGGAATGTAATAATCTACGTAGCTTTCCAGATTTTGAATTTCTGTAACCGTGGTATGATATAATGAAGGGTAGGACTGTCTTGGTCAGCGTTATAGAGGGGATGCTGGACTTGTGGCCTTCTGAAGAATGTGCAGAATGATTTGGAGGCGATGAATATGGAAAACAAATATTTTCAGATCAACATATGAAGGGATGCAAATTAGCAAAGGACACGAGGAGTCCATAAGGGCAGAGGAGGGACATAGATCATGAAAATCTTCTCTAGGAGATGTGCAGTGACATTCATAAGGAGGCGGAATGGGTTACTCTTTTCCCAGACTAATTTACATAGGCTATTCTCTGGACAATCCTGGCGAAGTGGGTGCCAGATATTGGAAGGGATGGCAGGTCATCTTCTCCATATGCTGCTAGTTCTTGCAGAAGGGAGGACGTGTAGGCAGAGGGTGGGTTGAGGTGTGTAGGGACTGTGTGTATAGGCAGGCAGTGTGGAAGAAGAGGTGAGCGTTTGTCTATCTTTATCTGGAGGACTTTTGATCATGAGGGGATATTGAGGCAGGACTATTTTAGACGATCATACCTGCAACTGTTCATTCCGTATACAGACAGTGCTTTGATTCTTTTTGATCTCCAATGGCATTAAAAAAACAAAAGAATGTATCTAGGTAATAAAAAATTCAGCAGCAATTAATCATAGGGAGAAAAATGGTCTGTTCTGGGATGTTCCACTCAAGAGAGCAGATCACTAATATTATTTTGAAAGACAAAAAATGAATCAATTTTTCTTTCCACACACACTAAACAACAATTTCACTCATGAGCTGAGATGCTAACTGCCGGCTCCTGGGTAATGGTAAGCTATATCAACAATGATGTCACTCTGAGAAGAGAAACTCAAAATAGAAACACTCCCAGAACTTCAAATGTCTCCATTCCAAGTGATCTCCTCTAATAGTTCGTGTATGAATTTGCAGGTCAGCTGAAAGAATAAGAAATCATGTTCATTTCTTTCTCTTCGGGATCCCAGAAGACCACTCACTTTTATGTAATGCAAGAACACTGCCGTTTGGGGTGGGAAGTCTTCACAGCTCCAACAGGCTGGCTCTTTGGGATTTGTAGCACTGTTTTAGATTTCGGCTTCCTGCTTCACATTTCTGCTTTGGTTTCCTGATGTTTCACCATCACACCAAATGGCTTTTCAGAACAGAGTTCTGTTTAAGCAGTTTCTTTTATTAAACGTGCTGCGTTTAGCATGGCTGGATTACATTACATAAAACTATGTTGGCAAATTAATTACTGAGCATCATCTTGTCACGGCAAACTTCGATGTGCGCACACAGAAATGTAATAAATCATTGGTGTGGAGTAAATGAGTTGCTATAAAATGTGTATTTCTGCAGTTATAGGAGTTGTAATTACTTTGTCATCACAGACCTCCAAGGTCTACCCAATAGCACCACAGCTGCCTGGACAGCCAAAAAAGCAGGCAATCAAACAGTTGTGTTGATATACGCAAAACAAAAAGATCAGGTTGAATTATTCTCTACCCACTGTGTCAAACCTATCAGGTGCCTTGTTACTATCCAGAACTAACAGAGGGCTGAGGTCAGGCTCTCTTTGTTTCAAGCTTTCCTGGGAGGCATGTATCATTTTTTTAAAAAAAGGTTTATTTATTTATTTTAGAGAGAGAGTGTGTGTGTGGGGGGCAGTGGAAGGGGGAGAGAGAATCCCAAGCAGACTCCTAACTGAGCATGGAGCCTGATGCAGGACTCAATCTCACGACCCTGCGATCATGACCTGAGCTGAAATCAAGAGTTGGATGCTCAACTGACTGAGCCACCCAGGCTCCTCATTTTTTCAAATAATTTTTGAACTTCTAATCACCTTCCAAATAGGGTTATGGTTTTAGTACTTATAATACTTTGTTTTTCATGATTTCTAGAAACTAAAGATAATCATCCATATTTTGGACAATACACATTAATAATAAGGATTTGTTAATATGTTTATAATAGCAAATTAAATGGTACTAATTTATAAGTAACATAGACCGGGTAAAGTCATTTAACAAAGTTAATAAGACAGTATTGATTCTTACGCATGTTTACCCTATCCAGTACTTCCAACTGCCCCGCTGTCAATAGAATTTTTCAGATGAGGAAACTGAGGTACAGGGAGACTAAGTAAGTTGCCTGGGCCACATAGCTAGTGAATGATGGGGCCAGAGTTCGCTCTCAGAGAGTCTGATCTCAGAGCCCTGCTTGTTGCCCTGACCCTAACACTCTTCACACTGCCTTCATTGTTCAGCCGAGTTGACACCAGATTGCCAGCTCTGCAGGCAAGGGCTCGTCCCGCACACCCTTGTAAATCCAGTGCATGGAACTGGGACGGGCAGAGAGTGGGCTCTTAATAAGTGTCAAATGAAAAAAACAAATGAATAATGAAAGCATTGTGTCTCTAGTTCAAATTGTCTTTAGGCTGTTCCTTGTTGCACATCTGTGCTTGAGCCCTGCAAAGCGAGATATATCAAAAAGCAGAAGGATCTTGAGACCTGGGGAGCGGGAGTGGGGGTTGCTCCTTGGACCTTCTTGATGTAACTATGGGTGGTTCCGAGGTAGAGAAGTCAGAAGGTACTTGCAGCCTCTTGGATACTGTGGTTACTATGGTCCCCATGGTACTGGTGACTCTTGCACCAGAGGGACTGAGGACCACCATACTGGCAGCAGAAGCAAGGGCCACAATATATCCTCTCAGAACTGTTACTAGACCAGCGAATTAAATCCCAGTGTTGCTGCACAAATTGTGTCAGGACCTCACTGGTGCAGGCGACATGGTCCTGAGGCACGGCTTTAGTACTGTGGTCCTTCCCCGGATTTCTGGAGTGGGGAGGCATTTATTTATTTATTTATTTATTTATTTATTTATTTATTTAAGATTTATTTGTTTTAGAGAGAAAGACAGACAGTGAGAGACCACAAGCAGGAGTGGCAAAGGTAGAAGAAGAGAGAATCTGGATCCTGATGCTGGGCTTGATCTCCTGACTGTGAGATCATGGCCTGAGCCAAAACCAAAAATCAGATGCTTAACCAACTGCACCAGCCAGGCACGCCATGAGGAGGCACTTTTACTGTTCTTTATGGGCCTGGAGGCTTTGTTGGTGGGCATTAGGACAGGAAGATGGAACTGGAGGAGGAAAAGGAGAGATTCTAGGTTCTAGCAAATTGGACTGTTCGGTATTACACATAATATATCTTCCAAGGATTCCCAGAAGTTTGAAGAGATGAAAACACTGGGCATCCAGTTTTAATAGGTCAAGTCAGAGTTACATAAATAATTGAGTACCCTTTTGCATCCAGGCTGGTGTTGCCTGGGGATATAAAAATTACTTGATTGTATTCAGAGACAAATGGCCTGAGGACAATAAACCAAGCCACCAATTTACAGGGTTGTGTAGGGTGTGTGTTTGGAGGTGGGAAGGACTCAAAATTAAAAAAAAAAAAAAAATGTCCTCACCGTGGAGCCCAGAGAGCCTTGGGCTTTGGAAGCATGTGTTTGTGTTTCCGGTCTGTGCGCACTATGATGGAAAGATGGCGGCAGTGTAAGGTATACCTAGGTCATGTGACTTACTGGCTACCAAAATACATAGCCTTCAATGAAGGAGAATTTAATCGGCACAACTAAAGTCCTGGGAAATACATCAAGTTTATCTTTTAATAAAAGTTGGAAATTGCTTTCCTTTAATTAAAGTGAGTGGGAGGGTGCATAGGAAATGAAACAGAAGTGTTGGATCACGGGGTCGGGGTGTGAGTCCTAGAGCCTGCCAGGATTGCGCTTTCCCTGGGGTTCTCACCTGGTGTTCTCTAAAAACAAACACACCTTGCTTGGTAGATTAAGGCTGTTTGGATGCTGTTCTTTTTGGCAAAAGTTTTCCTCAGGTTGGAGTCTGACTGGGAGTCAAGAACTTTATCTGACTGGGTAACTGTGTTTGTGGAAGGCATCCATGTTTTTGTTCTATGCACGAGGGGATAGAGTCAGGGAAGAAGATAAAGATTTCAGAGGTATCATACTTCCTTGGGAAAAAGAGATATTTATGAGGGCTTTATGCACCTCAAGCGAAGGAAGAAGGGTCAATCCTCCCAGCTTTCTTGTTTCAACTTCGTCTGATGTGACTTTCTACGCAATTGCCGTCTACATTCCTGAAGCTGGACTAGCTGCTGGTGAAAGCTTCCTTCATTAGGTGGTTCCACAAATCCCCTTTCTTCTCTGCTGCTACTGCTTTGTCTGTTCTCTGTTTCTGATTTCTATTGTTGACACCTGGAGGGCTGCCTATAACCCTGCTCTTGACCCCTATTCTCCACTTCATCTCCATGTGGTCCACAAGGAGATGATAGTGTCTGGAGTTAGAGGTGAGGAACTGAGGGACAGGCCCCCATGTCCCTCCTCCCCTTTGCTATCACTATGCCACCCCAAGCTAGGTATTCTCAGTAGCTTTCCCGGTCCCCTCTCATCAATTCATCCCTTCTGCTCATATTTGAAGACCCCTGTCCATGCCCATTCTAGCACTTGGCCTTGACATCTATAATTATAATCTGGCAATCTAGGTCTAAGACTGCATATTTCTTATAAATTGAGCTTATATTTCTTATAAACCTTAACTCCTCTCTTTGTATACCTTATCCAGGGTCTCTGTGCATGGGAAAGAAACTTACCCTTCCAATTCTTTTCCTTTGCAAGTTCCAGTATTACCACATCTGAAAATTGCAAAGATTGCCATTATGCTGGGGATGAGTGAGAAAGAGAGAGGCTGGGAAAATATATCTTGTTTCCTACTAGCCACAGAAGGAGGGGAGTCTGGCCTGGAGGTAGTAGATGACAAGAAGGCAAAAAGACAGACTACATTCTGGGACTTCCTTAAGGAAGAAAAGGATACTTGGGAGTCGAGCTTGGACTGAGGATATTCTGAGGGAGGTGTAGAAAGTTCTCACCCCCTTACCCTTTACTTCACTTTCTTCCTTGCCTTAGTCTGGGATTGCTGCTGCCATGGACTTGGGGCTGGAGGTGTTGCCATCCCCTCTTGGCAGGGAACGTGAGGGCTGGTTGGTCTCTGAGGATCTGGAAGCCCCGCATCCCATCAGAAACATTCTGGACATTCCAGGGCAGAGAAATTCTCATACATTGTGATATCAGGAAGTTGTTAATATAGATTTTACATTCTATATTATTATGGAACACATGTTGTAAAATAAACAGACTTTTCGTGGGCTTCTCCGAGAAACTAATTATGTAACAGATGCACTGTTCTGAGTTCTAAACAGCTGGCTTTCCAGAAAGGAGCCATTTTTAAATCAGAAGCTATCTGTGATAGGCAAAATAATACACTTGAAAAAGATAATATAAATGGTTATATTTTTCAATATGCTTTCTCTGTATTTTTTTTGGAAAAATAGCATTTTCTTTTTTAATTACTGAAGGATTTTAGATTTGTGATTATATTACCAATTTGCTTATCTTGAAAAAAATATTAATAGACATACTAATCACGGATTGAATTAAAACCAGGGACAAATTTACTGTGAAGCTATTAAAGCTTCAGCTTCAGGACTCATCCGACGCCTTGGGAGTGTAAAGTGGGTGAACAATATTTTAACCATAATTGGTTAGAATCACTGTCCCATCCACTCTGACATTCCCTCCATGACGTGTCTCCTCATGGCCAGGGACTCTGGTGTGGCCCTGAGCATTTTTCTTTCTAAATAAATATTCACTTTCCTACCTGATTTTTTGTATTCACAATGGGATACTCTTTTTTTTTTTTTTTTTTTTTTTTTTTTTAAGATTTTATTTATTTATTCGACAGAGATAGAGACAGCCAGCGAGAGAGGGAACACAAGCAGGGGGAGTGGGAGAGGAAGAAGCAGGCTCATAGCGGAGGAGCCTGACGTGGGGCTCGATCCCATAACGCCGGGATCACGCCCTGAGCCGAAGGCAGACGCCTAACCGCTGTGCCACCCAGGCGCCCCGGGATACTCTTTTTTTTAAAGAGTTCTCCACATTTTTTATAAGATTCACATTCTTAATCTGGAGCTGCTCTAATTAAACCAAGAACTAGGATTTTTTTTTTTTTTTAGTATTAAAGCACTGATGGTGAAAGTTCGTATTAACAAAGATAGAATTAAAACTAAATAATTCTGTAAAATATGATGACCACCTGAACACAAATGCATACATATTTCTTGAAGAATATTTTAAATCGTATAAAAATATTTCATGTCATGCAGTAGAACAGAGTATAGTCTTCTTTGTGATAAGTCATCAGTTAAGACTGACTTTTAGGGGCACTTGGGTGGCTCAGTCAGTTAAACGTCTGACTCTTAATTTTGGCTCAGGTCCCCATTTCAGGGTCCTGGACTGGAGCCCCACATCAGGCCCTGTGCTCAGAGCAGAATCTACTTGACGATTCTCCCTCCTCTTCTGCCCCTCCCCCTGCTCATGCTCTGTCTCTCTCAAATAAATAAATAAATCTTAAAAGAATAAGACGTACTTTTAAAATTTTTCTCTTCTCCCTAATCCACTCTGTAGTCATTTGGTCTGCAAGCTGGGCCGCAAGTGTGCCTTTTTTTTTTTTTTTAAGATTTTATTTATTTATTTGAGAGAGAGAGCATGAAAGAGCATAAGAGAAAATGAATAGGGAGGAGGGTCAGAGGGAGAGGTAGCCCACGTGGGGCTCTATCCCAGGACCTCAAGATCATGACCTGAGAAGAAGGTAGATGCTTAAATGACTGAGCCGCCCAGGTGCCCCACAACTGTACCTTCCCAGTGAACAGGTGGTGCACATAGATAAATAATGACGGTTTTCTTTAAATCCTTGCTACTCAAAGTGTGGTCCACAAATCAGCAATAGCAGCGCTGCCTGGGAGCCCATGAGAAATTCAGCACCTCCCGGGGCGCCTGGGTGGCACAGCGGTTAAGCGTCTGCCTTCGGCTCAGGGCGTGATCCCGGCGTTCTGGGATCGAGCCCCACATCAGGCTCCTCCGCTATGAGCCTGCTTCTTCCTCTCCCACTCCCCCTGCTGTGTTCCCTCTCTCGCTGGCTGTCTCTATCCTGTCGAATAAATAAATAAAATCTTTAAAAAAAAAAAAATTCAGCACCTCCCATCCCCAGATCTAGCGTATCAGAATCCGAACGGTAACAAGATTTCCCGGCGTTCCTTACACACCGTAAACATTGCTTTAAATGCCTGCTGCAGTTTTGAGGGACACGGAATATTTGGGAATTAATTATTTCTTTTAATCTAGATAAATGTGGTAATCTTACTGTTGGAACACAGCATAAAATTTATCCCAGAGATCTGAACCTATTATGGTTATTAGATCAAATTGAAAGCTTTGTGAACTCTGGCTAATTTTTTTTTTTTCTTGAAATGTTGGTCTTCTCTCCTTTCTCCCCAGTTTTCAACATGAAGAAGGAAATCTCTTGGTATCAGGAATCTTTGTTCCGGTAAGTAACAAACAAATCTGGTGAAAGGAGTGTTCTCTGTTCAGGCCCTTCTTCCTGTGGCTTCAGCAACAGATTGCCAATGGTTTTCATGGCCTTGCTAGTGCTTTTTTCTTTGTTCTCTAAGTTGACAACAAAACTCTTAAAAATTGATATTTTTAGATCACAGAGAAGGTCGCAGTTAGCTAAGGATTGGGAGCAAGTTTGACATCCGACTCATTCTGAAATACCCATCCCTGCTTCCTCTGGGCTCCCCTACCATATTGCTTATTCCTCTATTAGTAGCTTTTATTTCGTTCTCTCTTTCATTTTATTTGTTATACGCCTGCCTCTCCAACTGGATTATAAACTCTTTGGGGGCAGAAAGAATCCACATTCATTTTTATTCCCCCATCACATTTTCATCTAGTACAAAGCTTGCTAGTAGCACATACTTAGTAAATTCACATGTCACAGACTTACTGTATACAGATCTTTGTATGCATAGCTAGGATCTCTCTTTATAAAATTAGTTGTGTTGCCAGGGAGACATCGATGATTATGACTTGTAGATTAGAGGTAGGAATTGGACAATAAGTCTTGGTTATTGACTAGCAGAATGCAAAAGTTACATTTCCACAGCCCCAGTTATAGCAGATGGACTATAGCACTCTAAAATTTGATCTGGTAACATTCATTAAAATCTGTGAATGAACCAGATGGTAAAGAGTTGTACTGGGGAGAGTGGGCTTTAGATGTAGTAGAACAATAATTTTCTGGTAACTTTTTTTTTTCTTTTCAAATTTGGTGACCTTTCAGAGAGTTTCTTCCATCCTTCACTTCACTATTTCACCTCATCCATAAATAATGAAAGGGCACGGTGGCCTCCCTTGTTTCAATCCTGGCTCTGTTACTTACTAGCCCTGAAACCACCCTGTGCTTCCATTCATTTTTGTAAAATAGGGATGATCAAAATATTATTTAAACAATGATTAATGGAGCCATAGAACAGTGTCTGACACATAATAAGTGATATATATATCTTTGATTCTATTATTGTCCTTCAACGAAAAGAATAAAAATAACAAGCCTGTGGTTCAGCTTGGAAGTGCAAACACCTGAATACTTTGCGTAGTCATTATGCTTCAGTAATATCTGAGGGTACACACTGACAGATCACACCCATTCAGTAAAAGCTTTAGACAATGGGCTAAATGCTATTTTTCATAGATCTCACTATTCTCCTCAAGGCCATGAGTTCTAGTGTGTTTGGGTTTTGGTTGCTCTTCCTGCAATTTTCCAGTTAGTACATGTGGCAGACAGACCCTAGGGACTTCCTGTGAGCCCTTGCTTCCAAGTGCCCACACCTTTGTGCAAACAGTCCCCTTTACTGAGTGTGTGTGGGAACTATAACTTGTCTCTAACCAACAGAGTATAACAAAGGTGCTGGAATAGCACTCCTGTTATTATGTTGTGCTGCATGAGTCTTTTTTAGCAGACGGCAGAGAAGGAGATACTCCTCGCTGGCTTGGTGGAGTAAACAGCCATGTTTATGCAACCAGAAACTGTGAGACTCCCTCTAGGACCTGAGGTGGCCTCCAGCCAGCAACCAGCAACAAGCCAGGCCTTTAGTCACACAACAACTGACTGACCTTGGAAGAAGACTCTTCCCCTGTCAAGACTTCAGATGCGATGCAGCCCAACTGGCCTCTTGATTGTAGCCTATAAGAACCTGAGCAGAGGACCCACATACGCCATGCCTGGATTCCAACCCATAGAAACTGTAATATAGTAAATGTGCGTAGTTTTCAGTCATTAAGTTTGTGGTAATTTGTTACACGATCATAGAAAACTAGTATAGGACAGTCACCAGCACATAAGTGGGACTCACATCAGCAATGGGTCCAGCAGTCTACCATCTTCTTTGCCGTGTCCTCAGTCATGTTGTGGGGGTTAGAGGTCTTTAAGGTCGACTCGCATCAGCTGGTTCTAACTATTCTTAGGCCAGATTCCACTTCATATTAAAGAGTTAGCTTAGAGTTATGTTGGAGATAAAAATAATTTGTCCTTAATCAGATCATTCTTTCGGTTCCTATCACCTTTAAAAAAATAATGGACTTTATTTTTTATAGCAGTTTCAGCTTTATAGAAGAATTAAGCAGATAGCACAGAGAACTCCCATAATCACCCTTAGCCCCTACAGTTTCCTCTCTTATTAGCATCTTGCATTGTGGTACAGATGTTACAATTGATGAGTCAACATTGATATATTGTTATTAGCTATTCATTAAGCAAAGTACAATGTCATGTATCCACAATTATAGTATCACACACAGTACTTCCACCACACTTAAAAATCCCTGTTCCACCAAATCAGCCCTCACCTTTTCAAAACCCATGACAACCACTCACCTTTTTACTGTCTCTATAGTTCTGCCTTTTCCAGAATGTTACATGGTTAGAATAATACAGCACGTAGCCTTTTCAGGCTGGCTTTATTTGCTTGGCAATATGCATTTGTGGTTCCACCATGTCTTTTTATGGCTTGATAGCTCATACTTTGTACGGCTGAATAATATTCTATTGTAAGAATGTAGCACATCTTGTTCATCCGTTCACCTGCTCAAGTACATTTTGCCTCCAGTTTTAGGTAATTACGAATAAAGCCACTATAATCATGCATGCGCACGTTTTTATGTGGACATGTTTTCACCACAATTGGGCAGCTATCTAGGAATTTGATTGCTGGATTTTATGGTAAGACTATTTCAGTTTTGTAAGAAACTGCCAGACTTTCTTCCAAAGTGGTTGTACCGTTTTGCCTTCCCAGCAGAAATATTTGAGAGTTCTTGTTGCTCGACATCCTCCTTAGCATTGGGTGTGGCCTGTATTTTGGATTTGGGCCATTCTAATAAGCGTGTAGTGATATCTCATTATTATTTAAATTTACAGTTCCCTAATGACACATAATGTCAAACATCCTTTCACATATTTGTCATCTGTATATTTTCTTTGTTGAGGTGTCTATTCAGATCTTTTACCTATGTTTAAATCAAGTTGTTCATTTTCTGACTGTTGAGTTTTAAAGGTTGTTTGTATATTTTGAATAATAGTCCTTTATCAGATATGTCTTTTGAAAATATTTTGTCACAGCGTGTGGCTTGTCTTTTAGTAATCTTAAAGGTATCTTTTGCAGAGCAGAAACTTAAAAATTTTAATTAAAAGTGATTGTTTTTAGTATCATGATGGAATTGGGGTAAGCTTTCAATAGAGGATGCTCCTGACTTTGAGGGGTCCAGAGAAAGGCAATGTGTTGCTATCCATACTTGTTCTTGTTGGTCTGCTTCAGAAACATACATTCTATTTTTAAGTACATGGAAGAACAGAAGGTTTTGTTAAAACTTACAGTTGAAACTCAGTATGACAACTATATAAGTCCCCAATGGCAAATATATAAATGACACTTAATATTATGCCTTCTCAAGTGGATTTTTTTCCTAGTAACTCAACTGTAACATGATCATATGAAGTAAGACCACAGATAATGTCATCTGTGTTCTCAAAATTTGAATCACTTTGGCTTTTAAAGTAATTACTAGAGAGGAACTAAGCAATTCACTCTACTATCTTTTCTTTTAGAACACTTATAAAGAAAGGGTAACATTATGATATAGTAATTGTTTGAGAGTTGGACTTTAAGGTTTTTTTTTAAACAAAAGGGAGATTGCTATAGGTTCAGCATGCAGCCCCTTTACATAAGTCCCAAACTTTTTTTTTTTTTTTTTTTTTTTTTTTTTTTTTTTTTTTTTTTTTTTACGGCAAAAGAAGCTCTTGCAGATTTGGCTGCAACTTTTCTTCCCAGCATTATTAACTCCATTTCTACTCTCCTCCCACATATTGGTAATACCCAAAGTTTTCAGTTCCACTTTGGGCTTTTGTGTATGCTAGCTTTGCTGCTTGAAATCTCTTTCCATCCAGCACTTTTCTTCTCCTGGTAAGTCTTACGTTTCCTTCAATGTCATTTCCATGACCACTTCAGACCAGAGTAGATGCTTCCATATAGAACTTACCTCTACAAGTATTTTGTCTCTGATAACATTCCACCAGAGTTGCTTACCCGTTGATCCTTTGTCTTGGAAAGGAAGCTCTTCAAAAGAGGGGGGCATTTTTTTGTTTTTCATTTTTTGTCTCTGCAGCATTAGTACAATGTTTGACTCATAGTAGTTGCTCAGCAAATGCTTGTTGGAAAATTACAGGTAGTAGAAATATCTCTGGCAGTTCCTACCTACTGCAAGGGAAACATCTGGTTGTGCTGTTGGCTCATAAAGCCTTCATGAGTGCCAATCACAGCAGAAACAAAATCCTTCCAATGATTACTTATTGCTTTTATATAATTGGAGAAAAGAGGATAGATTAAAAAAAAAAACCTGCCAGTTGTTCAACAGATGTTAGGTTGTACATGGATGCCAAGTTACATGCAAGATACGGCAGTTGCTTTTTGTTGGGCAATCTTAAAAGGCAAAAAAACCATGAGAGACTATGGACTCTGAGAAACAAACTGAGGGCTTCAGAGGGGAGGGGGATGGGGGAATGGGATAGGCTGGTGATGGGTGGTGGGGAGGACACGTATTGCATGGTGCACTGGGTGTTATATGCAACTAATGAACCATGGAACTTTACATCAAAAACCAGGGATGTACTGTACGGTGACAAACATAATATAATAAAAAATATTTAAAAAAATAAACAAAACTAAACAAAACAAAAGAATTGTAAATGATAATCTTTTTCTGGAACATTTATGTGTGTTGGTGACTTGCTGCTATATGATTAAATAAATGAATAAATAAATAAATAAATAAATAAATAAATAAATAAATAAATTTTGTTGGGGGGGAGGAAGTATGGGAGAAGATTCCTTCTTCATGAATTCTTTAATTGTTAATAGATGTCCTTCCAAGTACAACCTTACTCGCCTGCTCTGTTGCAGTATTGTGAGCGTGCACATCACTCCAGTCCTGCTTACTTCATATGTAGTCTTGTCATATCACAGTCATGGATACTCAATAGGTATTTATTGAGTTAACAAAGGGACGGATGAATGAATTAATGAATTCAGGGGAGTTCTTCACTTCCTGCATTGTTTGTGAATAAGTGTGGTAGAATTAGTTTTAGATCTTTCCTCTTTTCAAGATTTTCTTGTGAGGTCAGAGGGCTTAGAGGGTCAGAGGGATGTCTTGAACACCCTTACTGCTCCCCCCCCATACTCAGTCATGTATTGCAGTTTAACTTTCATGCCTAGTGATGGGAGTGTATCTGCAAGGGCTGCTGGATTGGCTGTCCTCATCACAGCGTAGGTGCCGAGTTCTATGTCTGGTGTCTGCCCAGTCTCATGATAGGTATTCTGAGGGATTCAGAAGGTTGACACATTGTCACTACTCCCCAGAGTTAATCACCTAGCCATAGGGAACATAAAATGACTTTTGGAATAAGTAGAAAACCATTGCAGGAAAGAGCTGGAGGTAGAAAATACGGGAAGTAGTTTGACTGGCACCCTCCCAACCTACACATTGTCCATCTGACCCAAGTTCATTGCTGACCATTTATCCTCTTGTTTATTTATTCATTCATCTGTTCATTCATTAACTAAATATGAATTGACCACTACTGTATTTCAAGTGCCTTCCTGGATACAAGAAATATAGTAGTGAGTGAAAACAGATGCCATTCTTGGCAATAAACAAAGAGCTATATCAATAAATGTGAAATTACAATTGTGGTAAGAGCTCCCAAGGGAGAGGGAGCAATCAGGCCAAACACTAGGCATACGTATCTTTGATCTTCCATGTCTTGCATGTTGCCTGGGGCCTCACCGGTACTTATAAGGCTTTAGGGATGTATTAGAACAAGCTTTTGAGAGAGTGATAGAAAATTCCATTTACTTTGCCCTGCACCTACCCACCTGTGCCCTTTGAATGATTGTTCACTATCCTGATTGTAAGTTACCATCTCCCTAATTTTTCTTTGAGAGCCTTTAATTAATAGTGAGACCAACGGCTCTTGGTCTTGAGCTTCTCTGACACCTCAGTAACCACTTGGTGCTCATGCATGTGCCCTCTAGAAGGACAGAAGAGTTGGCACCCTCAGCAGAAACTTGACCCACATTGGGCAGGAACTAAGTGACAAGTCCTTCACCATTTGTTCCTCTGGGTGGATATTCTGAAAAATACCTCTGGCTCTTTCCCTAATTCGCTCCTCACACCACTCATCCTGCTCCTATACTTCCCAATAACACACTATTTGCCTCAGGCTATGTTTTTTGGACAAACCAGGCTGAAATATCATGTCTCTGACTTTCTTGGGTCTCTATCTTGTTTCATTGGAGAAAGGGTGCTTCCTAAGAGAGGGTTTTTGGGGGGTAAAGTTTTTTGTAAATTTGTAATTTCTGAAAAAATTTTAACAATGATTGATAAGAATTTGCCTTTGTATGGAATTCAAGGTTGGAAACAGTTTTCCTTTGGAGCCTGAAGGCATGATTCTGCCTACTAGTTTCCAGGTGAAGAGAAATTTAAAAACGAGTTCTGACTCTCATGCCACTTGATTTTTATGTGCACTCTTTCTGGAGGCTTTCTGGACCATCTCTTTATCCCAATCTGAAATGTATGGTGTGCTTTGGTGGGCCTGTCACCTATTGTGCTGAGAATTCAATACTCTTGGATAATTATATTGCTGATTTTTTTTCATTCCTCTTTTGTGTCCTCTCTCTGGAAATCTTACTGTTCAGATACTGAATCTTCTAAACTTATCTTCTAATTTCCTTATTACTTACATTTTTTTCCCTTTGCTCTATATGCCGGAGTTTTCTTCAACTTTATCTTTCAAATCTCTAGTGAATTTTTCATTTCTAGTCTCAAATTTTAAATTTCTCAAAACCTTTTTTTCTTGATTTAAAAAAAAATGTCTGTTCTTATTTATTGTTTGCAATATTTTTTCTTATCTTTGCCAGCATTCTGAGGGTTGAGTGGGATTGAGGTCTGGAGCTATGCGTGAGATGTCAGCATCCTTTATGTATCTGTTCCCTTAACACCCTTGTTCTCAGGTCAAACTTTCCCTCCTGATCATGGTCTTGTAACTGAACTAATGTGAGTTTGCTCTTCGGAGAGTTATAGACAGAGACTATACCAGGTGGAGCTCTCGCACAAAGGAAACTTTATTTACAACCAATCAGGAGATTACAGGGAATACCTTCCAAAGCTCTGACTCCCCAAGCAAAGGTGAGTGGGTTTCTTTTATTTAGAGTTAGGATGAATATTCAGAAAGGGGAGTTTCGTCCATAGTATGCAGAGGTGAGCATAGGTCATGCATATGTCTTAAGGAAACCCGCCTATACATACATTGCATGTTATGTTGATGAGGTTTGTGCCCCTTCTTGGGTGGAAATTTTAATATTATAATGAGGCAGAAGTGGTCACTCCATGGTGCATCTGTGCAGGTGTGAGTTGGGAGTCAAATCGGTCTAGGCCTGCTCGAGCTCTTCCAGTTGTTTGTGTCTAAAAGATAAGGCTAACATTCCTGTGAAGAAGAAAGGTTGGGGGGGGTCATTGGGGGTCTTGCTGGTGATAGTCTGGTGTATCCCACTGCAAGGAAACGCTGCTTTTACCTCTGCAGGGTGGGAAAGATGCAGTGACCCATTTGCATAAAATGAAAGAGGGGATCTCAGCTTGTGATTGTTCCTTTAACAAACTTTTAACTGTCTCTGTACTTTCAGCATTAGCTTCAGCCCTTTTTCCAGAGGAAATTGTTTTGCCAATTCCCAAGGCTTTAGAGAATTATTTGGTAAAATCTGGTTGGTTCTCAGCTTTTCTCACTGCTATTTTAAGATTTTTTTTTAGATCTATCATTTACCACTGTTCTATTTGCTCCCCAGCTTCCAAAGTATTGCTACAATCGCCCCTGCCATCGTTCCCATCCTTGTAAGGTTATAGCTTCAAAAAGATCTCTGTACTGTCATTTTAGTTGGCTTTTGACAGTATGTAAAAACAGATGATTGTGTTCAATCAGCCTTTACACAGTAGTCTTTAGATGGTCTGTTTCATGGATTATATTTGCACAACACAATAAGAAATCAAACGTATAGCCTACAAATTTACTTTTTGGAAGAAACAAATATTTTGAAGTTCTAATTGATTGTACTCCCTGATATAATAACCTATATTAAAAATGCAAATATTTCATATCTAAACCTAGAGTGGCCTAAAAATACCTGCCTGTCTTCTAAGTTTATGAAACTTGTTTCCATCCATTTACCAGCTATTTCCATCTAGATGGTGTAGCAGGTAACTAAACTTGTTCATATTTCCAAGATTTTAAAAAATGCTAATATTTAGACAGTCTTGCAGAAATAAAATTGTATATGTCATTAAGTTATTTAACGAGACTATGGAAAGTTCATTAAATAGAGGGTTCATGATGATGACGTTTCTCAACCTCAGCATTACTGACATTTTGGGCCAGATGATTCTTCCTCGTGGAGGGTTGTTCTGTGCCTTGTAGAATGTTTAGTAGCTTCCGTGGCCTCCACCCACTAGGATGCCAGTAGTACCACCAAGCTGAGACAACCAAAATGTCCCAAGACATTGTCAAAGGTAACCTTGGGAGCAACATTGCCTCTGGTTAAGAATCACTATGGTATAGTATAGTATAAGAGCTGGAAAACATTTTCTATAAAGGGCCAGATAATAAATATTTTCAGCTTTTTGGGTGATATTGTCTCTGCTGTGGCTGCTAAATCTGCTGTTACAGAGTGAAAGCAAGCACAAGCCATATGTTAAAAAAAAAAAAAGCTCCTGGCTGAATTCCAATAAAACTTTATTTACAAAACCATATTTGACACATGGGTTTCAGTCTGCCAACTACTGGTATAGTAGAAGGAACAGATACCTTGGAGACAGAGTTGGGCTTAATCTACTTACAAGCTACATGATCTCAGGTAAACTTAATAAAAATAACAGTGCCTATTACATGGGGCTGTTGTAGGATCAGATGGAAACATAAATGAGAAATTTTTTAAGATATGGTAATAATATTTATCTTTTCTGGTCCTTGTCAGGAGGTCCATAATTAATATAGTATTAATGTCTATCAGTTACTTTTTTGTAAAGTCAAAAGTACCTTTTCCCTGCACTAGATGGTGAACTCCCGGAAATCAGCCGATGAATCATTGGCACCTTTTTACGTCTTCCCACTCGGTGCCTCGAACGGTGTTATCGTTTATTAAATGTTTGATGAAATAATTTAGTGCACTCTACTGTACTCGGTGCAGCTTTATTTCATATTTATGTTTGTACCATTTCTTAAGAAGAAATACATTTTCAATATGATTTTAAAAATAATCTTTGCTTCCAACAATAATAGACATGATAAAACACTTCGCCTGACAAATTATGGATCAAATGGTTTCATGAATAATTGTAAGAAACATTTTGTACTTTGCCACAGCCTCCAAAAGGGCTAGAATGAACTATTTTTATACTAAGTAATGCTATTAGGAACACAAAAACATAACAATATAATTTTTATAATATAAGAATCAATCAATTATCTTTTAGCATATTAAAAAATTATGTATCTCTTATTATTTCTCTTAAGTTATAAGAACTGACCCTGATTTTAGGGTCTAACAATCTAATGCAAGTATTTGTGGTACATTTTTTCCTACTGAAACATCTGCAATAAGCTTTAATTCTTCAGAAGAATTGAGATATTGAGACAGACTTAATATTCTCTTTACTAGAGGTAAACTAAATGAGTTAAAGATAATGGAACTGGGTCAAGGGCTAGAAGACTTTGGGATTCCAACACCATGACTAGATTTTAATTTTTATATATTCTTTTATGTCCAAGGAAGGTATGCAATGTGAAATTTAGCATATTGTCAAACCTTGGAAGAAATGAGTGACTTTACTTTGAAACAACTTGGAGAACAGTACTGGGGAGAGTATGCTAATTCTACCAAGTATTGTAGGGAATTGTGTCCTGTCTTGGGAATGAAGAAAGAATGTAGAGTGCTTCAAGAAACTCTGATACTTCTAAATTCCTAAAAGTAGAAACAGGTTTTGATATTTTTCACTTCTACTTGTGGCTCTCTTGAGGTCTGTGGAAAAGGAAAAAAGAAAGCAACACAGGTTTAAGAAATACCCAGTCAGATATCAAAAGTTAAACTCCTAGCAGAACCACCACCCCTGTGTGGAAAAATCCAGATCCAGGTCAGGATGGGTAAGCCAGACATCTTGAAACACCAATCTTCTAGGCACATTACAATATTATTGGAAGAAAATCAGAAATGTGGTGTCGTATTTCCTCATGATAACCTAGACAGAGATAGTGGTGTATCTATGGAATATTTAAGTCTCTTCCTCTTCCTCCTTCTTCTTTCCTTCCTGCCCACCCTCAGCCCCCACCTCTCTCTTCTGTAGCAAGATTCCCATGACCAACTTTGGAGGCTTGGAGTTGGCAGTGTGGCTCCTTAGGCAGGAATAGACTCCTTAGGTAGTAGTATTTCCTTTCCCTTTTTAGAAAAATGGACAGGCCTTTGTGATTTTAAGGTTTAAATAAATCTTAAAAAAAATAAAAAAACTTAAAAAAGTAAAAACAAAATCAAGGTGTTGGCAGGATTTATCCGTTCGGTGAGGAAAGAATGGCTCCTGGCCTCTCTCCTTGACATGTAGATGGCTACTCACATGGTATTCTTCCTCTATACATGTCTGTGTCCAAATTTTCTGTTTTTATAAGGGCAGCAGTCATATTGGATTAGGCCCACTCTAATGATCTTATTGTAACTAAATTACTTCTTTAAAGATCCTATGTCCAAATATATCCATATTCTGAGAAACTGGGGTTTAGGACTTGAGTATATGAATTTCAAAGGGACACAATTCAACCCAAAACAATTTTCCTGGCAGAACATAAAAGGAGTCTCATCTCCCATAGCCAAGGGCATTAAAACGTGAAGATTAGGCTCAGGATCTATTGAAAGAGTAAGGGAGAGCCAGAGAAGGTTGGGTTCTAAGCTGTGACTGACCTATGTCAGCAGTCAGCATCAGGGCTCTGACTCGAAGGAGTAGGACCCTGTAACTCAGAATGAATACATCCACACTGACATATTTTTAAAAATCTCAGGTTTCCTATTAACACTGTGGGCCTGTAAAAGTGGACCGTTTCTCCTTGGTAAAGTCTACTTCTTCCCACTTGCTTGAGGATGATACAGAGGGTTCTGACTACAAGACAATGAGCACCCCCCGCCCACCTCTACCTCTTCTTCCGATGTGTGGAGTTTTTCTCATGTCAAGCAATTCTCCAATTCTCAGCAGACATTGACTGGGTGTCCTGCAAATTTAACTCAATTCTGACACTAACTGCCCGGAGTTAACATAGACCCCCACAGGTTAAAGGCTCAGTTGCTTTAGAAGCTCCTCCTCTTAGATGCCAATCATAAATTCCGGTGCACTTCTGACTGACCAGCTATAAATTGGAGGTTCCAACAACCCCCTCCTTGGGTTTGATAATTTGCTAGAATGCTCACAGACCATAGGGAACCATTTGCTTACATTGACCAATTTTTGTAAAAGGGTACAACTCAGCAACAGCCAGATGAAACAGATGTGTAGGGCAAGGTATGGGGCTGGAGGGAATGTGTGAAGCTTTCATGCCTTCTCCAGACACACCACCCTCCCAGCAACTCAGTGTGTTCACCAAGGCAGAAGCTCATTAAATCTCGTTCAAGAGTTTTTATGGAGCTTAATCATCAGCCCCCACACCCCTTTCCTCTTCCCGGAGGTTGGTGGGTGGGGCTGAAAGTTCTAATCCTTTAATCATTAGGTCTTTCTAGTGAACAGCGCCATCTTGAAGTTATCTGGTGATCCTGTCCTAAGTCACCTTATTAGCATAAATTTAGGTGTTTTCAAAAAGCATTCCTTATTAATAACCAAAGATATCCCTATCGGTCAGGAAATTACAAGGGCTTTAGGAGCTCTGTGCTAGGAACCAGGCACAAAGAACAAATATATTTCATATTATATCACAGCAGGGCTAGAACATAAATTTGAATAGCAGTCATTGATCTGGCAATACTTTCTCAAATGCAGTATTTAATCCTTGGGCAAGAACCCAGTGTTGTACACTGAATATGTCTACCTAAAATCCATATGTTGAAACCCTAACCCCTAATGTGACTGTATTTGGAGATGGGCCTTGAGGAGGTAAAAAATGTTGAATGAGGTCATAAGGGTGGGCCATACTCTGATGGGGCTGGTGCCCTCATAGACAGAAACTGTAGCCAGAGCTCTTTATCTCCACCATGTGAGGACACAGGGAGAAGGCAGCCATCTGCAAGCCAGCAAGAGAGTTCTCACCTGGAACTGAATTTGCTGGCACCTGATCTTGAACTTTCTAGCCTCCAGAAGAATGAGAAAATAAATTTCTGTTATTTAAGCTGTGCAAGCTGTGGAAATTTGTTACGGCAGCCCAAGCTGAGTAAGATACCCAGGGAGAGTATGAACCCACCGCTTGAAAGAGCATAGATAGAACTGGATCTCGAGGGTGCTGGATCAAGGATGAAACAATTTAAAGTTAAAGAAGACAGAGCTGATTGCCATGGGAACATGCTTCTATGATCCGGGATTTAATACTGGCAAGGTGTCAGGAGATGCTGTTAATCTAACACTGGGTTGGCCTTAAAAGTGTTGGCCCACAGTAAGTAAAGCAGAAATGCCAGAACTTTAGTGTGGAGGAACAGACCAAAAGCCTCAGGTAATTGGGCTGGCTGTAATGGATTTATTACTATAGATATAAATAAACATAACGGATTTACTACTACACAGTTGTTATAGATATAGTTTTATCTATATAATGAATTCACATATAGTGGCCAAAACCCCACTAATAGGCCATATTCAATGGGAGAGCCTCAGGATACTTCAGTTACTAAAACAATAAGCAATGTCCTAATGAGAAGGACAATAGCATTCTTAAGAAGTATACAGAGGGCTGTCCTTTGTAGGCCAACACTGACTTAGGAAGAGAACGTTATGGAATTGGTCTCCCTGATAATAATGTAGATATGGTTCTATACAAATAGATGCAGCCAATGGTGCTTACCTGGCAGAAGCAAAGGGAGTGCATTTATTATAATCAGGGGCAACAGCCAAGTGGCACCAGGGGGCCTGACTTGAGCTGTGCAGATGGTGAATAGAACTTGGTGTTCCCTGGGGCAGGATAGCTTGTCAGCCCCTGACAGTATTGCCTAATTTGTATAACAAAGGAAAATAAGGATGGAGCATCAGTATATGGCAGGCAAACTGCTCCAATCAAAAGTCATCATCTGTTGACCAGCTCCTCAAACTGAGCCAGTTCTTACATCCATTAAAAAGAGGAAGATGTTGGGTCCTCCCAGAGAAAAAACCTGTAACACCATGGCAGTTATGTTCAGTAATGGTTACTTTAAGTTTTCCCAAAGGCAGCTATAATCACTTATTCAAAGCCTCATAAAATGAGAATAGAAAAATACTAAGATATTTGAGACTTTTGGGCATAGAATCTGAGTTGACAGGATAGGGTAGGGACATAGGAAGACCAAGTAATAAAGGGAATTTTGACTCAGGTCTTCTGGCTCACAGGTCTTCTTCAGGGAGTTGTTTACCTTTGGTTTCTGAATGAGTGTGACACAGAGCAGTCAGGACAGGGAACTGCAGCAGGTCCAGCCTGGGATCAAAGCACATGCAGACCTTATAGGATTAGACGTACATGTAGTGGGAAAAAGCACTTGTAATGCTTGGCTAATTGGCTCAGGACCAGAAAGAGAAAGATTGGAGATAAGAGATCTTGGGAAGAAGCATCATTCCTTAAGGAAAACCACCAGCTACTTGGTAGGAATTTGATTAGATTAACCTCTTCCATTCTGAAAATGGCAGATATTTATTTTGCTAGAAATAGACTAGTGTTTTGGGTATGGGTTTGCATTTTCTGCCTACAGGGCTTCCGTCAGCACCATTGAGGGCAAGATAGTTTGATCTAGTGGCATGGAATCTTACATAACCTTGCATCAGACCAAGTGACCTGCTCTACAGTAAAAGAGATGTGGCAGTAAGTACATGACCATGAAATCCATTGATCTTTTTATAAACCATACCACCCCAAAACTGATGACCTAGTAGAGCGATGGAATGATCTTTTGATGGCCAAGATAGGTACCAGATTAGAGATGATTCTCTGCAAGGGAAGGGGAGCTGTCTTCTAGGCTGCAATATACACTCTGAATCATTGTTGTTATATGGTGCTGTGTCCCAAAGAGAAAGAATACTTGGTCCAGGAGCCAAGGGGTGAAAGTAGGAGTGGCCCTGCTACTACCATACTCAGTGAGTGATCCCTTGGGGAATTTGCTGCTACCACAATTCTATGCTCTGTAGGTTTTGAAATTCCTGAGTCATGGAGGGGGAGCAATTCCACCAGGGACAGTGAGTATCTCATTAAATTTCACACTATGTCTGCCTATCAATCACTTTGAGATCCTTGTGCCAAAGGACAAGTAGGCAAGGAACAGAGTCACCAGCTTGGTGGGGGTAGATCACCTTGATCATCCAGAAAAGGCAGCACTACTGTCTGTTATAAATTAAGGGTAGGGAAGAATTTGTTTGGTGCTAGATGACCCACTGGGGCATGACTTGACATACCTTTACCCATTTTGATGGTATTTGGGCAAATACCCGGGCATGACAAGGGCATGTTAACAGGAGCTCTGTCTCTTCAAGGATGAGAGTCTTGGTTACCCCACCAGGTAGGTTACCAAGACCAAAAGAGGTACTACTCAAGGATAAGAGGAATCTTGAATGGGTCGCAAAGGAAGGAGAAGAGAGGTACCAATTACAGTTAAAAACCAGCTTCAGTGGTGGGGGCTATACTTTGTCTCATTAGCCTTCCACTTGTAAGTTTTGCTAGGAAAAGAGACCAACCCAATCTGGGAAAGTCCTTTCCAGAAAAGACGAGATCTCTAGAAGAGGCCAGTGACATGCAAAGAATAGAATATAGTGGATGCTGTGTTAGGCCATCTCACTTCCCCTTCAGGACAGAGGACTCCTTCTCCAGCTCCCAGGAAGTTAGCCACTCATTGCCCACAGCTGAGTCCCTCTTTAGAAATCGTTCCCCACTTGAGGGAAGTTGCTTTGTCCAAGGTTACACTCCCTCCATGGAGGCAGCTCACATCCATAGACTGGTTGATGTGAGGCGTCCCAACACCAGAACCTCTGCCTTAGACAGAATAATTCTGAAGGGCCATTCTACCTCCAGAGCTCCTTGTAGGAATGGCTGAGGTCTGTCTTGCAACTGGATTACAGTTCTTTTCCCTCTGCTGGTCCTGCTTCCCATACCCGCACCAGTGGTATTCCTGAATGCACTCCCCAGTGAACCTTCTGCATACAAATCTCAGTCTGTTTCCCAGGTAACCCAGCCTGTGATGGCTAGTAAAAGAAACTTTTCAATGTGCTTGGAAGAAGCCTTTGGAAGTATACCCCTGTTAGTTACTTCTGTCCTTCATGGGTATGAGTGACTAATCCCTTCCAGTTAAAGGAAGAACTGGATGAAGTGAAGGAAAAACTGTGACATAAAATGTAATTCCAAATAAAGTTAAAGTGATACATTACTTTCAGGAAAATACCATCATTTTATCATAAAGAAAGAAGAATATAATTTTTAAGAATGGAAAACCAGCTCTCCCTTTCGAAAATAAAAGTTGAATGACCATTAAAGAACTCCACCCATCTGGAGAGAACTCCAGAGGAGGGAAACTGGAGGCACTCTAATGGGTAAAGTGTGGTCCCAAGGTACCCAGGACTTCGTCAGGATCTGTCCTTTCCCCCCAAAGCCAGGATTTTTCTATGGGTAATTACCCCTCTGCCGCTGGTTGTTCTGGGAAGGAGAGAGGTTCCCATCACACACCTCCCAGGGCTCCCAGCAGATCCTTCTGTAGGGAGAGGGCAAACTTAGCCCTTAGATATTCAGTTGATGGTGTCACCCATGACAGAGAGCAACATACACATATGGGAAGGTCATAGTCCTCTTTGCTTCTTTATGTGGACTTCCAGATTTCAAAGACTTAAAAAAATGAACACTAAAATCATTCTGCATCTAAGTTCATTGAATCCGAGCTCTAGAAGAACCTGAGGTCCAGCAGGACTCTGAACACAGACTCATCCCAGAACAATAACGAACCCGGGCGACTCAGAAGATTGCCGTAGAGTCTGAGACATTCTCTGGACATTGAATACATCCCTGATGACAGCTTGTTTACTTGTCATTTGTCTCTTTCTCAAAAAAAGAATGAAAAATGTGTGCAAAATGCTTTTGGTTTCTGTTTTTGTAATTGTTTGCAAGCCGACTAAATGGTAATTTGCTGTATTTGATTTTCTGTTTGGAGATGCTGCAGCTTCCTTAAAACATTTTCTACAGTTTCTCCATTTGTTGTCTAATCCTAGGAAATAATGCACATACCCGAGCCTGCATTTTCATCACACTAGGGACCACTAGAAGAGTCTATTTCCGAAAGAAGGAGGCAAGGATGGGGAGTAGGCGGAATGTGCTAAGAAACATGTTCCAGAGTGTGTTTCACCCACACAAATGGGAGTGGAGTGAAGGCTCTCTACCACAGAAAGAGCCAGAACAGTTTTATCTTGGTGCACTCTGCCTCCGTGCTTCAAAGTTTCACAACTGAGAAAATAGGGTTTGTAGGCATTTAGCTTTTTATATTTTTAAGATTTATTTATTTTATTTTTTAATTCTTTATTTAAATTCAATTTAGTTAACATATAGCATCTGATTAGTTTCAGGGGTAGAATTTAGTGGTTCATCAGTTGCATATAACACCCTGTGCTCACTACATCAAGCACGCTCCTTAATGCCCATCGTCCAGTTACCCCCTCTTGCTTCCATCAGCCCTGAGTTTTTTCCCCTAGAGGTAAGAGTCTCTTACAGTTTGCCTCCCTCTCTATTTTCATCTCATTCTATTTTTCCTTCCCTTCCCCTATATTCTTCTGTTTTGTTTCTTAAATCCCACATATGAGTGAAATTGTATGGTATTTGTCTTTCTCTGACTATTATTTATTTGAGAGAGAGAGAGAGAGAGAGAGCCAGCACGAGTGGGGGGAGGGTCCGAGGGAGAGAATCTTAAGGCAAACTCTCCACTGACCTTGGAGCAACAGGAGGCTCCATGTCTCCACACAGAAGATCATGATCTGAGCTGAAGCCAAGAGCTGTCACTCAACCGACTGAGCCACCCAGGCTCCCCCAGGCTGTAGTTCTTTAAATATGGATCATGTAGAGTTAGGCTATTTTTAAAATACATTTTTTAAAGATTTTATTTATTTATTATTTGAGAGAGAGAATAAGCGGAGGGAAAAGAAGCAGGCTCTCTGCTGAGCAGGGAGCCCAATGTGGGGCTCGATCCCAGGACCCTGAGATTATGACCTGAGCCAAAGGCAGATGCCTAACTGACTGAGCCTCCCAGGTGCCCCAGTGTTAGGCTATTTTTAAATTTAATGATGACATCTGACCCAAGGACCTTAGACACCAATATTGTCAAATGACTTCTTTGGTTTCTATATTTAGTGCCCATCATAAGTAAGCTGGGGATAAATATAGTAAACAATGATCTAGGTTATGCCATGTAAACTACCCTTTGTAGGAGCATTAGAGATACCGTGTGGAAGCTGCTTTCACTTTCCTGGATGCCATAGGGGCAACAATAATTTCACAGGAACTCTAACAGGATTATTTTTTAAAGTTGATTTTAAAATGATACTTCTGGGGCGCCTGGGTGGCTCAGTCATTAAGTATCTGCCTTCAGCTCAGGACATGATCCCAGGGTCCTGGAATCGAGCCCTGCATCGGGCTCCCTGCTCAGCGGGAAGCCTGCTTCTCCCTCTCCCACTCCCCCTGCTGGTGTTCCCTCTCTTGCTGTCTCTCTCTGTCAAATAAATAAATAAAATCTTAAATAAAATAAAATAAAATAAAATAAAATAAAATAAAATAAAATGATATTTCTGCCTTCTTGAGGTTAGCATATATCCTGTGATAACAGAATCATCCCATGTCTATCATAGTTAAATTTTAATATTTGATATTCTAACTGGTCTGTGTGTCCCACTTTTCTGTCCCAAGCTAAAGAGTATGGTTAAATACTTCTACGGCTGGAACCACACAGTCCCTGCAGCCTTCTGGAGGAGAAGAGGAATTCCTTGCATAGAAAGAGTTTCCAAAACCCTGCCTCTCTTCGCTTTGAGAAGGAAGACCAGCTCTCTAGTGTAGGTTCACTTTTCGAACCAATGCAAAATAGGTAAAATCAGAGGGGCCGTACTGGCCAGAGAGAGAGAGAGGAATAAGGTTTTCCTCCTATTTTTTGTAAATTTCATTAGCCTAGCTAAGTAGGATAATCTTGGTGGCTGTTACCAAGATACTTCTTTTCAAATGAAATATGACTACATCCCAAGTTGTAAGGAAGGTAGAAGTGGACCTTCCAGACTGATGCTGGGGTAGGGTGCTGAGAGCCCCACACTGCAACTTTCTATCTTCTTCCTCTTCAGGTTATTTCTGACGCTACCACTCAAGATTCTTGGCCCTGCAGAATGCTGGATACCCTAAAAAAACTGTTCAGAAAATTCTAAGTAATAATATCATATGTTTGTGGTCTTAATAACTTTGAACAGTTCATTTTTTAAAGACTTATTTATTTATTTTAGAGAGAGCGTACACAGAGAGAAAGGGAGAGAGAAGCAGACTCTCCCCTGAGCAGGGATCCTGATGCAGGACTCGATCCCAGGACTCTGGGATCATGACCTGAGCTGAAGGCAGACACTTAACTGACTGGGCCACCCAGGCGCACCAACTTTGAACAGTTTATACACAAGGGATCTCCTGGGTAGTGTGATGTGAGAGATACCACTGATTTGCTGCCCCACGGGCCTGCTGAGGTACCCTCCCTCGTATTGCTATTTGGTATTTCCACCTTGGAATCACTTCTTTGGGCTACGGTACTATTACTGAGGCCCTGGTAGAAAACCCAACCCAACCCAACCCAACCAAACAAAAACTTTCTCTGAGGGGCATCTGGGTGGCTCAGTTGGCTCTGTGCCACTCTTGATTTCAGCTCAGGTCATGATTTTGGGGTCACGGGATCGAGGTCTGCTTCGGGTTCCACGCTCAGTAAGGAGTCTGCTTATCTTTCTCCCTCTGCTCCTCCCCCTGCTCATGCTCTCTCTCTCTCAAATAAATAAATAAAATCTTTTAAAAAAAGAAAAAACAAACCACAAAAACTTTCTCTGAAAGGATCACCCTATTATATTTCACTGGAATCCATTATAACATGCTGAGTGGGGATGTTTCTATGAGGATGCCGAGCTCGGATAAACCAGTTCCACCAGCAAAGCTGAGTGTAGACGAGGGACCCTTTTTAGGTTATGACTTTTTGGGGTTAGACATTGGACAGAGTGATGTCCAGTAGAGACGCGTCAGAACGTGACTGAGGCAGGAGATACTGTCCGTGCAGCAGACTGTGCAGCTCTGTTGGGTCATCCTGTGGAACCCGACGGCAGAAGAAGAGTCAAGCACTTCTACTGGTGAAGAAATGGAAGACAACTGGCATAAAGAAAAAAAAGATGGTGGCACACAGACCAGACTCTGACTGTGTTAGGATTTTGCCGAGGACTGGCTGGCTATCATTTCTAAGTGCCAGATGCAATTAATGGAAATTAGTGAACTAATTTGTTACCGATCCCTGAATACTATGGTATTGTACGTGTCATGTGGGCAAGCGGCAGTGAGAAGCAGCTCTCCTAAGTGTGCAGAGGGAGGTTGGCTGAACATGACAGTCAAAAAATTCAAACTACGGATTTATTAGATTTGGGGTAAGGGCACTTCTTTTGAATCCTGCTTTAATATTCTATCTTTATTCCTTAAAAACAGTTATCAAATTTGTTTCCTTGTGTCTGCCTTTATTGATTACAAATGTTCCCAAATGTCAAGACTGTGGAAAATGGCAACAAACTATCAATTCCTCATGTTAACAAGCACCACATTTACTCCAATAGATTGTGAAGAATAGGGGGAAAAAACCCCAGCACACAGATGCCTTAAATCATGTAGTTTATAAAAATGTAGGGAAACAGACTTTGGTTAGGGTGCAAGCCACTTGGATTTGAATTTAATTTAAAGATGGACAGTTTTCTACAGGATTGGCATTTTGTCTTCCTGAAGCCAGCATAGATTCCATCCAGATGCTTCATGTTTTTTGCCCTGAGAGCAAACATTTACATGGGAACTGAGCTGAAGGAGCTGAACAAAGTAACCTTATAAATTCTAAATTTGGGCGATTGCATCATTGAAGTCCTAAACATACTAAGAGTCCAATCCAGCTTTTATTTTTATCGAGCATTTGCAACTCATTCCCACTGATCAAAGACAATTCAGCCCCTCTGTCTCTGTCTCTCTCTCTCTTCAGTTTTCCTCTTTGGCAAGTAAGCGGTATCCTGTAAGGATGGCATGGGAAACACTCTTTTTTCCCCAACAGCTCCACAATTTCACTGTTGCAAGGGGAAAGTGGAACAGGGAAAGGCAGTGCATTTTGGGAATTCATTAAGTGGCTGAATTCATTAAATGCCGGAAGGGGATAATTTAGACACTTTTTGTTAGCACCGTAATTTGCAACTGTGTAATTATCAGGGTTTGCTTTAGTCTGGGGCAAAATTTCATATTTATACTCCAATGAAAATGATCTACCACTTTATACTGACAAAGTATGAGCTTCTTAGCTGTGGTTATTGGTAAGATGTGGGTTTTAAAGAATCCCTGGCTTGCTTATTCCCAGTTCTGCTGTAGAGTCCAGCGAGGGGGTGGCGGGTAGAGGAGGTAGATGGGCCAGGGTGGGGATGGTGCCTGGGGAAGGCATGTGTCTTAAGCAGGACCTTGGGGCTGGAGCTCAGAAGCTCAGGTCGTATCCCCCATCATATCCTCAGGTCTTTCGTTTCTTTAGTTGTAGAATAATGAAGACACTATCCCTACAGTGAGTCCAGGAACAGATCCATTATTTCTGAAGGTCCAGCAGTTATACAATTTGAGAGGTCCTCTTTAAGGAAAATAATATAAATACTATAAATTCTAAGTTGGATATAATTGCAATGAAAGGGCCCTGAAGCTTAAGTTTTATTGACTTCATGGCAAAACCCCTCTGGGTGTGCTGATGTTACAGGGGGAAGGAACGTGGGCTCTCATGGGTCGCCCTGATAATTCATAAAAGGGCTGCCATCTGTGCTGGCAAGGCTGCCTTTCAGAGGGAGGTAGTGAGGTCTTCCCTAGAACCTGAGTGGGTAGAAGCGAGAGATTGCTGTCCGCTGATGACTGAAGGTTGTTAACAGGAATTTTAAGGTGTTGTCCCATTCTGATCCTCCACTGATAAGGTGACCTTTGTTATGTAAATGAGATTACTCCCAGGTGTGAATTCCCTAGGTGGGGACAGTTCTGTGGTTGTCATAGGGATATCATGCTCCCCTCCCCTTGGGAGTATTTTCAATCTCAATTTGTAGATGGGGACTTGATCAACATCACAGAGTCAGCAAGGGGACCTGGAGTTAAGCTTGGACGTGTCTAGTCCTGAAGTTGGCGCTCTGTTCACCCACTCCGTCTGAAGAATGCTTAGGGGCTGTGGCCTGCCTGAGTTTCTGCGGGTGGCTTGGTGTCTTCCAGTGGTTGCATGGAGAAGCTGTCAGCTGGCCAAAACGACACTCCACCTCTTGGGAAGATGGCGCAGACTACACTTCCACCATGCCCTTCCTTCTGGTTTGACAGCTGGTCCCTGGAATGTAAATACTGACTCTCAAAGTCCTGTCCTGGGAAGATGTCAACTTCACAAGAAATAATTCTGCAGTTGTAGAGCAAATAACCATGAAGTGGTTGCTTTCACTTTCTTACAGGGATATGTTCTAGAACACACTCTCATTCTGATGTTGAAGGGCGAATTTCATGGATTTCCAAACAGACTGGATTCTCATAGTAATTGTTATTTGTCCCGGGCCTTACCAAATGTGGGTATTGCGTGGGAAGAAGGAGAAGTTTTGCTATGGAGAGAGAGAAGATTCTAACTCAGAATAGGGCTCTTTAGTAAAGAAATCCTGCTTTTCCACACTTGCTGTGCCTTTTCTTCTTGGCCACTGTCCACTCCCTTCCACTAGCACGGTCTCTCTCTCTCTCTCACACACACACACACACACACACACACACACACACTCACATTCCTTACAGATAGTAACAAAAAAGTTATCTAAGGGGCGCCTGGGTGGCTCAGCCAGTTAAGAGGTTAAGCCGCTGCCTTCTTCGGCTCAGGTCATGATCCCAGGACCCTGGGATTGAGCCCTCCTTGCTCCACGGGGAGCCTTCTCCCTCTGCCTGCCGCTCCCCCTGCTTCTGCTCTCTGTTGCTGTCTCTCTCTCAAATAAATAAAATCTTAAAAAAAAAAAAGTTACCTAATATCCAACAGCATTGAGATGCTTACATTTCTTAAAGGCGCCCTCAAACCCTTGGGCAGGAAGGTAGGTCTCCCTGTCACAGATTCATCTCTACCAATATCATTTTCGGAAATGTGATCTGTTGAGACCAGCGTGCGTCCGTTATGCTCTGGATCCCCAGTGATGGACTACATATTTCTTTTTTGAAACCATTAAGAACCCTGTTACTTCCCCCAAAGGTGGGACATTTCTAAAGGCAATTAAGTGCGGGCTTTTGATGTGAAAGCCTTCTGTAAAAGGAACAGCTCTGGCTTCTTCAAAGCTTTCCAGCCTGGTAATCAAACCAGCTCACTCGCATTCTGGGACTGATCTTAGAAGCTTGGAAACAGTAACTGGGCTGGTGCAGGCTCGGAACACATTGAAATAGGCCTGTCAAGTGTCCGTTTATACCGGAGCGATGGAGTCGGCGCTGACATCATGTAATCAAAAGGAAAAAATTACACCGTGTGTCTTGCCTGGGAAACACGGACTGCACCTTAGCTCGTCGGATTTCCTGCCCCTGCCCAGAGCTGCGATTCCTTCCTTATTTACTCAAGGAGCCCCTCTTTAACGACAAGGTGTGGGTTACGAGTAATCAAAGCGTGGGGCTGTTTTGTGTGTTTTTCAAGACATCGGCTCCGGTGGATCAGAGAGCGTCCCACCCACCTCAGCAGGTACTAACTTGTTGAAGAAAACCGCTGTCAACAGGGAAGAGGAACTCAGAGGGCTCACCAACTTAATCATTCTTCTGGCAGGCCTGGAGAAAACGCAAGGCTTGATTTTTTTCGCGACCCATTGAGCAAATGCAGAAAGGCAGCACCTTCCCGTCAATTGGGAATCAATTAGGAAGCTGACTGGGGTGTTTGTTTTTCTTTCTTTTTTTCTTTTATTAATAATATTTTTATTATATTATGTTAGTCACCACACAGTACATCCCTAGTTTTCGATGCAATGTTCCATGATTCATTACTTGCATATAACACCCAGTGCACCGTGCAATACGTGTCCTCCTTAATACCCATCACCAGCCTATCCCAGTCCCCCCCCCACCCCAAGCCTTCAGTTTGTTTCCCAGAGTCATTTGTTTTTCAAATGACCCAAACAGACCAAGATTTGGGGACCGCAGAAACCTTCACTCGGCTGCTGAGGAAGCACACCATGGAGGGGTAAGGGGAAGACAGATTTGGGGGTAGGATCGAAGGGCTGGGAAAACCCTGGGTTTTCTCCTCTCAGACTACAGTCTCCCCACCTCAACTGCTTCCCTGGAGGGATTCATCGGGTGGCTGCCACTGAGTTTTCTCCTCAGGAGTTACCTGGCAGGGTCACAGGCAAAGCTGTCACAGAAACTCACTCTCTTCCTTTGTCCTGCCTGAAACTTCCAGCCTCTGCTGGAAAAATAAATAAATCAACAAACAAACAAACAACGACAACAAAAACTCCAACCTTTTCTGAATTACTGTTAATTTCAGATATGCAATGCAAATGCCACGTGCATACTCCCTGGGATGGGTGCTGATCTAGTTTTTATTTTTTTTTATTTTTTATTTTTTTTAAGATTTTATTTATTTATTTGACACAGAGAGAGAGACAGACAGCGAGAGAGGGAACACAAGCAGGGGGAGTGGGAGAGGAAGAAGCAGGCTCCCAGCAGAGGAGCCTGATGTGGGGCTCGATCCCAGAACTCCGGGATCACGCCCTGAGCCAAAGGCAGACGCTAAACTACTGAGCCACCCAGGTGTCCCCTGATCTCATTTTTAAACACATTTTTCATCCACCTTGAGATTTGTAAGGTCTTTGTTCTGTAAGCCCCCAAGATCCATGTGAGATTGCCTAAGAGTAAGCATTTTCCTGGTAGTACTTCGAAAGCATACCTACCCCCTTGGTCAGCACAGAGGGGGATTTTTATACCATAGATATAGCTTATAAATGGTGTAGCTGTGAAATACAACAGACCTACCCAAAAAATGGGTAAGACAAGGCCATAGATGTTTTCTTAGGCAAGTCCAGAAGCTTTCTGGCAGGAAGATTAAATAGGATTGTAATACTTGAATCAACCCAGGGCTATTTTGCATTCTGCTTTAGTCAGAGGGTGTGGAAGTTGGTGGGAAGGGGCTCTTGGAGAAAGAGAAGACAACACTTCGTCTCTGTTGATCTGCTGTGTGATTAAAAATCGGTCCTTCTCAAGCATATTTCCCAAATCTGTGGGATGTTGCTTAGTAAGTAAATTAGGACAGCAGGCTTTTCAGCTAAGAAGGGAACCAGGACCAAAGTCGCAGGCAAATACAGCAGCCAGATAGGACCCCCTCTCTGCAGAGTTTTCATGCAGAAAGCTGATGGAGCAGAAGGTTTATTAGAGCAGAGAGAAATGACAGGAAATGAGGAGAAACAAGCTAGATGGGTTGTGGTTCAAAAGGTTTGCACATACAAACGTTAACAAAAGTTAAATAGGAATGTTCGGTGGGGTACAGTAAGAGTGTAGCATTTAAGAGCAGGTACTGGGAGGTCAGAATGCTTGCTTTAGAATCAAAGCGCCGCCATTTTGTACCTGCATGACATTGGGTGATCAGTCTACCATTCAAGCCTTAGTTTCCTTTGCTGTCAAGTGGGAGTAGTAATACACTTGTCCCATAAGGAACTTTGCATGTAGGGAAGTCCATGGAAAAAAGTCTCTGCATAGAGGCTGGCACACAGGAAGAACTCAGTCAACGTAAGCTCCTGCTGCCACTACTATTAGGACGAATACTTGTACTGTTACTACCGTGGGGGGTTCTCAGAGCCTTCCACACGAGGGCCACGAGTTTGTAGAAGACGCCTGCATGGTTCGGCCTACCCAAGACTTATTAAAGCACTCACTCCCCCCGCCCCCATAAAACATGTGGCTGGATTCATGTCTTCCGGCATACCATTTAGGAAATATTGTGACAGACCTATCCCTATGCGATTCTGGCTCATGTTCTCTAACATTTAATAGAGAAATTCCTCTCACTTTCCTCTCCTTACTCAAATTCTATGCATTCTGCTCAGTTTGATGCCGGTCCCTTTTTCAGAAGCCAACCCCCCCACCCCAGCCAGTACGTGGGTTCTCTCTCTCAACTCAGGGAGTGCATGTCACCTACCTTGTATTTTTACTTGGACTTTTGGTCTTGGTACCACCATGTTTTTCTAGATTTCTGGCCAGGCTCAACGTGCGTCCTTTGATTTTATTTTACATTGTAAGTCTTCGGCTCGGCAGCCCTTCATTGGCTATTCTGCCATCGACTGTGCTCGCTCAAGACCTAATAGGATGTAGGTTCACTAAATAGTGGAAACCTTGAATTAGAACTTGACTTTCCCCGAAGGTAAGTGTGAAGCCTCCCCCACCACCCTCCCCAGCTTCTTCCAGAATTAGTATTGTTAGTCTTTAGTTCGATGTGGTAGATTTTCCCTCCTTCTGACGTCTTTCCTAACCCGCAGGATAGTAGCTGCTATGCAGCAATTTACGTTTGCTGAGGACACTGTCGTCTTTTTTTAAATTTTTTTATTACATTCTTTTTCTCTGAAGTCAATATTTCATTGTTTCTTGGTAATGTATTTTTCTCTCTCTTTAAACCATTTATACTTGTCTTTATATTACCGAGTGAGACTTTGGTTTAACCACATTTTGTTGACCATTATTTGATGTATTGTGCCTTAAAATTGTGACTGTTGGTGGAGAGCTGGTTACAAGAACGGATGAAATCCAGTTGATTGAAGAGATTCAGAGCACAGGCCCTTGAATTAAGATAGTCTGACTTGAGCTCCCATCGTTTACTAGCTGTGTGACCTTGGGTAGGTTAATTACACTCTCTCTACTGCACTTTTCCTGTGTATAAAATAGGCTACCCCATACGGCTGCTGGCAATATTAAATAAGACACAGAAAGTATATCTTTTAGCACAGGGCTTTGCACCCAATAAGGCTCATAGACATTGTCCAGAATTCAGACACATTCTCTGCCTTCTTAAATCTCTCCATCAGGAGTAGGAGCAGAGGGGGCTTTTGAAGAGGGAATGATTTGAACAGGAAGTTGCAGCCATATAGGGGAGAGTTAGAAAGACTGGTTTTACTGGGGCAGAGTGGAAGATGAGATTGGCACAATAGATTGGAGACAAATAGTGGAGAGTTGTGAATCCCAAATTATGGAATTTCATAGGCAATGGGGAGCCATTGAACATTTTTATACAAGATAGTAATGCTTTCAGCTCTGTTTCAGGGAGCTAACTTTGGGAATAGTAAGGAGGACGAATTGGAGCAGAGAGACAAAGCAGAAAGACCAATTAAGAAATGAAGTTCCACCATTCATTTTTTGCTTGTTTCATTTCCCCTGGTTCAGTTTCTTTTTACGTAATAGAAATAAGTTTCCCATGCAACTTCCGTTGATAATCCTTGATGAGACTCTCCTTGAACTTTTTAATCTACCTCTATGTACTGGGCCTATTTGTTTCACCTGACCCCCAGAAATATATTCAGAAACAAACTAGATCATAAATTTTATGTTTTATTTATAAGCCTCAACGCCCATAGCTGCTGACCACCACCATAACATTGCTTCAGAGAATCATCGTCTCTCCTTTCTCCCAATTTCTGCTCCGTGTTCTCAGTTTAGTGCCTGATTCCAAGAGTGAGTGCTGTGTTTATGCTCAAAAAAGAAATATATAAATATAAATATATATATATATATATATATAGAGAGAGAGAGAGAGAGAGAGAGAGAGAGAGAGAGAGATTTAGAGAGAGATTTAGATAACTATCAGGCTCCCGATTACAATAGGTGCCTAACCTCGGGAGAGCCGAGCTGGCGTTCTGTTCCGGAATCCTCTGAAACAAGAACCCTATTTACGCCACATGCAGTTGCATTGGTACAAACTTTCAATTCAGTTAGATGCACAGCAGTGTCTACTGATGACCTTTCAGCTGCTTGTCAGCACCTTCCGATTAAACTCTCGGTCTGCTTAAAATAGAGCACCAATACCTCTGGGCACCTCACTTTCGAAAAACAGACTAAACCATCAGATAAGACCATGGGGACTTCGGCTTTATCTAATGCTACACACTCTTTTTAAAATTGATTTCACTTTTCTGCCAACCCAATATATCCATGAAATAGCCTAGCTGCTGCTACGAGAACAATTATTCCACCTGAGGTGGCTCGTATGGTCTCGAAGCCTTGCAAGCATCCATTTATGCTGAGATGGAGTGGAGATAAACCAGACATGAGTTGGTACTTCAGGCAGACGATGACTGTCAGAGATGCCACATTGTGACAGTTGGAGAGCTGCCCTGTGGCCTGATGGGAGAACACACTTCTTTATTTCCCATAGACCGGGATGCATGGAAATGCACTAAATTTTGTCCAAAGACAAATATCGGAAGGGTCCGAAAGACCTTCCCATCTGAATGGTCCAAATTTTCAAACCAATAGCAAACATGGAAGTCTCCCATGGAAACTTTAATTCGCTTGTGCTGGGTCTTTCCCTATCACCTACTGCCATGTTGCAATTAAATGTAATTCAGGATATACATAATTGCCATTCATCCAGAAAAGATTATTTTTTTGAGAGCTCCAAAATGAGAAAATGTGCATAATCCTTTACAGGTTTCGTGGAAACAAAGTTGACTTAAATAAATCCGCACACATTTATACTGTAGTGATTGATTTCGCCAAACCAAAATGTACTGCGGATGTCTATAGAAATATACATACTAATATATTTCTTGAATTGATATTAATTTCATTAGCAATGTTACTAACTGAAAGCAGAAGTATCATTTCTATAGCCATTTTGTAATTTCTATATCAAATCCAATTCGTGTTTGACCTTATAAGGCAAAATAAGTGTTTTTAAGTCTGAACTAGATGTATTTGTATTGTATAGTTGCAGATTAGTTCCCAGTGATTCATGAGGTTATCTCAGGCTAAATGTGAGTGATCCCTTAAGGGTCTCACAATACACTTCCTAGTAGGGAAATAAGTAGTAACAGCTGAAGCCATGAGAACAGGGACATCTATATTTTCAAGAAAAAACTGACACAGGAAATTTAAATCCTATCAAAAAAATGAGTTGCGACCAAAATTACACATTGTTCTTTTCCACAGTCACTGAAGGATATCTACATGAGATAATTGAATTAACCGAATATTAAACATTAAAGACAAAGGTTGATCCTGTTCAATCAAAACATTTATTTTGTTTATTAGTTAAACTGAACACTTCAGTCAAAGAAAACATAGTGTAAATGTTTGACCTGAATTCCTATTCAGTCAGAATTATCCATCTCCTAGGTTTATATTTTGACACACAAACCATAAAATTGAAGAATTCTGTTTTGTACGTAAGGGTTCAGATACAAAAGGTAAGAACAAAATCACATCAAGTTGAGCCTTTGGCTTTGATGTCAGTGAGTCACACGTGGGTCTCTTTGTCACAAAATGGAGAATCACAAGTAAAGTCATCCCAGCTCAATAATTTCAGAGCAGCAAATACTCCTTCTGCTCAAATGAGTCGGTTCCCAGCTTATCTGGAGTGTTGACATTGCCACTGAAGGTCTACGGGGGTCTCGAGAGAGGGGGCAGGCCTCCCACGACAGTGGAAAATAAACCAAGTTAGTTCATTCACTTTCAGATCTTCTTGAAAATCAAATGTCTTCTGTGGTGCTTAGAGAATTTCAAGTTTATTCTAGACATGAGCCTTCCAAGTGCCTGAGGGACTTCTGGTGACTGGGTGGGAGCCATGGGAACCTATGGTCCAAAGCTACTGGGAAGTACCCCAGAAAAGGCCAGTGTTTCCTTTTCGTCAATCTGAACCTCAGCGACCTGCCCTCTACTTTTAGCATTGAGAGCTGACCAAATTAGAATGTTATTACTAGCAAAAGGAACAGTTTTTTATTGCATCTTGGACTTCAGTTTCTGCCAAGAATTAGATACTGAATTAGAATTAAGCTCTCTTTTGCCCATAAGCCAAGTGCATGTTGTTTCTGTAACGTTCATACTACTCATTACACCGTGCATTCATTAGTTTAGAAACGCAGACCTGACTATATAACTCTTCCAGCCTTCATTATTTCTTAGCTGGGTATTTACTATGCTTCCTAATCTGGCCTAGCCCTGGACTTTTACTACCTTCTTCCACTTTCTGCAACTGGGACTTGATTTCCTAGCCGTGCCAGGCTATTCGCTGTTTCCCACCGTGATGTCATTTTCTGCTTTTGTTGGTGGTGTTCCCTCTATTATTGTCTATCTCCTCATGGATACTCATATTTCAAGGACTATCACACATGATAGCCAACCGCCTACACACTCTTTCAGCTTCTTGAGATAGAATTAATGAAATCCTAGCTTCGTTTTTCTTCGTACATTATCCTCATCTTACCATATCGTAAAGTAGTCATGGGCCTTCATGCAAACTTTTACAATTAGATCACCTCACCCCGGGTCACTCCCTGCTTAGACCGATACCCTGAACACTCACCTACTTATTTGGTCCCCAATATCTTATAAGGGATAATTGGGTAGTTCGTGTCCTAATGTCTCAAGTGCTCCGAGATTCCAGTGCTAGGATCAGATTTAAAGGGCCTTGACCTTAACATAATACAATTTAATGCCAGAAACAGAGCTGGCAGGACATGTATATAGCTCCCTCCTTGCCTTTCATTTGACCAGTTTATTTTTTCCCGAGAAAGTTCAGAAGTAAGAGGTGAAAAGATATATTTTGGTCCATGTTCACAGGAATGAGAAAACACCCATTAGCTTAAAGCCGACAAATCTTACGAATTGTTGCGCCTTCTTACTGTGAAAGCATAGCACAGAAACCCTAGACAGGAGTCAGGAGACTTTCGTTTTTAAGTTTTGCCCGGACTTTCATGCATTGCATGACCCATGAAACGCCACTCCTTGTCATCGAGACTTCTTTGTTAGGGAAATCAGAGGTTTAGAGGAGAGGATGTATATTCCCTTCCAACCTGAACAAGTCTGGTTCGAAAAGTCCACCTTAGATGTGCTGTAATCCTGAGGAAACTGGCTATTGGGTCTTTGAATGACCTGGTGTTCTGAGAACTACTGTTACATTTGATCCTTCTTTTCCAATTCAAAATTGCACTTTTTAATGTAAAATATGGTTTGGATATTTTTGGGAATTAGTCGTGTTCCCATGCCTCGACGTATGTTGTCTGGAAATGGGGACAAGTGAGGAAAGGGGCAAGATACAGAATTTAACAATACCAATAATTTATGTATAAGGTGGTTTTGCTTTGTTGAAATCATATCCTTGAGTCCCTGAAGACCTGAGGAGGGAAGTATTATATGTGTCTCAGAACCGGCTACAGAGGAATTCATCGCCAGTGGGCTATAGGGAAGTATATGTCCATGTTTGTTATCCAGGAGTGTCCCATCCATAGAGTGCCCCCCATCACCTCATTGTCTGCCATATCCCACACGCCATCAGTTGGTCACCACCGATAAGGAAAATGCTTCCAGTGAATGAGTTTGTCTATTTGGGTCACAAAGAAACAGTGCCACACTCTGGCTGTTTCTAATGAAGGGTTGTTTTTATTTATGTATTTTGTACAGTTTGTTTGTATAGTCATTTGTCTGGACCATTTCTGTGTGACAGTAGGGAAGTTGTTTCATTGTTCAGAGCTTCCATTCCTTCATCTGTTAAAACAAGCACATCAGCTTCACGGGACCATTGTGAAATTTTATGAGATGATGTTTATGAAGACATATTTTAATCAGTTAGACACAGTGGGCATGTGGGTTATTATAACCAGTTTGGCAAGCAATAGCCAATAAAGTTATTTTTCTTTCCTAAACCCCCCAAGACAATAATTTTCTCTACCCCAGATTCTTTGCCATCATTGTCCTGTGAAGTATAATCTACACCATTTACTTCTAGTAAATGTGCCAGTTTGGTAGCTTTGGATCAGACTGACCACATTTTCTGCAAATGCATTCTGAGCAGGACTCCTTATTTTTGTTGGAAATCTAGATCATTAACTGGTGCTTGTAGCAGCCGAGACTTTACCACAATTGAAGAAATACCCGTGGAAATCAGACTTACACCTGAATTCCTTTACATTTCTTCATTTAAATTTGATCCTCGAAGTATTTGTTTTACTCATTATACCGCCTAATGTGCTTAAAATAAATCAGGACCCAGTCAGCACTCAAATCCTGGGGTAATTGGAGTTTTTGATATCAGCAGTAGTATTCACACGTGTTCCATCATGAATGCCTGCAGTGTGTGTGTGTGTGTGTGTGTGTGTGTGTGTGTGTGTGTACTAAGAGGATTCCTCTGTCTGCAGTTACAAGTGTTATTTTGGGGGTATTTTTAGTTCATGTATGAATGGATATAAAATGCTGCTATCTAATATAATAGATAATAGGGATAAAAGCCTGTTTGCTTTCATGTACCAGTCTTACCTGAAGAAAATAGGATGGGAAATGAATTGGCTGAATATATCCCAATTTATCACCACAGAAATATGTACCACAGCTCTCAAAACTAATAAATGATTCCATATGCTTAGGCGACAAGTAAGCATATGGATATAGTCTTTAGATAAATTAATATCTACTGTGACATTAATTAATTAATGATTCTTTATAAGAGCAAGTAAAAGAACACACATAAGACAGAAGACAGATTTGATGGTGTTGACTCGCTAGTCAGCAATGGTACCCTGTCTGTTTAAAGTCTGTTCAGTATTTTGTTAGGAAGACGTAGGGATTCAGACAACTAAAATTTCATTTCTTCCATACCGTTGTTTATGGTTGGAGGTTAGGGAGCCCTCCTCTTCTTAGGGTTCTGAATAGGGGAGACTTCACACAAAGAATTGACAGGCAAAGGGAAACCTACTGACTTTCTGCCTGATCTACACTTTGGGACCCGGCCCCATCCTGAAGGCGTCTCCTCACTGACCCACTCAATAACCAGCAGAGACAATGGAACAGCAGAGAAGTTGTGAGGCTGGCTACAGTTCTGGCCTCCAATTCCTACTTGTGGGCTTTTTTCCTGTACCACCAAGCAATTCTTGGATACCAGCTGGGTGTCCTGCAATTCAACTCATTTCAGACACTGTGTATCCAGAGATGGCAGTGCTTTCCACAGGTTAAGGGCTCAGTCCTACAGAAACCCCCCTACTTCAAAAAAAAATTTTTTTTTAAAGATTTTATTTATTTATTTGACAGAGAGAGAAAGAGACAGCCAGTGAGAGATGGAACACAAGCAGGGGGAGTGGGAGAGGAAGAAGCAGGCTCCTAGCAGAGCAGGAAGCCCGATGAGGGGCTCGATCCCACGACCCTGGGATCATGACCTGAGCCAAAGGCAGATGCTTAACTGACTGAGCCACCCAGGAGCCCCAAAAATGTCCCTTACTTCTGATGCCAGTAGGAAGTCCAGGTTATTACCTGTACTTCTTACCAACTGGCTATAAATCAGAGGTTCCCATGACTCCCTCCTTGGGTTCAGTTAATTTTCTAGAGTGGCTCACGGAACTCAGGAAACCAGTTTACTCATCAGATTACTAGTTTTATTACAAAGGATATCAAAGGATGTGAATCAACAACCAGATGAAGAGATACATAGGGTGAGGTCCTAAACAAAGGAGCTTCTGTCCTCATGGAGTTTGGGCCTAGCACAGTGGCAGGTGGAAGTGTTCTGGTTCCCCAACCTATAAACTCTCTGAATCCCATACTTTTGGGGTTTTATGGAGGCTTCATTACATAGGCCCAACTGATGAAATCATTGACCATTGATTAAACTCGGTCTCCAGCCCCTCTCCCACCCACTCCCTGAGATGTCAGGGAGTGGGACTAAAAGTTCCAACTCTCTAATCACATGGTTGGTTTCTCCGGTAACCAGCATCCATCTTTAGGTAGGGTCCAAGAGTCACCTCATTAACATACCAAAATACGCCTTTCTTACTTTCATCACTCAGGAGATACCAAGGATTTCAGAAGCTCTGTGCCAGAATCGGGGACAAAGGCCAACTGTATGTTTCACAGTATCACACTGGTCCTGTGCCTTTGGGCTTATCACAGGTGGAGAGGAAGCAGAGGAGAGGGGCTGTGTGGAACGGTGACCTTGGACATCAGTGAAGTGGCTCAGTGGTGGTCAGACCAACACCAGCAAGATCAGCCACTTCTGCCCTGGGAAGGAATGAGCAAGGAGTGCAGAACCTGAGGCAGGGTCCAGGAACAGGCCAGCGCCCACTGTGGGGACGAGGAAGGGCAGCAGAGTTTTCCCTGAGCCAGGGCCCAGAGCCGAGTCCTCCAGAAGAGACAGAATTGCTCAGTTTTTGAAGAAGCTAAATGGCCTGTGAAAAAAGACACCACATGTTGATTTTTTTGCAGAGAATGAAGATGAAAAAATTCCTATAGGTTCTAAAAAATAACATCCAAGAAAAATGTCTGTGGCATTTACAAGCTTTAGATCAAAGTCTTTAGGAGAGATTGGAGGACATTCTGAGTGGACAATGTTGGCATTTTGCAGAAAATAGGAAATGTGTTTCTTTAAGGTCTGCTGTTCTTCATTTTGACTCCACGATAACAAGAACGATATTTTCTGTGACAAAATCAGTAGATTTGTTCTGATAATGGGATGCAATATTTGAAATGAAGACTGACCTAAATATTTCAATTTGGTTGACCTCTTTTCTCCATCGGCCATAAACATGACCTGCAGCAGCTGAACCAAGACCCTGCCCTGGCCCAGCTATTACCTCTAGTTATTTGGTTTAACAGGTTAATGCAGGGAATTGTTTCCCTGCTTGTTAGATGAAACGGCTATCTTCAGTGGAGGTCTTAAGTGGCCTACACATAGATTTCACAATATAAAATACTCTAATCTTTTAAAACAAGTGATTACCACGGTTCTGTAAAAAGAGTATCTACAAGATTTTCTGAATCCTTTAGTTTTCATCCAAAGATCTGGGTGTCATGTTGCTATTGGGTGCAATGCAATGTAATGACAGTGGTCTGTGCTGCTCTCTGCAAGGGGTGTGTTGCCTACATACGTTTCTGCCAAATGGGGGAGTGTTTCTATTTTTTTTTATTTTTAATTTTCTTTTGTGGTGGAGGGCAGTGTCTTAAGATCTGGCAAAGCAGAGCGATGCTTTTCATGCTGTAGGAGTTTAAATTCTGTTCCCTGCCACGTGTCCCCTCCCCATCTTTCTATTCTGTGTAGGAAACGATGAACCCCTAGACTTCTATGGGGAGTGATAGAATCCCCGAGATGATTCCACAGATTGCTGCAGCCTTATGCACCTGTAACAAGTACGGCATGTTGAAGGCAATTAAAAGTCTCTACAGAAACTCACGGAGGCAAAATCATTTTTCCAAGGTTGGTTTGAGACATCGTGACGTCAAAGTAACAGAATTCCTAAAGGAAGAAGTAGCCCAAGACATGAGGCAGAAAATATAGACTGTGTAGAGCAGACAGGACCACAAAGTGTTAGCCAGGATGCTTGCCTCTAAAACTAGTGAGGAGGAACTGAAAGTTTATATCAAAAAGCCTCTGTACTCTTTAATTATACAAAGCTTCACCTGTTTCTCATTGTGGGTGAATTTTGCCATTATCAACAAAACCTTTTGATGTTTTCATAAAGGTCAAGTTAAAGAACCCATTCTGGTCTTAGTAAAAAGAGACACCTCCCTCAAGATCCCTGTCCTTCAGAGCCGAGGGCTTTGTACCTAGTGTGGGCAAAGCTAGTTCAGAAGCACTTTGTAAAATTCTGACTTGATGAGGTTTCCAGAAATGTGGATAAAGCAGGGTCAGCAAACTATGGCCCAAGGTCCAAGTCCGGAACATAGCCATACTCATTCATTTATGTATTGTCTCTGGCTCCATTTGTGCTACCATGGCTGAGTTGAGCAAATGCAACAGAGATAGTATGACCCACAAAGCTGAAAATACTTCCATCTGGCCCTTTCTAGAAAAAGTTTGCCAACCTGAAATAGACTCGCCCAAAACGTCGCTTGTCACAAAGCAGCAGCCAAGCACCTTTGAATAGAACCGTAGACATTCTTCCATTCATGGTGTCTGTTCCTTTACAAACACTCATTGAGTACCTACTATGTGCCCAGCACGATTCTGAGACACTTAAATGAACAAAAAAGGAAAAAACAATCTTTTCTTCATGGAGCTTACTTTCTAATAGGGAGAGACAGACCATAAAAAATAAACATAATAAGTGAATTATATTATAAGAATTGGTAAGGGCTCAGGCAAAAAACAGAGCAGGCGAACCTGGATGGGAGATTCTGGAAAGGGCTCCAATGTGGAGCCAGGGGACCCTTTGTGAGGAGGCGGCATCTGAATGAAGTCATGAAGTCATGGAGGAAGTGAGGGAGCAATCTCTGTAGATGGGGCTGGAGGTGGGGGGGGGGTGTTGTTCCAGGCCAGTGAACAGCCAGTGCAAAGGCCCAGAGTAACCTCTACGGGATCCTGCCTTAGCCATCAGCGTAGGACCACAGCAGCTTTTTTCCAGATGCATGGAAATAATCGCCAAAGTCCACCCCCCGAAACCCAGGCAAATTCTAACAACCCCTGCAGATTCTGGGGTGGGGAATCTAGGGTGGGGACTAGAAATTTGTATTTCGTGAAATGGGGAAGTATTTTAGGTTTCCCGGGTGTCTCATTTTGGGAACTCCTGCTCTAAATCAAAGTAAGAACGCCCTCCAAATATGCTGAGAGTCATCCAGCCTCTGCTTGACCATTTCCAGTAATGGGGAGCTATTAACTCTTTTAGAGAGTTCACGCTATAAAATATTTATAACATTTAATTAATTTGTTCATTTATTCAAGAAAAAATGTGTAGCTTTCCTACTGCGAATCAGGTATTGGGGATGTGAGAATACATGTTCTGTGTCTCCATTGTTTTTTGTTTGTTTCTGATTACAAAATGTCTATATTTTCATTTTAGACATTGGAAAAAATGGTAAAACACACAGAAGGAAAAAAATTGTTCTTTATCCTATAGGTAGCAATGTTAATATTTTAATGTATTTTATTTAAACTTTTTTTCTATTTTTCTGTATTTAGAAGATTGGGATCTCTTTTCTCAACTAAAATGTATTATGAATATTTGCTTCTATAAAATATTTTTCTACTATGTGTTTTTAAAATAACAGCTTAGTATTCCATTTTATATATGTAATATATATATAACGCAGATTTGTATATATGTATGTAATATATATATCCGATGGCTATAGTTTATCTCAAAATATCCACGAGTACAAAAAATGCTGCAATTAATTTTGTTATAAACTTTTTTCAACACTTCTAATTATGTAGGTAAATGTCTATAAGTGGAATTTCTGAATTAAATGATATAGGCTTTTAAATCCTTTGAAATACATTGCCAAATTGCCTTTCCAGAAAGAATGATCCAATTTCCATCCCCATTTCAATTATATGAAAATATTCATGTTTTTATACCCTTGGCAATACTGGTATTTCATTTTTTTTTTTATTAAAAAGCTATAATTACTAGAAAGTTCTTTCTTGCAGTGAGCTCAATTTTGCCTATTCAAATTTTCAACCTATTGATCTGACTTTTGTCTTCTGGAGCTTTGTGGAGTAAATTCAATCCTCCTTCTTTAAAATGGAATTTCAAATATTTGAAAATAATGATCATGTCTCCACTGTTCTCTGTCCCCAGTTATCTTTCTTTTATTCAATAATTACTGCTGTAACCCACTTTCTGGACTCTCCACAGCTCTGGTCTCACTATTCTAGATAAGCCTTAGTTAATCAGTCTTTCTCTTAAAATGTGGTGGCAAAGATTAAACCAAGGACTGTCCCTGCAAGAACACTGCCTTCTTTGTTCTGAACAGGGTCCTTCTAGCTGGTGCAAGCTAAGCGGGCAGGAGTTATTTTTGGCAGCCATGCCACATCACTGGCTCATAAAGAGATTGAGATCAACCCAAATTCCCAAGCATTTTTATAAATAATCTTGTGGTCATATCAGGCAAGACCTGCATTTCACAGATGTGGTTGTTTTCGGAGGTGCAGAATAGGACTTTCATAGAAATCAATGCGATCATTAATTCTAGTTAGTCAAGTTCTTTCTGAAAACTGATTTCATCACCAGATGTATATTTTCTACAAGCTTGATAAGGGTATCTCTTGACCGTTAGTAATTAAGAAAAAAAAAAAACTAGATGATGTCGATCAGAGAGTCTTACCACACCCCAACCATCTGTTATTCATCCATCAATCAACAGATATTAGGTAGAACACTTAGTGCAACCACGCTACTTGCTCATCCCGTGTGTGTGCCTGTGTGTGTGTGTGTTTCTGTTGCTAAGGGTATAGAGGAAAACTTTGTGAAACAAATTACAAACAGAATATTTTAAACTGGCTAAAATAAAAATATATTCTTTATATGGTATTTTCTTTTTCTTTTTTTATAATAATATTTTTTATTATATTATGTATGGTATTTTCTTGACTTCCCTGATAAGATTTCTTCCTTCCTTCCCTTTTTTTTTTTTTTTTAAGAAAATTAGTTTGGCATGACTGGTTGATTGTTTATGTTGGTTCCTTGATTTCAACTTTATTTCAAACTTATGGGCAGTGTCAACATCAAGCTGAATTTGATGCATTTTCTAGTTTCTAACTTCATGTCTCTATTTTGAAACATTGGGAGTATTTGTCCATATATCGTCTCCTGCAATACCTTGTTTTTATGGCAATTTCAATGTTTTTGGTTGTCTTGTTTATTTGTTTGTTTTCCCCGACTGGTCTGGTGTATAACTTATTTGGGTCTAATGACGTCTATTAATTTTAAGCAAAGAGATTTTTTTTTTTAAGTATCTTCCAGCACCTCGAACTCCAATCTCTGATAACTGTGTTTGCTACTTACACTTTCCAGTTTGAAAGTCATCTTGCTTGATGTAGAAGATGATCTTAAGTAGGAGTCAAGGACATTATTTGTTAATAATATGTTCTTCATCTGAATGTGTAGATCTTAGCCTTTCTCATTCTTCATATTATGGACATAATGGTAATCACCCAGTTTGTTGTTCTTAACACTTAGCCACATCTGTGTTTTAATGTCGGTTTTGTCTTCATGTATAAAATGAATTGCTCCTATCTTAGCTGATTGTACCTGCCAAACAACTCAGATTACTGCAAAAATAGTTCAGCTGTGGTGGTATTTCTATTTGAACAGATTGGTAGTAGCATGGGTGAATATTTTGTACTTTTTTATTTTAAAAACTAGACCCAAGAAAGGGATAAAGAAAGAGGGGGTAATCAGAAGGGGGAATGAAGCATGAAAGACTATGGACTCTGGGAAACAAACTGTGGGCTACAGAGGGGAGCGGGGTGGGGGAATGGGATAGACTGGTGATGGGTAGTAAGGAGGGCACGTATTGCATGGTGCACTGGGTGTTATACGCAACTAATGAATCATCGAACTTTACATCAAAAACCAGGGATGTACTGTATGGTGACTAACATAATACAATAAAAAATATTATTATAAGAAAACAAATAAAAACAAAAATAAAAACTAGACCCAGTCATAAGATTAGAAGGATCACAAATCTAAGTTACTTTCTGGCCTATGCAATGTCAGGTGACGATGAGTAAGGTAGAGATACGTTTTCTTAAGAATAAGAAATATGCATGTGTATATGTATATATGCATGTGTGTCCTTATGTGTATGCATATGCATAGCTATTCATTCTCTGTACTCTTGGAAGTTTCCGCAATTTCTACACAGCATTAAATAAATATAGAACAAAACTAATTGGCCTCTAACTAAATATCAAGAGAAAAATTCAACCATTTCACTGTGAGAATCATCTTAAAATAAAACAATGTAATATTTAATTACGGTCTTTTTCTAGGGTGACCCAACATCCCCATTTGCCTGGGTCTGGGGGGTTTCTCCCAATGCAGAAAGCTCTGGGCAAACTGGGGTGAATAGGTCATTTTATCTTTCTCCTGATTCTCCCCAGATGACACTTCCTGCCCTTTTTAAACCTAAAATAGTTGACAACTTTCCAATTCTAATATGATCAGGTGGGATTTTGTTTTGTTTTCGTTTTTGTTTTTTGTGAGTTTTTTTTTTTTTTGCAAATTTCATCTTTCCCAGCTTTCAGACACTTTTTATTTTACTTGCACCCCTCTTCCTTGCTTTCTTCCCCCATAAGAGAACATCTAAGACACAGAATTTACCTTTAATGTTCCCATTTTAGTGTTTAGGGACCATGAAATGATCATTAATACCTCCAGTTAATTTGTATCTTTATTTTCATTGGGAAATTCATGTTATCTCTACACCAGTGGCCTAGATTGGATATGGATCCCAAATGGAAGCAATGAAAGAGGAAGATAAGTTTTATGACATTCTTTTAAAGACCTGAAGTACCCAGCACAGCAAAGCTTCTGAGATGCAGTGGCATGGTCCTGGTGTGTATCTTCCCCGAAGCGGACAAAAGGATGGAACCCTCCCTGGGTTGACAGAGGTAAAGTTCACACACGGCTCAGTTTCAGCAGCGTTGACTCCGTCCATTCTTACTTATGTGTCATTGGATATCATAGACAAGGATTGTAAATTCCGGGGCGTGTGTGCCAAAAGTAGTCCACAAAATCATATCACGTGATGTTTACAACCAGCAGGAGAATTTTGGTCACATAAAACCTCTTCATTTTGGGGACTTCTGGGTGGTTCAGTCGGTTAAGCGTCAGACTCTTGATCTCGGCTCAGGTCATGATCTCAGGGTCGTGAGACTAAGCCCTGCATCAGGCTTCCAGCTCAGAGGGGAGTCTGCTTGAGATTGTCTCTCTGCCTCTCCCCCTGCTTGTGCTCTCTAAATAAGTAAGTAAGTAAGTAAGTAAATGGATAAAATCTTAAAAACAAAACAAAACAAAACGAAAACTTCTTCGTTTTTTACTTGAAGAAACTGAGATCCAGAGAGATAAAGAGAACTTGGTGATATCAAAACTCCAGTTAGTAGAGGAGTTGGGATCTCCATCATTAGGGATCTATAGCCTCATTCTTTACTCTAGGCTGTCAAAGAGGAGGGGAGGAGACAAAGTTGTAAAAGCAAGAGTGGTTAATAATCCAGCCTCCTTATGCCAAGTCTGGAGAAAACAGGCTTGAAACAACTTTGTAAAGTATCTCCTAATTTTTTCCCCTTTGGTCACCTTGAAGTCTGAGCTTGATAATGACCAACATTGGGGTCACTGGCTTTTATATTTTTATTCTTGCTCTTGCTGCCCGGAGTTGGCCCTTAAACCATGCCTTATTCTTCCCATCCTCATTCCCTTGACCATACATTTTTAATTTATGTAACTCCTGCCTCATCGAGGTCTAATTTACTGACAAAAAGGAACATGGCTGACATCGGTACCTTCACCCTGAAATGCTTTTCCCTTTGTCCCTCCCCATGTGCCTTTCCTTTTATCCATGGCTTTAAACCTTGTTTATCATAAAGCCTCTACATAGTCAGTAATCACTAGCTTGTCGAACGCAGTGTGCCGTTAAAGCACAGCCCCTCTAGGTCTGCATTTTCCTTAGCACATAAAAAATTACATCTCTTCTTAAGTGTTTTAAATCCGTTGAGAAAAACTTATGTCCTAAAATCATTTTAATAAGATGAAGCTATAACTCACAATTATTTTTAAATTACCTTTTTATTTGGGGATAAGCATAAATTACAAAAAAACAAACAAGCAAAAAATGTTGCAAAGAAAGCACAGAGAGTTCCTGATAGTCTTCATCCCATTTGCTTTTATTTATTTATTTTTTTTTACAGATTTTATTTATTTATTCGACAGAGAGAGACAACCAGCGAGAGAGGGAACACAAGCAGGGGGAGTGGGAGAGGAAGAAGCAGGCTCATAGCAGAAGAGCCTGATGTGGGACTCCATCCCAGAACGCCAGGATCATGCCCTGAGCCGAAGGCAGACGATTAACCGCTGTGCCACCCAGGTGCCCCCGATTTGCTTTTAATATGAACATCTTACGTCACTACGGAGCATTTGTCAAAACTAAGAAATTGACATTGGTTCATTGCGATCAGCTCAACTGCAGACTTTCCTTGGATTTCACCAGTTTGTCCTTTTTCTGCACCAGGATCCAATCTGTGGTTCCACATTACATTTAGTCATTACTTCTTAGTCTCCTTTGATCTGTGACAATTTCAAAATCTTCTCTTATTTTTCACAATCTTGACAGTTTTGAAGGGTGCTGGTCAAGCGTTTTGTAGTGTATTCCCCGATTTGGGTTTACCTGACATTTTTCTCATGAGCAGACTGGGTTGTGGGTTTTCAGGGAAAATATCACAGAGGTGAAGTGCCTTCTCATCACATCGTATCAGGGCCCCATGTTATCCACATGATTGATCACGGGTGATATTGAGCTTAATCCTTTGGTGAAGGTGGTATTTGCCAGGTTTTCCCCTGTAAAGTCACTGTTTATCCCTCTGCATATGCTCTACGCATTGCAAATGAGTCAAACATCCAGCCCACTCAAGGGGAAGGAGACAACCTATAATCCTTTAACTCGTTACCTCTCTGCCTGTCCAGTCTCCCCATTTTGGGTTCTAAGCAACTCCACCACTACATGGATCACATTTACTCCAAGTTTCCTGCCTCCTTTCTAAACACTTTCCTCCTCTCATGACCAGCTCCCTAAAATGTCCCCATTTTCGTACATACTTTTTCTCTTCTCTATAGTACCGACCTGACTTTCATGGTCTTCGCCTGAAACTTAGCACGGCGTCCTACAGCTACTTTAATCTCCCCGGTTCCACAAAATTCTGAGTTGAAAGATGAGGTGTGTTGGATTAGAAGGTTAGTGATGAAGGACAAAGAAGCTAAATTTAGACTTAACAGATAAAGAGTTAAAATGACTCTCTTCACAAGTTAACAGCTGATGGGAGAGCTACTCAGTAATGTGACGGAAGGATTTCAAGGAACACCCAAGGCGATGCAGAAATCCCTGCGGAAGGAGGGACCTTACATTTATCTCCTAACACGTTAAGTGGCACTAAGTATGTACCCAATACATTTTTGTTTTAGAGAAGAGATACATTGTTGTGGACATAAACACACGCCAATTTCTATATAGCAAACACTCACCAATTTCTATATAGCAAACACACACAGGAAAAGCAAAGCACTAGGAAAATCAAACACTGCAAATGGATCGTGCCGCACCATCTCCCAACAGGCGCACGAATTCAGTGTCTGGGTGTGAATCCCAGTTCAGCCACTTACTAGTTGTGTGATCATGGGCAGGTTATTCACCCTTTCTGTGACGATCTAAAAAATAGGTATATAGTTAGCACCTATGATACAGAGCGGTTGTGAGAAATAAGTGAATTAATCCATGTAAAGCACTTAGCAGAGGGGCACCTGGGTGGCTCGGTAGGTGAGTGTGAAACTCTTGATTTCAGCTAGGTCATGATCTCAGGGTTGTGAGATCGAGCCCTGCGTTGGGCAGGCTCAGTGCTGGGCATAAAGCCTACTTAAGATTCTCTCTCCCTCTCCCTCTGTCCCTCCTCAATCTCTCTTTCTCTCAATACATACATAAATAAATAAATAAATAAATAAATAAATAAATAACTTTTTTAAAAAAGCACTTAGCAGAGTGCCTGGCACATAACAAATATTCAATCAATATTAATGATCATTACATTATTATTCATGAAGGTTTAGGTTTGTTTATTTACAGACTCTTAGAGCAGTTTTAGGTTCCCAGCTAAACTGAGAGGGAGATGCAGAGATTGTCCATATACCCCCTGTCCCAACACGTGCACAGCCTCCCCCATCATCCGCAGCCCCTGCCAGAGTGGGACATTTGTTACCATGGAGGAATCCACATGGAGACACCATTATCACCCAAAGTCTGTAGTTTACCTTAGGGCTGGTTCACCCTTGGCGTTGTACATCCTATGGGTTGGACAAAGGTATAATGACATGAATCATTACACTATCATACAGAATATTTTCACTGCCCTAAAAATCCTCTGTGTTCTTCCTCTTCTTCATGCCCCCGACACGAGTGACCATTTACAGTAAAGTAAGACCATTTGCAGTAAAAACACCAGAGAAAGTGACCCAATGGATTAACTGCAAAATATTAGATTGTCCCTTTTAGGTAAATAAATCCCATTTCTCGTTTAAAACCAAGTTATCAATTGACTCCTACTATCTTTCATGCTAAATTTTTTCCTGCAGTTTGGGTTCCATAATTTTAAGTGAAATGGCTGTGCAATGACTCAATATGAAACTAAGTTCATGGTCAAAAGTGTTGGTTTTCTTTCCTTGGATACAGGATAGCTCCTGGCAGGGACTGCTTCCTGATCTAGGGGTCCTGGCTTTGGGAATCCAGAGCAGGGCAGGGGCTTTCCATTCTGAATTCAGATTATGCAGATGACCTCAGCACTGTTTAAATCTTTATCAATGGTGATCTTTATGTATGCATTAATTTGCTATTTTCTAAAAGACAGATGAACTAAACCTTACATCTTGGCCAATTAGGCTGCTTCTTCATTGGTAAATACGGTCATGAGTTATTTGTAGACATAGTTTTGAGATTAGCTAACAACAGTTCTTCCACAGAGTAATTTAGTTAGTGAATTTAAAATACTGTGAGTGACTACAAGTAGCAGCTGATCCCAGAGAACTGCTGAGTTGGGTTGCCCTGTATTAGCTTCATTATGCAAATAGACATCCCAAGAGAGCCATCCCAAAGACTATTAGCCTCTTTCACCTTTAATAACCTAAGATCTCCGGTTCGTGATGTGTGCAGATGAAACTATGTTCCGCCTGTGGGTAAAGGTGTTATTAATGCATAATTCTTTAGCTTCTTTCCCCCTACACTGGAATTCTATTTTGGCAAACCTCTTGGGTTTGGTTGTCAGAGAGATAAAAGCCTGTGAGTCCTGCAGTGGAATCTTGAGTGAATCTTGGTAAATGTAGAGGGCCAGGTTACTCTTCCCGGACTGCTGTCTTCATCTGGGAGTGAGACCACATCTCCCCTGCCCTGTTGTAGGACTGATTGTGTTGCAAATGCTCTAACTGACTCTCTCCCTGGGTTGGGAGCCTTTGAAATGTGACCCTTTGTTTCCCTCTGTAGATGTATGGAAATTGGCAGATTTCAGATACAGTCTCTGGTGCGGAAACTGTTGATACGGAGGTAATGTTAGTCTTACGCAGATAGCGCCTTTGTCTGGAAGTAAGTCAGCCACGGCCCTCGGCTCAGAGACAGTATTACCATTTGGTGGCTAGAATGGTCACTTCCAAAAATGAAATGTAATCTTACAGCCTTCTGAGAAGGTATTTGCCTGATGTGGGTGTCTGCTGACATTGAGAAGGCGTGATAGTTCACAGGTCTGAAATAGTTACCATGCGTATTCCCAGAAGTTAATCATCAGTAGTTCCAAACTTGGAGAAGTTCGAGAATGCTACTGGTCTAAGTCACAATCCGGACAGGCGGGATTTTCTAGCTCTGCTGCTGCAGTAGTTCAATTATTAGTGACTTACAAAGAAAAATAAATTAAAAGTGTTCTTTTCTTCTCCCTCCTTTCTGTCCCCCAGGTTTCTGCTAGGCATTCCCTGTCACAGGGAGGCTTTGTGGATAAAAAGACACACTGCCTTTCTTGGAAGGGCCCGATACAGACAGCCTAAAGATGTGAACCTCTGGTGCATCTGGAAATTCTTGGCAACATGCTTCATCTCATGTTGGTGGCAATGGATAGCTGAGCAATAGACCGGAAAACATGCTACTTGTATGTGTGTGTCCCAGGTACTTAAAAAGTATCGAAAGGACAAGGAAAAAGTTGCACTAAAAATTCATCCAACATTTTGGGCAAAGAGGTGATTACATTTGTTTCTTTTATCACCTACTATATAAATCATTTGTTGTATTCCATCCGAGGTTTCCTTATCTTCTCTTTGTTTCTCTATGCTCTGCACCCTCTTCTCCCCCACCTCTCTCCAAGGACCTGTCCTTTGTGAATCGCTGTGGTCATCCGTCTTCAGATACTGAAGAACGTAGTACTTCTGCATTATCCTCTCTTCCCCTGTCCTGAGTCTGACTTTCCTCCCACTGATTCTTTTTGTGGCACTTTGCCCTTTAAAAAAAAAAAAATTTACTTCTACATTCTGTTTAGGGTTCTGCCTCTCAATAGGACCTGTTTGTTTACTTTTGATTCTCAGCCTTTAAGACTCCTTTCTTCCCTTTTCCGATGGATGGATCTCATCCTACCATGCCTGCTCAGCCACCCTGTTCACGGAACATCTTTAACTCTCTTCGACCTTTCATTTTAACATGATCTCTTTAACTTCAGTACCTCTTGACAGATGAGAGGGAGAGGCACTGAGAGGTTAGACAACTTCCCTAAGAACCTACAGCGACTAACCGGGAGTGAAAATGGCAACAGGTGTTCTGATTTCTAAGATAAATTATTAGCCAGGTGAGCTCCCACTATTAAATATGTATGTAACCCCTAGACTAGTAGACTGGGCATCATCTGGGAACTAGTTAGAAATGCAGTTTCTCAGGCTCTGCCCCAGACCTACTGAATCAGGACTTGCATTTTCTCAAGATCGCAGGTGAATTTTATGCCCCTAAAATTTTGAGCAGTCTTGAATGGCGCCTCTCTATACGGACGGACAAGCTCCCTGAAATGAACTGCAAAGCACCGGTAAGTTCACTCACATCTGTGAGTTTGCTCTGAGACCTGGCTGTCCTGATTGAAGTGGTTGAGAAGAAGACAGACATAAGCTTTGGCCTTGACTTCAGTAGCTGTCTGATCTCTATTCCAGAATTCGGATTTCAGATAAGCTGCATTTGTAGAGAGTTTCAAGCAGCTAATGCCAAAGCAAGTGGAACATTCTTTTCCAGGCAATTAGTTTTCTCTGTGCTTATTTATTTGTGGTTTGCTGATTCAGTTGAGTATCTGCAAATCTACTGGTGACTATGGAGGCATCATTGCTTTAACCGTGTTTGGTTGACATCTGTTTCTTTGAATATATTGTGTGCAGTTTTCTAAGCACAGAGAGAAATATACCCAAGTGCTTCATGGGATATTTCAATACCCAAAATGATTTTTATTGTTTTCCCAAATTGTAATAAAAGAGGTGTTCTCTCCTTCATCTCCCTGACTGGATTTTAAATTGAGAGGAAGGCCAGCACATGCATTTGACGGCCAGAGGTCTAAAGCAAAATCTGTTTGATATCAGAATTGAAATGAATCACTGGCATAGGAAACAGTTATGCATATTCTCTTGTGGGAAGTGTTGTCGCATTTAACCACTGTAATATCAGTTGTTGGCTAAGGTGAACATCCAGCTTAGGATTTCATAGGACAGGAGTGGAGTAATCATGGGAAATGGGTGTTAAAGCAATTCCTAGGTAGAAAAGAATGAAAAAAATAAAAATAAACCTTAGGAATCAAAAAACACTTTTGAATATATTTTCTCTCTCTCTCTCTCTCTCTCTCTCTTTTTTTTTTTTTCTTTTTCATTTCCAAATAAATGGCCTTTTGGTTTGAAAGACCTTCTGGAAGTGATTGTAATTTGAGACAAGCCAGAATCCTGCAGGTTCATCCACGTACCAGTGGTTTGAGATTGAATTTACTTCTTGTGCCTGACCGTTTGTACCAACTAAGAGCAGACCCCCTAGAATGTACATTTTTTTTTCAAGAGCATATGACACAATTCAGGGATGTTCTATGGACCGGCAGCCTGTGCCTCACATGATTTGAACAGAGAATCCGTGCTGTCATTGCTAAACACCACGATGAGTGAATCAGCAAGCTGATTTCCAGAAGAACATCTTCTGCAATTCTCCTAACTCCACAGGCCTGAAAACGAGGGTAAATGGTAAAATTCTAACCTCTCCCCCCCTAAAATTCACCAAACCCACCACTTCTATCTCTAATATAATAGGGAGCCTGAATGTGATTACGGTCTTCAGACAAAGGTCACAAATATGAGGCTCTAATATTCAGAAATATTCAGACAAAATATCTCCCCACACCTGACGTAAAATATATTTTCTCCTTAGTCATGTACAAGTTTAATCCACTTTGTTAACTCACAGCCCATTAGAAAGCTGTTGAGGAAAATAAGCCAGCAACACCAGGCCTGGCAGAATGGGGACAAGTAAAGATGGTTGAGGTGCTTTTCCTCCCTCACCCCCTCATGGGCTCATTACCCACATGTCCACAATGAGGAAACAGTAGGCATTCAGAAATGGTTTTAGACTCCAGCCATCAGCTAGGCTGGCAGCTGTCCTCACGCACATTCTCACTTTTGTGACCTTCTAGAAAAATATCTTCTACCCCCACCCCACCCCGTTCCTTTCCCTCCTTTTTTTTTTTTTTTAAGGATTTTATTTATTTGTTTGACAGAGAGAGAGGCAGTGAGAGAGGGAGCACAAGCAGGGGGAGTGGGAGAGGGGAAGCAGGCTTCCCACTGAGCAGGGAGCCCGATGTGGGGCTCGATCCCAGAACGCTGGGATCATGACCCGAGCCGAAGGCAGATACTTAATGACTGAGCCACCCAGGCTCCCCTGTTGCTTTCCCTCCTATCACTGAAGATTCGTTGCCTGGATCTGCCTAAAATTTTTAACAGTTGGGACACCTGGCTGGCTCAGTCGGTAGAACGTGTGACTCTTGATCTTGGCGTTGTAAGTTTGAGCCCCACATTGGGTGTAGAGATTACTTAAAAATAAAATCTCAAAAAAAATCTTTAGCAGTTATCGATGATAATGTTGCAATTACAGAACGTTATGCACCTTCTAGAAGGCAAGATAAAAATGCATCTTATTTCCACTTCTCTACGTTGATGCATTCACCTTACCTTCAACTTTGAAATTTCTAAACTGAGTGAAAGCATGTTTTTTGACATTTATGAGGATGCTATTGTTAGCTCAATCTTTATTGTTTAGGAGGTGTAAATTGATGCAATTTGAGAGGAAAATTTTAACTTCCCTGGCTTCCCTGCTAAATATATATACGACTTCACATTTGGAGAAAAAGGATTGTCTTAGTACCTGAAGTGATACTTCTGTTGAAAATCTAAGTAAAAAATTCACAGTGCAGCTTACAAATGATAAGCCTTCTATGTATTTGACATCAGAGGTAGCCTAGAATATGTTTATGCTACTCTAATTTCCTTCCTTCTTAGAATTACCTGCTCCCGACTCTTGAAAATGGAAGAAATAACGTGTGCTTGGAATCATGGCTGTTTGCAAAACAGTTCAAGCCTACTTTTAAGGCATCTCAAGAAAAGACATTTTAGAAGGCTTCAAGTTCATATCTTTCACGTATTATTTTCCCTTTTGAAAACTTTCATACACCTTTGAAATCCCTGTCTTGAAAGAGAATAAATGAAAAATAATAGCGTTCTTAAATATGAATGATTCATTGGTGGTAGGTACCAGATTGTGGCTCTTGGCTGTATCTGTAGAAGGGACATGTGGAGAGTGGCCTGTGTCGCTCGCGCCTGCTCTGCCATTACCCGCGTTCTTCTGATGGCGGCCCTGAGCAACTGTCCTGTTTATATCAGCATCTCAGGGTCCTAGATTCTCATGAGATAAATATTTCATGCTCGCTTGAATTCCAGCACGGTGAGGAGGTTGCAAGGCTGAATTCAGGTAAGTATCATAGATATACACAAAGAAATTGTTCATGCTATGCCACAATTGTGTCAGTGGCTTCACCCATTTATGCATTCATTCATGCATTCATTCTTCAACAAATATCGAGGGCCCACATATACTCTTTTTTTCTAGGTCCGGGGAATACAGCACTAAACAAGAAAGAAGTACCTGTCCTTAGGAGGCTTACTTTCTAATACGGGACTCAGAGGATGTGCAGAGAGAAGTAATGTGAGTGCTATGCAGACAAAGTAAAGCAGGGTGGGAGAGATGGGATGAACGCTGTTAGCTAGTGAGATCAGAAAAAGGCTGTTTGAGTAGTTGATATTTGAGCACAGATCTGAAGAGAAATTGCAAATGAGTGATGATGAGCCATGCATCGGTGGGAGTTGGGAAGAGCATTTCTAGACAGAGGAAATAACAAATGTAAAGACCCTGGAGGCAGAGCCGAGTTTGGTGTCTTAGAGCAGTGCTGCCCGTAGAAACCCAATGAGAGCCACGCATGTAATTCAAATGCTTTAATAACCACCATAAAAAATAAACATAAAATTAAAAAGTAAAAAGGAAACAAAATTGGTTTTAATGATATATTTTACATTTAAACATATAATCCATGTAAAAACTATGAATGTAATAGTTTGCATTCTTCTTTTCATATAATTTTTTCAAAATCTGGTGGGTATTTTCTACTTAAAGCATGTCTTAACTCAGAAGCTACATTTTTTGGGAAATAATGGATCTGCATTCTGATTTCAGAAAATGTATAATTGATAAAGTAGGTTCATGTATCCATGTTATCCAAACACACTTAAGTGTTTTCTGATAATTACATTTGTACCTGTTTTTAGGTTTAAATTTAAGTTAAGGAAAATCAAATAAAAGAGATCCAGTCTCCCTAGCCTATTTCAAGAGCTCAGCAGACACATGTCTAGTGGCTACTACATTAGGTGATAAGATGGTCAGAGTGGCTGAACAAGAATAGGTCCTTGGAGAGCAAGACAAAGGCCAGAAGACAGAGAGCTCTGGAGTCACAGGAAAATGTTTGGGTTTTATTTGGCTTGTAAAAAGGAAGTGTCTGAAAGTATGTGAATGAGTGAGTGATGGTGTTCTGATTTCCTCATTAAGGAGATCCACTCATTTATGGAACATAAGAAATAGCAGGAAGATCGGTAGGAGAAGGAAGGGAAGAATGAAGGGGGGGTAAACAGAAGGGGGAATGAACCATGAGAGACTGTGGACTCTGGGAAACAAACTGAGGGCTTCAGAGGGGTGGGGGGTGGGGGACTGGGATAGACCGGTGATGGGTAGTAAGGAGGGCATGTATTGCATGGTGCATTGGGTGTTATACGCAAATAATGAATCATGGAACATTACACCAAAAACTAAGGTTGGACTGTATGGTAACTAATATAATGTAATAAAAAATTATTATTAAAAAAAAGGAAAATAAAAGGAGAACCGCTCTAGCTTCCATAGGGGTGAGAGTGGAGGCAGCAACGTCAGACGGGAGATCATTAGGTAGTTAGGGGAGGGACAAAGGTGGCGTGGACTAGGACACTGGTGCTGTAGGAGTGAGAAGCTGCTGGTTTCAGGGTATAACCCCAGGGAGAGTTGACAGTACTTGCTACTGAATTGCTTGCAGGGTAGGCAGCAAAGAGGAGTCCAAGGACACTCCTAGGATTTGGGCCTGAGTAATTGTATAAATGGTGGTGCCACTTGTGGAGATGGGCATGACCAGGGTAGAGGGGATTTTGGTGGGAGTGGGAGGGGGAGGATATGATTTGGACAAATTAAGTTTGATCTGCCTATTAACCTAGGAAGTTGATCATTGAGCTTGGAATTTAATGGGAAAAGTTAGGGCTGGAAACATATTTGGTGGTTACTTCGTAGATGGTATTTAATGATCTGAATGAGGTCATCCAGGCACAGGGGGTGCGCAGGAAAAAGAACAAGCCTGAGAAGTGAGTCCCAGGGCACTCTAAAATTAAATGTTGTGAAGATGGGATGAAACCAGTGAGGGATAGTATGATGGAGTGGATAGTGAAGTCAGAGGGGAGCCAGGAGGGCCTGATACCTTAAAGCCAAGTTTATCAGGCAGTTTGGCAAGAAAAAGGTAGTGCATTCAAGTAGAGTCTTTGAAAGAAGTTTAATAAAGGGGCTTTTCATAATGGTGTGATCACGGCATAGAGAAGGCCCAGGGAAATAGTCACGTTACCCAAGGGGTAGAAATGAGGTTACCACTACTAGGCCTGAGGGCACAAGGAGAGAGAGAGAGAGAGAGACAGAGAGACAGAGACAGAGACAGGAACAGAGAGAGAATGAACTTGGGGAGGAGTCACCTAACAGGGACTGTGGCGTTGGGTTGAAAGATACCAGTCTATAGTCACACTGCAGTGAGTGAGCAAGAAAACTCATCATTCAACTTCTCTTTTCTTCCGTCTTCCAACGTCTTGCCATTGGCCGCGTTCATTCAGAAGCTAAATTCATCCAGAAGGGACCTCATGGGATGAGCAGTGATACACATGGAAAAGAATCTCCAGAGTCCTGTGTATTCCAGTAGGACGAATACATCCAAAACAACTGTCATCTGTCATCTCAGGGGGGATAATGTGTAAAGAGAAACTTATTTTGAATGCCTATTATGTGCTTGTATTTTCCACCATCCATTAGATATCTCTCCTTGGATGCCTCACCGGCACTGGAAACTCAGCCTGGCCAAAAGTCTTATCATCACATCCCCTTCATCCCCAAAACTCCTCTCCCTCCTGTATGTGCCATCTGCTTCAGTGGCCCCATTAACAAAATCTTCATGCCAGGAACCTACCCTCCCTTATTCCTTTTAATGTGCCTTCCCATATCAGTTGCAAACGCATCTTCTGTTTTCCTCATCTCCTACTAATGCTGTCTTAGATCAGGCTGTTGACATTTCTCACCTGGAAATAGACTCCTGCATCTCATGTATTCCTCCTCAAACTTTTCATCCATGCTTTCATGAGAGTTATATTCTCAAATACAGATCCGATCTCCTTAATGATTTCTCTTTTCCTCTGAGCCTTCACACGGTGCACGCAGTCTTGATGACAGACACCTGCCCAGCCTCCTCCCACCCCCTCAGTCTTCCTGTTTCTTCATGCCTCCCACTCAAACTTATTTTCAAACAATAACAAGCCACGCATGTTTCCCTAAGCACACCACACTCTGCAAGACACTCAGCTCCACACCTATCTCCTTTCCCTTCCAAGGTCTCTGTTCACCTCCTTGGGGACATCTGCCCAAGACAAAGCAACATTCCTCTGATGTGCTCCTTCTGCTCCTTGGGCAGACTTTTATTTTTTTGCCCTTTTGTATGTGTGGTGATTACTGGTTTATCAGTCTGTAGTCACTTTCTAGGGGGTCCGCTGCTTGAGGTGGGAGGCGGTAGTCTCTTCATCTTTGTATTTTCAGAGGCCGGCGACTTGGTTAAAGTTTGAGCTGTGAAATTACTTCAAAACACTGGGAAAACTAGTTCTAGATCTGGATTTAAGTAAGGATGAGCTGGGAATTAAGAGGAAAAAGAGTGTGGAGGCCATCTGATTTTGGTACGGACTGTGCCAAGCTCAACAGAAGGCCAAAGTCTGTGTAGATAAAACACGGATGGAGACTAACTCATCCAGGAAGGCTCCTGGGTGAGGGGCGCTCTTGAGCCCCCTCACTGCACTGTGTTCAACTTCCATCCTGTTGTGTGGCATCATAGCACGTGTTCTTTACTTAAGCCAGAGAAGTCTGCCAACTCTCTTCTGCACATAGCTGACTGTGTTCTTATGTTCTTTTAAACAACATTTCCCGAGAGCTATTCTAAAAACTCTATATTACTTTATTTAATCCTTTCCTTGGAAGGGTTATTTAATCTGTTTGGGCCTCAAGTTTTACACCTTTAAATGCAATTATTAGTAGTATCTACCTTACACGGTTGTTCTGAGTGCCGGTGCGTCAGTATTTATAACGAGCCTAAGACCGCCTGGCCCAGACCAAGTGCTCTAAGTGATTGTTGAAGAAATTATACCATTTCCCCCTTCCTAGTTTCTCCAGCTTCCTTCCACCCACCCAAGTGTTTCTCCTCTCACAGCTTCTCTCATGAGTGATGTTTTTTCAAAGGTCATACAATCCGTCTGACAAGATGGAAACGGACTCCAGAGGACTGGGATCTGTTTCAAGGTCTGTCCCTGGGGCCTGTGTCATCTCTGACATATCGCTAAACCCTCAGGTCCTCACGTCACACTTCTAACAGGGTTGGAGACTTCTTGGAAGATCTAATGAGATTATAAATACACATACACACACACGTGTACTTATAAATGATAAGCTGTAAGAGGCTGTAGCCACATTAAGTGAAAAACAGTAGCAGCAGTGACAATAAATGTAGCTTCCACATATGGCTTGGTCTTTAAGTTACTCCAGCAACCTCCATGTTGTAGAAGGTCCGTACCCACGATGAACGTCTGACTCCTCCGAATTAAGGTATCCCTAGAGCCATCTCTGACATTCCAACCTTGGCTAATATGAATGAAGGTCTGGAATCCATTTAAAGTCTGGAGTTCTTCAATCATCTCCCTCTCCTGATTAAACACAGTCAAGAATTACATGACACACAAACTGGTAAGACCACATGTTAGCTCAATGCTTTTGTCTGCATACACATTGACCTTTGGGAGCGTATTAATTCCTCCATTGCTTCCCTTTTTTCCCTCTGGTCCCACCCACCCATTCTTCCTTCTCCTTGCTCAAAATAGCATCTCAGGACTCAAAAGGATTTTGCATTTTACGTTATAGGAGTTGTTTCTCTTTTGCTAATCTTAGAGCTTGCATAAAGCAATTAAGAAAATGATTGGATCATTTTTTAATCTTACCCAATGAATGCCTAATACTTATTTTTAAATTTACTCCTTTTTATGATTTTGACAATTGGTCAATAGTTCCATAATCTGAGCAATCTGAAATTTGAAAACACTTATCTTGACATTCTCAAAAAATTTCTTCAGAAAACGGGAGGTGGGATTTAATTTTATTTGTCAAGTTAGAATTTCCTTTGACTTTAAAGATCACTCTGAGTCTTTTTTGTAGCACTGTGCAATTTGTGGTGAATCTTTCCATTTAAATGACATTGCAGTAGGAAAAGAAAGGTCAGAGACCAGAAGGAGAACAACAGGGAAATATCACTTAAGATAATGTTCAGACAGATCTTCCATGGAGTTAACAGGTTTCAATTCTGAATATATTCAACAGTGAGTTTTCAAAGAAGGCTGTCACCCATTTTGATGATTATGATATACTTACAAATAAATCACAGTTGAATTTGTAGACCCAAATTATTTATTGTAAAGAAATGAACATGGCAATATGCTTTCTATGCCTTTCCAATTAGAGTTCAGATCAATTTATCTTTGTGAAGATAGTGCCTAGTTGAATTTTTTTTAATATATTATGACATGTTATTGGAGCCAACTAGCTGGAACACAAGGTTCCTGGGACTCAACGTTCATTATTTATCCATTTATACTAATAAACCTTTATATCCCACATGTCCCCTGCTCAGATTTGAACGGGGCTTCAGAAGCACAACCTGTTTTAAATTTATGACACAACAGCAATTGCTTATGACAAAGAAAAATGACATAAAAATGCATCTATTTTCCCCCACAGGAAGACAAATGATAAGATTTTTTTTTTTAAGAGATGGCATTCCTCTCCCTTCTTAGAAGAAAAATTAGTTTTAAGAAAAAGAAACGCAAAGATCATAAACCATAGGGGAAAAAAAAAGAAGAATTGATTTGGGGATGCAAGATGGGATTGAGTTGTAATATAGAAGTTGCTGGTCTTTTCCTACCGAAAGGCAGAACCAATGGATTTATGAATCACAACTCTAAGCCAGCTTTCCTCCTTCTTCTTCTTCTTTTCCCCTCCCTCTCCCCCTTGGGAAGGGAATGTAGATACTAGGTGGCATGTCTCTCTTGATTTGCCACACTATGTCTTAATTATCAGTGCCGGGAGATCAGGCAACGGTATTTTCTAACTTCAAAGGCTTCCACAGCCCGAGCAGCATGAGGGGGATCAGATGTGCCAGGATGCAGAGTGACAACAATATGGTGTCTTCATATTTTAGGAGCGTCAGCTCATTTTTTATTTGTGGCACATCAAAGTGAAAATGAGGACACGGGAGGCTCTCACTCTTTGTTATTCCCTTCTGAAGTGACAGCAATGTCTTCCGATTCAATGCACAGGCCAGAGTATTTAGAGAACAATTCTTTTGATTTTAAAATTTCTCCTACTGATCGAACTTGGGAAGAAAGAGCTACTGATGACAAACTGGAACAGAAAAGCAACATGCTTCCGGGGAGACATGATTAGAGATTCCGAGAGTACGTTCAGAGTGATTCTCGTGTGGCTGGGTATTAGCGAGCAGTAACAAAGGGACAGTCAATGATACTAATAGTAGCGGTAGTGACGACAGCAACTAATAGTTACTGAGTGTTTGTAAGTTGTCAGGCACTGTGCTCATATGATGGGCTTGAGGCTCTGAGAGGTTAAATAACTTGCCCCAGAGTACACAGCATGGTGTGGAATGACGATTCTAACCCAGTCCATCAGATTCAGAGTCCACTCTCGTGACTACTAAAGGTCTAGTGAAGTCAACGTCTCTTAACTGGGAGTGAGATTCTGAATTCAGTACATGGGGCAAACATCATGAAGGGTCAAAATTACTCTCAATTACTTTGAAATGGGTCATAAAATACAGCATATCTCTTTTTAGGATTTTATTTACTTATTTGAGAGAGAGAGAGAGAGAGTGAACATGAGTGGGGGTGAGGGGCAGAGGGAGAGGGAGAAGCAGACTCCTTGCTGAGCAGGGAGTCCAACTTGGGACTCGATCCCTGGACCCTCAGATCATGACCTGAGCTGAAAGCAGGTGCTTAACCAACTGAGCCACCCAGGCGCCCCATAATACAGCATATCTTTTAATTTCTGAGTGTGTATACAACTTCTCAGTCATACTGACAGGAATATTCAATAAATAAAAGAATACAAAAGGGAGGTGCAATTTTCGATTACTTTTAAGATACAGAAGAGGAGCGAACAAATGTGGCTTCATTTCCGTATATATTATTGACATAGAATATGGCTTTAGTGTGATATGAAGAAGAGACGGGTTGTGGGTTTCTCTATTCAAAAGGAGGCTGCAAAATACATAGGTTATAATCATTGCATTCGGGTGGATTTATGTCCTCTTTTTCCAAGGAAATACATTTTCCACACTAGTCCACCTTGAGAAAGTGAAGGCTGGATGTGGTTCAGAAGCACGTGTTCCAGGAGTTACAAATACTGTCGTCTGCAGGACTGCCCCTCCTAAGTGCCTTGGTTAAGTCTCCCAGTAGTTCTTTGTGCTTAGAAATATTTCAGTCTTTTTTTTAGAGTGAATGGACACTTAAGGATGTTAAGTGGCTTGTCCAAAGCTGCACAAGCACTGGGTTTTAAGGATTTGCTAAGAAATCCTTGGAAAATCCTGCTCCTGCAGTCTCTTTGTCAGGTGGCAATCATTCCATCATCTGGGAAAGAGATGAGCTTGATAAATCGCTACCAGGACAGTGTGCTGCCAGGATTGGTCTCTGATTCTCCAGGGATACCCCGGAAGTATCAGGAAGAGGGGGTAGATAAAGGCAAGGCATGTTCAGAAAAATGTTTCTATCTTGTCTTATGTCATGATAAATTATGCGTGCTGGTTTCATTGAATACTTCTGTTTGAGAAGATAGGACACCCACCTTTCAGGATCCAAACTGAGAAAAAAAATTGTTCTTGGATGTCGTCACTGTCAATCACCCCTGGAATAAAAGAGGGAGTCCATTTCCACTGACCCCCAGGGAAGTGGTGAACAGCCTGGTCCACAGAACTGGACAAGTTTCTCTTTCTTCCCCTGCTAACTGAGGGCTAGGGAGAACTTCACTGTCTAGTCTTTTGAAACAAAAAGAATCCTCACGGGCAAAGAGCTGAGAAACCTAGGTAGATAATACCTCATTATTTCTTAACACATCCTCAGATTTTTTTTTTTTTTTTTTTTTTTTAGAGAGGGGAGGGCAGAGAGACAGAATCTTAAGCAGGTTCCACACCCAGTGCAGAGCCCTATGCAAGGCTTGATCTCACAATCCTGAGATCATGATCTGAACCAGAATCAAGAGTCAGACGCTTAACCAACTGAGCCACCCAGGCACCCTGAACTCTTCTCAGAATATTAAAAGAACTTTGTAAAAGAGTCCTGCGACTGATGCTTGCCCATTAGAGTTTTGAATACTTCACTTGTAACCTCATAAGAAGAGCCACTTAAAAAAAAAAGAGAGAGAGAGAAGAACCATTTAATTATTGCCAGTAAAAAGGAAGATGTTTCCCACAGAGTGTGTCTTCTGGCTTCTGGTCCATTGACATTTCATTGTGTTAATCTATCTCCGATAGACCTTGGAGTTACTCCATGGTGGAGTATAACTGATTTCCCCTGTGTACGGACATACCGTTGGGAACGGGCTCATCTTGAAAGGAGTCATGTTAACCAAGGTAGGTTTGTTTACAGATAAGACTTCAGAACATGTGCAGCATTAGAACCCCTTTGGTGACACAGTGCTATGAGAGCATTTGTAACACACACACACACACACACACACACACACACACACACGGTAGTATTCTAAATCAGTTGACATTTTGGTCTTTTTCATTGGTCTTATTTTCCTAGGGTTAAATCAGTCATATTGCCCTCAGTTCATGGCATATTACCATCAGTGGTCCAAGGAAGACCCTTTTTATTTATTTATTTATTTATTTATTTATTTATTTATTTATTTATTTATTTATCATCTCCACTTCCTTTCCTAGTTTTCTCACCATAGGCATTAATCCTGTGTTATCATCAAATGTGTATTGTGTTTTGCTTGCATGTTATTTTAATTTCTACAAATGACATTGGATTATAGATCTCCTATTTCTCACTGATTTTTCACTTTACGCTGTATTTGATGGATTGATCCGTGTTACTCCGAACTGCTTCCTAGTCTGCTCTGGTGTCCCTCCACCACATTTTACCTATCCACGGCCGCCAGTGTTCTCTATTAACAGAACTGTGATGACTATATTCGCACCTGTTCATTTGTGGACCTGCTTGATAATTTCCTTGGAATATATACTTGGGAGAAGAATTGCTGGGTCAAAAGGGAAATCTACATTTAATTCAACTAAGTACTGTGAGAGTGCCACCTAGAATAGCTATGCAAGTTAATGCTCTCACTACAACATATCTGAATATTTATTTATTTATTTATTTATTTATTTATTTATTTATTTATTTATTTAGAGAAAGAGAGCCTGAACCAGGATGGGGTGGGGGGAGGTAGGGGCAGAGGGAGAAGGAGAGAGAGAATCTTAAGCAGGCTCCACTCCCAGCATGGAGCCTAACATGTGGCTCGATCTCATGACCTTAAGATCATGACCTGAGTTGAAATCAAGAGTCAGATGCTTAACTGGCTGAACTACCCAGGCATCCCTAAGATACCTGAATTTAAATTCACAATTTTCTGATAATTTATGATATTGATAATTTCTTTCACATGCTACTGTGTCCATTGTGGACTTCCTCTTCTGTAATTTGACATTTATGTATTTGCCCATTTTTCTATTGTGATGCCTAATTTTTGCTTTCTTTTCTGATTGAAAGATCATATATGTATATCATCTCCATCTGCCATCTATCTTTTAATGTCTTTCATGAGACTCTTTCTTGCCTCCACCACAGAGTGAGAAAAGCTAAATGCATATTCTCCTGGCTTCCCTTACAGCCAAAGGGCATAAGGTGACCCAGTCCTGGACAACGGAATATAAGCAGAAGCTCTTCCTGGTGAAAGGGATGGAAGTCTTGGCGGTTTCTCTTTGCCCTTCATGCTCCTCAGAGCCTTGGGCCGGATTGTCCATTCAATACCTTTCCCTCCTTCCGTACCCTTCCTACACTGCAGCGCCTGGAGGGCTGGGATCTACCTCTCTCAGAATTCCTGCCATCAGAGTTGCTGTGTGGAGTCAGTACTCAAGGGAGACTTGGAAAACACAAGAGATGCGGAAGCCATTTTATTGGTCCTTTGACAGCAACGAGCAGATACACGGACTCCGGCAGAGCACAGACTTGTGGTTGTTATTGTTCGAATCACCTGCTTCGACGCTGAGCCCTGCAATCGTGATCAGTTACTCTCTGGGTTCCGACAGCTTCCAAACCCCTCGGCTGGCTGCAGACTCAGAACCAGCAGTGAACTACGCAGACCTCCACGCGTCCCGACCGTCTTCCCGACAACCCCGTAAACGCTCAATCCCCTTCACTGAAACCCCTTCGCAGCTTAAAATACCTAGTCTTCTGTTTTCCTGAACAGCCTTGACTCATACAAACAGAAAACGTGATGCCAAGTCCTGCAACTGCCATCACATAAACAAGTCTGAAGCAATATTCCAACATGCTGAGGACGCTGCGATGGAAAGACACCAGGTTCCCTAGGACACTATCGGGCCAGCGCACCAGCTCTAGACTGCAGTACAGTCTCACTGCTATTTTTGTGAAGAAAAATCAAATATATTTGGTCAGCCAGATTAGTCAGGTTTTCTTGTATTTTTAGCCAAAGCATTCTTAGTGTTTACACTCCGATTCCCCACTGTTCAATGGGGCTACAATGAAGTCTCATATGTACAACAAACGCAGGGTGCTTGACGTATAGTAAATCGCTTAAATGTTAGTGATTAATATTGAATCATTTTACACGTCTTCAAATTAACAATGAGATACATCTCTTCCCCTGAATGAAATTTCCAAGGAGGGGCACTCATGTAAAATAAAATATGCCTTTCTAAACTTGAGCCTGAATATTCAGTTAAACTGGTGAACGGCAAGTAATGGTATTTTTGGATGACTACTTTCTGTTTCATTGACAAATGGAATTAGAGGAAGCACTGTGTGGGGATTCATGTGTGAAGTGCACATCGTATCTTAAAAACATAAGGAAGAGATTGGGCTTGAGATAGGCTTATGCAATGTAAGGAAAAATAAACTTTAATGTTATGGGTATAACTTTCTGTCCTAATGGAATGTTCTATAAATATTTCTCATTTTATAATAACTTATTTTAAATAAGGTGGCCATTTATAAATGCCCTGCTGGAGACAAAAAAAAAAAAAAAAGCCCAATGTTGATTATATCTCATCAACAGAGGGTAACTGGGAGGTCATATATTCCTTACTGTTATCTGTGCTTTGGTTGGGAAAATCTATTTTCCTCACCCAGTGGTTTTACATACTTAGTGTCTTTAATATGGAAAGGTATTTGGCTTGTCCAGCTTCTCTAGCTGTGTTCATAAATCAAGATAATCAGTATCAGCAGAATAAACAAGAGAAAAATATTATGATAAAATGTAAGTGAGCTGTGAAAGGGTATTTTCAAAAGTCCAATACTAATGAAAAACATAGAACCATTATTTTTATTTTTTTTTCCAAAGTGATTTATTTGCTTAGGAAGAATCTTTCTAAATCTGCTTCAGTCTCAGGATGCATAAGGACTACAAAGATATATTAATATTTTGGCTCTGGACTCTTAAAGTTACCTATATTTTGGAATCAAGCTTTACCTTGTTTGAGTTTATAAAACTAAAAGTATTATCAGGTATCAGTGCTGGGTCTCCACAATTATCTCTGCACTGTTGCTGTAAAGTAACCTTGAATTTCTTGAAAATGTTGAGGCTTTTAAAACGTGATTTAAATATCTTCTAAAAGCAATATCAAATGCATTTAAGTGGCTCTCTTTTTCATTCTTACCACCTTGAACACTATTCTGGTCTCAGTGGACTGACACCAAATTGACAAACCACAGCAAAATTGCTCTTACGCTGAACCTGGGAGATAAAAAGCCTGAGTGACAGGTGGGACTAATCAGTTCATAGGTAAAAATCAAGATTGAATTTGATGAGGGGATTTCTTGGTCCATGGTGGATTCAATCCTCTTTTCAATATACTGAAAAGCCATTTTTTTGGGCCAAGTTTGATTTTCATTATTTTCCACCCCTAGGTCTGTCCATGTTCTCTGTTCTGTATGGGGGTGCCTCTCCTCACTGGCCTTCCCTGGTTCTACACCTAACCAAATGGCCCAAAGGGAAGATTCAGCGTTAACAAATGGGTGGGGAGAAAATTAAATGCCTAGGCCCTTGTGAAATTTTATTTTGAAGACCTGCTGTTCGTCAGGCCAGCGGTTAGTTGCAAAAATTAAAAATAATAAAAGCTGCACAGTGAGACGGCCCCCAGATGGGTCCATTCAATTGATTAGATTTACCTCTTCTGCAGTCCAGTTCCTGCCTCATCACCAAGAAGGTGATCATCGTAACACGCAGATTATTTTTTTCATACTGTCAGAAATCCTGCACAGATAGCATTTCCTTTATTCTCCTCTAGATCAGAAGTTCTCAACAAAACAGTGTTTCCAGGTCACCAGAGGAGCATTTCCTAAATTGCAACAATGAATTCTTTCTCAGTCTCTTCTTTTTTTTTTTTTTTTTGTAATTTTTATTTTGTTATATTGGTCACCATACGGAACATCCCCAGTTTTTGATGCAATGTTCCATGATTCATTACTTGCATATAACACCCAGTGCACCATGCAATATATGCCCTCCTTAATACCCATCACCGGCCTATCCCAATCCCCCACCCCTCCTCCCCTCTGAAGCCCTCAGTTTGTTTCTCACTCTCTTTAAGGAGATCTGGTAGGTTCAGTGCATTTTGGGAAAAAAAGGAAAGATGAAAGAAAGAAAGAAAGAAAGAAAGAAAGAAAGAAAGAAAGAAAGAAAGAAAGGAAGGAAGGAAGAAAGAAAGGAAGGAAGAAAGAAAGAAAGAAAGAAAGAAAGAGAAAGAAAGAAAGAAATCCCTATGAACTCCTGATGCCCCACTCTCTCTCCTCTTTACCCTCTTCAGTGTGAACCTTGGAGGCATTCAACGGGTTTGCTGTGTGTTATGGGGATGGCATTTCATACTTTGAAGTTCTAACCCCCAGCCCCTCTGGGTGTGACTGTATTTGGAGAGGTAATTAAGAGTAAATGTAGGCCCAAGTGGGTGGGCCCTCATCCAGCATGGCTGGTGTCTCTACAGGAAGAGGAGATGGGGACCCAGACACAGAGGACAGACCACATGAAGACACCGGAATAAGATGGCCCTCGACCAGCCAAGGAGAGAGGCCTCAGGAGCAAACGACCCTGCTGAAACTTTGGTCTTGGGCTTCCAGCCCTTAGGACTGGGAAGAAAATAAATTTCTGTTGTTAAAGCTACCCAGGCTGGGGTAGTTTGCTATGACAGCTCCAGGAAACTGGTCCTTTGGGTCTGGAGAGCTTCATTGGTGGTGGAAACACTAAGGCAGGCAGGTCGTGGGGAAGACGCACGTCATGTTGTGGCTATTGGGGGGGACGAGGGCAGGGGGCCTGTGGGCCTCAGTGGATTCAGGCCCGTGTGAGAAATTGAAGAGAACACCCCGGTGTGGCTAACACAAAGGCCAGAAGTTTAGGCTGCCAGGACTTAATCCACCTTTGTTCATGAGGTTAATTTACTTTAAAAAAGCAAACTAACAAAGGGTTTTTAAGAGTCAGCTAATGCTAGATGGCTTATGATAAAAACAGCCATCCCCTGCCCTCCCCTCCTCCTCCCCACCATTAGCAACCACCTTCAACTCTTCTGGCTGTGTCCTCTACTATTAACTTCATATTTTAAATAATATTGTTTATATTCTTATTTTATTCATTCAATGAATATTTAATGAGGTGCAGTCTAGTTGCAGGTACCCAGCAGTGAACAAAATAGTCAAAATTTGCTGTCCCCATACAGCCGACATTTCGCAGGGGGAGGAACACAACGGGCAAAATAAATAGATGAACTGTCTAAGATGCGATCGCGTTCCAGGGAAAACATTCAAAACAAGAACGCAATGGTTGAATCAAAACACAGACACAAACTGTAGTTAGGCAAGGGAGTGACTCAGAAGGATATCTGAGGGTGAAGGTCACAGGTTGAGAAAACACAACACGCAAAACCCCTTAGATGGGAGTGCTTATGATGTATTCTAGAAACAAGAACCGCAAGGAAGCAGAGCAAGCAGGGGTGAGCAACTGACCGTGGGGCAGGAAAGGACGCGGGTGTGCGTGACCGCAGATGGTACCCGGCTTTCAGCTTTCACCCTGGGAGGTGGGAGCCTTGGAGGGCTTTGAGTAGGGGAATGACAAGATCCAAGATGAGACTTAGATTTGGGAAGAGGCTCTTTGTGACTGGAATGAGAATAGACGGAAGAAGGCCGGGCAGAGAGGAAGCAGTGAGATGCCACTTACTTAGGGTGAGGAATGGTGGGACTTGGGGCCTATTTCGAAGGTAGTGCTGGTAGGATTAGCTGACAGATTGGACGTGGGGTGCATCAGAGAGAGTGGGGTGGTCAGAGATGACTCTAAGCCTTAGGGACCGAAGGAACGGAAGGATGGGCTTTCCATTGACAAAGGTGAGCAAGATTTTAGGAAAAGCAAATTTAAGATGGAACAGCATGCTAGTTGCCCAGGACAGTCTTAATTTATCCTGTCGTCATGGCATAATTATCAGAGGCTTCCTTGCTCTCTCAACAGCGTCCCCGTTTGGCTGAGACCTTATGGTTGCCTGATAGTGGGACAGTCAGGGAGGCAGAAGAGTGTGGGGTGTGGGAAGAGGCTGTGCGGGCTACAGACCCATAGGTTCTTCAACATCTCTATCATTTGTGCATCAAAATAAGTTTAAAACACTTAAACACATCACTTCTGGGCGCCTGGGTGCCTCAGTCGGTTAAGTGTCCTCCTTCAGTTCAGGTCACGATCCCGGGGTCCTGGGATCGATCGAGCTCAGCTCCGGACTCTCTGCTCAGCAGGGAGTCTGCTTCTCTCTCTCTCCCCACCCCCTGCTCGTGCTTTGTCTCTCTCTCAAATAAATAAATAAAATCTAAAACATACACATCACTTCCCTTTTCCACCAGAATTTGCTCCATTTACTTACATATTTAACAAATACAGTGAGCATTCAGGGGCTACACTAGGTAGGACATAAATATTCACTCACTTTATCGTCATGTTACAGTTGAGAGCGCTTTCTCATTCTTTGTTTTTGGTATGTGGTCTTTTTTTTTTTTTAACCTTTTGTTCATAATTTTCCAGGAATTCATGAGCTGTGCCTCAGTGCCGGGCTGTTTTAGTCATTGTGTTTGGAGACCCATGTCTTTGGTTCTGGAAAATTTTGCATTGATTCTTGGACAATTTCTTCTTCAAAATTTGTTCATTTTTATTCCTTTCCTTCTGGAACATCAGTTTTTAGGCTTCTTGGATTAATATCACAATTCTCTCATCGTTTTTATTTTATTTTTTATTTTTTGCTCAAATTTCTGAAAATTTCTTAACTTCTAACTTTTCTATCAAATGTTTTCTTTGGCTTTTTTTTTTTTTTTTAAGAGAGAGAGAGAGAGCACATGTGTGAACAGGGGGGAGGGGAGCAAAGGGAGAAGGAGAGAGAGAATCCCAAGCAGGGTCTCCATCCCACAACCCTGAGATCATGACCTGAGCCGAAATCAAGAGTTGGACGCTTCACGGACTGAGCCACCCCGGCGCCCCTTGGCTATTTTATTTTGAACTTCCAAGAACTGTTGCTTCTTCTCAGATTGGCCTTTCTTCTCAGCAATTTGTGTTTTATGGGTGCAGTGCTTTCTTTTCCCTCTCTGGGGATGTTTGTGTATGTTTTCAGTTTTCTTTGGCTTTCCTCACCATTCTGGCTCCTTTCAATAGTGCCCTGTGTTTTGTGCATATACTTGTTTATTTGATTTAGTCTCCCTGTGTCAGATCAGAGGCTTTTCACAAATGTCTGGTGGCCCTTGGTTTCTGTTCCTATCAAAGCATGAGGCTAAAGGGTTACAGAGAGATCTCTATGCCTGGGTGGAGCTGTGCTCATCGGGCAGCAGGTTGGCTTTGCACTGAGACATCAGCCTATCCCACAGTTGCCAGTTCTGGGAAATCTTTTGTCCAGGGTGCTTCCATTTTTCCAGAGGAATCTTCTGCCTGGGGATACTGAACTGAAGGACGGGCTGGCTTCCCACCATCCCGCATAGACTTTCATTTTTGTCTCCTGTTTTGATGTGGATACTACCCTCCACCCCCCGCCCCGACCCTTACTGCACTTGATGTACCTGGATCTTGGGCCTCTCAGATTCTATTTCTATCATAATTAGATCACTGGGATCTAGGGGTGGGGAGGGGGACTGGCTTTGCGAAGCAGGAGAAGAGTCCCAGAGTTTAAACTAATGCAAACTTTCAACCAGTCTCCCGTCGTCAGCCTCTGGTTGAAGCCTCACGTCGTGAGCTGGGCGAGCACCCTGGCTGGCATTCTCCTCTCCAAGCCACAGGTTCTTCTCCTATATCTGTTTTTGTTCTTCCAAACCTTTAATGCAATATCTCATCTACTTCGATCATTTGTCCTGTTCTCTCCTCTCTCTTTTTTTTTTTATTTGATTGTTTTTTGTTTTTTAAGAGTTCAGTTATGTTCGGTTTTTGGAGTTTGGGGAGGGGCAGAAAATAGATGTATGCTCGCCACAGCTGGCAGCTCAGTGACTTTGAAGAACCCTAGCTGCAAAAAGAAAGAAGGAAAAAAGAAATTCTACGTTGTTTACGTCTTTGAGTCAAATAACTGCATTTTGAGTTATCAAATGTATGCCTCTGAGTCTTGATATTTCAACCTTGCCTTGAGAAAGAAAAAAACCACATAAATAGGCCAAGTCAGTATCTTCAGAGTCAATTTTGAAATGCATTGAAAGAAAAAAGAGAGTACTAGTCATATGTGTGTGTGTGTGTGTGTGTGTGTGTGTGTGTGTGTGTGTGTGTATTCATTCAATAATCCATGAACCCTGATCAGTTATTTAAGGAGAGGCTAGTCCCCCGAATGTTAGAGGCTGGGCTTTCTCTGCCTTGTTAGCAGGGCTTTGCTTTGATTCTGACTTCCTACGTGCAGGGGAGTAAGTTGAGAGCAGTGTTCTATGAATGACTTCTGATCTGTCACCTGAAGTAGAGTCAAGACACACGTATTCCCACAACTCTCACTCGGATGATGGAACAGTCTCTCTCCCAGGAGAGCCGGCAGGGCGTCTGGAGAGTCAGAGCCGAGATTCAGGGGCCACTCAGATCACAGTGGTTAAACACAGGGCTGGAAGCAGTCTGCCTGAGTCTCAGTCGTGTCTCTTCCACTTACTATTTGTCTGTTCTTGGGCAGGAAACTTACCCCCTGGGGCTTGATCACCTCTTCTCCAAAATGGGTATAATGACAGCGTTTATCTCATTGAGTTGTGTGATGATTAAGTGAATTTAAACATGCAAAACATTTAGAAGAGTGCCTGGCTTATAATAAGGAGTCAATACTATTCTCTTCCTCCTTTTCTTCTTCTTCTCCTCTTCCTCTCCTCCTCCTCCTCCTCCTCCTCCTTCTTCTTCTTCCTTCTTCTTCTTCTTCTTCTTCTTCTTCTTCTTCTTCTTCTTCTTCTTCTTCTTCTTCTTCTTCTTCATATTATTACATTAACAACTATTATTATATTTTATTTTGTTCTTTTTATTTTTATAATTTCATTGGTCATGAATTATATAGATGACCTCTTTTTTTTTTAAGATTTTATTTATTTATGTATTTGGCAGAGAGAAAGAGAGCACAGCAAGGGGAGCAGCAGGCAGAAGGAGAGGGAGAAGCAGCTTCCCCGTGGAGCAGGTGGCCTGACCTGGGGCTCGATCCCAGGACCCTGGGATCATGACCTGAGCTGAAGGCAGAGCTTAACTGATGGAGCCACCCAGGCGCCCACAGATGACCTCTTTGACAATCAGCTCGATCCCTTTCCCCAGATTCTCTGATGAATTTAGTATATATCCTTTTAGCTCCTAAAATAATTATATATGTATGGTATATAAATATATACTACATGTAACAAGTATGGTATTATATAAATATATATAAATATAAATTATGTTATGTTTTTATATCTATTTGGATATATATGTCCCAAGCAAAAGGTAAATTTAGCCAGTTGACTTATTCTCAAACTATTAAGAAAAAATAGGTTTCCCAAGATAATTATCCACTTTCCCCTTAAAATAGTCCTAAAGGTTTCCTGAAGGAATTCAAACTGATATGCACCCAAATCACTCTTTCCTAGTTCACACATGCATATTTACATATGTAGAAAACATCATGGGTTTCATGTGTGTGCCTATGGTATCTCTCACACAAACGGTATCAAGCTATAGATGTTGTTCTGTAAGTTGTGTTTCTAGTCAACAATTTGTTTCCAAGATTTTTCCATGTTGACTCCTGTTAACTTAATTGATTGCTTTGAACTTTGGAATACCATTCCAGTGAATAAAAATGCCATGTTTTATGAATTGGCAAGCATTCTAGATCCTCCAGTTTTCTCTAGGCTTGAGAAACCTACACAAGGACATCTGAGTCATGCACTTGGAGAGGCTACTCCCTGAAACTGAGGTTTCTAGCCCTTTCAGCAAGTTCCCCATTCTCCGCTGGACTAGGTGTGTCTCCTCCTTTGCCAGAACAGAGACATCTGGCCAGGTGCCCTCATACTGCCATCTGCTTGCTAATGGATGGGATTAGCAGGTGGTCAAGGTAGAGGTCTTATGCATCCATCTCTTGCAAATGCCAAGGGACACATAGGTGCCTGGCCCACTGCAAATACTGTAGTAGGGTGGTGTGGTCCTAGGAGGAAATGGAATGCATTGCTGTGGACAGGTCCCTCCCCTGGCTCACTGTCTCTAGCCCCATCGAAGTAGCGTGAAATCAGACACTAAGAAATTGTCCAGGGCATGTTTTGAGCAAGTTAATGCAATCATAAAATACAAATAACAGTCATCTGAATTACTAGCATGGTTGTGAGCAATGGCTAATTAAATAGATTGTAAAACACTTTTTATTTGCAAAGTGCTCCATTAGAGACGGAGGCTTGGAGGCTGGCATCAGGTCAGCCCAAAATCTCCTCAGGAAAACAGACTTCCTCTTGAAATTCATGATGCTATGGAATTTCTAATTTGAGGATTTGTGAAAAGATGCACAATCTGTTGCTTCATATAGTCCATGGTTGTGCACGATGGGGCCCATCTGCTCATTGGGGAGTGACTTGAGGATGCCCTGTCTTTAGTATTTTAATTTCAGGTGTAGGTGTTTAGAAAAGGCAGTTACTAAAATTAATCCTATCGAGACACGCTACATAAACTCATAAAGTCAAGCTGAATGCTGGGGTAATGCTGAACAATGTAATTCCATTGAGGGATCTCTGTAGAAAGTTCCAACAGGCACAGATATTTAAGGCACCGTTCCAGGACCCGTCTTACCTAGAGGGCAAAAGGTGGAGTGGGGCTGATTGGGCCCAAGGTTCTAAGAGCTGTCGGTGGACAAAGCCGTCATTGGCGGTTCTCTGATCAATCTCTGATTCTGGTGCTGTGCATTCTTGTATACCTCGAGAGACTGTACACCGCGAAAAAGTGCTTTTGTGCATAGGAGGCTGAATTCTCCCAGGAAGCATCTAGTGACATGGAAGGAAGAAAAAAAAAAAGGTTAACTCCCTCGGGCAATATAATTTTTTGTAGTAGCTTGGGAATATGTCAAGAAGCTAAATTTTGTCTTTTTGTTTTTGTTGTTATTATATGAAAAATGATAGAGAAGTCTTTAAGGCAACTTTACTGAAGCTTATCATCACATTTTGATTTCCTTTTATATACTAACCACCCTGATATTAAGAAGGGAGGATGCATTTTAAAACGTATTTTATAACTAGCTCAGAATTTGGTGAAGAGATTTTCAACAGCAGTGGCGAGCATTTAGAGGTTAAGTTCACAGGGGGTTTTATTTATTTAATTAACAAATGGTTTTTGTTTGCCTCCTTTATGTCAGACCCTGTATTGAATTCGGGATTAGGAAAAACAAACATGGTCTTTGCCTTTCTGGAACTTTCAGTCTCATGGGAGGCCCCAAAATAAATAATCATGCTAATGCATATGTAATTTCAAATCTTGGCAGTGCTATTGGTTGCTATGTGATATATCACAGTGAGGAATGGCCTAGCCTGGGGAATCAGGGAGTGTGGCCCTGGGACACCTCTTTTGTCTTGAGATCTGAAGAATGAATAGGATTTAGATGAGCCAGAGGAGGTGGGCAAGCCAGTAGGTGTGAAGCGCTTTCCTGAAGGGACACGGTTTAACGGTCTTGTGGAGAACCGGAGCAAGCCTCAGTTGGGGTACTGAAAGCCGTGTCACCGGAGGGGAGAGAAAGGACAATTGGAAAGAGGAGGCTGGGGCTGCAAGGAGAGGCATCCGCAGTAGGGTTTGGAGGCGCTGCTGAAGTTACGCTCACGGCAAAGCGAAACCAACGAAGCATTTACACAAGATCATTGTGCTTACAGTAAACAAGGGGAGACCAGTCCCAGGCTGCTGCATTTGCCTAGGTGAGGATCATTTTATAGGGCACGCCACACACCTATGCATGTGACGAGAAAGACAGTATGAAAGTAAAAGACACACAGAGGAAAAAAAAACTTGCCTGTGTGTGTGTGTGTGTGTGTGAAAGGGAAAGTGAGAATGGAGCTAAACACTTGAAGTTTTAAAGCTAAGGCTAATGTATAATTCTTAGATAATTATAAAATTTCAAAGATGTTCTTCCTTGTTAATATCAGGTGGTTAACAATGATATACAAAGAGAAATATGATAATAAACCTCAGGTAAAATTGTTTTTAGACTTTTTTACCTTTTTTTAAAAATTTTTTAGAGGGAGTCCAGCTAAAGGGGCGGGAGGGGCAGAGGAGGGGGAGAGAATCTCAAGCAGACCCCGGCGGAGCGCAGAACCCCACCCGGGTTCCATTGTGACTTGAGCCACCGGTGTTGAGGCTGAACCGACTGAGCCACTCAGGTGCCTCTCTACCATTTTTCTTGCAAGAACAACAGAAGATGAAATGTAACTGGTTCAAATCCTGGCTCTTACATCCCAACCACGGGAATGTGAGCAGTGTTTTGGAGCTCTGACCCTCAGTTTCCAGCCACGCGCTGTGAGAGGTGACTGACGCATGCGTATGCGCACGCGCAAACCGGCTCCGCTTTCTCCAAGGCCACGGCCAGCGAGGCATTCCCTAAATGTCTCAGTGCAGATCTCCCTGCTGCTCCTCCGCAGTGGTTTCCTCTAGGGCTCAGCCTCTCTCCTTGCCTTGTGCAGTGACTCCACAGGTTAACTGCAAACGGACCTTACTTTGGACCGATAGCCTGAACTCAGACGGGCATCTTCAGGGGTCCGTGAGCACCTTTCAATGTGTAACTAATACTTTAAACACAAGTAAGTCTATCTTGAGATTCTATAGCAAAATCCCTGACTTTGGAGAAGAAGGCCTGAGTAGCTTTGGGCAATTTCTTAAGTACCTTTTTTTTTTTTTTTAGAAGATTTTATTTATTTATTTGAGAGAGAGAGAGAGACAGCCAGTGAGAGAGGGAACACAAGCAGGGGAAGTGGGAGAGGAAGAAGCAGGCTCCCAGCAGAGGATCCTGACACGGGGCTCGATCCCAGAACACTGGGATCATGCATGCCTTGAGCGGAAGGCAGACACTTAACGACTGAGCCACCCAGGCGCCCCAATTTCTTAAGAATTTTGGGCCTCATTTTCTTTAGCTATAAGGCCATAGGGAACTTGGGTTGGAATCAGTGGCCAACCACCTCCCGCTTTGTAAATAAAGTTTTATTGGAACACAGACATATCCATTTGTGCATAATTATGTAGTTGCCACAGAGACTAGCGGACTGTGAATGCTAAAATATTTACTATCTGGCTCTTTACTGAGAAAGTTTGCCAATTGCTGAATTAGATCATTGATTTCCACTTTCTTTTCTTCCTCCCCCTGTCCTTTCCTCTCTCCCTCCTCTTTTTTTCCCTCCCTCGCTCCCTCTCTTCCTCCCACTCCCCCTTCCTCCCTCCCATCCATCCATCCTCCCTCCATCCCTCCTTCCCTCCCTTCCTTCTTATACTTTTTGTCTTTCTTTCTTAACATTCGAATCCATTCTTCAAACAATATATTGCAAAGGAGCCCAGTACAGAACACAGATAGAAGCGGGCCTCCTCTATTTCGAAGGTTTGGGTGTGGGGGTAGTTTTCAGTTACATTAATTTGAAAGTCACTGGACTAAATATTTTTTATATTCTCTAATAAGAACGATGTATGCAAATGCCTTGAATCTTGAGAGCTACTTTCGGTCTGTAGCCAGAGTGGAGTGACAAAATGTGACCCCCCCCACCCCTTCTCTCCCACCACAGAAATCCCTCTCTCTGGTTTTCATCTTCCATTCCCCGCCTGTTCCTCACCAGCCCCACAAGTCAACCCCAGGTCCCTCTTGCCTCTGCTGCTGTCTAGCTGTCTAGCTGTTCAAGAACCCTAACAGGGACATGCACTTGGACCAGGGTCCTGAATCCCAGACTTTTCTGGATCTCCTCTCTGAAGGAGAAACTTCAGCTTCATAGACTTCCCTTAATATCTGCTTTCCACTGAATGACAGCTGGTTAATCAGACACATCCAGGCTGTTAATTTTATAAAGACTGTTAATTTTTACTAATGGCTTAATGAATTTATTCCTCCCAGGTAACACATTTGTATTTTAATCAGGGCTTTCTAGAGAGGGTGCATTTGTTAACCCAAAGGAAGGGCCTTAAGGGAGGGAATGCGGGCAACATTCAGAGAGTGTAAGAGGTGTTTAGAGAAGAGAAGCCTTTGGACTGCTCAAATAAGTCCACGGAAGTGGCTATCCATTCCTCCTGCAATTTGCAGTGACCGGGGCCCGCTGTTTCATGGTCGGTTTGCGCATGCGGGTGGGCAGCCTTATCTATCGCTTCGTGTCTGTCGACTTGTGAGCTGTGCCACCATGGGCACGAGGCATGGCGTTTTTAAAGCTCGAAGTCTCCATCTGCCCGTCGCAGCGTTATTGGGGAATCGATACATTGAAAAGTCTCCCACATATTAGAGTCTCCGTTAAATGCTCCTTATTTTCCCATCGGAGTGCAGCCCGGATCTCCTGTGCTCCAGAGTAAGAAAGTTTCATCTCGATCTCATGCAGAATTTGTTTCTTGATTTGGAAGAAAAGACCCCCCCCCTTTTTTTAAATTTCTGTGTTCTTTATCGCATTCTCAATAAATTAGATCAAAGACACAATAATTGGAATCCTAGAAGTCAATAATTTTAAGGGATGTTAGAAAACATTGAATTTGCTCCTTTTATTTCCCAGACACAGTGAGAGGTTAAATGGTTTACTTAGGGTCGCAAGAGGTCTAGCTAGGTAGGGGCAGGTCTAGAGCTGGAAATCAAACCTCCAAGTTCCGGGTCTCCCCAACTGAGGAAACAAACGCAAACAAACGACACATTTTTCTCCCCTGAAAATTCTGTCTTTTACCGAAGAAAATCCTGGATCAAAAATATGAATTTGGAACAACACATACAGCGATTTTTCCCAGCATACCTTCAAGACTGGTCAAGTTGCATATTTCATCCTATTTGGACCAGGGAAACGGTCAAGCTCTCATATCCACTTAATGAAGCAAGAAAATAGGTCATTTTACCTTGACCATCACTTAGCGTCTGCTTTTTAAGTCTGCTTCTGTAACCAGCAATGAAACCTGCCTTCAACACGTTTATTATGGGATGAAAACTGAGCTTCTGTGTGTTGATGGCATAGCTCCGGGGAGTCACCCTGCCCACTTGAACTTTCAATAGGGCCTCTTACCGCTTATGCTGTATTCATTCCTCCATGCAAAGCGCTCTCGCGTTGCCGGAGAGCCTAACAAGAAAGTCGCCAGGCACAGCGGCTTCATTTTGCCCTAGCGCTGGGGTAAGAACAACCAGGCAGGCTGCAGGTCTCTCCCCCCCACCCCTCGTTCCAATCCCCATGCAACTGTTGGAGTCTCTCCTTGCACCAGCTGCCCCACCCTCCCTTTCAAAAATTACTTTCAGTAATTACTACAGCTCAAGGATGCTGTCCAATCTAAAATAGCTAATGAGAACCAGTCCTTCAATCTAAACTGTAATCAGCTTATAACAAGCTCCCTTTTCCTGTGCTTCATTACTGTGACACAATCTATTTTTCATACCTCAAAATGATAAGGCAGAGTCGGGAGAAAAGAAGCCCTCTCTATCACCGGGCTTGCATGAAAGGGAGATGGGCTTAAGCATGCAGAATTGATTTATTTGCATTCTTCTATTGCTTTGGTGACTGCATCTTTGAAAGAAGTTAATATTGTATTTTTGATTTGGCCCTAAGAACAGCAGGGCCTGACAATCAAGCATGCTTATTACAGCCAGGAAGGGGAAAAAAAAAAAAAAAAAGGAGTCCAGTGGAGCTCAAGTGCATCATGATTTATTTGGACATGTGCAGACTTGGAGCAGAAAGTATTTTAAATTCTGTTGGAGAACCTGCCAATGCGGTCTTGATCTGAGTGTTTGTTCTCCCTGAAACGTGCAGGATTGTTACCTATAACCCTATTAGCTACTTACCTGCCTTACTTTTGATGTGCCTGTGTAAACTCTTCATTGTTGATTTCCAAAGAAAGAACATGGAGAGCGCCAACCACGGGGGTTCTCACTGGGAGTTTGGGAAATCTGCTTGGCTAATAGTGTACAATCTGTTGATAAACACCCAGGCTATTTTAATCTCCTTTCCAAGTTTATCCTCCTGAGTTAATTTCCAAACTGTCATGTTTTGCCTGGTGTGATTAAAGCTCGGCCCGTTGAAGCATCCACATTCTCCTGGCGTGATTTCCTAGGCACGGAGGCTGTGGCAGAGCAAACCTATTAATCCCACCCTAATGATTAAAGCGGCTGAGGGCCGCAACGTCTGATGGGTTAATACCAGCAGCCGAGTCCTTGGGTTTAATCCAACTCAGTCATCACTGTGAATGAGACAGTGTGATGAGCTTCAGTGAGGCTGGGACTGCTGTCATTGTCCAGTGTAGACTCCAAATGCTAAGAAAAGATAAAAGCCAGTCTCAAACTGCTAGACAGCTCCTATGGATGTCAATAACCTAAAGATATGAAATGCAGATTGGGGTAACTTTGTTAAGTAATTGTCAATGGGCAGAGAAACCTCACAAAGAACACCCTGCACTATTTTCCTTACCTTCCTGCCAAAAACAGGAAAAAAAAAAAAAAAAGAATCCATTAGTCTGTTTTTAAAGACTGTTTTTCCTTGCTTTGTCTGAAAATGTGTAAAAAAATGAGGCTAAATTAGAAAACCTTTTACCAGATCGCTTCATTTGTAGAAAATAAACGCACACAACTCATTCAAAGTGGGAGGTTTGCAAATTTACTCATTAGGCACAAGAACCGGTAAAGTGGTATCTCCTCTCCTGTGGAATCTTGATCAGACAATCGGGGAAGGTCGTTCTCTGCTGCCTCTCCATCTTCAAGAGTGCTGGGATCGAACTTGCTTTTAAAATAGTGAGGCTGTCGGAGGACTCAGATTGAGCATCTGTACATCAGGAGACTCCATAAATTAACTTCTAGTACCTACGGCATTCTGAAAGAATGACGCTTTCATTGGAATTCATGGTTCGTCTGTTTCAGGCACGTTATGTAACCATGCCTCTTACACAAGGAGAATTTTCTACCTCCAGTGTTTGCGCAAGGAATTTTTCTTGCCAAAGCAAGACATTATATTATCATTCTCTCTCTCTCTTTCTCCCACTGAAGGTGACCATCTGAAAATATGTAACGTGAATGCCTTTGCAACTCGGTGTCAGGGGACAGAATTCACAGCCTCCTGCAGCCTGTTCAATCAGACCTTTCTTGTCTGACTGTGAAGTTTAAGGGAATTTGAGTTGGTTGGCGGAATATCTGGATTTATATATTACTGCATTATTTTCTTAAGGGGCATTGATTTCCAATAGAAAGAGTCCCACCATACTTCATCCACTTTCCAATGAGCCTCAATTCTTGATTGCAGTGCAAGCAAAAACACCCATTTGCTGCTAATGCACGTAGGTCTCTGCTGAAGATGAAAATGAGAGCATCAAGTTGTTTCAGAAAGAATATAAATTTAAAATCCCGTATTGTTACTTTTTTTTAATGTTTTGTTATTACATTATCTTAGTCACCATATAGTACATCCCTGGTTTCTGATGCAAGGTTCGATGATTCATTAGTTGCACATAACACCCAGTGCACCATGCAATACGTGCCCTCCTTACTACCCATCACCAGCCTCTCCCATTCCCCCACCCCCCTCCCCTCTGAAGCCCTCAGTTTGTTTCTCAGAGTCCATAGTCTCTGTATTGTTACTTTTATCTTAACTAACATATACCTAATATAATGTGCAGTCAATCTCTATTTTTAACTGAGAGCATTCATTGATACCTTCTCTTTGCTGAAGAAGTGGGCTAGGCATTGAGGACATCGAGCATCGTCATGGTCAGTCTGAAAGCTCACGGTCTCATATTCAGAATCCAAATAAAGAGATTTTTCTTGATCATATTAACAGAATGGGGAAAATAATAAGAAGTCTACTCTTCAGGGCAGATTTAAAAATAATTTTCAGGGCGCCTGGATGGCTCAGTCATTAAGTGTCTGCCTTTGGCTCAGGTCATGATCCCAGTGTACGGGGATCGAGCCCCGCATCGGGCTCCTTGCTCAGGGGGAAGCCTGCTTCTTCCTCTCCTGCTCTCCCTGCTTGTGTTCCCTCTCTCGCTGCCTCTCTCTCTGTCAAATAAGTAAATAAAGTCTTTAAAAAAAAATAAAAATAATTTTCAGTTATACTTTTGGGAGTTACATTTATATTAGTGATGCTGATTGAACTCCTCAGTGTATCCATGACTAAGTATTTAAAGATGTTCGTGTTGTATAATAACCAGTTTAAGAGGACAACCCAAGACTTCTCGAAATAAGCCGGAGTGTAGATCAGTAATTTTAAACATGACTACTTGCCATACAAGTTCTTAGAGGTGGAAAGATACATGAAATGTCCTCATTATTGAGGAACTTAAAATCTAGCAGACAATGGAGAATCATTGAAACCAAAGTTTAAATATGTTTTATAGATTGTATTTATACACACAGCTTAATAAATTATACTGATATATTTTTTCAAAGGTTCTTAAGTAAAAAAAAAAAGTTAAAAAGTTAACTGAAATTTGTAGCAGTGAGAAGTCCTTTTGAGCCAACGAGTTCTGAGTCATGCCAAAAAGTGAATTCTGTGGTTGCATCATGTTGAGGGCCACATAGGGTGGAGAATGAAGTCAAGATAAAATAGCTGGAGATCTGTGTGCTAGGATTTTAGAACTAACCTTCCTTTGTGGTTATTTTTTCCTTCTCCCCGTCTTTCCTCTGCTTTCTACCTGCCCTTCGCCCCAGACGTGGGTGCACCATGTAATTGTGCTTTTTTCTTTTAAACTTTAGCCATTATAGAAAGAGGTTATTCAAACAAATAAGTCTTGTTGTAGAAAGCAATCTTGTTTCTTAAAAAGGTATTCCATAAAGTTGAATTTTGTCATTGTTTAGTCTTATCCATTAAGAACAGTTCATGATATAGCTTGATTTTTTAATGAAAGAAACCAAAATGTCTCCTTAAATTTTCCTTTCGTATTTTCAATCTGAAATGACCAGGGGTTAATATTGCAGGCAGCGGCTTAATGACAATGGAATTTCAGTTATGAAAAACATATTTGATAAAGGCTGTAATTATAAATGGGTTCTCGTTAGCAAACTTGCATCATCTTGATGGAATTTAAAAATAATCTTCTGTAGGTTTATTGACCTGACATCCAAGTCTTATTTGTGGATTTTCTCCTCAGAGTTCATTTGCTCACTTAGCAAAAATCAGTTTTGGGGGCTCGCCGGGGACTGAAAATAGTGACTCTGGAAACAGAGAGAAAGAAAAATTAAAGAAGCATTGCTCATTGCTCACACCTCTAGTCTGGGTGATAAATTCACGTGGAGGTTAAAAGAGGTGATGCGCTGCTGTCAGAGGCACTGGGACAGCTCGTGGTTTCCCTTCCGTGGAAGGCAAAGTCAGAATGGGGCCCGACTGTGGGTGACAGGAGATGGTCGAGGGGGACGTGAAGGGGAGGAAGTGGGAAGGACCCAGAAACCTAGGCTAACGTTTCAGAATTCTGCTTCAGGGCAATCAAAGCCGACGTCCACGTCGGGAATAAAGTATTAATAATGCCAGCCGCCACATACTGTGCAAATCTGGTGAAGGAGGTATCCGGGAAGGCTTCCTGGAACTGGTGGCATGTAAGCTGTGAGGCGAAGGACAGCCAGACTGGAATACTGGGGTATGCTTCTGTGGGGTATTCAAATTACGGATTGCGGAATCCATGCAAAGCTACCTTCTGTGACTACCATTGACCAATGTGGCAAGAATGTTCTTTTATTTAGGAGACATTTTAGTACAGTGGAGCCTATCAGGGCTCCGATTATATGGATTCATACTCACTTCCCACTGTGGGACTCAGTCTTACGTTTAGCATCATCGCTGAATATCACAGAATGAAGAAAAATGGTTGGTGACGATCCTAAAGACGATGGGCCAAAGGGGGTCAGTACAAACAACAAAATCATGAAGGGTTGTTGGGTTCACCATAACCACATGAGGAAAAGTACCCTAAACACACACACACACACACACACACACACACACACACACACACACACACAGAGTCACTGATTGTTAATTTAAGAAAAGGAAAAGAAGAAAAAAAAATCCTCCCAAATCAGCCAGACACGTCACAGCTTTGCAGATTTTCTCTTTTTAGACCAAAGTAATCCCATCTCTAAAAGGACATTCTCTGTCTGAGTCACCCTGATAAAACACACTGAATAGAGACAGGAAGATGACACCGGCACGGTTTCTACCCCCCAGGATGTCCAGAATGGCAAAGAAAAAAAAAATCATGTTTTTAAATGTCTAATGCCGTTTTTGAATTAAAATAAACCTGGAATGCTCAGCAAACTATCTTGTACACTAAAAACATGTTTTCTCATAATGCAGTGGCTTTTAGCCACTTTTTCACTTATTAAATTTGAAATGTTTTTTAAGCAGAGTTTTGGTTTGGAGTAGTGTCTGTGTGAGAAGTGGCATCACCTGCTGATGAACATATACTTACTGATCATGCTTTTTATGAGCAAAGCCGTGTGCTGGATGTTAGGAGGATTGCAGCAGTTTCTTTTGCTTTTCAAGTACCATCCTAGCCTTGCGGGGCTCCAGGATCTGTGCGCTGGAAAAGGGATGTTAGTACCCCAATGACGCTGAAGGAAGGAGCTGTAGCCTCTGCTACTAGAATAGGTCAGAAGTCATTGGTTCTGGCCCCTGGGATTTTCTAGGGCTTCTAGGAGGAGGCACATTTACTTGTTGAGGGTATTATGCCCAAGGGGTTCTTTACAGTCTCGCATTAGCCTTGTTGGGTTTGACTCTATGGGGAGTTGGAACCAAGGCTCCAGAAATCTGGATTCCAGAGCTCCTGTGCTTCTCATTTCTTGGGTAGATGGGAGTGGCTGCCTTTTTTTTTTTCACCAGTTTTTTTTTCACCAGTACATATTCCCAATATCTGGATTTTGACGCAATTACTTGTCAGCCAGACCCGTACTTTGCAACTGAGGAAAGGCACACAGACCTATCAAATTTAAGGTGCTCATTTTAGATTCGTAGTGAATTTCTCTCGTCTCTCCCTTTCTCTTTTCCTTCATCTCAACCTCCATCTGTTCCCTTTTCTTTCTCACTTGCCCACCCACATTTTCCTAATGCTTTGGGGAGTACCGATCGATATGCTTTAAACTCTCACATTGGCCAAATATATGTTTTAAAAGTAATTATTTGTGGATCAGCTTTCCTTCACATACATATTACAGATTGCATTGTAGTGAGATCTCTTCACTGTGCTTCTTAAACTTAGCACTGAGTCCTTTCGGGAAGACAATGTGGAACAGTGATTACAAATGTAGACTTGAGATCCCAAGCTTGTGATCAGTTGTACCACTTATGAACCTGGTCTTTTGATCTTAGAAGAGCTGCCTAGCAGCTCTGAGCCTTCATTTCCTGATTTCCGTTTCATAAAATGAAGATGTTATGAAGATGAAATTAGATCATCCATTGAAAATGTTTCGTGTAGCATCTGATACATACTCAGTATTCAGTACAGTTGGCTACTCTTCATCACATCATAACCACTGTGGAGGTGCCAAGGGCAAGGCTGCCTCTTTCTGTAACATCAACAGTGCTTGAGGATTTAAGGGACAGAAGTAAGTGATTTCACTCATAAGTCATGCAAGGAATTTTTTTTACGTTAAAACAAACACAGCCCTATTATAGCACAGAAGACACAAGTCCCATGGATTGTTCAAGATAAAATAAGACCACTGAATTTTGCACTGCTAGTGAGCGAGAAGCCCCTGAAGGAGTAAGTTTACCTTCTTCTATCACTTGGGGTTTCCCAGGGGAGATTTGGGGAGGTGCTGCTATTGGCTAAAACAGTAGCAAAAAAAGAACCCTGGTCCTTTCAACCAAGAGGTCATTCTCTTAAATTGTTCATTTGTCGACGTGTTTTACTTAGGAATGCAGAAAGTTTCAGATTATTTTTTATTTATTTATTTAAAATGGTGGAAGTGTATTAATGATGTTTTATCAAATTCTCACGGTGATTCTGCAAGTTAGTTTTGCTCTATTTATTTTATAGGTGAGGAAAATGAACCTCGAAGTTTAAATAACTTGTGTAAGGTTTTAATCAGTGAATGACGGATCCGGGCTTTGAACTCAGGTCTTGTGGCTCTTTCCATTCTGCTTTACTGCATCCCACTGGATTTGACTGAAGTGGTTTTGATTGTATGGTGAGTGTTTAGTGTGCCAACTTAACTATATTACATTTTCAACAGTTCCTTTCCCTGACCACTCTGAGTTAGTATTGGCCCACTGGAGATATTTGTTTTGGGGGGAGATTTAGATGGTATAAATGAAGAAGTGGCCATATTCCTGTTCCCTGGGGAGGTCAGTGCTAAGCATGAGGCTCCTTAGCATATGACCCATGTTGCCATTCACCTGCTGGCTCATCTGCTTGACATGGGACAACAGCTGGCCCTCAGTATCTCCTTCTGGATCTTCTGCTTCTGTTTCTCCAGCTGCTGAGCCAGGTGCATGACCAGCAGTGCCAGCTTCTCCAGCAGGCGCAACCAAATACGTAATTTCTAAGGCCCGGTATAAAATGAAAACATGGGGCCACTAGTTCAAATATCATTAAGAATTTCAAGATGGTACCAGCACGGCATGAAAGCAAACATGAGATCTTTCTTAGCAGGAGACTCTGAGTGACTACATAGGCCACATACACATGAAGCTAGTCCTATCTTCAGGACATCCCCTTCCTCAAGGTTTGAGGCTCAGAACTGGTGAACGACCAATGTGAGTTCTGGGTCAGTCTTATGTGTTCTAGTTTGACCTTGCTTTTCCCAATTCATGTCCATCTCTCCTGGCTGATTGCCTGTCCTGCAGATTTCAGATGTACAAATAACAACCTCATATAAAGGAGATAACCAGGTCCCACAATTGCCTAAGGTCAAATTTCTTGGGGATAATTGAGAAAATAATTTGCGATACATTTTCTGGGTTCTGTGATTCAGATGAGGAACCCTGGGTGAGAGAGTCTGGAAAGAAATAGCCATTAAATAAATGATCACACATGGGGCATCTGGGTGGCACAGTTGGCTAAATGTCGGACTCTTGGTTGCAGCTCATGTCCTGATCTCAGGGTCATGAGATTGAGCCCCTTGGTGGGCTCCATGCCCGGCAAGGAGTCTGCTTGAGTTTCTCTCTCCCTCTCCCTCCCACTCCGTAACCCCCCTGCACTTCTGCGTGCTCTCTCTCTCTCTCTGGAATAAATAAATACATCTTAAGAAAAAAACACAAAAAGAGATGATCACAAGGTTATCACTGATTATCACTGTAGTTGCTATTGTGGTGGTTGCTGTGAAAGAAGGATCCAGAACGCTCAGATTTCCTTCCTGCTTGCTAGGAATGTTGTTTTTGGATCAGACTTGGAAGAGGTCTTTAGACATATCTCATGGGCAGAAGCCACAAGAAAAGATACCTCCACAGACTTACCTAGCAGACTAGAGGATTATTTAGAATCAACAAATCATTGATTTTGAGTTTTGAACAAATTCTGAAATTAATGTTTAAAAGAATCATAGCAGCATTGTCCACAATAGCTAAATCATGGAAGGAGCCGAGATGCCCTTCAACAGATGACTGGATTAAGAAGATGTGGTCCATATCTACAATGGAATATTACTCAGCCATCAAAAAGAACGATTTCATAACATTTGCAGCAATATGGACAGGACTGTAGGAGATAGTGTTAAGTGAAACAAGTTAAGCATAGAAAAATAATTATCATATGGTTTCATTCATTTCTGGAACATAAGAAGTAGGAAGATCGGTAGGAGAAGAAAGGGAAGAAGAAAGGGGGGATAAACAGAAAGGGGAATGAACCACGAGAGACTATGGACTCTGGGAAACAAACTGAGGGCTTCAGAGGGGAAGGGGGTGGGGGATTGGGATAGGCCGGTGATGGGTAGTAAGGAGGGCATGTACTGCATGGAGCACTGGGTGTTACACATAAGTAATGAATCATGGAACTTTACATCAAAATCTAGGGATGTACTGTATGGTGACTAACATAATATAATAAAAAATTATTATAAAAAAATAAAGGAATCATGATTTCTTCTCTGTGACCTTCCTGATAGTCCAGAAGTCCCTAACTTTCCTCAAATAATTCTGGGGATGAGCAGGTCTGTATACCATAGAGCCCTTCATTCTTATAGTATTATTTTACTCCTATGGTACTAGAATATTCTGATAGTATTCTTTCAAGGACACCAGTAGAGACTCTCTATTTTCTCCTACGTCTTCCTTAAGCTTCACTTTTTTTTTTTTTTGAATAGTGGGAATAATTTTTGAATTTTGTGGGAAGATCCAAGACTTACAATGAGAAAACGGCTGAAGACGAAGAGGTGTATGCCGTCAGGTCCTCCTTCAAGGACAAGAGGAGGAGAGAAGGGGTAAAACAGTATGTCGTGGATAGATTTAAAAGCCACCAATAGAATAGGGGTAGGGCTCTAGGACAGGGGTCAGCACCATTTTATTTTTTATTTATTAATCTTTTTTGCAAAGGGTCAGAGAATAAATATTTTCTGCTTTGTGGGCCATATAATCTCTCTTGCAACTATTGATCTGGTGCTGTAACATGTAAAACAGCCACAGAGGATCCCTAAATGACTGTGTCCCAGTAAAACATTGTTATGGACACTGAACCTTGAATTTCATATCATTTTCATGTGCCACAAAACATTCTTCTCCTATTAATTTTTTTCAATCATTTAAAAATGTAAAAACCACTTTTAGCTCTCAGACTGAACCAAAGCAGGCAACGGATTGGAGTTTGCTAACTCCCTTTCTAGGGGCGAACATCCCTGACTGTAAGTTGGCCTAAAATTGGCTTGGCCACTAGGCCATAATATTTATAGTGGGTAACAAGACACTCACACCATGGAGGAATTGTTCCAATGCAGAATCCTGGGCCTTAGAAAACAGTCTATTTCACCAGTACTCCAGATCAGTTGTGAGTACGATAAAATTTTAAAACTATGTAGTAAAATTAGATCGTCCTTTCTCTGATTCCTCCTCTTTTGTTTGCGAGAAAAGTTGAATAGCAGATGTTGTCTTGATTGTAAAGGATGGGCCAAAACTGAATGCATAAACACATTTGGACATATAGCTACACATTCATGTTTGCATAATATCCACCTAGATGCACAAATGCACGGGCATATTGGTGTGTATATAGATACGGTTACACCATTGCATGCCCATGAGTCAGTACAGGTGCAAAATCTTCCTTGGCAGATCTTTACAAGAGTGATGAAGACCCAAACGATCATTTGAGATAATAACTGCTTCCATACCACGCGCATGTTTTGACATAGAATGAAGTAGAAATCATCATATGACACTATCACCTCTGCTGATGCTGGAGGCAGGGGAAGCAAACGTTTATGTCTTCCAGGCTTTACACCCTCATTCATATGTGTTGATGAAGGCCTTTATCACATCAAAGAAGTACCATCTTTCAGAACTGGTTGCTTTGAATAAGAGTTTCAAACTATAGATACAAAGTAAAATTCCTTAAAATATCGAAATGAACAAACAAGTTCAAATATTACTCTTAAAAATATTGCTCACTAATGGGCTTTAGAGGGATGTGATTAATTTGAAATGATTTTCAGATAAAGGACAAAGTCACTTAACCTCCTCTTAGTGCCATTCTTTTACTTAAGAATCCTTTTTTATTCCTTTAATTTGTAGAGTTTAGCTTTAAACTTGACTTTTCCTTTCCCATTTAGAGAGAGGGTCCCAAACACAAGAATAATTCCTGCTGGTAATGTTGCTCATTAGGAACATTTCCAGCAAGAGAAGTGAGTGGTGCAGCAAATATGTCCTCATTTCCAGCATGGCGAATAATCTGTCAAGACAACACCCTAGCCAATTGTTTAACAGTGTATCAGGTTTAGGTGACAGAACTTGGGTATGCCACGACAAAAGGGCTTAGGAAGAGGTATCCATCTTCCTTCCCTTTAGAACAGCAGAGTCTTCAATAAAGACATCTGTTAAGTCTGTATTTCGTAAGGCATAGAGACCCAGTCTTCCTACCTTTCAATTAGTAACGGAAGAACTTCAAAAAGGTAAGGTTTCATTTTCATTTTTGCTATTGCTGGCAGGTTTCGGATACTTGGAGAGTTTAATGGATTCCATGCCCTCCTCTTCTCTGTTTCTTTTTATTCATACCCTCAGGATGACTCCTATTAGTTAGAAGTTCATTGGTTTCCTTTTCTTATTTGCATGCATTTGATTATTTTTAAGATATCGGCCAGGAGAGAAAGAAAAGAAAATCTGTTTGCAGAGAACATGTTTGTTCTTTTAGGAAATTATGGCCACCTTTTAGGACTGTCGAATGAATTCATTTGAGCTACATCTTCACCCATCACCACTTGCAAATAATTTCTTCCCAAGCTCAGTTTTCCTACAGATTTCGTCGAAATAAAAATGTACCCAAGATTAAAGAGGGTCTTTCTGCATTAATCCTATTTTTATTTTAAAGTTTGAATTTTGGATCCTCTTCTTTTTCAGAGCTTCTAAGCTATTTTGTCTCAAGCTAGAGGTCAAGATTTCCAAATTATTCTTTCTCATATAAACATATCTGGAGACCTGAACTGGGGTGTTGGATATAAATAATCTTGTCAATAGTGTCTTGGAATACCCCCCCAATATGTATTTACCCTCTTATTTCTACTTTATGCAAAAGGAGACAAAGCTTCATTTTCACTTTAACCTCAACTTGACCCTAATGATCCGCTTATACTAGACCAATCAACTATCCTTCCATCCATCCATCCATCCATCCATCCATCCACCCATCCAATATGTATTATTTGGTACTTCTCTGTGTTTAACACTTTGCTAGATGTTGAAGAAATAATGGTGGGAAAAAAACCTCAGACATATCTCTGGTCTAGAGGAGAGTAAGATACTAATTTTTGAAAATCACAAAATAATTGTATACTTTCCATGGAGGACATGTACATGATGCATGAAAACTTTTTTTAAAAAAATTTATTTATTTATTTGACAGAGATAGAGAGAGAAAGGGGAGGGGCAGAGGGAGAGGGAGAGAGAGAATCTCCAGCAAACTGTGCTGAGCTCAGAGCCCTGAGTGCAAAGCCCATCTCGGGGCTTTATCTCAAGACCCTGAGATCATGACCTGAGCTAAAATCAAGAGCCCAACGCTTAACCGACTGAGCCACTCAGGCACCCCTAATGCATAAAAACTTTTAACAGAGCAGGTTTACCTATTTAGGACAGGCAAGGACCCTGCCCTAAGGAAATGGTGACAGAGCTGAGGCAGGAGAAGAGGGGAAAGAGAAGAAGTGTTAAGATGGAAGAATGGGAAATAGGCAACAAACTAACCTTTCGTCCAAAAAACAAAACGAAACAAAAAACACAACCTCACATTTAAACAAAACCACTATAATTTTATATAACGTATAACTAAGACTTTTATCATGTTCTAGTCATACAGCATTTCAAATTTCTGCACTGTCTATAGTGTATAAGCAGCTGATGAGAAAAGCTGTGTCATCCTGAGTAAATGCCCCATCTTCTTCAATTGGTAATCAATAAATATTTATAGGTGATGATAATTATGTCATAATTTGGTTAGGATCCCAATCACTGGTAGAATTGAATAAAGGGAAAGTGTCGGGAGATACACAGTTCATTAGTCAGTTCATTCGCAATTTGGAAATCCCAAAAGCTCTAACAATTAAAACCATTTTTTGTAACTTGGTCACTGAACCTTATTTGGTAAAACTTGACCTGCGCTGATGTGAGGATGCATGTGGTCTTTGTTTATCTCAGGTAGAGTGGACATTCATATGTTTTCCTGCAAAGATCTTAATGTGTTTGCTTGTGAGGTGCTTGTGAGGGTGTTACATAATATAGGGAGCTTGTACTCCCTTATCCTTCGGAAATCCGCAAAATCCTGCATTCCCAAAAAATATGGTTCCAAGAATTTCAGATATTTCCGCTGGCTTTTCAGAGTTGTTGTTTCTTTTTATTAAAAAAAAAAATTGACCGTGTGACTTGTGTATGCATGTCCACGCACACGTGCTTTGAATAGAGGTGGTGGAAAGGTGGGTCTTGAGTAAGGCCTATGAAGATTTTGAGTACAAACTAGAAGTCAATATGGAGTGAAACTTCTCTGGATTGATTACCTTGGAAAAATCACGCCTCTTTGTAAAACATTCGCCAAGTAGACTTCTATTTGTACCCTTACCCTCTCAGTCTTTTACATGTGGATTGTCTAGGAAAGATGTTTGACCAATTTTATTCTTCAACAATTAGGTGAAACTATTCCTACCCCAAATCTTACCTTATGTCTCACCAACTCCTGTTGCTCTGGTCTTGGAAGAGTCCGTAAGTGACACATCTAAGATGTTGAGTAGGATTCGTACCACATACATGAGTTTATGAATTGAAACCATAGAAAGAGTTTATGTTAGAGCTTGGCTTAAAATCCAAGGCCGGCCATTTCTACCTCAATGTTCTCCCCATATTATCAGCATAATGTGTCCTCAAAAGATTAATTTTTTAAATTTTAAGAAAAAGAAAGCCTTCGCCTCTTTGTGCATTTTTAATTCTAGAAAGGCATTAGGTACAGAAATGTGGGTTTTCCTCTTTTATAAGTTTTCCCTTCCATTTTATCTCATTTTCCAATCTCCACCTTAGTTCCTTTGTAAAAGTTCCTTTGTAAAATTAATCTAGCTGGTGTCTCTTCTAGCAGGGCCATGGCCCACCGGGGATGTGACCACTCATTGCTTCTGACCCTGCACCATTTAGCGGTTTGCACTGCCGACTCTCTGTGCTGAGCCAGAAAGCCTGGACCAGATTGGGAAGGAACACATGTGAGCAGTTGTCCTTTGTTCTTCTCTTGGCTCCTTGCTCTGGCCATGTGTTCTAGGCAGGACTTCCAATTAGGACGCCTGAAAGAAACGAGCAGATTGGAGATGCCATGTCCTCCTCCACCGCCAGCAGGACTGGGGGTGGCATAATATGCTGCCCAAAAACTCATCAGGAAAGATTTGCCTCCAAGGAAAGAAAATGTGGCATTTCAGGCCACAGGTAACGTATGGGAGACATGGGAAGGGTGGCAGACCCGGGGGCCGGGTTGCACCTGGGTCGATCAATGTATCCATATTCTTATCATAAAATTACTATGTCCTGAAACTCAGTGTAATCTTTGCTTTTAATTGTTGCATATGTTTAAGTGCTGTGTCTCTAACTAAACTGGAAGGATATTAAGCCTTATTTTACCTTTGGTATACTCACTGCAGATACTGTATATTTTATGCATGTATTTGTAGGCGAGAATATAAGTATCATGAATTCAGAGATCTGGGATTTTGTACACTGCTATATTCCAGGGTCAGGATGGAACCTAGCATATGGTAAGTACCAGGTGATATTTAAAATACGTAACAGTTCAGCATGGACAGCAACCAATCAGAAGACTTTAACCAGCATGTTGATCTGAATATCAGTCTTGGTAAGCACTCAGTGAATGTTGGTTGATGTTATATCAACATACCGTTCTGTTGTTTCTTTGGACTTCAAAAACTACGACAAATCACGTTCCTTGCACTGGTATGAACATGGTGTGTATGCAGCTCCACAACCGAGTTATTTGGCCACTATCTCTAGTCTGAAAACGTTTCATTCACTTTGATCTGCAAGGGAGTAAAGTGATAAAATATTATTGGATTGAAATTATACTGCAATTCAATAATATGTTACCCAAACTTTTCATATGTATTTAAGAGTATTTGGTCAAGTAATTACTCCTCTAAAATTTTATTCTAAAAAGTTTTAAATAATCTTATAAATGCACAAGATTATATATATATAGATATATAGATATATATACATATATATATATACACACATATATATATATACACATATATATGTGTATATATATATACATATGTGTGTATATATATATATATATATATATATATGTTCACATCTGCCTTCACACTTAAAAGGGATAGTCTTCCTTGGGGTGCCTGGGTGGCTCAGTCGTTGGGCGTCTGCCCTCGGCTCAGGGCGTGATCCCGGCGTTATGGGATCGAGCCCCACATCAGGCTTCTCCGCTGGAAGCCTGCTTCTTCCTCTCCCACTCCCGCTGCTTGTGTTCCCTCTCTCGCTGGCTGTCTCTCTCTGTCAAATAATAAATAAATAAAATCTTAAAAAGAAAAAAAGGGATAGTCTCCCAATGACAGTAACAATAAATAACAATTTACTGTCATGTGCTTATTAACACACACACGCACACACACACACACACACACACACACACACACAGTGATACTTAGCACAACATTGTTAATGATGGTAAAATTTGGAAGCTGCTTAAATATTCAACAACAGGAAACTGGTAAAGTACATTATATTGCATCCGTACTAGGTTACCCTGTGCAGCCTTGATAGATGTTCATATGGTGCCTGATACATGGGACCTTGTACATTACAACACAGGGAGGTGATGCAAACCGATACTTATTTACCAAATTATTGTAACAAAGGTGGATATCTAGCTACCAAAAGAATACACTCTGCTTAGGATTTAAGAGGAAAAAGAACAACAAAAATCCCATAAAGCAGTATTTATAATATCTTTCCAATTTTTGTTTAAAAATGCATTATTATATGGAATATTAAACTAGATTAGATGCCACTAAATGTAGAGTATATAGATACCTCTACAGATACTATTACATGGATATAATTGGATATCTTTATAGATGTGAATATATTGATATAGAGGTAAGACATAGATATCTGTATAGATACAGAGGTAAGAAAAAGCTGAGGAATATACTCCTATAAGTTAATGGTGCTAATTTATTGGGAATTCAAGTAATTATATTTCTTTCTCTGTTTTGGTCTTTGTTAATGTGCATTTTCTAACTTTTCCACAATTCCCATGCATTTCTTGTGAAGTTGAAAACAGATAACAAATGGATAAAAAATTAGCCTCCCTGGAGTGTTGGTAAGAGCTGCAGACCCTCCCTAAGGGAAACCCAGGGGCTTGGACCCAGAGAGACCTCAGTTCGATTTCCGGGTCCTTTCTGTGTGATGATGGATAAACCACTTAACGTCAATGTGTTCTTATTTTCGTCCATCAAGTAGGGTTGGTAATATCTGACTTGTAGAACTGTTTTTAGAATTAGAGATAATGTGTGTAAAGGTCCTAACATGCTGCCCGCACATGACGGTAAATTGTTATTTATTGTTACTTACAAGGGAAACTACCCCTTTTAAGCGTGAAAGTGGACGTGAACTTTTTGACTTTCTTTTTAAGATTCATCTCCAAGTACTCTGATTGGAAACGTGTCTATGAGGAAACTGGGCATTGTCATGGGTGCTAGTCACACAATAACACCTTGAGAAAGGAGCTCTGTGTGACCAAAAGGGAGCCCAGTCCTGAAACAGTTAAAGAGGTAGTTTAGGATTTTGAATTTCCATCCTTGGGTTAAGGATATAGTACGTATCTGCTCTAGTGGACTACGGTGTATTTGGAGAGGAATACACCCTTTTCACACACACACACACACACACACACACACACACACACACACATTTTTTTAAGGCTTACTTATTTATTTTAGAGAGAGAGAGAGGGCATGCACACGTGCCTAAGTGGGGGAGGGGCAGAGGAAGAGGGAGAGAGAGAATCTCAAGCAGACTCCCCACCAAATGTGGAGCCCCATACGGGGCTCAATTCCACCACCCTGGGTATCATGACCTGAGCCAAAACCAAGAGTGCGACACTTGGCCAACTGAGCCACCCAGCCGCCCACATGTACACAGATATTATAGATCAATGGATTTGTAAATAAAGAGGTAGTTTGTACTGGACTCTTTCTTTAAAAACTGTAATGATGAGTAAATGCACAGACACAAACATAGACTTACAAACATACATACACGCGCACACATGCACACTACACCCGCACGGCTACCCAACTGCTTCTACCATAGTCCATCATCTACCTTCACCACTAGGACGGCTGAATAAGAAAGAACATTTTTGCCCTCATCTTCTCTTCTTTCCATCCTTTGCCACATTTCCTTGCCTCCTGGGAATCAAGGTAATATTTCAAGAGTATTTTCTAAGGACTAAATGCATCATCCAGGGAGAAGAGCAGACCTCCTCCAGGCGTCGCCCTGTGGATATGAACTTGAAATGATTCTAATACAGGTGCTCTGGGGGTGTTGGGGGAAAGGAGAAAGCGCTTAGCTAACCTCGCTTTCTTACCTGTTCCCATGTGGCTAGTTATACGCCAGTCGGACTGGCCTGTTTATAGTCTACTGCTATTGAACAGAGCTGGTGTCAGTGCGAAGTCCTGGGTGGTTACCTTTTTTAAGGCACAGCTGGTTAAACCAACCAACTTAATTAAAATATGAAAGAGTGAACATTTCTCTAGATTTAAGAAAAGGGCTATGATACAGGCAAGAATATTATGTAGATTGCAGAGTGGGAGCTATGCACAATTATGCATCTTTTCAATGCTGTGTCTGAAAAGATGTGTTAGTACCAAAGGGGGAGGAGCCCTGCCAGTTTTCTAGGCACGGCGAATTTAATCCTGTGCTGGAACTTAATATTCCCCCAAACACCTGCATTAAATCTACTTCTTATGGCACTGTTACTTAAAGATAAGTATCATTTGAGGAAATGGCTCTATCAGTGTTCAGCTATTCTCATAAAAAGGTCTTCCTCTTCTGTACTTGCAGTTTTGGCTCCTGTAAAAAATAATGATACTTCAGGACCAGCAAGGATGGAATTCTTGTAGCCACTTAAAATATTTGGTGGGGCGGGGGGGCTTCAGGAGGCTTTATGATTTTTTTTTTAATTTTTTTAAAGATTTTATTTATTTATTTTGACAGAGAGAGACAGCCAGCGAGAGAGGGAACACAAGCAGGGGGAGTGGGAGAGGAAGAAGCAGGCTCCCAGTGGAGAAGCCTGATGTGGGGCTCGATCCCAGAATGCCGGGATCGCACCCTGAGCCGAAGGCAGACGCTTAACGACTGCACCACCCAGGCACCCCTTATGATTGATTTCAACTTCAGATGTTTCTTTATACACATGGGCTAGTTTGTGAAAATATGGTTGAATCCCAGAAAACAAAATCAAATACCTTTTTCCTACCAAACTTTAGCATATTCACGGCCTAGGGTGCAACAATATTGGTAAGTAGTTAAAGCTTTTATTTTGAGATTAAATCTACCTAAACCCTTCCTTTAGCCCTGGTATCCCTGCTTCCCCCACATGTTTCCAATATGTGCTCCATTTCCAGTTGGTCTAGTTCTTAGGTAATTAAAATAATTCCCTATGACAAGCTATTCATTATTCTTAGGGAAATTTCCTTAGGAGGAACATGGAATAGAGATTCAAAAAGCTTGAGTTCAAGTTTCAACTCTGCCACTTGCCAGCTATGGGGCCACTGGTAGATAAACTAATTTCCAGGTCTAAATTTTTCATTTTTTTTCCCAAAAAGGGTGGAAATTTGTGATTTTAATTGAGGTACAGCTGACATGCAACATTATATTAGTTTCAAGTGTAAATGGAATGATTTGATATTTGTATATGTGGTGAAATGATCACCACAATAATTGCAGTTAACACCTGTCACCATGCATAGTTATCTGAACAGAGGTGTATTATAATGCCTTTATCAGAGGACTGGTGTGAAGAATGATTTAGATGACATATCAAAACCTAAACAATTATGTAATGTAAGGCCTGATTTGGTAAAGATTGGTCAGTTGCATAGATTATATAGTTAACTTGATCAATTATGTAGCTAATTGAATCAACGTAGATAATGAGTCATATAATCTAATCCTCAAAGAATGACCCACAGTTGGGTAATTTTAAGAGCCTTTCCGGATGAAATACATTTACTTTTCTAGATCTCAGTTTCTCCATTTGAGAAAATTAATCATTGTGTTTGAGGATTTAAGGACTTTTCCAGCAATGAGTTCTATGATGACATTATTTTTTAAAAAGTTATTGTTTAAATCATTTTAAAGTAAGAGATTTTCACAGCTTTGAATCCTATCATTTGATCCTTTTTGCAAGAAAAGGAAAATCTGCCACTGAGTTCTGTTGTGTCGGCATCACAGTATCCAAAGATATTCAATAACAGATAAATAGAAAATGAAAACAAAAAGGTCAGAATGTCGTTTGGAAAGCTGGCAAACTGCATGGTGCCAACCTTTTTTTCAATTACAGGCCAATCTGGAGGTTCACATGTGTTGGTTTCATTTAACTCGTTGGGAGGTGGGTACCAACCACTGTTTTCTATTCTCCTCTGTGTCATCCAGGGTTTCATGTGTAATACTCAAGTGGTAAGCCGGCTTCACCAACTGATGCTGGGCTGCACCTGGACTTCCCGTCCCAAAGGTCTGTGTGTTTCAACATGGCCCCACGGGGTGACTGTGGAATTTTCACATGACTATTGCATGGTGAAGCTGGAAGTCAGAGCAGGGAGATTTGAAGACTGATGGGGATTCACACAAATTGTCCTCAAGGAACACTGGTAAAATGGGATGATTAGGATGGATGATGAAAGTGTTCTATAAAGTAAAAAGCTGGATAATGCAGCTAGGATTTATTGAGCACTTACTAAACAACAGGCACGACCCTCTATTTCACATGCATCATTTGGTTTGAACCTATCAACCTCTGTTTAAGGAGGGCACTATTAGCCCCATCCTCCCCAAAGATGCAGGAACTGAGGCACTGAGAGGTTAAATAACCTGCCCAAGCCACACAGATCCAGGCAGCTTCCTGCAGAGTGAACACGAGGCAGAAGAGCAGCTGACAGCAGACCTGAGCCAGAGTTTCTGTGTCCGGTGTTACAGGGTGCTGAGTTACATGCAGTATTTTCACCACTATCCGAACATCTGTGTGAACTGTAACACCTTGAAGATTGTTAAATTCCCACACCAAGAACCTTACTCCCCTACAGCAGGTGTTCAGTGTCCCAGATTTTAACTCTCACCCATAAGCTATTTTTTTCTCTTCCAGCGGAAAGAAACAAGAATGACCATTTCAAGTTAATTTCATCCTGAAAGGACATGATAAAGGATGATTGATTCTTTTAGTTTCATGCTCTTTGGTACCATTTCAAAATTTAATACATACTGAACAAAAATTGATTATAACAGACTGCGATAGTTCAAGCAAAATTTTTTTCCCCTGTGGTATGTGTGTGGGCGGGGGGGGGTAGAGCAGAGGGAGAGAGAGAGAGTATGTGTATGTGTGTGTGTGTAAGCATGTGTCTGTGGACTGTGAGGTTATTTAAGGGAAGAGTCCTCCTGGAAAAAAAAAAAAAAAAGCAAAGACCAAATAGAATAAATACATTTCCAAGAATGGCTCAGAAGTTTTGCAGCTATATTCAGATTGCTATTTATTGCAGAAAAGTGGGGCAGTCTCACATTATGCTCAGCACTCCCATGCAGGGTAGATATGACTGACATCGAGACTTTCTCTTAGCAGTTATTTCATGTCCTGTAAAATGGTGTCGATAGAGCTCGTAGCAGGTATGCTTGAATGGGATTTAATTTTTTGAGGAGCCACAGCTGAGGGGTCACCTAAGTGGAAAGCTAAGCAAGTTCAATACAGGATGTATCTTAACTCTCTCAAGTGTTGTTTCAAGCTTGATCGAAAATGAAAGCTTTAGGAGAAGTTACCTCAAGTATTTGCATACTGGTGTATTTTCACCTGGGTAGGAATGAGAATCTTAGTTTGGAACAGAAAAAAACCTTAACTGGAGCTGGTTAGCACTGGGGCTGCTGGAGGGGGGCCCGTGGGGGTACAAGCATGCCTTGCTCCACACCCCCACCCCCAGCCCAGCTCCTGCCCCTCCCCCCTCTCCTCTCCCCTGGCTCCCCCCCCCAGCCTCTCCGCCCCTCCACCCTCCTCAACTCCCCACCCCTCCTACCCTCCGCTCAGACGGAATACGTCTCATTTTAACCGTACAACGTGACCGCCAGCATGGGCAGGGAAGGGAACATGGGAGCTTCTAGAAGAAAGGATGGTAGCAGAATGGAAACATAATCACAGTGACATTTTAAATAACGAAACAGATTATAAAATTCTACCTACAAAAGTGTGGCCAATATGTAAAAATCGAATGTGTGCTTGCTCAAGGACTCGAAAATGTCATACAAATGAAAACACTGATTTGGTTAAATGAAAGGATTATGGACAATTTTGGATTTATCCTCTCATTTTAATATTGTTATTTAGGTAAAGTGATATTATTTTGAAACAGCCGCGGCTCCAAAGGACTCTGCGCACTTATTTAGATGAAATGCGCACTTAACATTTTCTTCTCGAGAGAAAAATCATGCAGTGGCCCTGCATCATTTGGCGGGGGAGAAAATACGGTCCAAAGCGCCCGCGCTGCTTGGTCCGGTGCATGCAAGAAGGGGCAAAGTGGGATTTGTAGTCGAGGGGCCGCTTCCCCTCCCCCGGTGGGGGCTTCCTGCCATCTCTCACCCTTGGTGATTCGTCTCACCTCTCGTCTTCCACCTCCAGACGCCTGCGGCAGGAGACTGAAGACTAACTACCCAAAATGATCAGGTCCTCATGCCTGGAACTATAAATGTCACCTAAGTGGGCAAAGGGGTCTTTGTGGGTGTGATTAAATTAAGAATACTGAGATACAGTGATAATCCTCGGTGATTTTTGTGGCCCCCAAATGCCATCACAGATGTTCTTTTAAGAAGTAGAAGGGGTTCAACCCACTCCTAGAGGATGAGGCACGTAGAGGGAGACAGTAATTGCCAGGAAGTGGCCACAAGCCAAGGGACCCCAGAGGAACCCCAGCTGTCACCGGAACCAGGCCGGGAATGAGTGATTCTCCCCGAGAGCCTGCAGGGGGAGTGTGGCTCTGTCCACACCTTGATTTTGGACTTCCGCCCTCCAGAACTGTGTTGCTTTAAGACAGGGCGTTTGTGGTACTCTGTCCCGCAACCCTAGGAAACTATTACAACTCCCAGCTTTATTTCTCTAATCCTGACCTCTCTTCTGAATTGAGATTCAAATTCCTCTCTGTGATTGTCTCAATTTCCATTTCTACATCACCTCTAGCTCTCTTCTCCCACAAAATGCTTGCCCGCTCAGGTAGTCATTCAGCAATTCCTAATCACGCTGATTTTTACCTCTTTTTCCTCATTGTCATTACCCGGTAAGCTCCCGAATCATGGTGACGCTGTCTTGAGAAGAGGTTTCTTGGATCATCCCCTTCCCGGTTCCCAGCACTCCTGGTCCAGGCCAGACTCTAATCACATCACCACATCTCATCTCAGATTTCTGCCCTACTCTGTCCTTTCCATTCTCTGACTCGTTCTCTATCTTACCAACACCATCCTCTTCCTCAAATGGCAAACTTGATCTATATCCCTTGATCAAAACTACCTGTAGAATTAGTTCAATATCAGAGCATCGACAAAGCAGCAACAGAGCACAGACTCCGGAGACATGACTGTCTGGGTTGTGACCCAGGCTTTGCCACTCAGCAGCGTGAGACCTAGCGCTGGTCACTTCTCTGTGCCTCATGTGTGCCTCTGTAGGGGTTGGGGGGCGTGACAGTGCCTCCCTCATAAATGGGCTGCCAGGAATACATGAGCTGGTACTTACAGAGCACTCGGAAGAGTGTCTTGTCCACCCATGAAATAAATGGCAGCATTGTCAACAATAACAGTTATAATACTGAAAAGAAATATTAGATGTTTTTTAATATACGTAGAACAGCCTGTGAGATTCTTCACATTCTAGTTGTGTTTACTGTCCCAACCTCATCTCATGCCACCCTTTCTTTTGTATGAGCCAGAGATCTCTAGAGAACAGAACCAATACAATGTGTGTGTGTGTGTGTGTGTGTGTGTGTGTGTGTGTGTGTATGTGTGTGCGTGTCTCATGAGACTATGGAAGTTGACAAGTCCCAAGATGTGCATTTGGCAATTCCTGAAGACCCAATGGTGGAGTTCTAGTCTGGATGCTTTGGGACCCAGGAGGAGCAGATGTTTCAGTTTGAGTCCAAAGGCAGGGAAAAAAAAAAAAACAAAAAAAAACCCAAACCCAAAACCCAAAAGCCAAAAAACAAATGATGTCCTAGCTCAGAGGCAGTCCGGCAGGAGTTCCGTCTTATTCCTAAATAAGGCAGGTCAGTCTTTATGCTCTATTCAGGTCTTCAACTGATGGGATGAGGCCCACCTACATTAGGGGAGAGAATTTGCTTTACTCAGTCTACCAAATTAATTGTTAGTCTTATCCAAAAAGTCCTTCACAGAAACACCCACAATAAAGTTTGCCCAAATCTCTGGCTCCCATAGCCTGGTCAAGCTGACACATAAAATTCACCCTCACACTTTTCCTAGCCACCGTCTTGGTAGTTTCCTAACCAAGTCTGGTCCTCTTTTGTATTCTTGCCTTGGGTCATTCTGGACTTATTTTCCTTGGAATTCTTCTATGCTTCCATCTCTCTGGCCTGGACAACCCTTCCATCACAATGGAGTTCAAATGTCACCTCCTTCTCTACTTGGCAAATCAATTCTTTCCCTTCCTACAGTGAGATTGGACACTTCCTGCCTCCATGCCACCCAAGAGCACTCAATTCCTAGAACTGATCACATGGTGTTAAAGCTAGATATGTAACCATCTACTCCAAGTCAGACCTCATGGAGGACAGGAACATAGCTTCACATCTTATTTTTCTTAGGATCCTTAGTGCCTGGCCCAGTGCCTGGTACCTAATAGGTGCTTAATAAATGCTTGTTGAATTAATTCGGGTCTCTTTGGGAAAACAGAAAAGAGGAACCATTTTTAATGAGCCATGAAAGGTCAGCAAATTGGAGCTGTGGTTATCAGCAGTTTTGCCATTCCCTAAGTGAAGTCTTTCCCAGAAGGCATTCTGCCGTTCATTCCTGCAGAGGGAATTTGGGGACTGCCAGCAAGAGTGTCCTGGCTGAGCTGAATCACTGTGTTGGTGCCTAGGGAGAGAGGCAATCTTTGAAGCGCCCAGGCGGTAACCTTTATTTAATTGGCAAGATGGAAATCAATGACACATATGGCATTAACAATTTTAGATTCTGGATTAGTTTGCTGTGATATCTGCTGATCAAAAAAAAAAAAAAAAGATTCAAATAATCTTCAAACCATTTTTTGCATCCAGAAAAGAAATCTCAGTGCATTTGTTCTATTTCTTAATAAGAATTCAGATACTTAAACTTGCATGCAGAGGGAAAAAACCCTCAGCAACTGCACAAACAGTTATCTAAAAAGATGTGTACAATGAGTAAAGCCTATAGGTTGTGAAACATGACAGGTCGTCCCCTGTTTTTTTGTTTTGTTTTGTTTTTGTTTTGTTTGTTTTTTGCCTGGTCAAGTGGTATGTCTATTATTACCTTTTATTTTTACTTTAAACATTTAAAAATCTTAAAGGTAGGCAAAATATTGATCAAGAACCTGAGAAAAAAATCTCCAAACTAAAATAGAGCAATTACTTGGTTTAGTAATTAGTGACATCATTCAGAGTTCAGCACAGGAAACAGAAACCTCTTTAGACATTTTGAGCAGAACAGGATTTCATGTAGGAAATTAAGGGCTTAGAAGATTGTTGGGAAACCTGGAGGAGATGCCACTGAGACCCCAGAGGAGACATCTCAGGGATCAAGACTCTCTTGCAGCTGCACCACTGACTCCTGACCACCAGAAGCTGGTGACCGAACCCTGGGATATGTCCCTTGTCACTCACATCTGCATGACCTCTCTAACCAGGAGAAATGGCAACAGTACTGAGACTTAGGTATAGAATCAACACGATACACTAACTAAAAGTTAACCGAGATGTCCTTCAGCAGGTGAATGGAGAAATAAACTGTGGTCCATCTGGACAACGGAATACTAGTCAGTGCTAAAAAGAAATGAGCTATCACGCTGTGAAAAGACATGGAGGAACCCTAAATGCATCTTACTAAGTGAAAGAAGCCAGTCTGTGAAGCCTGCACACTGTGTGATTCCAACTATATGACATTCTGGAAAAGGCAGAATTACGGAGACAGTCGAAAGATCAGTGGTTGCCAGGAGGTAGAGAGGAAGTGTGGGGTAAACAGGAGGAGCATAGAGGATTTTAGGGCTGTGAAACGACTCTGTACGATAACTTATTGGTGGATACACATCATAATACATTTATTCCAAACCCATAGAACGTACAACACCAAGAGTGAACGGTAGTGTAAAGTATGGAATCTGGCTGGTAATGATATGTCAATGCAGATTCGTCAGTCGTAACAAATGGACCATTCCTGTGAGTGATATTGATAATGGATGTGTGGGGACAGGGGAGATACAGGGAATTTCTGTATCTTCTGCTTGATTTTGCTGTGAACCTAGAACTGCTCTAAAAATAGTCTATTAAAAAAAAAAAAACCCAACCTGTCATCATTTGTATAGATCTAGTCCAAATCTTATTTATGAAAAATTTAAAAGCTGACATTCCATGCTGTCCAAAGAACTTTTTAACTTGAAAAATGGCTGAGCTCACACGAAGGATCAGACTATCAAATCAGATTTTCACAACTAAGGATCTTTCCCAGAGCCAACCTATACTCATAATTTCAGAGACAAACAGCCAAAAGGCACAGGTGAGGGAGCCTGGGTGGCACAGTCAGTTAAGTATCCAACTCTTGGTTTAGGCTCAGGTCATGATCTCAGGGTCGTGAGATTGAGCCCCGTGTTGAGCTCCATGCTCAGTATGAAGTCTGTTTGGGATTCTCTCTCCCTCTGCCCCTCCCCCTGGTCCTGAAAGAAAGACAGAAAGAAAGAAATAAAAAGAAAGAAAAGGAAGATTCTTAAAAAAAAAAAAAGGCACAGGTGAAGCACAGAACAGATGTGGAACCCTGAGGGTGATTCCCTGGCTCCTTTGATACATTTTGACCCCGACTAGATGAGGTCTCTCATGGAGGTACACAGATTACTTCACATAGTGGACAGCTCTGTCGTTATGAAGCATCTCAATTTTGTACCCCAGATGGTTACCTACCTGATGTAACATTTTCTAAGGAGCAAAACCCATAAGCCCATAGATCCTAGGTGTGTGTACCTTAAACAACCCCAAACCAAGGACATTCTGCTAAGGAAGATTCCATATTTTTGGGCTCTGCTTTGGAAATATCAGTAACGTATTTATCAGGAGTTCCAGTTATTAGCATGTATATATGGAAATAAAACCAGATCACCCACCTTTTCTCTATTCTTGGGATCACACCCCTCATTATGGAAGGAGAATTGGATGACAGGCCAGTTACTTTAGGTCTTTCCTCCTCAATACCAAACCTACCGAAAAGTTGAAAGAGTAAAATAAACTCACCATGATATTGTGACCACATTCAAGAAATGTAACACTAATCTAACGTTAATCTAATGTAGAGTCCATATTCAAATGATGCCAATAACGTCTCTTACCGTGTGTTTTTGTTGTTGTTTGTTTGTTCCTTTTTTTTTTTTAAGATTTTATTTTTATTTGTTTGACAGAGATAGAGACAGCCAGCGAGAGAGGGAACACAAGCAGGGGGAGTGGGAGAGGAAGAAGCAAGCTCATAGTGGAGGAGCCTGATGCGGGGCTCGATCCCATATCGCCGGGATCATGCCCTGAACCGAAGGCAGACGCTTAATCACTGTGCCACCCAGGCGCCCCTCTTGTTGTCTGTTTGTTTCCGGCTCAGGATCTACTCAAGGACTGCACACCCCCTTTAGCTGTCATATCTCTCCTCTACACTCCTCTAGTTTAGACTAGTTCCACCAACCCTTGCTGACTTTTTTGAAATTAATACATTTTGAGAAGCCCAGGTTTTGTAAAACATTCAGGGGTTTGTATTTGTCTGAATGTTTCCTCACATTTTGATGCAGGCTAGATAGTTTTGGAAAAATACAAACAGGTGACCTTTTGTTTTTCTAAGAGTATTACATCAGGAGACACAGAACGGCAGCTGTCCCACTCTTGGTGGTATTACATTTTCCCCCTTGGTTAAGAAGTCGATCAGATGTGTACCTAGAAGTGTGTTATGATTCTGACTATCTTTGAATTTCCTACTCCATACCACAATTCTTTTCAAACTCTCTTGCGGACAGTGTCCTTATTGGTTTCTAATTCTCCAATCCCATAGTTTTGAAGACCTCAAAAAGCAAACAAAAAACAAAATCTTTTTTGCCTCCAAACCTGCATGCCAATAATCCCTCCTCTTGTCAATTTTCAAGTTTTTCCCATTATATTATTTCTCAGATATATTCCTTTATCTCCATTATGAAACCATCATCTTAATTTAGTCCTTAAACGTCTGTTCTATGAACATTTGGGGCAGATGTTGCTAACTTTGATCAACGCTCTCCTATTTCATTTTGACTCTTTTCTTCCCTGTGGAATATTTTTTGGTCTTCATCTGTAATTCTCCTTAGTGCCTGTATTAGTTTGCTGGGGCTGCTGTAACAAAGTACTACCAACGGGCTGGCTCAAGAAACACAAATGTGTTGTCCCAGAGTTCAAGAGGTTAGCACTCCAAGATCAAGGGGTCAGCAAGGCTGGTTCCCCCTGAGGGCTCTGAGGGACCATTTGTTTCATGCTTGTGGTGCTTTGCTGATAATCCTTGGCATCCCCTGGCTTGTAGAAGCATCACCCATCTCTGCCTTCTTCTTCCCATGATGTTCTCCCCGTATGTGTCTGTGTTCAAATACCCCTTCCTTATGAGGACAATAGTCATATTAGATTAGGGGCCCACCCGACTCTAGTATGAACCCATTTTAAGTGATTAGATCTGCAACAACCCTATTTCTAAACAAGGTTACCTTCTTAGGTGCTAGGGGTGAAGACTTCAATATATATATGAAATCTGAGGGGACACAAGTCAATCCATAACAAACCCTCATATAAACTCTTATCTGCTGGGATAGGAGCTACTACTTTATAATTATTTGATTTAGTCAAAACATTGATAATGTTTTGCCTGAAGCCTTTCTTACTTAATCCTGCCCAGTTATTTTCGTTTAGAAGATTCCATTAAAATTCTCTTCAAACTTACTATCTGCTAGAGTAAAATTGGATTTTTTACTAATATCTAGAGACATCAGTTGTGCTTATGAGCTAATTGGGTGTCACTCATTTTTAAGTGAAAAGAACCCGTTTCATGTAATCATAGGTGGGGCTAAATTCAGGGATGGTGTCAAGGTACCATCTCTCCCTGTTTCTTGCATCTCATTTCAGCCTGCTTTGACTATACTATCAGACTAGATTTTTCCCCATGGCAGCCAATTTGACATGGCCCAGTCCATATTGTTATTGTACCTGGTGAACAATAAACTGGAAATAAGTTCGATATTCCTTTCCAAAAGAGTTCTTGCAGACTCCCGATTTTGCATCCCATTGGCCAAGGGTGGGTCTCATGTTTGTCCCCAAAGGGATCACTATAGCTATCTTCATGGTCATGCAGGTAAACTGTTGAGTGGAGATAAATTTTACTGAAAGGAAACCCAGGCTTTTTTCCTCGCCACAAGCAAGTAATGGATGCAGACAAGGCAAAACCAACCAAGAAAACCCAAATAACTCACCATATGTTCACGATAGCTTATGTTTATGCTTCTCTTATATTTTGATCGGCACCTTCAATAAATGAGAATATGCGTTTTACACAAATCTATTCAAGTTTTGTAATTTCTGCAGTCACTGTGGTGCTGCAGAAAATGAAGTGGATGTAATTCTCCAAATCTTGATTAAGAGAGTTTTCAGGAACATGTCTCTCTAGGGGAAAGTGCAGCATGCTTTTATCTCATAGGGATAACATATGGATTAACCAACACTTTGAATATAAAAAGTACAATATAAATGTATCTTTTAATTATGTTTCTGAAAATAATATCTGTTTTTCCTATTAGAAGGAACATCAGGTAACAGAAGTAAAATGTAATGAAATAGACCAGATTAATCATGCTGGGATTGAATAAGAGATTGAAGCAAAATTGCTAGACGGAGACTCTTTCTTCTTGGATACAAAACCCAAATCCAAACATGACTTCAACTTGCTAAAAAATAAATCACGTCCACTTTCTTCACAAGCTTCTTTATGTATTGCAAAAAATGACCTTTAAACTACCTTGAGAGATAGCAGCTGACTAGAAAATTATAGTTATTAGCAGGATAACCAGAGATTAGAGTATTTAGAGTATTGTAAAAAAAAATACTAAGAGACAGATGTTAACAATTTGCAACCTCAAAAGACAGCTACAATAAAACCCTATATTGTAGTGTTTCTAAAGGATGATTGGGGGATTCATGATAATAAACTGCACCTAGAAATCTGAATGTGGATAAGTAAAATTACCTTTTTTTGAGAAATTTATCTTAAAGTTTGATTTGTAAAAACCACGGAAAATCACTGATTATATTTATCAAGTATTCACCTCTGCCCCAAAGATTTTAAGTGCAATGTTTCCTTTATTATAAATAACTAAAACGCACACTTATATTTTTTGAAAGACATTCCTAAAATACATAATAATTATAGCCCGTTCACTGTTAACTCTTTGATAGCAGGGCAACGTGAACCTAAACTGAGTGTTAGAATCATGAGTTACAGACGTCACTATTAATTTCCATCTGATCCTGGGCCAGTTATCCAATAATCATTTTTCTTTTATTCTCAGAGGGAAGCTTCAGAAAAGTTTGCTCTGGGCAAAGGTGGAAGGAAAAACATGAGCTCTGGCATCAGAGAGACTTGATTCTCAACCCACTATGCCACCGAAGTCTGCAGAAGCTGAGTAAGGTGACGGTTAAGATCATGGATTCCAACACCCACCTGCTTGGGTTCAATCCTGGATCTGACTTTTGCTTGCCATGTGACCTTGCTCCAACTGGTTAGCTTCCTATGCCCGGGTTTCCTAATTCCTCGAATAGAGATGATGGTAATACTTGCCATGAGAGCGATGAGGAGTGAAAGTTTCAATATTTATGAAGGGCTTAAAACAGTGCCTGGGGCAGGATTTGCTGTTACCTGCTCTTTGAAAGCTTTTAAGTAACCAAACCCTGTTACCTCTTCAGTGAAATAGAGCTGGGGCGACGTTGTGAGATACAGTTTATAAAATACCTAAGTGCTTTACCTATGTAGCCACCTAGCGAATGATAGTCACTTTCCAAGTGATGAGAATTTTCCATGATGATAGCTGGACATGGGGCCAGGAGATATTCTATATAATGGCCTGGTTGTCTACCTTGATGACAAGCTTAAGTTTCAAGGATGTTTCTGGAGTATTTTATTTCCACTACTGTCACCATAGAATTTTCATGTTTATTATAAAATTAATATCAATTCAGTAAACATTTATTAACTTATTTTTTTGTATGACCTTGTCAGATGCTGAATTGGGAAGCAGTTGTAAAGAGAAAAACATTTACTTGGCATTTCCACTGGGAATCATGTTTTACCCCTTCCAATCTGTTTAATCCTCATATGTTCCTGGCTTTAGTCAATGGCACCACCATCCCCCTCACTCCTGAGGACCCCTTCCCTCCTCTCCCTGGTCCTCCATGAGCAACTAAGAGCCAAGCCTTGTCAAGTCTCCGTGTAAGACCTCCAGGCCCGTTACCTGTGCCATAGGCTTGGAGCCCATCGTTCCTTGATACAGGCTGACGGATACTCCCCTAACACACACTCCCAGCCTTTTCTAATTTTGTCCACTTCTTTGGTGGGTCCAGATTAATGAGAAGATACTGTTCAGACTCCTCAGAATGACACTGGATTCTAAGCTACCATTCCAACAGTTTCTCACTGTTTCTCTGTAGCTTCATATTGTCCCTTTGAGTCCATTTTCCTTCTCCCCCTTCTTATGCCTTTACTCATGCTGCTTCCCTTAGGTGCAGAATGTACATGTCCACACATCCACGTCCTGCCCGCCTTCGGCAGACAACTTCAAAACCTGTCTTGTTCCACGAAGTCTTTTCTAGTTTCCCCTTCTCTCCTTCGCTGCTCACTCTCTCTCTCAATGTGGAAATGATTTCCGTCTTCTCAGAACTCTCATGAATTTCATTTTTACCTCTCTATTTCACTTATGTTTACCTTGTACTAGATTTATTTTCTACCTTTTACTCCCTACATTGTAAATTTTGTAAATTCTTAGGGAATAAAATTCAGTCCAATTTGTCTTACTATCTCCATCATGCCTAACAGTGCATATGGACACTCAGAAATACTTAGTTAATGATTGAAGAAATAGATAAGGAAAAAAGTTAAGGCAGTTACACTCCAGGAGCTCAAAATCTAGTGGAGACTATCATCTATCTGTCTGCCTTTCTATCTATCATCTCTCTCTCTCTCTACCTATCTATCATCTGTCTATCTATAAATCATCTGTCATCTATCTATCTATCTATCTATCTATCTATCTATCTATCTATCATCTATCTATCTATCATCATCTATCTATGTCTATCATCTGTAATCTCACTTTCTCTGTCTCTGTCTCTGTCTCTCTCTCTGTCTCACACACACACACACACACACACACACACACACACACACACGCAATGATGCAAGGCTGACTCTGAAAAGACTAAAAAACAAAACCCCAAAACATGTACAAACATCTTGCTAAACAAGTGTAAGCAAAAGAATACTTTACTCTGGAGAATTTGAGGGTTGTGGGGCTTCTCAGAGGAGATAGAATTTTACTTGAACTTTGAAGGCAAACTAGAAGACCTAAGCAGATTGGAAAATAAAAGACATTTTAGACTGAGCCAACAATTTGAGCCAAGACCTGGAGGCAGTGAGGGCAAGGCTCTGGTCAGGAAACTGTGTCCAGACTGTTCTCATTGGATGTGTTATGCATGAACTTACTTAAGTCTTATGACTGGGTGACCCCCAGACTTTTTCTCTTCAACATAGCCTAGGTTGACTTAAAATGATACAACTACTTTCTCCTTATTATGTGGGGACAACTCTATTATTGAATACTATATATTTTTGTGAACTCTAGACCTCTCCTTTTACCGAATGTAATTGATAGTCACTAAAATTTGTGGGAAGAGATGTGCTCATTTAACATTTTTATTACTCACCATTTTGTTTCATGATAGCAGAGTGAGCTGCAAATCAAACTTAATATATATCAGTATATGTTTTTAGTGGTACACCAAATTTAATTTTAAAAGAGTTAATTTATTTAAGTGTTATGAGAGAACATGTAGATGGACGAGCATGAAAAGTTGAGGGGTGAAGTGTTCCTGCACATAAAAATGGTGCTTGGTAAGACTGGCTACCTGGTATAGTGGCCACCCATGACATTGTCCACACTGTATTTCCTCTCTTACCCATCTATGAGGCTATGATGGAAGCCACCGTATTCCAAGAAGACACACACATTCCTGGTCTTGAGTTCCATAAAGCATTCCATTACTTAAAAAAAAAAAATCCCCTTTTTTTGTTTAACCCTCATTCAATTGTATCTTGGTTTTTTTCTACCCAAGCAGTGGGAATAAATACAATTCATCACAACTTGCTTCCTTATATGTGGTTATCCAAAGGTATTTTATATATCATTTTAAGAACCCAAATTGAAATTTTACCTCTAGTAATAATTTTCAACTTGTGCGCAGACTTCAAAAACTCTATATGTCCTAGCTATAGGGTGAAGATTATTATTATATAAAACAAATATTAGGAGGTGAAGACTTTCCCCTCTTGAAAATAGGAGAGCTTCTATACCCTTTTGAGCTCGGCTGATTTCATCAGATGCTTCTGGATTCCCCCCGCCAGGAATAAAGCACTAGTTTTAATATCTTAGCTCTGCTGTGGGGCAAAAAAGATGTCTATATTATGATCATTAATATGAATTTCTCTTCTACCTCGGGCACCCTTTCTTCCTCTATGACCAAACTGTATGAGTGGCGTGAAATTTGGTTACACCAATGAATCATTTCACAAGGATTTCTGAATTTGAGTTCTATAGGGTTGGGACAGATCCCATTAAGTGGCAGAAGCCGTAGATACAAAACTCAGATGCTGTGTGCTGCCATATTCCTCTAAAATAGAGAAATAGTGGAAAAGAAAATGAACTTGACATCTGGAGCAACTAGAAACAAAAGATGGAAAGAGGTGGACTTACAATTCCAGGTCACAGGTGATCCCAGGTCCCGCAACACTTTGTCTTTCCACTAGTTGGGGTTCTAACCGTGGATTACACTAGTAATATAGTCCCCCTTTTGCTTGCACATGTTGCAGGGATATCTGTCCTTTGTGACCATACTTCTATAAAATCTCTGACTCATCCTGAGAGTCAGGAAGCTGGCGCTAGACATACGAGTGGAGAAAAACTGGCGTAGAGTGTCGGAATGTGGAGCAAATGACAACTGGTGGCAGTGCTTAAGCTGGAAAGAGGCAGACCAAAAGCAAATTACCTGACCTGAAGCGAAGGGTCCAGAATGGCCCCTGGGTTTGGCTATCAAGAAGCAGACACTAGGAAAGAGGTTCCTGTGTGGGCAGGAGGGGTCTATGGCTTCATCCAGGGGTGGGAAGGGAACATGAAGATCCTGAGCCAGTTCTGATGCTTAAGGATTGACTCCAATGCAAATCCTTCCTTTCAGCAGTGCACAGAAGGGGAGGGATGAGAAATTAAATGTAGGCTATGGTTTGGGAAATAATATAGTAGAAAAAGCAACAGGTAACTTCTTTTTCTCATTCCTGGGAAATGAACCAACATCATCCAATCAGTCGATCCATATGGCCCTGAACATTGTTAACAAATATGTAACTGTAAGAGAGCCAAGTAAAGCCCTATGCCATTTTAGTGATGCAATTGGCATTCCCTTAGAGCACTGATATTTCAGAATATGTTGACATGAACTAAAGAATCTGGAAAAAAAAATCACAGACCAGAATATTGCAACCTATAATCTGAAGTAGACACTTGGCCCAAGTTCTTCTTGAGAAGTCCAAATGCCAGCCATTTTAGGGTTCTAGGGTCCGGCTGTACCCTTAGTTTTTGATGTTAGCTGCAAAGCAGACGTCAGAGGTATCAGAGGGCAGAGTTAAATGCTTTATGTGTTTGAGGAAAATAAAACCTGCTCAGTTGCACAACTGACTGACACAGAATTATGAAACACCTTGTGATTTAGTTCAGTGGAAACTGCCAGAAACTTCTCTCCTAAAATTCCCATCTTACCTTAAGAGATGAGGCAATACAAGATTTTTTTGGATGACATGCCTTAACTTTTCCAATTAGTTTACTGCGAGCCTATAAATCATAACTAGTTTTCATTTTTCACCCTGGTGGGCACCCCTCTGTCTGGCTACATCCTGGGGTGGAAGACCTCTCCTCTTCCCCAGATGTGTTTGGAATGCAGTAATTCCCTCACTCTTGCCTATATCACTAATTGCCTTGTCTCTTAAAGCAGGCAATTGCAAGTTGAGTGCATGGGAGGATGTGACTATGGGGCCTTATTAAATCAGGGCCGTCAAGTTAGAAGGCGTGGCATATCTTATGTCTACATTTCTGACCTTGGACTTGCTTAGCTAGATTCCTGACCCTGAACTTGCTTTATGGTCTGTGGCATTAATTATGACTGCATGAAAATTAAAAGAAGGAAGGAAGGAAGGGAGGAAGGAAGGAAAGAAGGAAGGAAGAAAAGAAAGAAAAAGAAAAAGAAGGAAAGAAAGAAGAAGGAAGGAAGGAAGGAAGGAAGGAAGGAAGGAAGGAAGGAAGGAAACAAAGGAAAGAAGGAAGGAAAGAAGGAGGGAAGGGAAGAAGGAAGAAAGGGAGGAAGGGAAACAACTCTAAAATATTTGACCCAAAGTAGTGTTTGGGAACTTTACTTGGATTCCATGGTTTGGTTTGTGTTCAAATGGTGAAGCATTTAATTTTTCCACTTTCTCCAGTCTTCCTATTGCTCCCTTATCAAGAGAACATCACTTTCCCATAATCCTTAGAATCCTTTTCATATAATATACTGAGGTTAAGAACATGCTAATTTAAAATAAGTGGTAATTTAAATTACTTAACATTTGTATATGATTAGCACACAGAGCTCTACACAGACATTTCTGACAGCCGCCCTGGGCAGTAAGAATTCACTTGTCAAGGTAAGCAGGCCTGCTTTATCGTGCTGGCCTCAGACAGGAATTATAGGAGTTATATCCATCTTAAGTTCTTTTCCAGGGGGTGGGGAACGTGGTAGGGCTTAAAATCCATATAAATGAATGTGAGGCAAGTTTGAAACCCACAAGCCTGCTTCTATATAGGGAGCTCTATACTCTATAGGCCGAGAGATTGCATTTCTGCTTTTATTAATCACAAAGGAGGCACATGCTTAGCCAGCCGAAACTGGTTTTATTAGTGAATATACATTCCTTGCACCTAGGTTTATAGTCTGCATTCTAAAAGTGTTTTATATTCTTCCTTCTACTTATGGCTGTTCAGAGTGACTGAGCTCCAACCCAATCCTCGTGAATTCACTAACTAACACATTTAGTTGAAGAAGAGAGTAATGCTAGTCTTTCTGAAGGGGTCTGTGGGTGCCACACACTTCCGGGTGAAAGCAGAATCCAAAATAGCAAATATTTTCTGAAGGCTCGATCCCCTTATGCCGCTAAGCACTGATGAGATTGATTGGATTTTTCATTCCTTGGCTGGATGTTTCCTTGTTTTGTTCTAATACTGTGGAGAGGAAGTAGCAGGACTGCAGTTCTGAGCCCCCAGTGGCTTGACTTGATCCTACCCAGAATTCCACTGATGGGACACATGATGAGTGATGGGGTCATAAATCCCAGCAAGCAGAGGAGGGAGAGACCGGGCTGACACATCACCTCTGAGGACTGGGCTGCAGACTCCCAACTGATTTATTTGCCCATTTCCCCTCATTATGAAAGATGGATATGGTTTAGCTCATACATTTTATAGAGGCATTTGATCAGGGTGAACCAATTTCGGGGGGAAGAGACTTCCGTCTTTATCCTGTTTCTTGTTCTCCAAAAGCTATTGTCTTTTACTCTAGATGTAGCCACCAGGCCTCCCTCAACTGATTATTATTTTTCTCAGAAATAAAAAAAAATACAGAACTTTATAAGCCTTTTTCTTTTTTTATGCCACTTTTTTCTTTGCAAGTATACTTGACACACAATGCTACACTGATTTTAGGCATACAACCTAGTGGTTTGACAAGTCTATACGTTATGCTGTGCTCACCACAAGTGTTGCTACCAGCTGTCACCATAGACGCTCTTAGACTATCATATGTCAATATCCCTATGCTGTGCCTTTCATCCCTGTGACTTATTCATAGCCCTGCCTTTTTAGGAATAACTTGAATATTGGAAACTCTGCCTTTCTTGATACCAAATAACGGTTAAGATGAGTAATGGTGAGGGATCAGGCAGATGTGGTCTAAAGTTACACCAGCCACTTTTCAGTGGACTCCAGTAGGACTCCAGTAGGACTCCATGTACGTTATTCAGTTTCTGAGACTCACTTATCCATCTGCTCTGTGGCATTAATCATATGCCTTTCTCCTAGAGTTAAATGAGATAACACTTATCACATAGTAAGTGCTAAAGAAATAATGGCCACCACATTCCAGCATCATCCTTCTCATTCCTACAGCATGAATACCAGCACTATACTGGGAAGGAGACTTCATGATTTTTAGCCTTTCTGTCTCTCTTCCATTAGGTCCGGATGCTTCTGCACACAGGAAACTGGAAATGGTCTTCTTGCCTTGGGTTTGCGTGGACTTAATCTTGCATTGAATGTTGTAATCGTCTTCATTCACCTACAGAATCCAGTCCGGTCTCCTAAACCTCACGTTACAGGTACACACAGGCAACATCCTCTTCCACACGGCTTCCTGTGTGGCTTCACAGCAATCTGTACCTTTCACATGAGCTCATCAAATTGCTACATTTCGTTGAAATTATGTGCATGTAAATCTATCTTCCCCACCAGACTGGAAGCTCAAGGTCAGGGATTGTCAGACCAGTACCTGACGCAGGGAGGTGCTCGCTCCAAATATGACTTTAGGGTGTTTTAAGCTCAGTGTTGGGATAGGAGGAGCTTTACAAATCCTTTTCTTCAGGGCGCCTGGGTGGCTTAGTCAGTTAAATGGCTGCCTTTGGCCGGGGTCATGATCCTGGGGTCTTGGGATGGAGCCCTGCTCAGTGGAGAGCCTGCTTCTCTTTCCCTCTGCTGCTCCCCCTACTTGTGTGTGCTCTCTCTCTCTGTCAAACAAATAAAAAATCTTAAAAAAAAATCACTTTCTACGTGTATCTGAATACAAGAAAAGCAAATGGCTAATATAGTTACAGATGGTTCTATATGGAAATATTTATAGATATGTGTGTATCCATAGATTAATACATACACATGTGTTCGCTCTGTCAACTAAGGAGACATAAAGAAAAAACAGCCCAGTAACAATGGGCGCTCCTAGCATCCAGATGTTGATTTCTAATATTATTCTCTAATAAAAGGAACCATGGCTCCCTGGAGAAATGACTGATTTTACAACTGGGGCAGGACATACACAAGATGAAGCAACTTATAGAGCCTGAAAATAAGGAAGTGTTAACATACACACACACACACACACACACACACACACACACACACACACACACAGCTGGAGTATGTCAGAGGGGCACAAGAACCACCTGAAAGAGCTCCCAGTGGCCAGAAGCTGGAATAATTTGATCAAAAAATCATCAAGGTCGTGTTAGATTGCAATTCAAAGTTGTAATAAATATCCAAGAATCTGATGTAAATTAATTAATTAATGGGGGGAAGCGACAACTCTCCTGAGTGTGAGAATTTATGTAGATACGCCATCCTAAAGGAGTAGGGAGGATAACTCACCGCTCTAAGCGTGGGCTTTTCCTAGAGACTTCCTCCCAGCGAGCACAGTATGGGAAGGGAGGGGAAAGCGGAGTAACTTCCCAGTAGAGGAACCTGCCAAACACCACTTTCGCCAGGTCGCCAAGGTCAATGTTAACAGTGATAAACCATGTTGACAGTGTGCACCTTTCATGTGATAGGATGCAAATGGCACTTCACCTCTGTAAGCTTCCTTCCTGAAACCCATAATTCAAGTCTAATCATGAAAAAAAAATTAGACAAATTCCAATAGCGAGACATCGTACAAAATACCAGACCACTACTCCCCAAAACTGTGAAGGTCATCAAAAGCAAAGAAAGTCTGAGAAGCTGTCATAGCCAAGAGGAGCCTGAGCTTAAATGTAATGTGGTCTCCTGGCTGAGATCCTGGAATAGAGAAAGGACGTTTGGTAAAAACTAAGGCAATCTGAATAAAGCATGGACTTCAGTCAATGATAATATATCAGTTTTGGTTCATTAATGGTAATGAATGCATCATACCCACGTGAGATGTGAATAATAGGGACAACTGAGTGGGGATTAGATGAGAACTTTCTGAACCATCTTAATTTTTCTGTAAACCTAAAACTGCTCTAAAAAATTAAGTCTATTAAAAATGGCTAAATAAAAAAATGAATAAAGCAAATGAGAGGAATAAACTCAGGAGTAGCTGACTAATATAGAAGAGATACTATTTCTTTCTTAACACGATGTCCCTTTCCCTGCCTGGGGGTCATTCAGGTGAATGAATTTATGCCCCTAATTAGGTCAATAATTGCCTCTACCTTCTGCTTCGTGGCGTGTATGTGGACAGGACTGGAACGAAGATGCTTCACATGGAACCCTTCCTACAATAAGGATAATATGTTACAACAACAGAGTTTTGTTTTGTTTCTGTGTGTGTGTCGTTGTTTTTTAATCAGTGGCTTCATGACTTAATACACATTTCCTCTGCTCCTTGCTTAGTTCAGACTGGTGTCCTGGGCATGAGAGATGAACATCCCAATTTTCTGTAAGATCTGACTCAGCAATTAACACATATTCTTGGTGTGAAGCGTTGAATGAATTAGAATGGCCCCCTTACTATTGTGCGAACCAGTAAGGTAGGGGAGAGAAGGCCGAGCGCCAACCTGCTTTCAGTGCGTTTAGGCAGGGAGTGGTCTTTTGTTGGACTCACATCAACCAGGAAGGGCTGTAGATGCTGGGTGAAGAAGCCACAGCATGCCGTGTAAGAAGGTCTGTTCTGCTGTGTTGCCATGCCCACAGCCAGCGACTTACTTCCTAGACAATAAATATTTTGGTTCAAGCTGGAATTGCTGAAGTTAGCACTCTGAACCAACTTGATAAGGCAGATGGAAAGTTAGCTTGCAGCTCTCAAGTGACCCTGCTCCTAGAGTCATACTTAATTTCATATACATGGTTCTGCGTCCTGGCTCGAAGAGAGCTCCGTCTGAGTCCTTCTGATAAACAGTGGTGTGGGAGAAAGGCAGAGGATGTCTGCGTGACAGGGTGGCCTGGGTCAGCAAATTGATGTTCCTTCTTGGGGCCAGGGCTGGCCAGGAGAAGGATTAGTTCTGACCTTGAGGGTTTTACACTGGGGGGCTGAGGAGGTGGTCCAACATGGAGAAAAAAAAAGAGAGGAAACCATAGCCATTTTGATTGGATTCTTGGATGCATTTGCTTTCCTGTTTAAGCTAATATTCTTTCCCAGTCATGTAGGCAAAGCATCTGGGATTGGCTGAATGCCTTTAATTTTTAAACATTGGTAGAGATGTCAGGTAAACACATCGTGAAGTGCAAGAACCTTGGTGAAGATTACATTCTTAATTTCTTCCACCTATGCAGTGCCTTCAGCTTTCCAGACTGCTTATGTGAAACAGCAGTCCCCCCCTCCTGGCTCCAGCCAATATCTTCTCCCATTTTCCTTCAGGAAAAAGTCAACACTACGTGAAATGGCTTTGAAAACCAACTCTCCACAACTGCATATCTAGATGGGAGTAGGTGGGGGGGGTCCGCGGGGTGCGGTAAACAGCACAGGGTCTGGGCAGCACCCGCCAGGCCCCTGCATGCAAAATGAAGAGGGGGGCTTTTGGTCAAAAAGTTATTAATATTTTTGAGGTGAGGACAGCAGAATTTGAAGCCACGTATGCCTTCATGAAGGTAACCCTGGTCTGGACTAACGCAAAAGGAACTCTAATTGTGGCACTTTGGGCAAGGATCTCACGTTCTTTGACTCGAGTTTCTTTATGTGTAAAATAATAATGAGAGTATCTACCTCATTTTTAGAGTATTCAGTGAGACAATGACTGCAAAGAACAAAGCACATTGTACTGTGCAGTAGGCGTTCACTGACTTAATGGTAATAAAATGGCATTAATAATCATAGTACAGGCGAGAAGGGAGAGGCAGGAATCAGGGCTTGGGTTGGCAGCACCGAAGTATCCCTCGCCTGGGCCCTCCCGCCTGTGCAGACACGCGTGGCCGGGAGAAGCGGAGTCTCTGCTCAGCTGTCGCGTGCCCCACCTCGGCTGGCTGTCGCTGGCCGCTTCCCACCTGCAGGCCTCAGAAGAGGCCATCTGGAACTGGCATTTGACACCGCTTGCAGCATAGAAAAGACTAGAAAGCGGGGTCAGGAAACTGCTACAGCGGTCACCTCCTTGACAAGGGCATGTGTTTCCATTTACTACAGTCTTGTTCCTGTAGAATCCCAGTCCCTTAGTATGCTCTGAAATTTCCTGAGGGCCTCGTGCTTGACCTCCACACCTGGGTCTGCTGAGCCGACTTCCTGCTGTTGCCGCCTGCCCTCCGGCCTGCCCGTCCACCCCCTTGGTGACCCTCGGAGGGCCAGACCTCATAGCGTGTGTGCCCTGTGGCCTTCTTGTCTCTACACTCTCTCTGACCCGATGCTGTGACGTCTGTATTTGCCCTCAGGCTGCCTGTCGACTCTGTCTGTGGCCCTCTGCCTCAGTCCAATGTCTTCCAGTTTTGGCCGCTTGCCCAGAACAGTGACCCTCAGCTGCCTGGGGCCTGTCCACTGATGCCTCACAACACATGGGCAGAATGCTGCCCATTTACCACCCCCCAGCCCAGCCCCGTTCCCTCAGGGGTCTCATAAGGACACAGAACAATGTCTAGTGGGGACTTCTCCACCTGCCTTGATTCATTCAGTTCAATCACCAACAGCGTCAGTCACTGAGCTGGAGTCCAGGACACTGAAGAGAGCTGTTCTCCAGCCCGTGGGGAGTCCTCCTCCCTTCCCCTGCCTGTGGGAAGGCAGAATGGTTGGGGCATTCTTTCCTTTGGGGTCAGCAAGAGTTCTCCATGAACATGCCTCTTTGTTCTTTATGGTTTAGTTATATTCTTAAAAAAAGAAAAATTCAAGGAGGCTTAGTACAGAATTAACCCTTTGGGATTATATATTAGTTGACAATCCTTAATACTACACCATTTATTTTTCATTTTGTAGATATTGTGGCAGTGAGCCAAACTGCAGTGGAAAGATTAATAGCCAATCCACCCCTGCTTTTGCTGTGTTTAATATAGCGCTGGAGTAGTATGAGCCGCTCTCACTCACCAATGGGTGCTGATGTCCAGCAGAAGCAACCGGCGTGCTTCAGAATGCGTGTCTTTGGATACTGGGAAATTATTCCAAGCACAGGTTTTTCTGACAGTCACAGAGTCCCTACAGTGCGGTCTGGGCAACCTGACAGTTTGCAGGAGTCTTAGAGTAGTCTCCACCCTGGAGTCCCTCAAAGAAGTGATAATGTTAAAATCATCTTACTTCACTCACCAGCAATGTAGGATGGCATGATCACTCTCTCCTTGAACCCCTTCTTCCACTTGCTGGGACATCTCTTTCTGATTTCCCTCCTGTCTCCCAGGCTCATTGTTTTCTGTCTCCTTGCAGTTCCTTCTCACATCCCAGGTCACCAAATACTGAAATTCCCCTTAGCTTGGTGCTGGGAGAAATCTTCCATTTGCTTCTTCGGGTTCTGACTCCACTCCCTCCTTCTCCAACTGGCTCCATGCCCTGGACGCTGATCTCGTAGATTACATAATAATGTAATCTATAGTGCCTGTTAAGAGTTGAATTGTGCCTCCATCAAATTCCTACGTTAACATCCTAATCCCCAGTATCTCAGAATATGAATTTGTTAGAAATAAGGTCACAGCAGATGTAAGTAGTTAAAACGAAGTCATACTAGTAAGGGGTGGACTTCTAATCCAATGTGACTCGTGTCCTTAGAAAAAGGGGAAGTTTAGACATAGATAGGCTCACAGGGAGAATGACATGTGAACATGAAGGCAGAGATCAGGGTGATGCATCTACAAGCCACAGAACACCCAGACTGACAGCAACCACCAGAGACTAAGTAATAGCCAAAGAATGGATTGTCTCTCACAGCCTTTAGAAAGAACCAGCCCTGCAAGCTCTTGGTCTTGAACTTCTACCTTTAGAACTGTAAGACAATAAATTCTTGCCCTTTAAGCCAGTTTGTGTTACTTTGTTACAACAGCCCTGGCAAATTAATACAGTGCTTCTTGTTTCTGGTTGGATTGGGCCCATGGGGATCTGGTAGGAGACTGGAGGGAGAAAGGAGGGTGGGTCAGGCCCCGTAGGCCCCCAGCTCCCTCCTTGTGAGTTGGCACTGGATTAACTGTCTCCTGGTGCTCTTCTCATGAGGTCAGGCAAAGCACTGCATTGGTTCCCACGTCAGCCTTTTCAGGGGTGTAGTGGCTGTGCTGCTGCTAGCCTGAGGGCCACGATGTGCTTGGTGATTGCCCTACACCTTCCCACACCTTTGAAATCTATTCCTGTGTAAATAAACCTTTTCCAGTTTATCCTAAAGTTGAACACGCCATCTGTTTTGTGTTGGTATGCTGACTCATACAGACCTCCTCTCCTTCCCACACAGGCTCCCCTCCTCCCTTGATCATCTCCTCCTGGTGCACGGCCGTAAATACTATCTCTAGTCTGGAGATAGTGTTTCCATTGAATTCCAGACTTCCCTAGTTGTTCCCTTAGTTCTTTAATAGGCGTCATAAACCCTTACCCATCCAAAGTCAAATGTTTGATATCAAGCAATGCACCCCCTGCATCCACCCCAAACTTGGCCTCTGGTAGTTCAGGTCAAAAATCTTGGAGTAACATAGATTTTTGTTATTTCAGGGTCATGTCACTGATCTACCACATTCAATAGATAGGGACATCCTATCGACTCTGTATTAAAATCTCTCTCTCTCTCTCTCTCTCTATCCATCTATCTCCAATGTGGAGAAACTGGAAAACTTGTGTCTGCTGGTGGGCATGTGAAATGGTGCAGGTGCTGTGGAAAATAGTTTGGGGGTTTCTCAAAAGGTTAAAAATAGAACTACCTTATGATGCAACAATTCCACTTCAAGGTATACATTCAAAATAATTGAAATCAGGGACTTGAACAGATATTTGTATAGCCAGTGTTTATAGCATCATTATTGAAAATAGTCAAAAGGTAAAAGAACCCGTGTTTATTGACAGAAAAAAATAGATTAAAAACTGTGCTATATACCTAAAATGGAATATTATTTAACCATAAAAATAAAGCAATTTTGATACATGCTACAACACGGAAAGACCTTGAAACATTGATTAGTGAAATAAACCAGAAGGACAAGTATGAGTCTATTTACATGAGATTCCTAGAAAAGGCAAATTCATGCAGACAGAAAGTAGAATGGTGGTTAACGGGGTTGGGGGAAGAGGAAATGAGAGAGTTCTTGTTTAATGGGTCCAGAATTTCTCTCAGGGATGATGAAAAACTTTTGGGTATAGATAGTGGTGATGGTTACACAACATAGCGAATGTATTTAATGCAACTCAATTGTATACTTACAAACAATTAAAATGAGAAATAGTATGGTATGTATATTTTACCACAACAAAAATAATTTAAAATACATGTATCTAGGATTTGAGCCCTTCTCACCATTTCCACTATTACCCTGTCTGTCCCATTCACCATCATGTCTCATGGGGATTATTGCAGTAACCCCCTTAAGAGTCTTCCTGTTTGCACACTTCTCTCCCCCACAGCCCGTTCTCCATGCAAAACCCAGAGTGATTTTGTTAACATCCAGATAATCCAGGTTACTTCCTTCTTCTGCTTAATACCCCAGGAGCTTTTAATCTCTTTTAGTGTAAAAGTCAAGATCCCATGCCAGCCAAAAAGGCTCTCCATGGTCGGATCTCTGTCATCTCTAGGTCTTACCTCCTTCACTTTCCCTCCTCACTCTGCCCTGGCCAGTCTGGCTTCCTTTCTGTTCCCTGAACACACCCAGTATGCCCCTGCTGAAAGCTCCCTGCTCAACTCTCTCCTCATCACTGAGACCTTCCCTGACACCCTCCATGAATTAGTACTCACACCCTACCTCAGTACTCCTTGTCTAAATATCCTGCTGTATTTTTCTCCTTAGAAATAAGATCAGATAGTATTGCCTACTTGTTTATTGTCTGTCTTTCTCTCCTCATCACCATCCTTGAAGGTAGGGACATTGCTCACTGGTTTCTCCTCTGCAGTTAGAATGATGCCCATGGTAGGCCCTTAATAAATACATATTAAATGAATGAATGAAGGCAAGATGTATGCTTCTGCTCCTGACCAGGATGAATAATTAATAAAATCAATAAAAATCTACACATTCCCTTATTGTCTTGTATTTCTGACATTTTATTTTTGATGAGCTTTTTTTTTTTTTTCTTCTTTCCTTTCCATGGGGAGGAGGAGCACATGGAGGTGAGCCACAGAGCCTTGAGGTAAGCTATAGCTCATTCTACCTGGTCTGTTCTACTTAGCTCTCCACCCTCATAGCTTCCTTTTTCCCATGTATCATTCTAAACCTCAGCAGGACTGGGCTTTACCTGAAGTTCCTCTAATGCACTGGGCTCTCCCTGACTCCTGGCCCTTTACTCAGTGTATTAGTCAGGGTTGTCCAGAGAAATAGAATGCGTGTGTGTGTGTGTGTGTGTGTGTGTGTGTGTGTGTGTATAAATGCAAATATTTATATATATAAGTTATATATGTATAAAGACCTCGCTTTATATATAAAGAGATCTGTTATAAAGAAATGCATTGGAGCTCCTGGGTTGCTTGGTCAGTTAAGCATCGGATTCTTGATTTTGGCTCAGATCATGATCTCAGGGTCATGAGATCAAGCCCCACCTTGAGCCCCATGTTGGGGTCAATATGGAGTCTAATTGAGATTCTCTTTCTCCCCTCCCTCTACTCCTCCCCTGGCTCTCTCTCCCTCTCAAATAAATAAATAAAATCTCAAAAAAAAAAAAAAAAAAAAGAATTGCCTCATGTGATCATGGTGGTCGAGGAATCCCAAGATCTGCAGTGGACAAGCTGGAGATCTGGGAGGCTTGATGGTATATGTTCCAGCCTGAAAGCCAGCAGGGTTGAGAGCCAAGAAGAGTGGGGAGGCAGAAAAACACTGATGTCGCAACTGGAAGGCAGTCAGATGGGAGGAATACTTTCTTACTCACAAAAGGGACAGACTTCTAGCTAGTTCTATTCAGGCCTTCAACAGACTGGATGAGGTCCACCCACCCACGTAGGGAGGGCAGTCCACTTCACTGGGTCTACTGATTCAAACGTTAATCTTATCTAAAGACATCTTATGGACACACTCAGAATAATGTTGGACAAAATATTTGGGCACCCCAGTCAGTCAACCTGACATAAAAATTAACTGCTCCTGAAACCTTTGTACTGTCCCAAGTGATGAGAGCAATAAAGGGGTATTTTGTTATGTTAGTGAGGTGACTTTTGGAATGGGCCTAGGTTACCTGAGGTGGGGAGGAGGGGCTGGTCACCCAAGGAAACAACTGTGTGATTAGAGGGTTGGAACTGTCAGTCCCACCCCCTGACTTCTGGGGAGAGGAAGACAGGAGGTTGAATCAATTGCCAATGACCAATATTGACTTAATCATGCCTCTGTAATGAAGTCTCCATAAAAACCCCCAAAAGGACAAGATTTGGAGAGCTTTGGGTGGGTGAACATGTGAAAATATGGGGGGAGAGGCACATTCAGAGAGAGCATCAAAGCTCCATGCCCCATGCACCTCTTTCATCTGGCTGTTTTTTGGTGATATCTTTTTTTATAATAAACTGGTAATGTAATAAGTAAAGTGCTTCTCTGAGTTTGGTGAGCTGCTCTAGCAAATTAACTGAACCCAGGGAGAGGGGCGTTGGAATCTTCAATCTACAGCTTCTTCTTTCTAGCCTGTCCAGTTAGAAGCCCAGGTGACAACCTGAACTTCCAATTGTCTTCTGAAGTTGAGTGTTGGGTTGAGGCAGTCTTTGTGGGACTGACCCCTTGACATGTGGAATCTGGAGCTCCCTCTGGGTAGATGGCGTCAGAAATTGAGCTGATTTGTAGGTCACTCAGCTCGTGTTGGAGAATTTCTTAGGTGTGTGGGAGAACCACCCCCATACATTGAAATCGGGTGCAGAATCATTAGTGCTCTTGGAGCAAACGCCTTCTTTCTATAATGATTCTGCCCCTCTAGACTGCAATTTTAGATTGGCTTAGGAACTGGATTTTTCTGTTGATAATAGCATCCTAGGGCCTGGCATAAAGCCTGGAGCAGACGAGGTACTCCAGAAAAAAAGACTTTTTTCAAATGTGTACATGAATGGTGGTCCACCCTGGGCCTAGAATCCCAAATCCCTTTCAGTTGGGAATATGAGCAATGGATTCTGAGTGAAGGGAAGGAGATGTGGAGTTGTGTAGTGTGATAGGATCTTGTAAACTCCAAGGCAAAATGGGAGAGATTGTGTGAATTATGTGGCAGTTTTGAGCAACCATTACGCAGTTTCATTGAATTAGGGAAACCTCAAAGAACCCAGGTTCTGATGGGTCTTTCAGGGACCTCATACTTCAATTCTGACTTTATTCTTCCATTTAAGTGCTGAAAATGGGCCAGCAGCTTCAATGTAATGTGGGCTGTGTCAGAAATTCAGAATCTCAGGACCCATCTCAAACCTCCTGAATCAGAATCTGCAATTTAATGTGATTTCCAGGTGATGTGAGAAGTTTGGAAAGCTCTGAGTTATGCCACTAACAAGTTGTATGAATTGGGGAAAGTTACTTCAGGTCTAGACCAAAACTTTCCTCATCTGTAAAGCGGGAACAGTGATACTTAAGATTGTTATAACAGCTACATGAGATCCTTATTGCTAGTTGCAGTGCCTGGAGTGTGATTGAAACTCAGTGGGGTTGAATTCTCCTTTTATTATGGAAACCGTGGGTAAATGACAGTGGGCAGGACAGATCACCGATGGATCACTGTGTTTCCTTCTCCAGATGCCTTCACAGTATTGTGCTCTCCACATTACTGATGTTCATGAGATTTTAATCTCACTTTTGTTTAATTCCCAGTGAATTACATATAGAGAAAATGGTCAGGACCACACGGTGTGCCTATCAATTGTTTCTTTGCTCTGAATATTGCTTTCTTATACTTCTGGGTTCTATTTTAGATATTTTATTGGATGTTTACCAATATTTATTGGATACTAATTATACATTAAGCCCTTTGCTGGATGCTATTGTAGACTCAGAAGATTTAAAAAGGCAAGCACTTTATCCCGGGTGAATCTATAATATATTAGAAGAATATAAACATATATAAATTAAGTCAGACATTGAGAAGTGCTAAGGTGATGAGAAGTTTAGGAAATGGAAACATTTCTTATTGGTATCTATCTTATGTTTCTATAGTAGCTGTTGTTCCAATATATTTCTCATTATGGAAATAAATATTTAATGAAAGATAGCCTGGCTCACCCTACAGAATTAATGTTCACTTTTTACTGTGCTTTTGCTTTGAGCAAGATTTATTCTCTTTCATATTTAAAAAATTGGAATTAATATGCTCTTTCTGAACAGCTCAATTTAATTACTACTTTAAAATTCAAAGAGAAATATCATTAAATATTAATAGGCCAATCTGCAAAAACAAATTTCACTGGAAGTTTGGCTTAGGTAAATGGGAATTTGTGAAAGTATGACAGAGCTTAAGAAATAATAGAACTAAAAAGCAGTTTGCATTTCTGGGCCTCCACTTCCTTCTTTAAAAAAAAAAAGAATCTTGGGACTATGATTTCTAACAGTTTTATAGGTCTATGCTGGTGGTCATAAGGAATAAAAAAAGCTATAAAAACCATGCAGGTAATATTAGGAAAGGGGTGGTCTGTTATGATATGTAAAAGGAAATAATGGGGACTGTGGCAAGTTGGAAAGAATCTGCTTTGTGTAAGAGGACAGGTACCATTCAGATCCAGTTGAATGTGCCATGTAGAATGTCTAGAACTCCTTTTTCAGAGGGGTATTTTTATGTGAAATATTCTGTATTTAAAACATATATATCTTGTTTGGATTTTAAATATAATATATGCCCTAATTAGCACATATATATGCTAAATAAAGCTGTCAAGCTTCAAGTTTGCAACTTCTCATCTCTACCAGGGGTCCATGAGCAGTCAGTCATTAATGGCAATTGATCAACACAGTCAACTACAACTCAGTGGTTCTCAGCCCAACCAAAGCATTAGGCTCATCTGGGGAGTATGTTACAGCTACCTGGGCCAGGGCCCCACCTGCAAAAGTTCTGATACCATCAGTCATGAGTTGGGCTCTGGTGTCAGTGGTTTTTCGAACTGCACAGGTGATTCTCATGGGCAGCTAGGTTTGAGAACCGCAGTCTCAAGGACATATATCCATCTCCACCTTGCTCCCATGACTCCAGGCATCCCCTCAGATGCAAGAGCTCTTTTTCCAGCAACACTTGCTTTTGTCATCATTCCAGAGCCTTTGTTGGTGACCGGAGACTATGAAGAAGTCACAGATCACTTCCTTTCTCAAGAATGCCATTGACTTTGGTTCAAGTGCAGTTCATGGCAGCTCTGCTCCCACTCTCATTCCGAACTCCATTCTTTCAGGTTCACACTTTTCTACCAGCTGCAGAGTGGGAAGAAGAGAATCAGGATAGATACCCTCTTGCTATTTTTCAATTTTATGCTGCCTAAACAATACCCATAACAAGCACTGTGGTAAATCTCTCATTTACTGTCGCAGTTTTTCTACTGTTTTGGTGTACTTTTATATTTTCACTCCTTCTAAGTATTGAAAACAAATTAAATTCAGCAAAATAGAAGATCTAGGGAATACAGCGAATAATTATTCCTGCCAAGCACGAGTATTTAGCACCTGCATGTTTGGGAAACATTCAAATTGCTTTGCTTTGTATATGCCATAAAAGTGCTCCCCAGAGCTGCAGAAATCTCTTTTGGACTTAGTTGTTATTTATGTATTTATTTGATTTTGAAAATGTAGGCAATAGGTGAATTAGGTTAGGTTGTGGGGTCTCTGGGCACAGCCATGAGCTTTTAGAATGTCTCATTTGGTCTGGATCTCATACTGGAATCAGGTTTGGGTTATTAATCTATGGACCTGGGGCCGGATGGCTTATATTAAAGTAAGACTGCACACTTCCCTATAACTCATTTTTGTCCTGTGGCATTATACTTCTCAGTGGCTAAAGGTTCACAAATGGCTCATAAATATTTTGTGAATGAAGGTTTGGGGATGATAGTTTGTCATAGCCAGAATGAATTGATGCGAGACATAGAAGAAAGGGAAAGTGAGCTGTAGAATTTTCATTGCTCTTCCATATCTTGGAGAACTGATTTAAAGGCCTGTGTAGTTTCTCCTTAATTACTTCAGAGATGGTTTTGGAAAATGCAACTCTAAATGGAGCGCAGGATGATTTATGGCACTATTTTATGAGATAGAATTAAAAATTCAAACCAGAATGTGTAACTGCGCCAGCATGGGGGGCTCATTAAGTGGCAGTCAATGCTGCCATTCATTTGACTGCCCCTGCTAGGGGAGGAGCGTGCGGGTACCTGCCCGCTTGACTGGGCTCAGCAGAACTGAACGAGAGATTCCCAAATCAGTGGCTGGAGAAAAATTCTTTGTGAGGAATGGGGAGAAACCCTTCAATTTCTGAAATGAGAACAGCTGTTAACTTACACAGCACAGGATATTCTGGGCAATCTGTGTAGTCTGAATTCCAGATACACAGCCCTGCAACGTAAGAGCCCGTGAATCAGCTTCCTTATCTGTCAAATGGGGTTGATGACAACCCTAGGGTATTCTGTAAAAATGAAATAAGATCATATTTGGAGAAGCTGCTGGTGAACCAGATAATGCAGTATAAATGTGATTCATGGTGTGCTAGTCTAAAATCCCCAAGGAAACTGTCTCAAGATCTGTCCTTATGCATTATTAGAATGAAGCAGAGCAGTTATTTCACAACTTGGTGGTATACCTAGGGGGTGTGCCAGTGGCCAAGAAGAACCTACCTTTTGAAAATTTTCTGGATTTTGCCTACTAGCAAAACCATGGAGCTCCGGCTGGGCACACTTTTGTTTGGTTGGGTTGGTAGTCACGGTCTGCTCAGCTATGCGGGGAAGATGTAGTTTCTCTACTGTATCTATAACTGATTTGTTTTTCTTTATGGTCGCCCTTCGGCTGAATTGTAGGGAGAGATCAATTTGATAATCTAAGTCTGATAAATAATCAAAACTATCTCTTTTTTTAATTGTATTTTTTTGTTTTTATTTATTTATTTTTAAAAATTTTTATTATGTTATGTTAGTCACCATACAGTACATCACTAGTTTTTGATGTAAAGTTCCATGATTCATTGTTTGCGTATTACACCCAGTGCAACATGCAATACGTGCCCTCCTTAGTACCCATCAAAACTATCTCTTTAAGTTTCTCAGCCTATAGGTAAAAATTCTAAGTCCCTCGATTTCCATAATTTACTCCCCAAGACCCTCAAAGTGGCTTCTGTGACCCTGAGATGGAAGAGTGGTGGGGTTCTAAGCTCTAAGCAGAATCCCATGGCCCCTTTGCTCTCTGAGTGATATCTTTCTCTACCATGTCCCTTCCAGAATTTGTGATGTGTTTGCTCTTGCCCCATTAGGTTAGGGAGTCCGTCCCTGCAAATTGACCTCTTCTGGTTTTTTGTGGTCTACTTTGGTTCTCAGCCACCCTCCCCTTCCACTCCTAGCCCAGTACTGACACAGAGTCTCCTCTCTCCTCACCATCAGCAGGGTGTATAATTTCTTAACTCAACTGCCTTGCATCTTTAACAAACCAACAGGAAATTCTAGGTCCCGCCTGTAGCATACCAGAACCAAGAGAGGTCCAAGAAAGCCACATACTGACCATTCCTCTGGTGACCGTGCATGGGTTCTTAATTATCTTTGATGGCACAGCCTCTTCTCTCCTATTCACTGGGTTGATACAGTGGTAATCTGTCATAGCATCCTTTCTGGAGTTCTTTGCTCTTGAATTTTTCATCTGCTTACCTAAAACACCTCTTCATCTCTGAGTCCAAGTCTGGAGAAAGGAGACTGGACCTTCCTGCCTTACTACTGCCTCAGCCCCAGAAAACTGTAGAAGGCAGGCTTGACTTGTCTTTGCTTCATAGCACATTCTTCTATTCTTGGCAGACAAGCCTATGGCCTGGTTGTCAAGGGGGAAAGGGGCATCTTAGATATACCACAGAAGACACTTCAAGATCAGAGTCCTCTGGGTTTGGTACTTGTTATGCAAAAATGCTTTGTCCTTTAGATAAATATTTCTCAACAAAGCCTGGCTTCAGAGAATATTGTCATATTGCAAACTTTTATTTTGAATACAGAGAAATTAGAAACAGAGAATTAACTATTTTTTTCTCTTTCAACTGTAAGAATTCAAATACATCCCCCCAACACACACACAACCCCCCCCCCCAGACATACACACTGTGTATCAGTTATTCTTCTAGGTGCTAGGGAAGCCATTGTAAAAGAAACAGACAAAAATTCCTGCTTCCAAAGAGCTGTCGTTCTAATGGAAGGTGACAGGTAATAAGCCAAATGAATAAGTAAAAGTACATGAGATGATGTTATGTGGTATGAAGGAAAATGAAGTAAGGGAGGATAACAAGTGCTGGAGTTGGAATGCTGGGAGTCACTTCAAATGTGACATTTGAACAAGACCTGAGGGAAGCTGAAGACCAAGCCATATGGATCATCCGGGAGAAGGTCATGCTAGAGAAGGTCATATAAAATTAGAAATGGAAATTCATGTTAATATTTTTCAAAATATCCCTGTTACTTGGTCATCACTGGTTCTAAAAGGCGATGCTTTGTTTTAAGCAGATACATCCAGATTGAATATTATTATCAAATCACGCTTCCTAAAGCACTACAAAGATCATGCCACATTCATGTTTCAAAAACCTTCAGGGAATCTTCATTTGTTCCATGACAAAGTCATTCATTTATTCACGCAGAATATAAAATAAGCTGGGAATAAAAAATAAATGTGATGCAACTTCTGCTTCCAAGGAGCTCTTGATCAGTTCCAGAGGATGGACTTAATTACACGGCATGTAATAAGACCAATGCCAGAAACCTGCATGGGGTCTTTTGGAAACACAGATAAGGCATCTACTATGCCCCGGGTGGGAGCGGGAGGTCAAGAGTGGCCTCTCAAGAGAACACGATGCTTGAGCTGAGTCTTAAAGGATAAGTAGAAGTTACCCAAGCAATGCACCTGATCAGACAGGGCAGGATCACTTAATGCTTGCAGGTGGGGACATGCAGGTGAACTAAGAATAGCTCAGAGCTGCTGGAAGGAAGGTTTAGGGAAAGCAATAGAAGTAGATGAAGTTGGTCATGTGGACAGATCAAGGAAAGTCATATTGAGTCCAACTTCATTCACAGTTGTGTCTTCCAGGCACATCTCCAGCAGCTCCATCATTCCAGCCTCTGATCTGCTTCAGCTATACTGGGTTCCTGGTGTATCTGCCCCTTACTGTCCACTCCTTCAAAACAGGTCTATCCCTTCAGTCCTGATTACAGCCTGCCATAGCCAGGCAGCCTTCCTTTATTACGGCTGTCCAAGATGATCTAACAAATATTCACCATATGTAAAAGTTCAATCGCTGCTTCCTCTTGTCATTGAAATGTCTCATGTATGACTATTTTCCTTTCATGGGTTATAAATTCGCAGGCACAGACTGCCTCGTGTTTCTCCTACGTGGTCCGACATGATGTTCTGCATACAGGAGGTTTTCAACAAGTTCTTGTTGAAAAATCCATAGTATTACTTTAGACCTGGGATGTCCTATGCGGTAGGCACTAGCCGATGGGACTATTTAAAGTTAAATTAATTAAAATTAAATAAGATTAAAAATTCAGTTTCTCGGTCACGTTAGTCACATTTCAAGGGCTTAATAGCCCATATGTGGCTAGCGGCCACTGTATTGAGCAGCATAGAGAACATTTCCATCATTGCAGAAAGTTCTATGGGCCCTCACTGCTTCAGAAAACTTTTTAAAGGAATTTCCAGGTGAGAACTGCTTCAGGCCACTTTGGAATCATATCTATAAACTGTCAAAAGAGTACCATTCAATTCCGTTGCACACGATGCTAAGGCTATTGATAAAACGTTATATTTGACTTCAGATAATTTATTTTTACAAGCTTGGCAATACACAAGATGTAGATATTTATTGAAGAAATAAAAAATAGTACTGTTTTATTGATGTCTACTCTGTGCCAGGTATTACACTAATATGCTATATATATTTTATGCTATATAAATGTATTTTAAATTTAATCTTTAGAACAACGTTTGAAATATGTATTATGAAAGAAGAAGAAACTGAGGTCATTCTGGTGAAATAATTTGCTTAGGGTATACAGTTAGGAAGAAGCAGAGCCAAAGTCCCAACGCAGGAGTTGCTGACCCCAAAGCCTACCCAGCAAATATCTCATATATATCATATATGTATACATACATATATTAATTATATACATATGACATATGTATGTAAGTTATCAACATCAACCACCCAAATTTAAGAAATGTTACCATTTTCTGTATTTGCTTCTTTCTATAAAATAAAGACCAATAGATTTAAAGCCACATTTAACCCTTTTCAGATCTTATTCTTCTCTCTTCCCTCTGCAAAAATAAGTACTATCCTGAAGTTAGCATGTACCTTTCCATGTAGGTCTTAGTATGTTTATATGTATATATGTTCCTAAAAATAGTATATAGTATTATTTTGAATGCCTTTAATTTTTAAAAAAAGGAGTATAGTGTCCTGCAATTTATATCTTCACTCCATATTGTGTTTCAAGATTAATTACAGTTGATGCATGTAGCTCTTGTTCATTTTTCTCTACTGCTCTGTGTTCTTCCATTGTGTGAATGTAGTACAGTTTATTTGTCCATTCTCCCATTGATAGACATGTCTGTTGTTGCTAATTGTTCTGTTATCCTACTCAGTGCTGTAGAAAAGATCTGCATGTGTTTCCTTAAGCATATGGCGAACATTTCTCTAGCATATAGATCTCGGAAGGGAGTCACAGAGTACTTGGTTATAGACAACCACATGTTACTAGATATGGGGCAATCGTTCTCAAAATAGCAACTTCAGTTCTTATCCCCACTGACAGTGCTTCCCATTGGTACAAATCTCTGTTGTACTTAGAATTTTCACTTTCTAATTTTTGCCATTGTAATGAGTATGAAATGGCCTTCATTTTTGTTTTAATTTTTATTTCTTCAGTCATAGTGGAATTGAGCTATTTTCTTTTATTTAGTGGCTGTTCATATTTCCTCTTCTGTGACCTGTTGAATCATAAATATTGTAAAATTTCCATTTGGCTATTGATTTTTCATTTTGATTTGTAAGAGCTCTTTACATGTTTTGATTATTAATCCTTTGTTATTTATGTGGGTTGCAAATAACTTTCCAGGTAGTCTTTCCTTTGTCTTTTTTACTTTGTTGATAGACGTTTTGAACTTCAATGGAGTCAGATTTATAATGTCCTTTTTCGGGGTTTTCATTCAGTGTCTTACTTAGGATTTTTTTTTTCATATTTCAGCATCATAAAAATAGTCTCTTATCTTTTCTTGTAAAAGTTTTAAAGCTTTACTTTTTATATTTAGGACCTTGGTCAATTTGGATTTTATTTTTGGGTATGATGTAATATAGGTATTCAAAGTGGCTATTATTAGTTTTGACCAACTGCTCCTCTCACCATGTAGAGAACATAATTCTGTCATGTGTCAAGTCCCCATACATGTGTGTCATGGGCCTGGTCTCTGTCTTCTGCCATTGGTTTCTTTGTTCATTTCATTGCTGACAATCTGTGACTTCTGGTTTCTTATAGCACACGTATTTGCACCTATTCCTCTGCAAAATTGGCTTGTCCTGTCTTGGCTTTTTTTTCTTTTTTCCCCTCTCAGTTTTTGGAACAGCTTGATGAGTTTCCGTTCATGTTTTTTCTAATTTTTCAAACTACTTCTTATTTTGAGTCCCATGTTGGTAGTAACACACTTGAAAAATCCATTTTATGCTTTCTCTAAAAGAGAAAAGGCTAGCTCAGGAGGGATGGTGATGTTAGATCAGAAGGCGACATAATATAGGGGATGCGGTGGTTGTGGTTGGCCCTAACAAGCCTTAGGGAATTTGGCCAAGAGTGGATGGGCAGTAGAGGTGAGAACTGGTTGCTAGTTGTGCAGAACTAATGCTAAATGCATTGTCCACCCAAGAGGGTCAGAATTAAGATTCAAAGACATCATAGAGAGGATGATAAGCTGAGATTTAAGTAGGAGTGAGCAGGATATTGGGATGGCCAGGGTCTAGGACAATTGCATGGATACCTTGGGAGGATGTTAGTTACTTCTCATAAAGCTAACTCTAAGTTACCAGTCCTTCCCCAGAAAAAGACCTCTCTTCATAATAAGACAGTATGGCCTAGTGGTATAAGCAGGTCTACCAAATCCAACAAATGGGGGTCTCTGCTCCAACACCGCCACCTAGAAGTTGAGTGATCTTAAGTGAGGTTCCTGGTCCTCTCTAAGCTTCTACAAAGTGAAGATGATCCTAATTTCTACCTCCCAAATGAGGTATGCACCAAGCAGAGTGTCTAGCGAACAGTAAGTGCTCAAGTAATGTTTTATTGCCTTAAAAACAACGATGGCTTATTAAATCAGTCTGGTCACCAAATGCCCCAAAGACTAGAAACTGTGTCCTCATCCATCAAGCATCCTCTTTGGCCTCTTCATTTGGGGAATCCACATCATTCTGGTGCATGTATGTGCGTTTCCATCTCCTGCAAACAGTGGCTCACACCATCATCATCCATTGTGGATAGATGCCTCATGCCTCATGTTTGTGGTTCTTTCTCTTCCAGGTCTTTTTTTTTTTTTTTTAAGATTTTTATTTATTTATTCGACAGAGATAGAGACAACCAGCGAGAGAGGGAACACAAGCAGGGGGAGTGGGAGAGGAAGAAGCAGGCTCATAGCGGAAGAGCCTGATGTGGGGCTCGATCCCAGATCGCCGGGATCACGCCCTGAGCTGAAGGCAGACGCTTAACCGCTGTGCCACCCAGGTGCCCCTTCTCTTCCAGGTCTTAACCTGGGCTCACAATCAGCCACTCTTCACTTTCTATATAGGAAAGTGATTTAACTTCTCTCTGCTCAGTTTCCTCGTCTGTACACAAGGCAAATCATAGGGTTACTCACATAATTAAATGAGTGCATATGTAAAAGTGCTAAGTAGAGTGCACAGCACATATTGGCCCTCCATAAACATCGGTTATAAAAAAAATGAATGAATGCATGACAACAGACAGTATAGTGTCTAATAGTTTATTTGTTCACATGTGACTATCTGAGTCAACTATAGGCTCTGCCACTTGTTAGGTGTATGCCTTTAGGAAAGTTACTTAAAAATCCTTAACTTCTCTCGGCCTTGGGTTCTCCCTTATTAACTGGAAGATAATGTCCATCTTGGAGGATCATTCTGAGGATTAGTGGCAGTGATGTATGTCAACCACCTGGCACATTGGAACTGTTCAACAAATATGAGTTTTTATTATCACTATGCTCTGAGCACAGGGTCTTTTGCTCAAGGCCTGGTTAAATTTGGGATGGTATTCAGGTCAAGGATGAGGGTGAAATCCAGCCTGATATAATGGGAGTTTTGTATTAAATAGACATAAGAAGCAAGGCTGGTGTACAGGGCTCTGGGAAAACTCCTCCGTATTACTTTATACGACCCAACTTACTGTAGACATGACCAATCACAAAGAAGTTGAGTGTGGCTGGATGGTGGTACTGGGGTGGGGCATAACCTGAGGCTTTCCTGGTTTATGTCCAAAGGCTGCTTGTCTCCCTTAAGGAGTAGGTCCTCATTCAGCCTTGCCTTGACAAGGAGAGAGATTGTCTTCTTTCCATCTCAAGTCATTGTGGGGTGACACAGAAGCATCTAGTTTTTTTTTTCTTCTTCTTCTTTTCCTCTCTTTATACCTCAGTTGCATATCCCAAGCCCTCCCGGATGTGGGCAGGGGGACTGAGTAGATAGAAATCGTGGGTGTGTTAGCCACTAAACTAGGTACGTAAGTTGAGAGAAAAGACTTGAGGAAGGGAGAGGAGAGAGGGTTTGAAACTACTTTAATCTTGAAGAAGTTAGATGTAATTACAAAATAAAAACCTCAATATCACAGCTGTGGTTATTCACCCAAATACAATCTTCACAGTTTGTGAATTTAGCTTCCTATTCATTAGTGGCTTTCCCCTAGTTAGTGGATCTGTTCTAATCATAAATGAGTTCTTAATAACTTCAAACCAAAGGAATTACAACACAAAGGTCACTGTTTATTTTTTAAATGGCTTCTTGTAATGTAATACCAAATATCCATGATATGAAAATTTACTCCTTCTGGAACTGGTTGGGGGATAAAGAGGCCACTTTCCTCAAAGCTCCAGGGTGACAATGTCACATTACAGACACTGCAGTAAACGGAGGCCCCCAGAGTAGCCCTGCACTTAATGCATGTAATCACAGGCTTTTGTTTCAGGAAAAGTGATCTTTGGCTCAGTCTTGGAGGGCCTGCATTAGCTAGGATATAAGATGTGGTGCTGTGAGAAAGACCAAATTAGCAATGAGTTAAGTATGCTACAAATTAATTTATTGTTCTCCTTAAAATCCAGGCTGGTAGGGAAGCTCTGCTGAAGTGCATGGTCCTCAGAAGTCCAAGCTCCTTTATAATGCTCCTCGTCCTTGGCTAGCACATATCTGGATTTCAGCTATTATGAAAAGGAAAGGGCAAAGGGAGGATACACACCTTGTTTTTAAGGACATGGCATGAAAGTCCCACATCTCACTTGTGCCCACCGGTGATTGGTCTAAATGTGGTCACATGGCACATGTTTTGCAAGGGAAGCTGGGATATGTAGTCCTTATTCTGGCAGCCATGTTCTCAGCTAAAAATCTAATAGCTACAGAGGTGATGGAAAAAGATCAGTAGAGAGCTCAAGTATGTTATGTTCACAGGGCTTGAAGACTTTGACTTACATATACTGTAGGGCCTAGGAGAGGTTCACAAGCCAAACTGGTCCTCAACATCTTAATCCACCCAGTGGAACTGGCTACCCCATCTGTACCCAGTTTATGCCCCAGCTGTAGGTTTTTCAGATAGTGACCATATCTTGGACCATTTTATTCTCTCTAGTCTAGTAGAAGAGATAAGAAATAGGTTAATAATAATACCAGTAAAAAGTTAAACATGCCAGATTCTAACCAAGTGTTAGGAAATGGCAGGAAGTGAAGGGGATACCTTCTGTACAAATGCCACCTCTCCCCTGATTCACCCATTTGCACTCCTGAGCCGGGGACATTAGTCCTGGGCTTCAATGACCATCAAAGACAGCAGTGAAGGAGAAACTGTTATCAAAGGAGCCAACAAATGTGTGGAGGTTTCACTTTGGCTAGGACATGGTCTGCAGCTGAGAAATGGCAGAAAAGACTGGAAAGGAAGGCAAGGAAAGCTGGACCAGATCTTACAAAGATGTTGGTATTATGTCTTCCCAAACAGCTTTGCTAACATGGAGTTTCACTTATAAGGACACTCACTGACTATGGAGAACATAAAATGAAATGTATAGGCTGTGTCTACATGTATACATACATACATATCCCCCCCCCCAACAGTCAAAGCTAAATAATATAGTGTTCGGAGAGTCAAATAGATGGTAAAACTATAATACTAGCAAATAATCAAAATTCAGATTAATGGTCACCTTTGGGGCATTCTTTGGAAATTGTGATCAAGGAGGGACACAAGGGGGGACTCTTAGGGAACACAGGCAGTAAGTATGTGGATGTTTATCTTACAATTACTGCTTAAAATAGACAAAAATGTGTCACAATGAAAACAGCCTAAAATAGGGGGGCAGGAGACCTAGGCTCTTGGTCAGGGAATTCAACTAAGTACGTATACAGTTTTTGGCAAGTTGCTTTATCTGTCTGAGTTTTAGCTTCCTGATGGGCAATAATAGATTATTTCAGATTCAATTTCTGTATTTTTAAATTAAATTTTTATATATGTATGTTTTTGGATCTTGCTTTTGCAGAAGTCATAAGATTTCCTGAAATCTAAAGTTTGGGGTGGTGAAGTATCAGGGTTCTCTTTGTAGTTTAAGAGAAGAGCTTTTATACATCATGGAACAGAAAGTAGAGAATGGGATGTCATAAAAAACAATTTGGATAAAGGAGTTCAAAAGCTGAATGAAGTTACTGCGATATGAAACAGTGTGATTAAAGATATAAGTGGTTTCTTTTTCATGTATTGGATCTAAAAGATACTAAGAAGGTCCCTGGGAAGGGTCCTGTTTGTTTGTTTGGTCTTTTGGTTTGTTTGCTATTTTGTTTTTTTGGGGGGGAGTTGATTTTTAAAAATGTATGTATGGCACATTGAACTATGAAACTCTTTACTTAATCTCTCTGGACGTCAGTTTCTTATCTGTAAATGGAGAGTGCTACTACTTACAATAGAGGATTATTGTCAGGATGAAATGGCCCGAGAGTCTAGCACCTGGTAAGCATTCCAAGCCTGTTAGAGGTGACTGTGGTGAGGATGAGGATGAGGATGAAGGAAGGGAGGAGGAAGGAGAAAGGCAATGTTGAAGAAATGGAGCCCTTCTACATTTAATTAAATTAATTTATTTTAGAGAGTGAGAGCGTGTGTAGTGGGGGGAGGGGCATAGGGAGAGGGAGAGAGAATCGCAAGCAGACTCCACCCTGAGCACGGAGCCCCACTTGGGGCTTGATCTCACGACCCTGAGATCATGATCTGAGCCAAAACCAAGAGTTGGTCACTTAACCAGCTGAGCCACCCTGGTGCCCTGAGCATTTTTACATTTTTAAACAATGGAATATTTTCCAGCGAAAATCTGGTGTTTTAAAACTTTTTAATTGAGTCATATTTGTATGAACGTAAATAAATCAGAATAAAAACTTCCAGTCCCTCTGAAGTATAGCACTTATTCCTTGACTGCCCCCAGAGCTAAAAATGGCCCCATCAGGCACATGCATGCCACACCTTAGTAAGTCACAACAGATTTTTCCAATATCTATTTTTTTTTCTTTTAAGGACCTGTTTTGAGATGTGGATTAGACAGATTAGTAATAAATCAACAGTTCCTCTCCCTCCTTACTATGTCCTCGTCCTCCCCTTCATCCTCCCCTTCTTTCTCTTCTTCCTCTTTTTCCTCCTTTTCATTCTATTCTTCTCTGCTCCTTTTTTTTTTAATATATTTTTTAAAGATTTTATTTATTTATTTGACAGAGATAGAGACAGCCAGTGAGAGAGGGAACACAAGCAGGGGGAGTGGGAGAGGAAGAAGCAGGCTCATAGCGGAGGAGCCTGATGCGGGGCTCGATCCCATAACGCCGGGATCACGCCCTGAGCCGAAGGCAGACGTTTAACCGCTGTGCCACCCAGGCGCCCCTCTGCTCCTTCTTTACAATCACATCATCAAAAGTAAACAACTCTTTCTCTCCACTATCACTTCTTCTTTATTTCTGGGTCCTCTTTCTTCCTTTTTGTATAGTTCAGGGGGCTATGATTCTTCCTCCCCACCCTTTTCCAGCTCCTGGTGAAGACACAGGGACCTGGCCAAGCAGAATAACCCAGCTTCCTGGACATGGTGATTGGTGTAGACCTGGCATCTTCCCCAAGCAGACTTGTCATATATTTGCCATAAAAGCTGTGAAAGACTCAGGTTCTCTTCTTTATGATAAAAAAAAAAAAATGTATGCAGAGGTTACTTGTGGTTTTTTTCCTTATAGTCACTTGGAAGAATTTGTTTGCAGAGGAGAAAAGAGTCCAAGACAAAAATGGAAAAATTGAAAGCAAGAGGGAAAGAGACAGGGAGAAACAGAGGTAAAAGGAGAAAGGCTGGGGAAGACAATTAGGGAGTGATTTAATATCAATTTTTGATAACTGGATTCAAAATTTCTCAAGCCATATCCTTGCATCCAGTTTTTAGTTATATGAGAGAAATACATAATTCAAGTTGAACTAGTTTAAGTTGGGTTTCTATCATTTATACCCCAATGTTTCCTGAATAAAAATTTGAGGACATGAATCAGCTTATTAAGAGTCAAGGTATAAGTACTAGCACTTAAATCTTTAATTAAAAAAAAGACATGAAACATAAAAACCATATATCTTTTTCAGAGCACTCTTCTTAGACATGGACAGTCAGATCAAGGCAGTTTTTTGAGTTGGGATAAGGCATGTTCAATAGACAACTCAGTTACAGATAAAATTCCTTGTTTAAAAGTTTTCAAACATCAACGCTTCTTTCTCGTTCTGTGGTTTGTTTTGTGAACAGCAGTATGTTTATATTCATTTATAAAATGTGTATGGCTTACAAACAGAAGCACGAGAGAAAGCGCTCCCATTTATGACGAGTGGCATGAGCAGCTTGGAATAGACAGTGTAGTTTAAGAAAATTTTAAAATCAACAAAGTCTGTTATTTTTCCCTCGCTTTGGTTTCCTATTTAAATGGAACAAAGCGAATATGGTAAATATTTCACATATGTAAATACTGGTATCGTATTTCTATTAATCAAGTCGTACAACATTTGATATTCTCAATTAAAACCCTTAATTTGCCTGCTATAGTGCCGCAGTCCCTCGAGTAATTGCTCTCTTATTTTCCTGGATAACTTATTTAGGGGAAAATAAAATAATGAAATGATCTTAAAATGAAAAGGCCTGAAAATAGCGCTCTTATTTAAATTACAATACTTCACACTCATCTGAGATTTCTTCATCTCTGCAATAACGCAGCTGTTTTCCTCAGGGTGTTCTCACAAGTTCATAAAGAAAAAAATTGTTATGAGCCTTCCGAAACCCCAAGGAAGGCAGCTGTGTTTTTGATAAGCTGGGCTAGGGTTTCAACACTTCAAGCTATAGGAAATTTACACGGGAATTTTCTGCATTATATATCCATGAGCAATATATTGTCAGCGGTAACAACCTGCACTGTATTTAGTCCGCGTTTACACAGCGAAGCGGTCAGGCTGAACACTGCGAAATGAAAAACCCGACCTTCTGCAGGAGCCTCTGCCCTAAACATACAGGGTGTCACTCACTGTGACCCGTTGAAAAACGCAAGGGAAACCAAGGGAGGGTGAAGAGCTGCTTTGGCTGAATCCCGCCGTCAGACGTCCGGGCGTCCCTTGCCTCTCCACATTCAGGAGAGGGGATAGGTCATAAATCAATGGCATTATCCGCACATTTTAGTAAAGAAAAAGTCTACCAGGGCTTGTGTGATGGAAGAGTTGGGGCTCTGCCAATCCAAAATTCTCTTGGCTCGTGAGGCTGTGCTGAATCGTCCCTGCTCTCTCACCTTTGCTGTCAAAGCACTTATCCTTCCGATTCTGGACAAGGAAGAAACATTTCCAGACTGAATATATTTGAAAGTTTTCTGTGTACCCTTGTAAGCGGTGACCTAGCTTGTGTCCACCCAGTGGCTAGGAAATGTGCCGGGGAAATACTAATCCGTGTGTTCGGTTCTGGAGAGTGCTTGCTTTTCCCTCGACCTGCCCTCATGCCTTTTCATTGCGTTGGCCTCACGTCCAACAGCTCCTGGATCATTCCTTCAGGCAGAGCCATTGGTCTCTGTCAGCTCCACTCTCTGTCAAGCCAACTTTCATTTATTCGGTGCCAGTTTCTTCCTGTGTGCATCATTTATCCTGCTGACTTTTCTTTTACTTCCTGTTGCCCTCCTAGGCTTCTATGCCGTGGCTGTGACAACAGACTGGAAAAAAAAAAGTTATACTTCAACTTTCTCTGTGAGCTGTGTCTCTTTTGAGACTTCCGTTGGTATCATTTGTCTGCTTGGTTTAAGGGGTAGCGACGCTGTTATTGTAAGTATCTTCCCCAGCTCATTTAGGAAGCACCTGTAATTTTTGAGTTCCTGTTATGGATTAGGTATTGGGTTATATGGGTGTGTTTTCTAATGAAGGGGTTAGGGACGCAGACCAGGAAAAACAATCAGAGAAGTTTGTAACAGCTTATGTCTGGAACTAAGGGTGTTTTTGTGGGGGTGAAATGGGCAGTGTAACCACTCGTGGGCATGGATTAAGTAGCCAGCGTGCTAAGAGCTTAAAGTGAGTTGTCATTGAATTTGCTGTCCCGTATCAGTCTGACTTCATGGATGAGGCTCCAAGAGGTAAAATCGTTTCCCAAAGGTCATAGAACTAGTAAATAGCAGAGACAAGACTTGCAGACGTGTGTGCTTCCAAAGCCCATCTTATACCCCAACACCAAGAGATAATCTATTTCTTCTTTAGAAACCTGCTTTTATATCTCAGTGGTATGGTCCAGAAATCAAGGATATGCGATTCTATTTGTTGTGTGTTAAGAATAATGGTCACCTCCAATTATAGATGAATAGAAATTATGTTGATTTGATTGACATACCATGTGAATGCCCTCACTAATCCCTTCCTTTAGGGTTGGGATGGTCAGTAGTGTCGCGGACATCGAAACAACTCTGTCTTGCGGTAGATATCACTCATCAAGCTTCATCCTCGGCTCTGAGAATCCCAGGCATCACCAGGGAGCCTTCTTCCACACAGCCCTCCGGGCAGCAGCTCCCACAAATCAGTCAGCCTTGGCAAGTAGTGTGAGCTGAGTTGTGTCCTCCCCCCATTCAGATGTAGAAGTCTTAACCCCCAGTACTTGAGAAGGTAACCTTGGTTGGAGACAGAAGTACTCATGAAAAACGGGGTCATTAGGGTGCGCTCTGAACAAGTACGACTGGTTTCTTTATAAAAAGGGGAAATGTGGAGAAGTCATAAACACAGAGAGAAGGCCATGTGAAGATGAAGGCAGGGAAGTTGAGGAATATAAAAGCTAGAAACCACCAGAAGCTGGAAGAGGAAGCTGGAAGATTCTCCCTCACAGACTTCGGAAGGAACCAATTCTACTGACACCTTGATCATGGACTTTTAGCCACCAGAACTCTGAGACAATAAGTTGCTATTGTTTAAGTCACACAGTTTGTAGTGATTTGTCATGCAGTCCTAGCAAACTAATAAAATAGGTAAGATAAAAGCTATTTCTCATTACTGTACTTGGGGAGGAAGAGGAAAAAAAAAAAGAAAAGAAATAGACTGCCCCTCTGTCTTCTGCCACTAGGATGGCATCCACTGAGAAAATATTATTCTTACCCAAATTCAGTTTTCTCATTAGAGTCAATAAAATGCATGATCCCATGTGGCACAATAAATTAGCCATTGGCAATGCTGGATGCCCTCTACCTCAAATGCCCTTTAGGTTAAGCAAGTTTAACAGCTCATGGAGCAATGCATGGCCCCTCTCCTATGCAAAGAAGTAATCATCTTCTTTGAGAGCATGCCGCTGGCAGCATGGAAGCCCTCCCTTGGTCAATATTCTTCAGCTCCTGTCCCAACCAAGCCAGTAGAAAGGGTATCTGCTCACGCCAGAGGGAGGTATAGCCGTGCTAGTAACTCTAACGTCAGTTATCACTGAGAGACTATAGAAGGATAAAGTCAAAAGATGTGTGTGTGTGTGTGTGTGTGTGTGTGTGTGTGTGTGAGAGAGAGAGAGAGAGAGAGAGAGAGAGAGAGAGAACGTGTTTGTATGTCTATGCTGATTTTTCAAAATATTTTATTTATTTATTTATTTGATAGAGAGGGAGAGTGGGAAGAGGAGCAGAAGGAGAGGGACAAGCCCTGAGCTCTGAGCCCCATGTGGGACTTGATCTGAGGACCCTGAGATCATGACCTGAGCTGAAATCAAGAGTCGGATGCTCAACAGACCGGGCCACCCAGGCGTCCCCTGTGCCTGTATGTTGAATGGCATGTGAAAATTAGACTATCTCGTACATATTAAATGAAACAAATGAAAGAAGGAATGATGCATGGCCTGGCACTAAAGAAAGAGCATGCGCTTTGGAATGAGGCAGAACTGAGATAAGGAGTAAAGGAGATAACCTGTGGGAGAGCACAGACAGAAACAGCATTCCTGTCACATGCCCTGTTTTCACTACCACCCTTAAGGCCAGGGCTGCAGACTCCCTTTTCCTGAACACCTTCACTTTCCTTTCATGGTCCCGCTGTAGCTTTGGCAAAGGTTTATCTCAGGAGAACTAGGCGAACTCGGTTGAACAAGTACCGCTTGAGGTACAAGGGTAATTTCTTCCTCTTTTAGGAAAAGATGACGCTATTCAAAATCAATCTTTTGTAAATTAAGGTTTTGTTGATGAGTTATCATCTTGGAACCAACAAGTGTGTCGCAGAAACCAAGCCTCCTCTCCTGCCGCGGTGATCAGAGTGTATGGGAATGGCAGGTGCGTGTTTATGGCTCGCGAGGCGAAGTTACTGCCATAGCCCTACATTTTCAACTCATCTGTGCTGATTGTTACCCACTTTGTTCTCCCTCTTCTGCGTTGCCCCATCAACCATCTGGCCTGAAGGTCCATTCAGCAGTGAGGGGCTCTGGGTATGGTAGCTTTAGCTCATGCCTTGTGCATTCCCTCTCCGCGACACAGGGCTTCTCACCGGTGTCATACCTGGGTCTTCCTGGCTTCGGAAGGATATAAATATGGCTGGACAATGAAATAAATGTCCCTTGCCTTCCCCTATATCATAGCTTGTGTCTCTTAGGTCAATAAGTTGCTCAAAACCAACCTGAAAACATAATGAGATCACTCAATGTTTTATCAGACAGAAGCACAGATTCAGTATTACCTTCATACAAAAGATGCGACCCTCTCTAAACTGTATTGGTTGACTTAGCTGCCATTTCCTTACCAGCGCTATAGGTAACAATGTCTATAAAAACTTCCCTGTGGTCAAGAAATTCTTTCTTATTTTTGCTCCTAGATCCTGATTCTAAATCCCCTGCTCCTAAAACTAGAGCTCTATTTTAATTCCAGGGAGAATTAGAAGTATGTCCGGGAAATATTTGGGACATATACTAAAAAAAGTTATTCCTGTTTATCTGAAACTCAAATTTAACTGGTGCTTCTGTATTTTTATTTGCCAAGTCTTAAAAGGCTTAGTTACATGTGACCTTCAAAGTAATATACCTTAGTCTCCAAAAGAAACTAGCATGAATAATAGTTTATCTTGTGATTGCAAGAAACTGAACTGATAAATTATTGAACACTACATCTGAAACTAATGATGTACTATAAGGTGGCTAATTGAATTTAAATTAAAAAATGAAAAAAATAAAAATAATTGAGTAAAAAAAAGAGGTTGAGAAGTACTGTACCATGGCATTAGCTTTTTTTTTTTTTTTCTTTAATCCCAGCTTTGTCTCTTAAGTAGTTGAGGAGCTTTTGATAGATGCTTGTTCTTCCAAACCACAGTCTCTTCTCAGCATTGGGAGAAATAGTGTAAGAGGATGCTCTTATTTGTACCTGGAAAAAACAATTCTAAAGATGAAGATATAAATAACTAAGCCAATGCTGTACTTTTCTTTTATTTCTTTTTCTTTTTTTTTTTTTTGATGTTATGATCTGAAGATGCTTTAAGAAGATAGTGCTGTTTTTCCGAATTGAAGATGCCGACTTGATACACCAGTCCGACTTCAGTCTATTGGCACAGTCTGAAATGGCAAGCAAAGCCCTTGCTTCACACTGAAGTGAGTGATGGACTGAACTCCCTTGGAGGTAGAACTGGAATCTGGAAACAACTTCATAGCTGAACATGACAGTTGTCTCTGCTCTACAACAAATGTGCCAACTGGACGCCCACCTGGAAGTCTGCTGCAGAGCATGGTGCTGAAATTGTAGGTGAACAATTGTAGTTTACAACTTTTTGTCCATACAATTCCCTTCTCTTGATGAGATCACCATATAGTGAGAGAGCAATGAGGGAAAAGATTGTTAAACAAATTGTCTTATTAGAGGGCAACTCAGGACAGAACAAGTGAAAGCAGATAGGCGGGTCAAGATCAAAGAATCGAATTAGAGGATAATAGAGTTTAGGGTTTCTCCTACCTTCCATCATTTCTAAGGCAGCTCTACAAGACAGCAGACTCAGTATTTGCAGCAAAACACAGCATAACATATGGTGACGGAAATTGAAATGAGCTAAATGGCAAACCAAATACAAGATTTTTTCCCTTTTCTTTCCAATATAAGTGATAAATTGCTAACAGAAATAGGATGCAGAGTATTTCCAACTTAAATATAAGGAAAATATCCTCTCTGAAACATAGTGACTGACATGGATATATATAAGGAGAAATTTTAATGGTGTATGCATTTAGTTAAGGGTACAAACATCATTTCCTAGTGGTTTGGAACATATGCAGAATACAAATTGTCAAGCCAGGAAATTTATAAATACAGCGAACTCTTCTGTTCTCAGATAAACTGTAAAAATAAATGAAGTCATCAATATTATCAAGTATAATTTAATAACAATTTTTCATTCAACATTTAATAGTTTCCAGATGGCTTTATATTTCTCCAAAAATGAAGATGGTATATACATACATAAAATAATAGCAAATAGTTAATTATTTTCTAGGAGAAAAGCAGAAGTCTGATAAAATATGCAATTTAAATTTATCAATTACATTTAACTAGAATCATAAAAATAATATAGACGAATATTTTATCTGGATATTTATTCAATTTGCTTCTGAAATTTTTCCTCATTCAGGGAGTGTTCATTTTTCCCTTCTGCTTAATTTTCTCATTTCCACCCATGTTTTTATACATGTGCAATATTTTTGTTTTCTGTTATTAGTTCTTATATAGTAAAAAAGTTATTTTTCTTCTTTAACATGTTTTTTTAAAAAGATTTTATGTATTTATTTGAGAGAGAGAACACAAGTGGGGGAAGGGGTAGAGGGAGAAGTAGGCTCTGTGCTGAGCAGGGAGCCCGATGTGAAGCTTGATCGCAGGACCCCAGGATCAGTACCTGAGCCAAAAGCAGACCCTTAACCAGCTGAGCCACCCAGGTGCCCCTTCTTTAACACAAGTTTGAAAATGGTTTTAAGTAACTATATATACACAGGAACTTAGCAAATACTGTCACTCTACTAAATCCTGTGATTGCCAAAGGCTCAAGCATAGAAGATAATGAGAGTATCTTGGTGTGTTTTCTCCAATTGCTTCATTGTTCATGGATGAGTGCAATAGGGACCTCAACATTGCTTTTGCAGCCTCAGTTTTTTCTTGTAGCCTGGACCTAATGATTTTTGTAATCCTCAAGATGTTCCTAGTGTAGTTTAAGGCACTGTACTTTACTCTTTAATTCAATAAAGTACATGAGAATGAAAAAAAAAAAAAAAGAAAGAAAGATTCCCTTATGTAGCAACCCCCGTGAATTAGAGATGGAAGAACCTCATATTTACTAGTGGTTCTCAATACTGTATGTAAGAATAATCCGAAGAGTTTTTAAAAATAATATTATCCAAGCCTCACTTCAGAACAATTCTATCAGAAAATGAGAGAAGTGGGTGGTGGGAAATATTCAACAGTATAGACCATAAAACAAACCTAATCAAATTTTAAAAAAGCACATGTTCTCAGACTATGTTACAATTAAAATAGAAATCAATAACAAAAATATTTGGAAAGTCCCCCAAATGCTGGGATATTAAATCAGAAACTTCTAAACAATGTAAGGTCAAAGAGGAAATCTCAAAGAAAATCAAATGAGCAAAGATGAAAATGTATCAAAATTTATGGGATACAGCTAAACTCATGCTCACAGGGACATGTTATGTTAAATGCTTATATTAGAAAGGAAAAAAAAAATCTCAAATCAGTAACCTAAGCTTTCACGTTAAGGACATAGAAAACAACAACAATAGCAACAACAACAACAACAACAACAACAACAACAACAAACCCAAATTAAACCTAAAGGAAAGAAAGAAAAGATATAACAAAGGTAAGATAGAAATCAATAAAGCTGAAAACAAAACAGTAGGGAAAGTCACTGAAACCAAAAGCTTGTTCTTTGAAAAGATCAATAAAATTGATAAAACTCTAGCCAGATTGACAAAGAAAAAAAAAAAAAAAAGAGAAGACAAAGTTACCAGTATCAGGAATGAAATGACAGCACTACTGATTCCATAGACACTCAAAAGATAAGACCATACTATGAACAATATTATGCCCATATAAGAACTAAGATGAAATTAACTATTTCTCTGAAATGCACACTATCAAAACTTATAAAGATGTGTGTGAATGTGTGTGTGAGTGTGTGTGTGTGTGTGTAACTTCAGCAGTTCTAAATCTATTAAAGAAATTGAATGTGTAGATTAAAAAATTTTTTTCCAAAACTGAGAACTCCAGGCTTAGATGGTTTCATTGCTGGATTCTACCCGACATTCAGAAGACATAATACCATTTCAATAAAATCTTTTCCAAAAATTTGGAGAAGGAATACACTGAACTAATATAAAAACCAGACAATTAAACTAAACACCCAATATCCCATCATGAACACAGACAAAAATTTCCAATCCAATTCAAATGTAGCAATATGTAAAAAAGATAATATAACAGTGGGGGTTCATCTCAGAATGCAAAAGGTTCAACAATATGGTGAATGTAACTCACCATATTAGTAGGCTAATGAAGAAAAACCACATGATCATCTCAGTTGATGCAGAACAAAGAATTAGACACAATACAATGTCCATTCATAATAAAAATCTCCACAGACTAAGAGTAAAAGGAAACTCACTACATCTAATAAAAAGGCATCTGAAAAATCTATGCTAACATCATACTTCATGGTGAAAGACTTCATGCTTTTCCTTAAAATTAAGAATAAATAAAATGAAGGATGTCTTTTCTCACTACCCATATTCAACATTATCTTGAAAGTGTTAGCCTGTACAGGAAGACAAGGTAAAAATAAAACAAAATGAGCACATACATTAGAAAGGAAGAAATACAACAATCCCAATCTGCAGACTAAATAATTGCTTAAATTAGAAAACTCCCCAAAATCTAATGAGAGTTTCTAGATTTAATAAGTGAGTCTAGCATGTTTGCAGGACACAAGCTCAATAGGCAAAAGTCTAGTATATTCCCAAATATCAGCAGTAACAGAATTTGAAATTAAAAAAAAAAACACTTTATAAAGCATTTTAAAAGGAAGTGCTTAAGTATGAATCTAACAGAATGCATGCAAGATCTGTATGTTGAAAACTATAGAATACTGACGAGATATTTCCAAGAATATGTAAATAAACATAGAAAAATACCATGTTCATGGATTAGAGATTTAATATTGCCAAGAGGTTAATTCTCCCCAGTTTGATCTGTAGATTCAGATATTTCCATTGAACATCTGGTTAGCTTATATTATAATTACCAATAAACTGACTTTAAAATTTATATAGAAAGACAAAGGAACTAGAATAACCAAAACAAGTCTGAAAAAAAGAACAAAGTTGGAAGACTCACATTACTTAATGTCAAGATATACCATAAACTGCAGTAATCAAGACAACATGGTGTTGGTAAATGGATAGATATAAGATCAATGAAACAAAATAGCTAGCCCAGAAATCAACCTGCTAAAATAATATATCAACCGGTTTTTGACAAGAGTGCAAAGGCATTTCAATGAAGAAAGGATATTTTTGATAAATGGTGTTGGAACAATTAAGTACCCACATGCAAGAATGAATTTCAACACCTACTTCATGATTGATACGAAAATCAACTCAAAAGAGATCATGGAGCTACATGTAATCATTAAAAAATAAACCTTCTGGAAGAAAACATGGGAGAAAATCTGTATGACCTTTGATTTTTCAAAGTTTTTTTAGATATGGCCCTAAAAGCATGATTCATAAAATAAAAACTATAAATTATACTTTACCAAAATTCTTGGTGAATGACACTAGTCGGAGAATGAAAAGATAAAGCACAGGCAGAAAGAAAATATTTGCAAATCACATATCTGATAAAGGAATGGTCCCAGACTATATAAAGAACACTTAAAACTCAACAATGAAACAAACAGGCAAAAGATCTGAACAGAAACTTCACCAAAGAAGATATATAGATGACAAACACATACAAGATGCTCAGCATTATTTGTCATTAGGGAAATGTAAATTAAGACCACAATGATACATCACGGCACACTCATTAGAATTGCTAAAATAAAGCATACTGACACTACCAGGCTCTGGCAAGCATGTGGTACAACTGGAATTCACTAAACTTGAATATTACATTATGAAACTCTAGTAGGATCATTGTAAAATTCCAAACGACAAGATTAAGGTGAAAATTGGTATGAAAGCTTTTGGAAAAGGTTCCTATGAACAAGGTTTATTCAAAGGCAGATACAGTGGGCAATTTCCACAAGATCGATAGCAATTAACATTTTAAAATACAGTAGTCATTCATTACATAATGTGAATCTACCACAAATATTTTTTTCATGTGTTTTTAAGTTGAGTAATCATTGCCATCCTCTTTTATCTGCCAAAAAGAGACCTTGGTTATCTTTTTATTTATGCTAATATTCTATTTTATTGTGGCATTTGCAAAATTTTTCAAAAATTATGGTTTTCTGATTGACATCACATCATTTTTTGATTATTCAATCCAACCTCCCTTGTACCTATGAACTACTCTGACTAAGAGAGTTCAGGTATTTTGATATACAGTTCCAATGACCATTTGATTAAATCACATTGTTCACTAGCTATGTAATTACTATGGAAATGGAAAGAAATGTACAAAAATAAGTGATGATTCTAAATGACAATGCAGACAAGAAGTTAAACCACGTGACTGCAAAAAATTAAGTTTCTTAGATGTTATTTTGCATGGGTCACAGATGACACGTGTTATCCTTGAGTATGTGCTGCTCCTTTCTCCTGCATATGGTTCTTCAATTACAACAGGCAAATGAGCTTCCTGGGCTTCCCCATCTGTCTTTTTTTCCAAGGAGCATTGGGTAGTATCAATGTCATCATCAGTGGAATGGACTTTTACCTGCACCTTTCTGTGGTATTTCTTCTTTTAATGGAAATATGAATTTAGTTAGAACTGTTTTCATGTCACCTTGAGCATCTGAAACACAGTTTTCTTTTACATCCAAATTAGACTACTTACAGGCTTGCTATGAAAATCAAATAAAATGATGGGAAAAAGCATAACGTCTAGCGCATTTCTTAACTAACGTCAGTCAAGTTTCTTCTCTCCCTCCTTTTTTTCTCCTTCCCCTGGTCCCTCTGAAACTATAGTCTGGTTTTTTTTGTTGTTGTTGTTTGTTTTGTTTTTTGTTTTTTGGACACCCAGGAATGGTGGAAGCCTAGCAGAATGCATTGGGAGGGAATGGAAGTTTATGACCTATTTGATAAGCCGACATGAGTTGATACCATGTAAACTGATGGCCAAAGCCCCTGCCATGCAGGAAAGTTACTGATGTTATATGAAATGATTCTGGAAAGAAATCGAGTCAATTTATCAGACACCGAACGACACCTGACTCCCGTATAAACCCATATGTTACGTGTGTGCTTGGAGACACAAATATGAGCAGGGCATAGTCCTTGCCCTGGAGGAGCAACTGATCTCATGGAGACATAAAACAAGGTTTAAAGTATCCATAAAATAGCGCAAAATAATAATAAAAAAAAATCCTTGGTTGAAGTATAAACAGTGTTCTCTGAGACAGCAGAAAGGAAAGATTCGTTTTGGTATCACTTTTAGTGAGAACTACTCCAAACAATTTGATAAACAAAATGACCAAAAAAAAAAAATTAGTGAATTTTTTCCCATTGTTCCACATTCTCATTTCACACAACTTTGGAGTTTTACTATAATATACATATTAAATAATGTGCCAAGTTTGGGCTCAAAGATGGTATGTGAAAAACAAAAGAAAATAGTACCTCTATCCAAAAACATGTTAACACTTTGCTAAGAAAGTCATGTAGATCACTTGGCGTATCGGTCAATGAACTTGTTAATTTATTTGAGAAAATCTGTGCCAAGGTGATTTCAAGGTGATACACCGCGTCCAGTGTAGTAGAGTAACAGTGGTGGTACTAAGAGGAGTAGCGGCCGCAGGAAGAGTTGTACGATAGCGCCACTTCATAAATACATCACCGCATTTGTTGTTCATTCAGCTGGCTATATTATTTATCTCTTTTAGTTATGTTTTGTTAAGAGTTCCAATGTATATTTTTTGCATGATGTTTTTATTAAGATACAATTTACATATAACAAAGTGCACAGATGTTAAATGTATTGTTCCATGCCCTTTTTGAAAATTCTTTATTATTTTAGAGCAGTTTTTGTTTCATAGCAAAATCGAGAGGAAGGTAATCAATGCATTTTGACAAATGCATATATCTGTGTAACTTATGTCAGCATCAAGAATAGCATATTTCCATCATCCCAGAAAGTTCCGGAACCACCTCTGTAGACAATGAATGTTGTACAGTTTATGACCAGAGATTACTTTTTCTTATTCTGGAGCTTCCTACATGAATAGAATATGAAAAAATTTGTACTTTTGTGTCTGGTTTCATTTACTCAGCATAATACTTTTGAGAGTCAACTATGTTGTTAGGATATTAGTAGTTTTTTATTTTATTTTATTTTATTTTATTTTATTTTATTTTAGTTTAGTTTAGTTTAGTTTAGTTTAGTTTAGTTTAGTTTTAGAGAGAGAAAGAGAGCATGCACACCCATGTGTGATAGGAGGAGGTGGGCAGAGGGAGACGGAGAGAAAATCTTAAGTAGGCTCCATGCCCAGCACAGAGCCAGATGTGGGGCTGGATCTCAGGGTCCTGAGGTCATGTCCTGAGCCAAAATCAAGAGTCAGATGCTTAACCTACTGAGCCACCCAAGTGCCCCAGAATACTAGTTGTTTGTTCCTTTTTATTTTTGAGTTGTATTCAGTGATATGCTGATAAGTGCTTGACTATCGGCTCTTAAAAGCAAAAGCAAAAGCAAAAATAAAAACAGAAACAAAAACAAAACAAAAAGCTTAATGCTAGCATTTGTCAATTTTCATCCTTTAAATACTCTGAAAGTAGCAAATTTCATGCTATCAACATGTCTTGAGTCATTTTGAAAAATTCCCGAAAATTGAACTGTCCGTTCTTGTGACTCAGCGTGAACTGGGGCTAGCACAGCACTGGTCGTCTTCCATTGTATGAATATAGCATAATCTGCTTATCAACTGAACTCTTGATGTACACATGTGAGCTGTTTCTACTTTTGCATCGTTATGACTATAGCTCCTATGAACATTCTTATCTAAGTCTTTGGTGAGCATGTATTCCCATCACTCCTGGGTAAATACCTTTCAGTAGAATCACTTATTTGTACAGTAAGTTTAACTTCAACTTTATGAAATAGAATTGACAGGTGTCTGAAAGTATTATAACATTTTATACTTCCAACAACAAAGTATAGGGGGTCCAATTGCTCCAAATGCTTGCCAATATTTGTATTGGCAATCTTTTAATTTTATCCATTTTGATGGAAGTCATGTTTCACTATTTTCTCTTATGACTAATGGTTATAAGCAGTATTTCATGTACTAACTGGCTCTCTCCATATCTTCTCTTATGAAGTGTCTGTTTAAGTCTTAGGACCATTTTTTTTTTTGTCTGTTTATTATTGAGTTGTAGGAGGTCTTTACATACTGTTAACATAAATGGATATATATCCATCTATCAAACCACAACCTAGGAGAGAATTTTAGTATGTATGCATTGTGGCTTGATTATTTTTCTTTATAATGCCCCCCTTTTTTAAATTAAAAAAACTTAATTTTTACAGCACTTTTAGATTCACAGCAAAGTTGAATGCAGATTTACTGTATTACTTCTGTCCCCTCACACACTCAACCTCCCCCTTTGGACATCTCTCATATGGTACTTTTTTAGAAAGATTTATTTATTTATGGGGCACCTGGGTGGCTCAGTCATTAAGCTTCTGCCTTCGGCTCAGGTCATGACCCAGGGTCCTGGGATCGAGCCCCTCATTGGGCTCCCTGCTCAGTGGGAAGTCGGCTTCTCCCTCTCTCAATCCCCCTGCTTGTGTTCCCTCTCTCGCTGTCTCTCTCTCTGTCAAATAAATAAATAAAATCTTAAAAAAAAAGATTTACTTATTTATTTTACAGAGAGCACGCGTGGGTGCAGTGTGGGGGGGCGGGGTCAGAGGGGAAAGGGAAGGGACTAGCAGACACCCCACTCAGTGCTGCCCAACCCGGGCTGGAACAGGACCTGGAGTTCATGACCTGAACCAAAATCAAGAGTCAGACACTTAACAGACTACACCACCCAGGCGCCCTGGTACTTTTTGATAATCAAAAATTTTTGAAAAAGTCCTATTAATAATTTTTTAGTAGCATTTTCTATGTCCCAATAAATCCTTACCTATTGCAAATTAACATAAATATTTTATTATGTTTTCTCTAGAAGTCTTATTGCTTTAGATTTTATATTTAAGTCTATTAATTATTCCAGCTTAATGTTTGTGCAGGGTGAAGATTAGGGATTGAGATACAATTTACTCCATATGGGTATCCAATTGTTCTAGCATTATTTGTAAAATAGGTTTCTTTACCCCATTGAATTGCTTGGCACCTCTGTTGAAAAACAATTGACCACACAAGTGTGGGCCTAATTCTGGACTCTTTATTCTATTCAATTAATTAGTTTGCCTTACATCAATATCTAATTCCCTTAATTACTATGGATTTATATGAAGTGTTGAAATCAGATATTACGGATCCTCCAACTTTGTTTTTATTTTTTTCAAAATTTTAGGTTACTCGATGTCTTCTTTATACTGTCTTTATATTCTATATATTTTCAAATCAACTAGTTGATTTCTACAAAATGACCTATTTGATTTTGATTGGGAAATATGATCAGTCTTCAGATCAATTTGGGGAGAATGACCTCTTAACAATATTGAGTATCCCAATCCATAAATCCGATATGTTTCCTCATTTTTTATTTGGGTCTTAAACTTCTCTTAGCAATGTTTTGTACATTTCAGTATATTGATCTATATGTTGTTAAGTTTAACCCTAAATATTTTTTTTTATTTTATGATGCGATTTTAGGTAACATTGTTTTAAATTCAGTTTTCCAATTGTTAATTACATTATGTAGATTTGCAATTGAATATTAATCGACCTTATAGTCTTTGATCTATCTAAATTCACTTATTAGTTTAGTAATTTTTTTGAAGATTCTTTTGAGTTTTCTACATCAACAATCATGTTGTTGAATAAAGAGAGCTTAATTTCTCCCTCTGCCTGCTGGCGGAACCTGGTGTTTTCCCATGTGACTCTCCATGGCATGTCATGCCCCTTTCTTGGGATCTACGACTATAACAAACTGTCTTTTCAGTGACAGGTGTCTCCTAATCTGTGGTCTTGTCATGTCCTAACTAACTAATAATAAAACTTACATTTTAAAATGCACACACACAAATCGCACATACATATATTAACACATTAACTTACATATTAACATTACCATCTGGATGATTTTTCTTCCAGTTATGGGTCATATTTTCATGCTTATTAACATTTTAAAAAATTTTTGAATGCTAGGAATTGTTGATGATATTTCTTGGTAATTCTGAATTTTATTATTTTTTTAGAGAGTTAGGTTTTATTTTATCAGGCAGTTAATTTACTGTTGGATCAGGGTGATCATAGCAAGGCTTGGTTTCTAGGCTTTATTGGGGTGGGTCTAATGGAATCCCTCCTGTAGGGCATGGACTTTGCTCCTAAGGAATGGTTTTTCTAGTGTTTTAGCTAAAGGATGATTATCTTAGTAAGGCTGCTTCACTCTGACTGGTGAAACTCTAATATTTCCCTGTGCTATGTGAGCTCTAAAATCTCCCTTCTGCTCACAGCCCTCAGCAGTCTTGAAGATTCTTGTGCACTGTATGTTCAACTTAGTATTTGGCCAAAGGTAGAGGGCGTACCTTATACTTAGATAGCTGCTGAGTCTTCTCCGTACAACTTTTTCCTCTGTTCTCCTGCTCCATAAATTCCAGCTGCCTCACTAGATTTGAAACTCTAGTCTCAGTTTTCTCTGAGTGCTGAGATCACTGCTACCTGTTTGGCTCTATTTCTCTGTACCAACATTTGGAATGTGGTCCCAGGCGAAAGCTCAGATAAATGTGATAGTCACCTTTTATGTCTATCTCTCTCAAGGGTCACAGGCCTGTAGTCTCTGTTTTTCAATTCATAAAAAAAAAAATGTTTCCTGTATTCTCATCCAATTTTGTAAGTATTACAGTAGGAGGTCAAACGTGATACCCTTTTCTCTGTTAAATCCAGAACCAGAAATATGCTAATATATGCTTTTTTTTTTTTTTGGAAAGATAAATTTTATGGTTGTTTTCTGCAAGAAGCAAATTGTAAACTTTTTAAAAATCTTTTCCCTGTTACTCATTCGGCTATGGTTTTAGAATTATCTTTCAATATTGTGCCAACTTCAAGTAACATCTGTGAAATTTTTGTTCTTTTTCTTATTTCAAATCTTCCATATATGCTGTAATTCTTCCACAAATTACTCCCTCACACAATGAATTTCTATATGAACTTGCTTTATTTCATGCATTCAGGTTTTTGAGACCTCAATTGTTCACTATATTATGATGAGCACATTAGGAACTATGTGGAGAAGTCATTATGATTTTAGTGCTTTCACAGAAGAACTGTGATGATAGAAACTTGCAGGGAAAAGCTTAATAAAGTATATTTTACAATTTATAATTTTATGAAGCTATAATAGGATTTATTGTAAAGTTCCATAGAATATGATTAATGCTAGTCTGCACAGACTCAATAATTATTTTGAGATAGATTTAGTTGATTTCTGAACAATTAATTGGTTCGGCATAGGATCTGTTTGATTTAATTGCTAATAGAGTCTAAAACAATTTGACCATATTTCAGAATAAGGAGATAAGGTTGATTATATGTAGATATGATCACAACGCATAGATCACTAAATTGAGAAATAGCTTCTCTAGTGTTTCAGGCCATCCTAGTAGTTAATTTGGGTCACCGTGTAGTCAATTCCATTGAATGACGGTTGCTCAGTAAACATGGATTGAACCCATACCCTACAGAAAGACTGAACTCAGAAATTTGAGAAAACAAGAAGATCAAGGTTACATTTAGTAGCTTTGTATTAACTTTCTAGGGCTTCCATATAAGATACCATAGACCGAATGGCTTAGACAACAAAGTTTTTCTTCTCACAGTTCCGGAGGCTGGAAGACCAATCAAGATACCAGCAGGTTTGGTTTCTCCTGAGGCCTCTCTCATCAGCTTGCAACCTTATTGCTGCATCCACACATGACCTCTTCTCTGTGCACACACATCCCTGGTGTCTCTCTCTCTCTTCTTCTAAGGACACTAGTCATGTTGAATTAGAGCTCCCCACTCGAAGACTCATTTAGCCTTAATCACCTCCTTAGAGACTCCGTTTCCAAATACAGTCACATGGGAGTTAGGGCTTCAACATATGCATTTTGAGGGGGACATAATTCAGTCTACAACAATAGCCACGTTATAGTATGAGCATATATAGGAGTACACATGTCAGGGAAATCATGCAAACAATGTGACTTCTGGTTTACCCAGGAACTGGACTTGGCAGTTGGAGGCTCTTCACCTCCTCCCTTATCCTTGGAATGTGGATTCTGCTTGCCTTTCCCACTCTCAGAGGCTGCTCCAATGACATAGTCTTGAGATAGTGATGTGGTCTTGAGAACGTATGTGACTGAACACAGTTAAGACCTCCATATAAACTTTTAAGATGTGGTGAGCAGTGCTGAGATCTATTTACTTGTTTTGTGGCCACCTAAGATATGCCTGGTATGTGAGTTCTCTTGCTTGTTAAACCTCCCACCTACCGGTCTGGAGTGATCTGCCTCTTTTTCCAGTCTCTCCCTGCTCTCTTCACTACGGTTGCCAAATTTGGATCACACCTGGGAAACTCCCTAGGAGCTTATGAACCAACAACACATTAAATAAATGTCAAAGAAAATACTAAGCTCTGAAATTTCTTCTCTTGAGTTTTGTAAACAAAATCGAAGGTATATTTGTAAAAAGGACATTGAAATCTCACCACCAGGTGACAATGATTTTAGGATCAAATGAGATAAAATAGAAAATATGTGAACATGCTTTGAAATTTATAACACATGATAGAACATAAGGTGTTAATTCATAAGGCATTCACACTCAGGCCTCCTATGTTGGCTTCTAACTTCCTCTCCAGAGATACACTCTCAGGCAAAGTTCTTAGTGTGAATCTAAGTTCATAATTTTTCTCCCTTAAAGATTATTTCTTAATCCATATTATTAGCTATAAGCTTTTGCCATCTGATGATGAGTTTGGGGGGCAGGAGAGCTTCCAAATTTACATCAATGTATTTTGTCTATTGATAAGTTTAGTCCATGTAGCAGAGACCTCAAGGGCAGCATGTGACCTAGAACCTCAAGGAGCAACAGCCAGCAAAGAGAACCCAGGTTTGGTTTTTTTTTTTTAGATTTTTTAAAAAAATTATTTGAGAGAGAGAGAGAGATCTAAATAGGATAAGGAAGGGAAGAGGGAGAGAGAGAGAGAGGGAAACTCAAGAAGCCTCCACGCTGAGCAAACAGGGTTTGATCCCATTATCCCCAAGATCATGACTTTAACTGAAATCAAGAGTCCGATGCTGAACTGACTGAGCCACCCAGGTGTCCCTGAGAACCCAGGTTTCCAGAGGCCCTGACTGTTAGAAAGGTGAGTCAGGAAATATAATGGAAAATAGGCAAATAAAGACCAATATGACATGTAAGTGTAAGTTATTTTGAATCCCACTCTGGAAAGGAACACTAAAATCTCTTTATTTTTCAGCACTAACTCATGCCTGAATATTTGCTCATGTAAATTTTAATCTTCTGCAAAGGTTACAACCCAGTCACCTACAGTTGCAATCTGGTCCATAGTCATGTCTGTCTGTCTAGGGTTTAAAACTCCTTTTATTTTCTCCTTATATTTTTGAATTTGGGGAATTTACCATATAAACTTCGATATCTGGATTCTCTTGAAAACTTGAGAATATCTGACCACACCACAGGCTCAAGCACCTGGAACTGAATGGTAGTCATACTTGAAAAGGACACACACTCTCCTGTTCATCATCATCCTGATTCTCCTTTCCCACTCATGCCTCTTCTCTGCCTCTGGTTTGTCATCTGAGGGGAGACTGACCCACCACTGTGAATATTCCTAGGCCCAAGGGGTGCCAAGGGTCAAGTATTTGAGAGGTAACTCCAGCACCTGTGTGTGCTCTGGGAAGTTCACACACCTGCAGGAGCTCCCTTGCAGAATGGGACAGAAAACATGGAGGACTGGTTGGGGTCAAAGATCTCCAATTGTGGTCTCCCCTCCCCCCAGGCCCATCAATGTTAAGGATGACCCCAATCCCCAAGCCTTGCCTACCTTTCTAACCTCCACTCCTGCCTTCCTGACCCACTAAACGCTGTGTTCTTTCTGTCCTTCAAGCAGACCCAACTTCCTACCTTTGTATACCCTGTTTCCGTTCCCTGGATTATACTTTCCCTGATTATTTCTGCGGCAGGCTCCTTCTAGCTATTCAAACTTGAGCCTAGAAATCACCTCCTTTCCTAGACCTTTTTTTTTTTTTTTAAAGATTCTATTTATTTATTTGACAGAGAGAGACAGCCAGCGAGAGAGGGAACACAAGCAGGGGGAGTGGGAGAGGAAGAAGCAGGCTCCTCCTAGTGGAGGAGCCTGATGTGGGGCTCGATCCCAGAACGCTGGGATCACGCCCTGAGCCGAAGGCAGACGCTTAACAACTGCGCCACCCAGGCGCCCCTCCTTTCCTAGACCTTAACCCCAGTCCTAATCATTTTCCTTCATTTTAATCCTGTTTTCCTTATATGGCATTTTATAACCTGCAATCATCTTTTAAAGGTATTCACCTATGTACTGTTCACCTCTTCCTACCAGAATACGAACTCCCTGAGAACAGAGTTTGTCCTGCCTACTGTGGTCTCCCCAGGACTTAGCATAGTAGTGCTCAATAATATTTGATTAGTGAATGATTGACTGAGTGACTGAGTGACTGAATATTTGCTGTCTCTGTGCAATGTTAAGATAACTACATGTACGGGTGCCTGGGTGGCTCAGTGGGTTAAGCATCTGCCTTCAGCTCAGGTCATGATCTCAGGATCCTGATAGCGAGTCCCTCATCGGGCTCCCAGTTCAAGGGGGAGTCTGCTTCTCCCTCTGTCTCTCCAAACCCCCCAACCCCACTGGTACTCTCTCTCTCTGTCTTTCTTTCTCAAATAAATAAATAAAATCTTTTTTTTAAAAAAGATAATGACATGTAAAGTTAAAAATAAAAGTTCATTGCCAGTGTTAATCAGGCTAAGTTAAGCTACAGTGACTCTCTGGTTTAAAACAAGGTTTTCTTGTCAACGGTGCTATATCACCACTGTGGGTTGTTGGGGGCTTGATCCTGTGTTGTCCTTATTCTGGGACCCAGATGAGCAGATCTTTCCCATTCTGGAGCAACAACAATCGCCATGGCACAGGGAAAGGGGGGAAGGTATCGAAGTATAAGCTGGCTCTTAAAAAGTCTACCTGGAAGTACCATCTGTCAGCTTGGCTCAGATTTCATTGGTCAGAGCAAGTCCTAGGACTGTGCCTGACTTTAAAGGGGTTGCTTTGAAGGAGGATAAGAAACAGGTGGTGAACAGTCCCAACCAGGACCATACATCAACTTGACAGATTCTTTACCCCACTTTGCATAGGATATTTAGGATATTGTATTTATAGTATATTTTCCTTAGCATAGACACAGCCTAAGTTTGTGACACAAACTGGTCATTAGTATTATAAGAAAATATATTTTTTAACAAAATTGAATCTTATTAAAAGTAAAACCTGTTTTCCTACATATTTATTTTTCCATATTTTAGTTTAAAAAGATTTTTAAGTCTTTTAAAATTGGTCATAACTTTGCATCTGATTGTTTTACCCTTTTAAATGTGATTGCTTCTGACATATCCACTGATATGCTTAAAATAAAATGACAGAAAATCAAGTGGGTTATTTCCCTGCATACATATGCTTCCATAATGAAATTATTCCCGCTGAGAAAAACAAGTTTGCATTTTACAGTTGGTCACAATTGGTGAGAACAGAGGGTGTATACATCTTTAATGGAATGTTATTTCTCAAATCTTCTGACAAGTGCCGTGTCTTTCACTCTCTCCCACAATTAAGTCAGCAATCCTTGATTCCTAGCTTTCATTAAGGAATCACGTGATACACACCACATGGAAACAGCATCCTACAGATTGCTTTAATCTCTCACCTCTGGCTTCTTCTTTTTCTCTCTCTACCTGCCGCTTCCTAACTTCCAATTATCTCTTCATTGGATTCTGTGTAAACAATTTGGGTGCATACAAGAGATTTAGATAAATTTCATTAAAATTCCTGCATGGTTTGCAAACAAAAAGAATGAAATCAACGCTTAAAGTTGGCCCATTTGAGATCTCTGTTTTGCTGTGTTTATTATCCTTTTTTAAAATTTATGAAATAGTTTTTACCTATTTTTAAAGTTAACACAAGCCTTTGGGTCCATGTAAATAAGATTTTTTTTTGAAAGAAGAGTCTTTAATAAGTGTCTGTGTCATTGAAGGTTGGCTTGACGTGACAAACTGCCAAATGGTTCCAAGAAGCATCTTAATTCTTGTTTTTAATCAAACTATCAGAAGTGGCCTATTTTTATAAGGAATAGTCAGTAGAGCCCAGAACTATTTTTATTCTAAATAAGAAGTCAGAAGGATAGACCATAATGTCATAGTTGTCATAAAATGTTCAAAGGGAGGTAATTCCTCATAGTATTCTAAGGGATACTTTCTGTCCACGGCAAATCAAGTACTTGTAAGTATGCCTCAGGGATTTCTAGAGAACACTTTCCCATCTCTATAAAAAAGCAAGGAGGAAAGGATGATTAATATGTATTTAGCCTCCATATATGCTAATCACCATACTATATGCTTTACTTAACTCATCTCACTTAGTCCCTCGCCCAGCAAGCCATGAGATCTGGATTATTCTCATTTATCTTTTCTCTTTTGTTGAAGGGAGAAGTGCATCACAGCTCTGCAGGATCAGAAGCCAATGGAAGCCCATCTCACAGTTTTAGACTTAAGAAGGTAGGTGCCCGCAGTGGTGTCAAAACTGTTAGGACATTCACGCTTGTGCCACTGTCTTCAAATGTTAGATTAACAGAGGATTTCTGATATAATTTAAATTACTTTATCATGTATAAGTTCCACGGTGGTTGTATACAATTGTAACCTGGTAAAGACAAATATTTATTATTCTACTACTGCATTCATTGATTTTTATTGATGCCACTTTAAAATCTTTACTTTAGAATATTTAAAAATATTGAAAATACAGTAAAGAAACAATATCAGTTATGACCCTACCACAAGAAAGAACTGAGTTGCACATATTGATGTATTTGCTTCCAGTCTAATTTTATGTATGACATATAACATTGATGTTATGTTTATTTTAGTTTTTACAAAACATAGATTTTGCCATACATACAGTTTTATGCTTTCCTTTCTTTATTTAAAATTTCATAGTTAACATTTCTGTTTGACATTATTAATCATAATCAAAAATGTAATTTTAATAGCTATGTTTTTCTGTCTATGGATATGCAATGTAATACTAAATACAGTTTTTCCCCATTGTTTCAGAGACGCTATTGTGTGTGTGTGTGTGTGTGTGTGTGAGAGAGAGAGAGAGAGAGAGAGAGAGAGAAAGAGAAATGTATCTGTTCTCTGTTTCTCCAGGTTTTCTTCAGTTTCATTTCTGTAACAAGTCAGATTATCAAACCACATATTTTAATTCCCCATGAAGGTATCACTCCTGAATCATGGTTCAGTATTATCTCTGCAACAATGATTAAGAGTCTACATTAAAAAATAACAACATGAAAACATTGCTGTGTCCTTAGTAAAACTATCGCATCAAGGCATTATTCACTGCGTGGATGAGGCCCATGAAATACATTCGTGTTAGATATTGGGACTGAATAAGAGACTGCTTCACCCGAATCTCAAGGACGCTTTTTTTGACCAGTTAGTTGTGCTCGATGCATCTTCTTTCTCCCCTAGGCTATTAGGAAGCCGACCTAAATTTAGTGCTCAACTATAGAAAATATTTATAGTCTAGACCTGCACTGTCTAGTATGGTACCCACATGTGGCTATTTAGATTTAACTTAATGGAGATTAAATAAAGTTAAAAATTCCATCCCTTAGTCACACTAACCACATGCCTCTGTTGTTTACCATACTGAAAAGCACAGATACAGCATATATCCATCCTTATAGAAAGTTCTATCAGATAGTACTGGTCTCGATTATGGATCAAATTATACACTTAGAGCACGCCACACAGCTCAGTATTTAATGTTAACTTATACTGTCTAGATGATTCGCTACGTATTATTGCATGCTGCCTTCTATTGCTTTCAGAATTAGGTAAGGACAAATAATGCCATTACATCTGTCCTTTCAGAATATATTAGCCTCCCAACCTAAGTTCTTATGATGTTGATGTTGACATCCAACCATTAGGATGACCGGATAGGTTATTGGGCTTACAAAGGGGATTTAAAAATTTTAATTATATCGAGGTGTTTTAGATTTATCTGATCACATTTGTACGGGTCCCTGTCCACATATATTACTATGACCCTCCCGTCCTTACCCCCACCACTCAGTTTCATTTTCTACATCATCTGTAGTAAATACATGAGTGCAGGCTCTACCGAGGACCATTAGGATAGTGCTGGAAATGACGAAGGTGCAGCGGTGCTGCCATGTGGCCTGTGTCATCACCAATAGTGGGCGTCACTGTAGGGAGGTGACCACCAGAAAGAGCTTCAGGGGAAAGCAGTGTCCGTTCTGGTTGGAGAACATGGAATGCTTTATATATCATGGGGGACATTTATGAAAATCTGAAAGCAACATTCATATTTCAGAATTTAAAATTACTCTTACATATAGTTTCTACTGATTTGAGATGGCTCTCCAATAAACAAATCGATAGTACATCTTCTTTAGGGCTGGTGGTGGCACTTTGAAAATGCGTGGGTATAAATAAAGCAAACATACATTTCCTAGGTCTGACCATGTAGTCACAGAATACGTAGCCATAAATCAGCATGGGCCACTTTAATTTCCTTCCTTGCCTACATAATCAAAACATGAAGCTCTCTTTTCTTTAACACATAATTCTCCTCAATCATTACATAAATTGCCGTATTTCTTTATAACAAAGTAAATGCCTGGGTCCAGCTATGATTTACAGATTGTGTAAATTATTAGCCATATGGTTGTTATATGCCATTCTGCTTATAAAATATGTATTTTAAGTAAATACATCTATGACTACAAGAGAGAGTTATTCATTACTATTTAGATGTTTTAAATATCTTCTCTATCATAAGGGCAAGCACTTCCAGCTGGGTTATATTATTTATCCCAAAGACATTTTTTTTGTTATGGTTTTATCATTACAACCTATAAAAGTGGATAAGGGTGGGCCTCCGTAAGGATAACTTCCTACCATAGCTATCATTTACTATGAAAGAATCTTACTGTTTTTTTGTTGCCACTTCTCACTTCCAACAAAGTGTCATTTGACTGACTTATTCATTTCTTATACTTCCTGGGTGTTAAGATGCCTTTGGTTATCACCACCAATATTCCTCCTCCTTCTCCTCCTCCTCCTCATCTTTGTTAATAATAATCTTCATGAGGGTTGAGAAGGGATCGATTTCAAGAGTATACGGACTCTGAGCAACAAACTGAGGGCTTCAGAGGGGAGGGGGGTGGGGGAATGGGATAGGCCGGTGATGGGTAGTAAGGAGGGCACATATTGCATGGTGCACTGGGTGTTATATGCAGCTAATGAATCATCGAACTTTACATAAAAAACCAGGATGTACTGTATGGTGACTAACATAATAAAAAAATATTATTATAATAAATAAAAAAAAGAGTAACGTTGATTGCTAATGACATGGCCAATCCATTCTTTAGTTATGAGCTGGCACCAGAATTTTTCTGAGGGATAGAGGTGTCTTGGTTGGTAAACTACTTTGTTGAAGACTTTGAATTGTTGCTTGACAATCCAGTACATATGGGTCTTAGAAGGCACCAAACCTGGAGTGGACTGTGTGTGTGTGTGTGTGTGTGTGTGTGTGTGTGTGTTGGGGGTTGGGCATGGAGGGCTGATGAAGCTCTGCATACAGACAAAAAAAGAGAATTTGGAACTTGGGGTGGGACAGTCCTGGGGACAGCGAAGAAGCAGGAGAAGATGCTGAGAAAGGAATATCAAATGGGAATGGCCGAGGGCTTCCAGTTTGACTTCTTCATATCTCCCCAAAATCTTTGGCAAATTCTTCATGCTCTCAAAAATCCTAGTGGGAGGAAATATTTTTTGTGGAAATTGGTGGAGAGGCCAAAGAGATTTTCGTGGTCATCGGTAGACGCTGGGTACAACAGAATAAGGCCTAGCGATGTAAGGCCATGGTTAGGGGAGTTGTGGAGCATCAGCCTAAGAATCAGTCATGTTGATACCAATGATCTAATCCTTTCATTTCATGAATACACCAGTCAGTTTGTTTAGCCACGCCCCTACGGAGAGAACTCAGTCCTTGCCAGTATTTCTCCAGTATAATCAATGCTGCAAGGGACACATGTCTCCTTGACCACACAGAGCTTCTCTAAAGAATGTACCTAGAAGTGCCAGTTTTGGTTCTTGGGAGATTTATGAGATATTCTCAAATCGCCCTCCAAAGTAGGAGTACATGGCATGTTCCAACACACAGTATAAATGTATGTTTTGATTTTCAAGGTATGGAAGGTCTCCTTTACCCTCCTTTTTGTGAACAAATGACATTATCATTCTGATTGGGTATGGAATGCTACCTTATTGTTTTATGTATACCTCTACTTATTTTTATTTTTTGGCTGGTTACTGGTGAGATTGGGCAACCTTTAAAAAATGCATTGGTCATTAAGGTTTCTCTTCTGTGTATTGCCTCAGGTGTTCTTTGGCAGGCACTATGAATCATCTCCTTCCTATCCATTTTCACTTCTTTACCAATAAACTCTGATTGAGATCTCAACATATCCAGTTAAGCTTATTTTTTTAATTTTCCTGTGAGGCTGGAGATGGTCATGTTACCTCACTTTGGCCAATGAGAGGTAAGTGAAAGTCACTGAGCCTTCCAGACAAACTTTTTAAAAGATGTATCTTTGACATTTTGTTTCCTGGAACTTCTCTACTGTGTTTGTCTGGAACACAGACTATACTTGGAGAAGGGGAAGTAGCCTGTGATATGTGAGAAGTAAGTTTTATGAACAATAAAGGAGCTGAGTCCTTGATGATTTCTTCAGGTGGCTGTGCCCACCCAGATGACCTCCCTCTTGACCTCTGGTTTTGTGAGGAAAACCAGCATATATTGGCTTAAACCTCTCTAAATTTCTACAATAAGTAGCAGAATTCCATCTCATTAAAATAACATTTTCCCATTTTTAATTGGTTTTTTCCTCATTGATTTCCAAGAGGTTTTTGTTTTGTTTTGTTTTTTCATATATTCTAGATATAAATCCATCGTCATACGTCTGCCAAAAACACCTTCTCCCAAAGATAGTGATTTTGTTCTGGCTCTTTCTCAAACTTTATCATGGATTCTAGAAAAATCACTTTCCCCTTCCAAGTTACAGGGCCATCTTCTGTAAAATGAAGAATAGAGAGTATCTAGGGATTTGTCTAGCCCTGATGTTCTGAATCTATGAATATGTGCTTATGAAACATATCTCTGTACAGCAGGACAGAGCAGTGTGGTCTTCCCCAGTCCTTCATCTTGATAAAGCCCTTTGTATCTTGCCAGATAGATCACACAATCCAGACTGATTACTTAAGAGAGCTTTCTGGTTAGCTTTAGAACGATCTATTTTTTTGAGCATATACAGAAATACTCTTATAGACTTAGAGTTGATAATTTTCTTATGCTACCTATGGAAAAAAATGGGAAAACTATAAAAACCAATATTATAATATTTCAGCCTATCTCCGGTTAAACTAAATAAACAAACGTTGTCAACAAAATTTGAAAATAGCGTATTCCATTGATAAGTAATAAAAGAAAATGGTGAGTAATTTCTTATGTATTTCATCAGTACTCATTAAACTATCATAATGGGGAAATTTATTGAAGTGATAGCTTGCTAGCTGTCAAGTTTGGATTTTATTTAAAACCATATTGTCTGCGGAGAAATCTTGAAAGACAAACCAACAACAACAAAATAGCAAAACACAGCAAGTAGATAGATCATATTGAATGTTTTTTTCAAGACGGCCTGTTTTCCATGATTATTATGAAGAAAAAATGTTGATTTTTAAGCTGGGGAATACTTCCCCCTAAATTTCATTTTTCCCCCTTTGTGCTTGCATAAAAGCTGAGGCAGAAAGGATCGTGACACATAGTTGGGATGAAACTAAGAGAACACCTTTGGATGGAGTCAATTCTGTCTTGGACATTAGCCTAAAAATGCCTGCCCTGACGTGAGTATTTGGTCTGTCAAAGCACTTTACGCTACTCATTCCTCAGGACTGTGCTGTGGACGAGGGGGGATCCTGCCAAGCTGTCTAGAGCTATGACTCTGAGGTTGGTCATATTTATGTGAGAACCTGCCACATAAATCTACGCACCTGATTCAAGCAAATGGTACGTGTGACTAATGAAGTCTTGAATTCACTAAGGGAGGAAAAATGACAACAAGAAAACTAAGCTTGTTAATTATTCCTGTTCTTCCCTTACAGCTCTGCTTATGAAAAATCTTCTAAGAAGTGCCTGCTTGATCTCATCCTTCAATCCTGGAGTCGTTAACGTTCCTTTTTGGTAACAAGATTTCCTCTGGACCCTAAAGTTTTCTGGAGCCTAATTAAGGAATCGCTAATATTGTTACTAACTGAGCTGGATGAGCAGCTCTTGATTTTCAAAGGATGACTTGAGCCTTCCCCCCTTCCCACCCCCTTGAAATATAAAGCCTTCTTTAGTAGACTGCAGACCCTGCCCCTGCCTTCTCCCTAGTGGTGGCAATGCTGCCCCTGAAGGCACGCACCAACTTGGCCCCGCCCCCCCAGTGCCACCCATGAACAACAGCCATATGACCAAGACACCCCTCGGATATCTTATCTCTCCACCGTGGCCACTTGAGTCTGGATTTCATACACTTACAATGCTCTCCTGCTGCTAGGAAAATGGCTTTTCTTATCTAGGCACACCTCAGTTCTTTGTTTTGATGAGAGGCAGCAGTAGGTTGAAGAGACTTGATGTTTATTTGTGTCTCTGATAATGCAGTAAAATGCACAGCCCCTGCTTGCTCGCCCACCACATCCTTCCAGAAATCTTTCATTCTCTCCCCATTCTTCCTCTTGTCTATCAAATATGCATGTATTTATCTGAACTACAGTTTTGGCCAGGGCTCAATGATTTCTTCTTCTTTGTGTGTTTTGGTTTGTCTAGTAGAGTAGTGATGATTTCCATACTGGTTCATACGAGGTCTTTGAATGAGGTTTTTTTTTTTTATATAATAATATTTTTTTATTATATTATGTTAGTCACCATACAGTACATCCTTGGTTTCCGATATAAAGTTCGATGATTCATTAGTTGTGCATAACACCCAGTGCACCATGAAATACGTGCCCTCCTTACTACCCATCACCAGTCTATCCCATTCCCCCACCCCCCTCCCCTCTGAGGCCCTCAGTTTGTTTCTCAGAGTCCATAGTCTCTCATGCTTCATTCCCCCTTCTGATTACCACCCTTTCTTTATCCCTTTCTTCCCCTACTGATCATCCTAGTTCTTATGTTCCATAGATGAGAGAAATCATATGATAATTGTCTTTTGAAGATAATAATTCCTTTTTCTTTAGGAGTGGTGCAACAGACACTACTGATGCCCTCTATTCTGGAACCACCTGAGTTTACAAGGATTGCTGGTGGATTGCTCTCAGTCCACTGGAAACTTTTTTTTTTTGATGTAAGTTCTGAGATGACATCTCACTTGATAAAAACCGAATAAAGCAACACACACACACACACACAAACACACAACTGCTTCATCAACTTTGTTGGAATAATTTGTTGAGTAATTAATCCTTTCATTCTTTCTCCGTAAATTAACAACTTATTGATGTCAGATTTGGTTTCCACATTATCTATTCTGTTCACTTATTACAAAAACAAAACAAAACAAAACAAAACAAAACAAAACAAAACATAATATAACCCGGAAATGTCTCCTATTCAAGCAAGACAATGAGACAAATGGAGTTTTTTGTCCACATGGGAAGTACGTTGTCTTCCATTTGTCCATCATTCAACTTATGCACCAAAAGAACGTGTTTCCATCATAGTATTTTTACTGTCAGTTTTTATATCTGGTAAGATGTTCAAATTCTTAATCTTTATTCAAATGATCCTAAATATCCTTTCCTGTTGATTTTTAAATATGCACTTAGAATAGTTTTGCTTTCAGAACCATCACAACAGGATATTACTGAGAACTAAGTTGAACCCATTGTATTAGAAAGAGTGATCACTTGTAAAGTTTTATCGTTTCATTCTGGTGCATGTAGGTATTTGTCTTCATTTATTTAAGTGTCTTAGTAAAATATATTAGTCAGAGTTCTCCAGAGAAAGAGAATCAATAGGATGTGTATATATGTAGAAAGAGATTTATTGTAAGGAATTGGTTCACAAGATTATGGAGGCTAGCAAGCCCAAATCTGCAGTGTTGGCCAGCAGGCCGAAGACCTGGGGGGCGTGGGGGGTGCTACGGTGCAGAGAAAGTCTGAAGGCAGTCTGTAGGAGAATTCTGTCTTACTCAGGACGACCAGTCTTTTTGTCCTCGTCAAGATTTCTTTTGATAGGATGAGGCCCACAGACATAATGAAGGGCAATCTTCTTACTCGAAGTTCACCAATTTCAATGTTAATCTCACCCAAACACATCCTCTAAATTGTCACATAAAATTAACCACCACAGTAAAGTTTTTCTAGTTTTCTTCAAATCTTGTGCATGATTTTAAAATTCATTTCTTTTTGTTTTATATTTTTGTCTGCTATTATAAATTGGGATTCCTTTCTCACATTATGTTTTTAAATAGGACATTCTGGCTTAAGTAATGTATATAAAACTTGTAGCAGAATGCTTGGCACATGGGAAGTGCTTAATGAAACCTCCTGGTAAGTACATTTATTTTGCATTTGGCACCTTAATACTCACGCACTAGTTTTAAAATGTTCTTTTGCAAGTCTTTTCTTTTACATTCATAAATATTATAATCTACAAATCATTTTACTTTTCACTCATCCTTTAAATAAACACATTATTTCCAACTCTTTACTTGTTGCTTTGGCTAGATACTCAAAAACAAATTTCAGTAATAGTAATTAGGGAAGGCACCTTAGTCTTATTTCCAAGAGTAAAAAACACCTCACATTGTCAAAATTTTCTTTTCCCCCTAAATTATCTTTGCTTCTTTAAGGACAGTATTTCTTTTTGTTTATCTTTGCCTTTTTTACATTCATATTTTTCCTATTGTCACGTAATCCTTAGTTGTCTTTTTTTAGGAATGTGGCAATAAAAATCTCCTTGGTAACTTTTGTAAATAGTTGAGGCTCTTTGATCGATGGACTTCATTGTAGAGTGATTGGGATGAGGAATTCTCACGATGTTATGGAATCCTTGAATGTCAGAAATTAGGGCCTTTCAATTTATCCAGCTTTCTGTTCTTTTTGATCACTTTGCTTAGAAACATTGGCCAGCCTTCTAGGAGTTTTGTATAAAGGGTACATGTGGAATTAACTGTGCAAATTTCAGATTCCTCCCTCTTGCTGTCAGTTTCATGTCTTGTTCCTTCCCTCCATTATACCTAGTGTTTCTGAGTCTCAAACCTTTCTGAGATTTTGGAGAGTAGAATGACAGTTTCTCACTGTATCTTTCTAATAAAAGTATTTTATTTTATTTTTTTTAAAGATTTTATTTATTTATTTGACAGAGAGAGAGACAGCCAGCGAGAGAGGGAACACAAGCAGGGGGAGTGGGAGAGGAAGAAGCAGGCTCACAGCGGAGGAGCCTGATGTGGGGCTCGATCCCATCACGCCGGGATCACGCCCTGAGCCGAAGGCAGACGCTTAACGGCTGTGCCACCCAGGCACCCCTCTAATAAAAGTATTTTAGGCTTTACATCCCTTTGCCTTGCTTCTTAGATGCCATTCTCCATTTCCATGATTTCATTCTTCTAGAAGTATTAATTTCTGGAAAAGCCTCTTTTGCATTTAAACTTCCTTTAAAAATTGGTTTCATTTCAATATGGTCTCAGGAGGTAAGGCAATAAATCATAAGGAACCAGGACTATCATGTTAATTGCTTTTTTTTTTAATTGAGCATTGTTAGTTGCCTATTTAAGAGAGAATCTTTAAAGATGTGACAATGTTCTTTTGTTCCTAATTTTCTGAAAGTTTTTAAAATTAGAAATGTCAACATCTTTTGGAAAATCTTTTGAAATATCTTGTTTTAGGATTTTTTTCATACTAATGTGATATACCAAATCATTAGATTTCCTTCCTCATTTTCTTAAACTCTTCAGATCTAATTGAGTATTTGCTATGCTCTAGATACTTCTTAGGGAATACAAAAGTAAGTAGGAGACATCCAAGACTATCATAAAGCTCCTAATATAATTGAGAACCTGTTTCAACAACAAAGTTATAATGAAACAAGTGGAAAATAGATGTACAGGGAAAATGGGATCACAAGAAGCAGCAATTAATTAAAACTGAGAATAATAGGGCTTTTACAGAGCTGTTGCTATTAGAGTTAGAATTTGAAGGCTGAAAATGCATTTTCCATGCTAGTAGTGGAGAGCAATGATGGACTTGCAGTGCTATTCTTGGTTAAAGGAACAGCAAACAAAAAATAGAAGTGTGGGGAAAAAAAGTATGATCCATGGAAAATAGCAAATAACCTTCTCTAGTTATTTTCTAAGATGTATGGAAGAGGAGATGTATTACAACGTTGAATTGGGGTCAGGCAATGAAAGCCTTGAAAGATTTTTGTCTTTATACCGTTGGCACAGACATTTAGACTTATCAAATAGTTTAAAAAATAGTAACATGATCAAAACTCTGGTTTACAAAGATAAACCTAGGGAAAGTGTAAAGGATGGGTTGACAAAGTAACAGATCAGAGGCAGGGGCCTGTTTAAAGTCATTGTAAGAGTTCAGAAAGAGATTAAAGAGTCCAAACTAAGGCATCAGATGCAGTAATTGGAGGAAAGGAATAGATAGGAGAGTCACTTTGAATGTACAATTGATAGAAATCATAAACTGATTGGATATAAGGATTGAGAAAAATGTAGAAACAAGGAACACATCAAGTTTTCTCACAGAGTAACTTGAAGAGGGCTGTAGAGTTATTCCCTGGGAAAGCAAACACAAGAAGTGAACAAGGTAATCCAGGAAAGGTCATAGGGTGTTTATGGCAAATATAATGTCAGGAAGTTCCACTGAAAGCTTCTGCGCTCACAAGAAGAAAAACCTTGCCTATTCTTCGGAATAGTCAAAAATTTTCCATGTGAAGTAGAGTTCTAGCTTCATTATACTGGTGCTCTGCCTAGGACGATCTAGAATTTGATACAGAATAATTGCGAGATTGACTTAGGCTATAGTGAGAAACCACATTGTAGACACATGAATAATGAATGTGATCAGAAACAGTGGCTCTCCAGCAAAGACGGCGAAGCCTGAAGATAAGATCTGTGTGTGCACACACACACACGCACACGCACATGCACACGTGTGTAGTGTGCATGTATGGTAGAAAAACTGAATTAATATGAATCTGGATGTTCTTCAACCCAAGACTGAAAGACATGGAATTGGCTTTGCCTTGGAATCACCACCGCTTTAAAATGATGTTGAGATGCAACTGTGTCTGATTCTGCAAGTTAGGTTTGTACTAAGCAAAGGCAACCCAAGCTTCTTTCTTCCATCCATTCACAGCAGACACATCTCTGGATGTTTTTTTTTTTTTTTAAAGATTTTATTTATTTATTTATTTATTTATTTATTTATTTATTTATTTATTTATTTATTTGAGGGAGGGTACAGCAGAGGAGGGAGAGGGACAAGCAGACTCCGTGCTGAGCGCAGAGCCTGACGTGGGGCTCTCTCTCATGACCCTGAGATCATAGCCTGATGTAACGCTTGATCTCACGGCCCTGAGATCATGACCTGAGCCAAAATCAACAGTCAGATGCTTAACCAACTGGCGCCCCTCTTTCGGTGCTTTAATAATGATTACAGATCAGTCCACTGTTCTGACTCCCACTGGGCTACTACAGAGTGACCCTCCCTGGCTGACCCTGGTCAGTAGAACAGAGAAACTCCCCAAGCAATAGCAGGCTGCCCTGTCAAATTAACAGCTGGTTCTTCCTAGAGGCATTGCTGCCTGGTAAAATGAGGGCAAGTGAGGCTCCTCTTGTGACTGGAATTTTTGTAGAAGTTGAGCTTTGCCCCTCCGATTCCTAAAAACCCTACTTTCTGAGGGCAGTAATGTGGCTCTTTGAGAAAATAAACAAGGGCAGGAATGCATTCTTTCCAGAAAGAAGAATTTCTAACTCTCTGTACCACTTTAAGTAACTGTTTTCACCAAATGATCCATTCACCCTATCTAGATTGAGCTAACATAACTGCAGCCATAATTTGCTAATTTCCCTTTATTGAATTCATGACCAGAATGACCACCCCCTTTCCCTAGAAACCCTCAAGCCACATGTTGTTCTTTATATATATCAACTTTCCTTTCTTCTACCTTCCATCCACTACTCTTCTTGAAATTTTCAATCTCTAATTAGATTAATTAGTGAAGAATTTCCTTGATGTTAATTTTATAACCACACTATAACTTTGTTTAAACATTCTTGTGCAATATAATTCCCCTTGGGTCGTACAGTGGCCTAGAGAAGACCTGGAATAAAGAGATTCTGAGTGAGGATAACAACAGAATTTTACCAGTCAGTCCAAAGACTTATGGGTGAGAAGCTTCAGGAAATATTTGTGGTTACCCCTGTCATGTTAAGCAAAACCTGTGTTCTCCAGGGCTCTGTGATCTTTATGTGGTGACTATTAGGGCTGGACAGATGTTACCCAGCCACTTGGTGTTGAAGCCAGGGTTTTGAATGAGGCTCATCCCTCACTTAAGTCCTTGACAGACTTTAGATTAAGGTGTAGAGAACTAGTGTCCTAGTTGGAATGGCACCATGAGAAAATACCATGCTTGTTGTGGAACAGATCAGAGTTACCTTAAGGATATCCAATTTAATTTTTACCAGAGAGTAGTTTATATACTGGAAGAATAAGTCACTGTAATCTTTTATAATCCTTCACTTTTGTATATTACTCTTCAGTCCATAAATCTCTGCACAACCTGATCTCATTTAATCCTCCTATGACCCTAGGCTTTATTAAGCTCACTTTGCAGATGTAGAAGTTCAGAACCATGGAGATTAAAGCCACCTCCCCAGGTCTTCTTCTTCTCAAGTACTTTGTCCATTCAACCACAACTGCCATGTGATTAAGGACCAACAGAGTTGGCACAAGCCTCAAGTCTGGCTTCAAAACCAAAACCAAAAACACTTCATTATTAGACTAAGGAGCTCTTAGTGTTTCTTTAGAACTGGGCTGTGTGTTCCTTAGTCATGATGTTCCTGCACCATGCATACTCATTCTTTCCCTCCTTGCCTTAGTTAGAAACTACTCAGCCCTCCAGTCTCAGCTAGGTTGTTGGTATCTGTCAAAAGATTTCTCTGACTTTACTGATACCACCTCACTCTATAGTCTCCTAGTATGATGGATTTCTTTTCTGTGTGGTTATATGTTTAATGTGTATATCCCCTTGGAAGCCCCTGTATATCCATTGAGCAAGGGAAATGTATTTTTACTCACTGTTCTGTCCCAGTGCCCAGCACTTTTGAGCCCATAGTAAGTGCTCAATATATATTTGTTGAAAGGATGAATTAATAACTAAGTCTTACTTGAATAAGTTGACCTATTTGTGATAAAAGCACTAATTTTATAATCCAGAGCTAGAAATGTCTTTAAAGACTTTTTCCCCTACCAAGCACATTTTCTTATTGTGAAACAGACCATGAATCCAATTCCCCTGCTCCTTACACTATTCCATGGAAGTAAATGGAGCTACATAAAATTAGTTAAGTCAAGCAGAGGAGTATTTAAGATGTTTCTGTTTGAGCACATAAAACTAGTTTCATCCAGAATGAATTAATGAATCTATCAAACATGTCAAGTTTTTTTTTTTTCAAGAAGGTTAGCCAGAGAAAGAATCTCATACGAAGATCAAATTCATTTCCAAGTATACATTTCAGCTCAAGTTAAGGGTAAATGTATCTCAGCTGGCCCAAAACATAAATGTCAACTTGTGAAGCATTTATATGACATGCATAAACTTCTCTCATGAGGATGCTAAATTATGAAATGACAATCTGATTTTTCAATTTTGTCTTCAAGGCTAATGCTGTAACAGAAACGCACACATTTATTGTTATTTACATTATCTGTCACAAAGTAGTTTGAGTGGTGAGACTGAAAGTCTTACCATGGTCCATTCTTTTGATAATGCTATTCAAAGAGAACCAGTTCTAGTCCCACTCTGCAGACAGAATGAATGAGGCAGAGAACATTGATGAATGAGATGAGCTCAAAAAACGTTTCTTGTGAAATGACTTTCTTGCATTGACCTGTGATAGGCTTTTCTGTGAAATTCTATCCCCATGAAAGGGTGGATTTGCAGTGACAGATTCCTTGTGGGATCGGGGAAGAGCTATAGGAAGTGGCATAGAGATTGCTGCATGCAAGCCCCATGGCTCTAGCATAGGCAGCCTCACAGGCAGGGGAGAACTAGAATTTGGGGGAGCTGGGTTCCAGTTCTGGTCTGCAGCAGATTTCTGCCTGAGCATTCGAAAATTACTTTACTACTCTCAGTCTCAGTTTTTACATCTGTAAAACGAGGAGAATAAATTCTGAGTGATTCCAAATGTGAATTTGTGGCTGGGTTGCATCAGGATGATCTGGGACTCTAAAATGCAGGCTCCTGGATCTTATCCAAGACTTAACAAATCAGAACCTTTGAGAGAGGAGTCAGAACCTGGGAATCCATACTTTTAATAGCTCCACAGATGATTCTTAGAAATTAATGAAATACAGATGGAATACTTTCAGCCACGATTATAAGCTTTGGCTCCCACATTCAGCAACCTAATCACAATCCATGTCCCCAGGGCAGCAACAGGGAGAGCTGGAGGTATCCCTGGGTTTGATACAACACAACTGCTCATCAGGATGTACTGCCTGGATTTTCTAGACGATGTATGATTTGAAGAATACTGGCATATACTGTTATTAGTCTTTTCAAGGTCCATAAATTCCACCAAGTGGAGATGGGACATAATTCTGCCAACAAGGGTAACCCGTGGAAAGCTTCTAAGGAGAGGACCACCACGAGTAACTTGAATCTTAGGAGGTTATCTCTTGCAGCATGCTGGTCAACCAGTTGGAGGGAAGAGGGGCTAGAGGCTGTTGCTGCTGTCCAGATAAACAGGTGATAAGCACCAGAACCAGGGCAGGGACCTACTATGTAAAGTGAGCCAGAGTCTGTTAAACAAAAACTATTGCCATTAGAAGGAATGTTGGTCCTTCGGAGGCACCGTTTGTTTTCTACATATCTTTATAGTCTTCTATACCACTGGGTTTCTCATTTATACATTTAAGGAAATAGGTGGTCTTTTAATATACCTAGATGTGGTGTGTGCCTGTACATGTGTTTAAGCAGTTTTAGTGGTGTTTTGGGAAGAAGAATCCAGAACTGCTAGGAATTCTAATGGGGATTTAGGATTGGAAAAGTGACACTTTGAAGACTTGTATTTCTTCCATTTAAACGACAGATTCATGGTTAAGACATACTTTTCAGCATACTGTGTATAATTAGCTTTGTTTCCTCTGACAAGCTTTAAATATAGAACCAAGATAATGCTTTTTAGTTAATACTTTTAGGCACAGCATTTAAAAAAATCAAAATAATTTTCAATTTAAAATCTTTAAAATTACCAAGCTTCAAGAGGCTAGAACTTTTAAAAGCCAATTAGTGTTTGGATATTTAGCTCAATGTGGTTTTTTGTCTCTTTGTACCCTTAACTGATAGCTTCTGATTAAAAAAAAAAGAAGAAGAAGAGTATATGGGCTGACACTAATCTGCATATTTTTATCTCAATTTATTCTCCCAAAATCTTGTTTTAAAAAATTAGTGAATAGTGGAAATCTCTGTAAGATGGCTTTAGTCTAAGCTACTTGGCCACCAAGATGCTAGTTCAAGACCTGAGGACAGTTGGTATTTACGATTATACTTTTTGTAGGCAATAGAATCCCAGCTATGGTTCCTTAAAAGGGTTCCAGAGGGTAGCCTTTTAGGGAGTATTGCTCACTCTGTTAGATTGTCAATCAGAGAACCTCCTGCTTTACTCTTTGGTTCCGTGGCCATTTATTGAGATACCATTGTGAACTCACTTCTATACCCAGTGCTCTCAGACAAAGATCTGTGAGCTGCTTGGAAACACAAAGCCAAGAGCAGGCTTCATTTGAAATTTCCTAGTTGAAACGTGTGGTACATTACAGGTCACCTTGCAGGTCGTGAGCATTCGGATCGCCAGCACTGTGACCTCGCTGTGCAGAAGAGAGCTGCTACAGGAAGGAAACTGACAAATGAGCAGCATGGATCCCACATTCTGCTAAAATCAAATAGGACCTTTCCCCTTTGTTGGATGCCTTAATACACGAGAAATAAGCCAGCAGGATGCCCACGTCTGAGTTACTCATCCATTTCACCCGGCTCAAAGAGAACCAGTTCTCATCACTTTTATTCAACAAGAAAAATTCCACCACAAGGCAGCTCATTTTTCCAAGAGAAAGTAAAATCTTACATAACTTAAGGGACTAAAAAGTAAAGTTTTTAATGCATTTTAATGAAGGATTTCTCTTTAAAAACCCTTGGGTTTTTTTTTTTGTTTGTTTGTTTGTTTGTTTGCCAGAACGTGCCCCAGTATAGGAAAAAATAATCTGGACCATGGCATCAAACAGACCTCAGTTTTAATCCCTAATCTACCACTTATGAGCTTCTGACTTTTCACATTACTTATGTTCTGACCTTCAATTTCCTCATTTATGAAATAGAGATAATGATAGTACCTCACAGGGCTATTCTGAGGATTAAATGAAGACGCTACCATGCTTAGGTTGTGTAAGCCTGTGAGTACCCCCTAACAAATCCCCAAATTGTCTCAGAAACAGGTGTGTGTGTGTGTGTGTGTGTGTATGAACTTTTTGTAGTAGGGAAAGTATGAGTTGGGCAGTTGAAGACCTGGTTGTATGCTGTCTCCACCTCTTTCTCTTCAAATGACTTTTTTTTTTTTTTAAAGATTTTATTTATTTATTTGGCAGAGAGAGAGACAGCCAGCGAGAGAGGGAACACAAGCAGGGGGAGTGGGAGAGGAAGAAGCAGGCTCCCAGCGGATGTGGGGCTCGATCCCAGAACGCCGGGATCACACCCTGAGCCGAAGGCAGACGCGTAACGACTGTGCCACCCAGGCGCCCCTCTTCAGATGACTTTCAGCAGAATTTTTATATTCATCTCTTTCTCTCTGAGCCAGTTTCCTTATTAAAATGGACATAATACCTTCTACCCCAAGTGGATGCTATGATGACTAGTTCAGAGAATCTATGTAGAGTACCTGGAACATGGCAGCTACTCTGAGAAGCTAGTTTCCTTCCTCTTTTCCCTTTAGGCCTTTGAATAGAGAGAGAAAGGGAGAATAGTAGTTTAAATGCAGTATGTTTCATGCTTACAAAATTATTCCCTGATCATACCAATGATGATTATATTGAATGTCCATTGATTATTTGGACTGAATAGTTAAAGCACTTAGATGTACTGCCTCATGTAATCCTCACTTCATCCCTTTTTGAGAGATACTGTCATTATTCCCATTGAGAGATAGAGAGGCTCAGAGATTAGGTGACCCACCTAATATCAAACATGGCTCTCTTGGGTTCCAAAATCAATGTGTTCAATCACTGGCCCTTCTACTTCCCTAACCAAGTATATTTGTCCCTTCATCATGAGTACCCTTGGTTTTTCACTCTTATGACTCTCTGGATTTAGATCAGGAGGAATACTAACCTATAAAATATAGACAGACTTAACCTACATTGTCTTTAGACTTGCTCTAGTCAAGGAGATATCATTTTTCAGCCTGAGTATTTGATTGTTGCTTATGTAAGTACATAATTGAGATGCACTTAGGAAAAAAAAAAAAGACAGAATTGCACCCTCATTTGCTTTGCAGTAAAGGTATATGGTTTGAAGTAACCTTACCCTTAAATGATTAGAAAGCTTGTGTGACTAATAAGAATATTGTCCCTTAAGGAAAGTGTAACATCTTATGAATACAAGAGCACTCAATTAGAGTTTTAAATTAGAATGTAATTATATGTTTGGGCTTCTTTCTTTTTCTCTTTCTTTCTTTCTTTCTTTCTTTCTTTCTTTCTTTCTTCTTTCTCTTTCTCTTTAGGAAGAGAAGGAGAGAGCTTTTAATCTTTTAGGTGGACTTGTTTTGGTGGAAATACAATTTAGGAAGTGCTTAAATTTAAGAAGTTGCTCTGCATCTTGCTTAATTTTGGACCTAGTCCAATCCCTGAAGGACTAAGAACATATAAGTTTGCTTATACCTGGCTTTTTAAATAACTGTGTTTTATAATTCAAAACAGGGATGAGCTGTTGATATGGATTATTGCACTCAGTAAAACAAAATTGTCAATATGCTTAGATATGCAAGGCATGTAATCAGGCATGTCGGGAAATAGCCCATTCAACCTCTGAAACAAAGGATTTGCCTTTGAGACCATGATGGTAGAAAAACAACCACGCTCTTTATTTAGGAAATAAACTGGAATATGGATAGTTGTCTTAACATGGAACCAAGAGTACCCTTTGTCCCCAAACACTCTCTTTTATAGAGAAGAACAACATGGATGGTACAGAACAATGGGGCTGTCTGTCAATGCATTTGTTTTGAAGTTCTCCATTCTACTACTTGGAATGGCATGAAAACTACTTGGGGTCAGATCCTGTGAACAGTGATGCAAGTCTTAGCATATTTCAACAACAATTTAGTCTGAAGAGGACATGAATAGCCATTTGTTCAACTTGGACTAATTCTCTCCTTTTGGTAAGTCTCCTTTCCCATGACAGAGGTTATTTGCTGGCTCTATTCTATCATTTGACTTTAGATGCTTTCTGATAAGAACACTAGTAAAAGCTAGCAGTTGGATTTGGCAATGTTCGGGTATGGTTGCCAATACTTTAATTTGTTTCAATCTAATGCTATTAGTATTATCAGGGTAGGTCTTGTTTCTCCATACTATGGATGATTGAAGAGATAACGTGACTTTTGACCCCATAGCTGTTATGTGGTAGAAGAGGGATTTACCTACCTGTACTCTTGATCGCACAGGTGTACTCACTCATTAAGAAAGGTGGAGCCTTGCACACTCTGCCAATCTTCCTAGGAGTCAGACCCATTGTCAATCTCTAGGTGAGGTTTTCTAAAGCTAGTCACGCCAACATGTATTTGGTTAGGATAAGTTTCCTGGGATCCTAAATAAGTTTAAAAAAACGTTAGAGGACCCACCCAGTACCCAACTCTCTACATGTACTTGTAAGAAATGGAGGTCCAGGAAAGCAACAAACAAATATACCACCACTACCACCAATAAAAACTTCGCCTAGATTGACTCAGGGAGTTAGCGGTAGAACTGAAATTAAGGCTCACTCCTTTCTGCTGCCTTTAAAACACTCTGCCTCCATATTCTTAGTGATATATTCATATCTTACTGGTTTCTAAGGACACATCAAAGAATTTTCCAGATAAGGAAAGAAATCACATTTCACAAGGCTGTTTTTTTTTTCTTTAAAAACTACATAGGGATTTAAAAAATCCTTGTTGAGAAAATAATTATAGATGGAAACACAAATAACTGGGATGCTATTTAGAGACATCTGAAACCATAGTGGGAGGCTGAAAGTAACAGAATAAACAAGTCACTAAATACAGGAGCTAAAAATGGTATTTAAAATCATACTGTTCAATGTTTTCCAAGAAATGACAAACATAATGCCCAGGTGGTGCAATGATTAGGGGATGCATGTGACTATTTTTGAAGAAATAAACACAATTTTAATATTTATTTTAATGGTATTAGCGTATGTACGCATATGTGCATATCCAAGTATGTATATTCATGTATCTGTATTTTTTGAACTCTTACTGTGTGCCAGGTACTGTCCTGGGAAATATGAGTGAAGGGGAAGAACACAGATTCCTGCCCTCAGGGAGCTGACATTGGAATGTAAGGATTGTCTGTACAGCTTCGAGGCTGTTTTAAGTTTGAAATCTTCTGGTGCTAAAACGCACCGGCTCTTCTTAGTGTTACCTTTAACTGTAAAAGCCAGGCTCTCTCCACAGGCATGAGTGGCTGCAGCCCTTAGCTAGGAAGAGAGAAAAAGCCTTTCAGCATAGCCCAGGTTCTATCACAATAGATGGGCCTCATTAGCCATTCTCGGTTTCCTAGATAATGCAGTCGTGGATGGCATCGTTTGGTCTAGTGAAGAATCGCCCAGGAGATTGTGTTGACATCTGAGATTTATTTTAATCCTTTTCTGCAGATTTTATAATGAGCATTGTAACAAAGTACGCCAAAGAATCATTACGTGTCTTATAAAATCTTAATAATACAAAGATTAGAAATGTTTTTCATGCACATGTTCAATTTGTTCAGAATCCACAGATCTCACTTGGCCGATTAGCACATAGACCCTGTGAAGGGACCTTGCCTTTAAGAGGTCATCACAATTCCTGAATTGTCATGCACATTTGTGTTGTGAGTATTGCTTTTGTTTACAGACTGTTACTGTCAAATTTTACATTTTGGACAAAGGAGATAGAGAATGTACATATACCTGTGCACAAGGGTTCTTTTATTCTCATGTATTCACTAATGTTCATTGATTGACTTCCTTAAGCATAGTATTAATTATAAAGAAGGTTTAAAAAAAATAAGGCTTTAAAAATGAAGAGGCTATCCTGATAACATGAACCACAAAAAGAAAAAAATGTTGAACATATCCTAGAATCTCCCAAGATTCTTATTATATTGTGTCAAGACTTCATTATTTTAATAGACACTGTTCTTATCTAGAGGAGAACTCTGATCCTTCTCCATCCAGTCCAGGGGGGTAATCAGGCTTTTGGCTCATGGGTTTCTCTTGTAAAATTTGCTTGGAAACCCTGTCCACCATCGGCTATGACAACCCCTGCACAAATCTTGTACTTCTTCAGACATTCAGGATTTTGTTTCCTAACATTAAGGTCACTAAAAATTTATATTAAGGGGCAGTGAGAGAAGCAAGTGCCTTAGGAATATGCCAGGTATAACGGGAACATAATGAATGAGAAGAAAAAGTGGTAGAACTGCACTGTCCAACATGGCAGCCCCTGGCCACATGTGGCTATTAAACACTTGAAATGTGGCTAGTCTGAATTGAGATGAATTGTAAGCATTAAATACACACTGGGTTTCAGAACCTGCATGAAAAAAAGGAATGTAAAATATCTCATACATTTTTTTTATTGATTACCTGTAGAAAAGATAATATTTTGGATATATTGTATCAAATAAAATAGATTATTAAAATTAATTTTATCTGCTTCTTTTAACTTTTCCAGAAAATTTTAAATTGCGCTTGTGGCTTTCATGTGGCTCAATTACATTCTGCTGGAAGCGCTGCTATGGGAGATGAGATATGAAAGGGGATAGAAGACCTATTTTTTAATGCTTTGTGGGCCATTGTAAGGACGTTTTCATTTGCTCTAAGTGAGAGGGAATCCATTAAAAGGTTTGAGCAGAAAATGGGCATACTCTGCCATTTTTATAACAGGATCACTCTGGCTACTCTTTTAAAGGCTGTAGGAGAACAAGGGCGAAATTAAGGAGATCCCTTGAGTGACATTGCAATAATCCGGGATAGGGATGTTCCTGGCTTGGGTAGCAGCATAGAAGGTGAGAAGTGGGTCAGATACAGAGGATTTTCTGATGTATTCAAAGTGGAATGTGAGAGAAAGAGAGAAACTGAGAATTAGTCCTCAGAGTGTTTGTCCTGAGAACATGCTAGGATTCAGTTGTCATTCACTGAGATGGAGAAGATGGGAGAGAGTGGATTTGGACAGATGCTCAAGCATTTAGTTCGGACATGTCCAGTTTGAGATGTGTGTTGGGCATCCAACTGGAAGATTAACAAGGCAGCTTGATGGAAGGGTCAGGTAGAGGTCTTGGCAAAAGATAAACTTTGGAGAACCTTCAATATAAAATTGTAATTAGTGCCATGAGAGTGGATGGTATTGCCAAGAGGTTGAGTAGAGATAAAGGAGAGAAGAGGCTGGAGGGCTGAGCGTGAGGGGGCTCCAAGTTCATGAACAGAATCGTAGATACAACTGCTCGGCAATATACTCTCTCACAGTCCCATCTGGGGCTCACTGGTGTAGTCTTATCCAGAAGGAGAGACACCGTTACAAATTTTAAAACTCCTGTTTATTTTGGGCTGGGTAGCTATAGCAGGAAGCGTGTTAATCAGTGTGAGGAAGTCATATTTAAAGTGTACTCCTCCATATACAGATATGAGTTATCATTTCAATAGATGAATTGCATTATAATTAACTCCTAAGGATGTTTTAATGTTAATGAATAATTTGAAATTCCAGTGATCCCAAAACCATAGTGTGCCATCAATTATCTCAAAAGCTACCCTCCCCTAATTTCTTAGTAAGATTTTTGATTTTATATCACTTAACTTTTTTTTTAATGTTGCACAGTGCTCTGAGATTCAAAGAAAATGAAAGGATCTTACAACTCTAAAATAGTGGGAATCACTGTGACATAGACTTTCTGAACACACATTATCAAGACATTTTCAGGAACTCTTGACCTTGTCTTCTAGAAAAGAGGCTTCTTATATGTTCACTTGCTGCTGCATTTTGAATCATCACTTCCGAGGTTTCTGAGTTTCTTTCTCGCTTCGAAACTGATCAATGTGTCTGTTTCTTAAAAGTGAAGATTCCACAAAGGGATGGGAAGTAGAAACTAAGACCAAAAGCAGAACAGTATTATCCTACTGCAGAATACTCAAGATATGATGGGGAAAATTAGCTTCTTCTCCGAGACATAGAAGCTGTGTGTTTTTATTTTTCTCTATTCTTCTAGCTAGAGAGTAGAGTGTGGGGAGGCTAAGAATCTAGGCTCTGGAGCTATACTGCTTGAGTTCAGATCAGGCTCTTCTACGCAGAAGTGATGCGAACGTGGGCAAAATTTTAATCTTCTCAGCACTTTAGGTTTCTCATATACACGATGGGAATAATATTAGTTCCTATATCATAGGGTTGTTAAACAGTAACTCAGTTAATTACAGTTAAATAGTAATAATGCCCAGCTAAGAACTCTATAAAGGATAGCTATTTTTATCTATCTATCCATCAATCAATCGATCTATCATCTATCAATCAATCATCTATCACACTTTCATACTCTAAAAGTGCTATCATCAAGAAGCATTTGTTCTTATTTTGCAGAAAGAAACCTATTTTAGTTTATTATTTATTTATATATTTATTTATGTATTTTTAAAGATTTATTTATTTTAGAGACAGAGAGAGAGTGGGGGAAGGAGGGAGAGAGAGAAAGAGAGAGTGAGGAGAAAGAGAATCCTGAAGCAGCCTCCCTACTGAGTGGGGAGGCTGAGATCCCAGGCCTCCAAGATCATGACCTGAGCTGAAATCAAGAGTTGACTGCTTAACCGACTGAGCCACCCAGGTACCCCCAAGAAAGCTATTTTAGACTGTAAGCCCCATCCTTCTAGGATTCCAGAAAGTTGAGGTGTTCTTAAATCCTAGATTTTGTAGTTTTCCCCACTCCTTAGACTTCTCAGGCTGTTCGTCGTACATCTATATGATTTTAATTCAAAGCCACCCTTTATCACAGTCCTTTTGATTTCTTTATGTCCCTAACTTTTGCTGCTCTTGTGTTGTATACCACACTGTCATTCCCTCTAGAGACTTCCATGACCTTTGGGTACCATGAAACACATAATTTGATAGCTAAAGCTAGAGTAACCAAGATCACATTTACCTTCCTGCCTGAAACAACAACAAAAAGATGGATAAAATACATAAAACAACACTTTGTGGGACACTGGACATCAGGCAATGAAGTTCAGTGCTCCCTGAGAGGAAACAATGTGAGGCCTATGATTACTCCAGCTTACTGTCAGGAGAGAGGTTCCGGTCCACAGCATAGGGAAGGAGGATCCAGGCAGAGCCTGCTGTATGCCCTAAGTCGAGGGAGAGAGATCTGAGAGTCTGGGGAAACCACAGTAGCTAGAGTTTGCAGGACAGAACTCTGGAAAGGAAAGAAATTCACAGGGGAAAAAAAAATTCCGGAGAACTGTAGATGGTTCTCGTCTAGAATTTAACTGAACACCGATGTGCGTATGGATGCAAGGAACTGTCCGAAGCTATGAAAAGAACCACCTGAAAGGATTAGATGTAACAGTGCTCAGCAGTCAGGCACGGCTGGACTAGTGCTCGTTCCCATCAGCCATACTAGAAACCCTCAAGATTCGTAGGTTACGGGCAGAGTACTTGGTGAGATCTTGCCTTAGCAGTGGGAAAAATTAGTCCTAGACTGAACGTTGCTCTGATCTCATATAATAAATTTTAAATGCAAGACAAAAAGGCCCAAACTACTTCCAAATAACTTAATTGCATTCTGAAACAAAGCTCCAGAATATTTTTGAAAATATAGAATTATCCAGCTCCAACAATGTAACACTCACAATATTTGGCATTCAGTAAAAAATTACTAATTATGAAAGAAGCAAAAATATGAATCAATCAAAACCAACTCAGTATTGACATGGGTGGTAGAATTAGCAGATAAGAACATAAACAGAATTATTGTATCTGTATTCCATATATGCAAAAATTAACACATGGAGAATATAAGAAAGAGCGAAATAAAACTTTTGCTTTTTGAAATCTATAATGTCTGAGATGAAAAATATGCTGGATGGTATTAATGGCAGATTAGACATTGTAAAAAAAAAAAAGATCAATGAACTTGAAAGCCTAACAATAAGAACAATTCAAATGGGACCCCTGGGTGGCTCAATTGTTAATCATCTGCCTTGGGCTCAGGTCATGATCTCAGGGTTCTGGGATTGAGTCCCACATTGGGCTCCCTGCTTAGTAAGGAGCCTGCTTCTCCCTCTGCCTGCTGCTCCCCTGCTTGTGCTCTGTCTCTCTGACAAATAAATAAATAAAATCTGAAAAAAAAAAAAAAGAACAATTCAAATGAAACAAAGAAAGAAGAAGGAAAAAGGACATTTGTAAACTATGGGGCAATTTCCAGTGGTTCAATGTCTATGTAATTGGAGTCTCTGAAGGAGTGAGATGCAGAAAATACATTCGAAGGAATAATGATTGAAAACATTTCCAAATTTGGTAAAAACTACAAGTCCGCAGATGTAAGAAGCTTGGCGAATCCCAATCACAAGATACATGAAGAAATCTACATTAAGGTGCATCACAGTCAAATGGTTCACAACCAACGATAAAGAGAAAAATCTTATAAGTAACCAGAGGAGGATAAATGACACAACGTACAGAGGAACAAAGATAAGGATTATAGAAGATTTATCAACTAAAACAGTGAAAACGAGAAGATGGTAGAACAACATTTTTTAAAGTACTGAAAGAAAAGAAAAACACTGTCAATTCAGAATTCAAGACTGAGTGAAAATATCTTTAAAAACAACATCGAAATAAAGATTTATATATATAAATGGTTGAAAAACCTCTATCACCAGCAGGCCTGCAGTATAAGGAATGTTAAAAGAAATCCTTAGAAAAGAAAGTTTTACCAGATGTAAATATGGATCTATGCAAAGAAATGGAAAGAACCAAAAACAGTAATTTCATAGACAAAAATATCATAAAAGTTTCTTATTTAAGTCTCTTTAAAGCTAACTAATGCTTTAAACAGTAACAATAAAAGTGTAATGTCAGTTGTATAGCATATGTGAAAGTAAAACTCTGACAAAAATAGCATAAGGGTCAGAAGGGAGAAATGGATGTTATTGTAAGGGTCTTATGTAAGATGGGAAGTGGTATATAACACATGGAGGTAGACTGTGACAAGTTAAAATACATAATATAAACTCTAAAGCAACCGTTAATTAATTTATTTATTATTACACAGTTTTTTAAAGTTGTTTATTTATTCATTTATTTATGTAATCTCTACACCCAACAAGGGCCTTGAACTCACTACCCAGAGATCAAGAGTCGCGTGCTCTTCGGACTGACCCAGCCAGGTGCCCTGCAACCACTGATTTAAAGTGAAGAGTTATAGTTAACAAGCCAGCAAAAGAGATAAAACAGAATCATAAAGAAAAATGTGCTGCCTAATGTATATTTTGCTTTAGATAAAAATCATAGGATTGTATATTAGACTTTTGGAGATGTATTCCTTTATGAACAGAAGAGTTAATTTTGAAGAGAGAATATAAAAGCACCTGGAAAAGCTTGAACTTACACTGGTCTCAGGGTATGTCAATCATCTTTGTACTGCAAGTAACCTGAAAACATGATACTTATCTCAAGACTGTTGTAGGAATTTCAACAGAAAGTACAAGACTTGAATCAGGAAGCAACCCGCTTCCTTCACGGCATATGGCAGATCGCAGACTTAAGTGATGGGGTTCATTTCTAACATTCAGCCCCTCCATGAGGGCCCCTTTATCCTGCAGGAAGTCGGCTTACAGAAGGAGGCTATCCCTGAAGCAGGACTGGTCTTAATATGTAGCCTGTGTCCATTAAAATAAACATAAGTTTTATAAAAACGGTACAATCCTAAAAACAAAAAGCGGATACTATCAACCTACAGATTTCAACCAGTTCTTGCAAGATAAAACACAGATGGGAGGAGCAGAGTGTCTAAGAGTATCAGTAGAGCATCGACAGTGAGATTGCTGTGGTCAGCACAGGAAATGCACCTGCCTACGAGAGAACCGTGACCAGCAGACAACTGAGGAGTAGGTCAAAAATCAGAGGTATTAATAACAGGTCTGCGTAAGGATTGGCTGATAGCCCTCTTTCCTACACCTGTGTGAAAAATACCAGACTGCTAAATGTTTATTCCCCAGTCAAAACAACAACAAATGAAATATAGGTTTTGGTTTCTGTTTATTTTCCAGGAGAAGGGGAAGGTATTATTCGAAGAAAATAATGAAATAGTATGAATGCCAGCGACCTAGAGAAAAACCCTTCACGTTCTAGCATCTAAGGGAGGGTGTAAGGGTGAACTCAGAGGCATTTACACTCAATTAAAGCATCCAGCAAATAAACTCCACCCAAGCTTACAGAGTCCTCGGGAAGCCTTTCTTTTGCCTAGAGTTTAAATATGAAAAGATAACAAAGGATCATCAGGCCTTTGAGGAAATAATCCACACAAATAGAAAAACTTATCAAAAGGGAAAAGAGGTGATTCAGGAACAGAGAACGTAAAACAGTCTGGTCCATATTTATAAAACTTGAAGGAAATTTTATACCTATAAAGTAAAACACACTATTTTTATTTACTGTGTTTTCATATGCTATTAAAAAGGAGTCACTGGAAAACAAGAAGCTATGGACTCTGAGAAACAAACTGAGGGCTTCAGAGGGGAGGGGATGGGGGAATGGGATAGACTGGTGTTGGGTAGTAAGGAGGGCACGTATTGCATGGTGCACTGGGTGTTATACACAACTAATGAATCATCGAACTTTACATCAGAAACCAGGCATGTACTGTATGGTGACTAACATAATAAAAGAAATAAAAAAAAAGATAGTAATAAAAATAAAATAAATAAATTTAAAAATAAAATAAAATATATTTGTCAAAACAGAAAGAAGTCAACAGAAAGGTTGGAAGAAAATGTTTAAAAACAAACAAATAAAAATCCCAAAATGTAGAACATAAAGAGTCAGAAAATATGAGAGAAAAAGTGAGCCATAAATTGAAGATTAGTTAGATTGTTTCAGAAGAAGGGAATGAGGAGAAAGGAAGAGGAGAAACTGTCCACGTGTCTGGCAGTGTCTGTCAGCACTTGAAAAATGGGAAAATGGGTGAATCTTGGGCAAATTGTTTAGGAGCAATGTGAACTCGGGCAAATTGCTTGTTGTGTATATCTTACAAATGCTTTTGCATGTATTATAAGTCCCCTTTTAAATTTAAGGATTGTCATAAAATAGGACATAGCATACTATAAAATATTATCATTGCTATAGTGATTACTATTAATTTTTAAAACAGCAGGCCACTCAAACAAATTCTCTTCTACCCATCATAAATGCAAGCAGATGGTCTTAAGTCTAATTGAAGGGAATGTGCTTTCTAATTAAAAAAAATACGCCATGAAAAGGGCACTCTGCAAGTACAAAGGCTCATGTCACATAAAATTATGACAGGGTTGCTATGCGGTTGAAATTCTTTTTTCTTGTCCATCATTCTCTTCTTTGGCTACTTCATCTCTGGGCTCAGAAACAAATGAAATGTACAAACTGTGAACTTTAGGTTACTGATGAGCACGCAACATAACTCATCAAAAATGTTAAAGTCATGAGTAAGTTCAGATAGATGATTTCATAATGTCGATCTCTACATTATGGTTTTTCCAACTTTAAATAGAAGCTGATTGAAGGCAGGATCAAATAATACCATCCAACCAGCTTTTCCCAGAAGCATGCGTTTTTCAGAACTAGGAGAGACTTGGAGATCATATAATGTAATTCAACCTCTTCGTTTTTGAGATCAGGGTATTCATTAAGGCATTCGTTGATGACATTCATGCTTAATGGCAGAACCAACCCTTCTAAACACCTGCAAGAGTGTTCTTCCTGATAATTTTTTTTCCTTAATTGTTGAGTGTCCTATATATTCTAAACAAAACAGAAATTTATAACGAAAATAGGTATTTCCAGAGAAATACAGTCTCAGGGCGTGAACTGACGTGTACAGAAGGTGTCAAGCACCAGAAGAGCAATTAATGAAACTGAAATGTATTATTTAGTTATTTAAATCAAGTGAGGGAGGGGGACCTGGGAGGCTCAGTCAGTGAAGTGTCTGCCTTCAGCTCAGGGCAAGATCCCAGGGTCTGGGATGGAGCCCCTTGTTGGGCTCCCTGCTTAGTGAAATCTGCTTCTCCCTCTCCCGCTCACCCTCCCTCCCACTCCTGCCCTCTCTCCCTCTTTCTCTCTTAAATGAATAAATCAAATCTTAAAAAAAAAAGTAAAATAAAAAAATAAATCAAGTGAGCGAGGACGTATGTTCTTACATGATACCGTGAAGCCGTTCTATTTGCTCATCTTGGTATAGCATCACCAAAGGAGGTTTTCTTTTCTTTCTTTCTACTCTTCTAGGTTTAATAATCCTTTCAAAGGAAAAAAAAATCTTGCTAAAATTGAAGTGAATACATTTAATGCCGCATAATCAGCTTCTAAATCTACTTAACAGGAGCCCCATCATGCATTTAGTACATTGAATGAATGTCACAAATGGGAAACGTATTATAATGAGGACCGGGTGAATTTCGTGAGACTAAACTTCACTTTCCTGAAATGTTCTTAAGCATCTGATTTTGTAGTCAAGTATAGCTCCATTTGCATACTTCTTTATTTGCATTTGACCTAGACACCTGCATTACTTGTTGGAGAATTCTACTTTTATGGTGCTTTTGAACACTTCACTGCCACCCCACTATGACAAAATGCATTCTGCTTGCTGTGGCTTGTTGAGGGGTCCACAGCGGGATTATTTCTAACCTTTTACTTGTTTTCATTTAAGTTAGAACAAGTTGTTTACTATATTACAAGGGTATTTTGCTTTTCAGAGGTTTGCTTTCTCATCCAGTTTTTAAAAGCCGTATGCGGTCTTGGGGACATGGACATTTTCTGAAGAGAGAAGGCAAATTATACCTATTGATATCATCGTTGTTCACGTGGACATCAACGGCTCCCCGCTTTTGCGGTACTAATATTAGATCACCTTTTTCTGTCTTCACTGATCTGGAGGAAATAAACATCCAACCCTCATATGCCCCAAATAGAACTAACCAACCTCCCGCTTTACTTTGCTGCCAGCCCATGCACTGCTTCAAATCCCTCTGTTGCTCCCCTTTCAGTCCACGTTGAAAACCTGCCAGTTAACCTTGATTGCTTTCTTTCTCACTCTCATGTGTCACATCAGTCACAAAGTTTGGTGAAGTCTACCACCTTCAGATGTGTTGGGTCTAAGGCCATTCCCAAAGCCATTGCCTTCATGGGCTCCACCATCTCTTAGCCAGACCGTTTCAATAACCATACTCCTCTACTTCCTGCGTCCAGTTTCCCTCCTTTCCAATGCAGCAACTTCTCCAAATTTAAAATGTAAATATCACACTGCCTTGCTCAGAATGCAAAATGCAAAATATTCCAATTGCCTAGAGGGTAAAAATTAAACACCTTTCAGGCCATACATCACATCCGCAAAATCTGGCTCCCCATCTCCCCTTCAGTCCCCTACTTCCCACTGACTCCTCCTCAGATATTACTCGTTAGCCACACGGAATTTCTTCTTCTTGCACCGGGCTTTCGTGTACTTCTGAACTCATGCATGCACTGTGCCTAGAATTCCCATTTCCTGACTGCATGGCTGGTGGGGTATGTCAAGAAGATTAATGGGTTTCAGAGTACCAGCACCAACACAGGGTCTGTGCTGCAGTCTTCCCACCTGTTAGCCGTGGGACCTTGGCCACATTACTTAGTTTCCTCGAGTCTCAGTTTTTTTATCCTGTAAAAGGTAAGACTAATACTGTCTGCTTTATTGGACTCTTGTGAGGTTTATGTGTGCAAACAGTGAGGTGCGGTGTCTGGCGAATGGTGATCAATGAACGCTAGCTATTACCATTGCTAATAATTAGGAATAATTATGTCATTATCATCAAAGGAAACAAAGCTATTAAGGACATCATGTTGCATCTCATATGAACTGCTTAAAGCTATACTTGATAGCTATGGCAAGAAGAAGAAGAAGAAAGCTATGCCTTTTCTCTACTATGCTTTAAATAATCATCTAATTTGTAAGTCAAATCTGTGTGATTATAAATACCATAGTTCACCTTCTATGGCTGTCTGTGGACAGGGCTGAGAAATTGCAGTCACCAAGAAAATGTCAGCTGCTAGATATTGCATATTTGATTAAAAAATTGTAAACTTCTGAGACTCACTGTCTTCTTTTGCAGGAGAAGGACAGTTTCTACAAAGGTGGGTTTCACAGAGGGCATCTCCTGAGAGGTAGAAGGATGCCATCATAGCCTTAGTCCAGAAAACTCTGGTCCCACATTCTTGCCTTTTGTACCCTGGCTAGTCTTCTCTGTTATTCTTACTTTGCCTCTGGGTTCCGACCTCAGAGCCTACCTGGATGGGAGTGGGGGTGGCCAAGAGGTGCCCCTGATTTTACAAGTTCTTTAAACCCTTCCTCCGGGGCTTGCCTAAAGGGCTGCATGGCTTCATTCCACTCCTTCTCTAACAACCTGACAGCTCATGTTTTCCCTTTCTTTGTGGTCAGAGCTACCTCTGCAATCGAAGTGACCCTTTTATCCCCCACTCCCAGAACAGCCATCAGCACCTTCTCCTCGCCAGGCCAGAGGGCAGATGAAGATCTCCATTCCACTTTTGTTTGAAATAAGTAATTATTATAGTTCCTAGAAGTAGAGGGTCAAAATGTAAGTCAAGCAGGAGGCTGCACTGGGCAATGCCAAGGTTCCTCTGATCTAGAAACTTAGGATTCTAAGTTTAGACATATTTTACTTTAAAATCTCCCATTGACAAAATAATAATAATAATAAGATTAAAATTAATAGCACATATACCCTATCTCTTGTTTATAGCGGTGAGCGGGCTGGCTGACATAATGAGAAGCAAGAGTTAGACTCTAGCCCTTCGACATGGCCGCTGGAATCTTCCTGGTGCAGCCCAGTTCCCAGGCTCTGCATCTTCTTTTCCCCGGAGTGGCCTGCTCTGTTGAAGACCTGTCTCAAAAAACAATCATGATTTCAAGAGGCGAGAAAGATTAAGGAGCACTCATCATATGCCCAGGACAGTCCTGGGATCCTACTAAGATGCCTTAGTGGCCACAGAAGGCTAGTGTGGAAAGAGGGGAGAAGGCTGACTCTTAGGCATGGAAGCTTCCATCAGAACTTCACATTTATCATTCATTCATCTAACAAGTGTTTGCTGAGCCCCTCCATGTGCCAGGACTGTGCTACATGCTGGTGGTGCTGGAGGGGACAAGCATGGTCTCTACCCTTTTGAACAGGGGGCCGGGGAGTGCAGGTGGAGGGTGTGGGTGGGTGAAACAATTAGCAAGGCAATTTTAGTAAGTGACAATCCTGTGAGAATATTAATAAAGCTCTTGTAAAGAGTGATTTGGAAAAGCTGTCTTGGTTATGGTGCTACACTGGGGAGGGGCAATGTAGACTGCTAGGAAGATCAGAAAGAGAGTTTTCAAGGTAGATAGTAGACCACTACCATCTGAGCACTGTATTGGGCTGAGCCAGAAAGGAAACTTGGTATATTCAGGAACCAAGGGAAGGGAAGTGTGTGTTGGAAGGCAAGGTGGGATTGAGGTCATATGGACTTTGTAGATTACAATACAGAGTTTGGGTATCGCTCTAACATACTGAGTTTCAGGTCCAATTTCATAAGGACAAAGGGGCTGTAGCAGAACAGGTCCCATCAGGAGAGAGAAACCCTACAGTGGTTTGAACAGAAGAAGTTTAATATAAAGAGTTGTTAACCATGATTTAAGAGTAACTGTAAGATCTCAGAAGATCTGTTGCCGGGCCGGGTTCTACTGAATGTTCTTCCATCTACGTGCCACACCATCCAGCCAGCACCGTAAACCGCAGGACGTCCGTTCCTCTTGCACATCTGTCCAGCACCATTTACTGAGTAAGATTAACATCATGCTCACTTTAAAGACCTATTTAAAAGAATCTCACTATTTATCTCAGAGCATATATCAAAGGGTGCATTTGGAGTTGAGAGGCAATACATTGATAACTAACACAGAGGTTCAGTGGCGGAAAGTAAAATAAAATTTAAAAAACCCTACTTGGTGGTATCCAGTGAGCTTGCTAATGTTCCTTGCTAATATTCTGGGCTCTCAGTTCTGACATCTGTGCTTATCAGAAGATGGGTTGCTCCCTGCCCTTGCATCCTGCTGTTATCCCTGGATTTCTGTATGGTTCCCTGGGTCTCAGTACCTATTTAACTTTCTTCCTAGTCCTGTTGGGATTAGGGTCATGTTCTGTTGTTTTTGCATTCCTCTCCTGGAGCCTCCCCTGAGCTCCAGCTCAACATCTGACATCTCACCCTCACCGATGGGCTTCTGCGAGCTAGACCTCCTCCTACTGCCAGCTTGCGTTCCTGAGAATCACTGCCCTGGCTTATACTGCATATTAAACCACTGCAGGAGGGACCACCTTCTTAGCAGTGCCTGCCCCAGGGCCATGGAAGCTGCCATGTTCCAGAGGAAAGAGCCTGGCTTGGGCGTTAGCTCTGGTTGCTCTCTTGCAAAGTTATTGGAAAATTGGAAAAACAATTTAAAATTCAAAACATAAAGTACTTAGCACAATACCACCCATAGCAAGAACTCACGTTAGCTTCCTTCTATCCTAAGAGGTAGCTCCCAGTTCTGCTCTGAGCCTTTCCCAGCTGGTCCCATCCTTTGGTAGTTACCCAGATCCTGGCCGATGTTTCCAAATATAAGCATAACAACTACGAGAATGGTTGCTGTTTATTGAGCCCTTCTTATTTTCCAAAGCTTATAAGCATTAACTCATTCCAACATTAAAACAGTGTTTTAGGGAAATTCAACAACACCTTTGAATCAATGAGGAAATTGGATCTCAGAGAAGCTAAGTAACTCAACCAAGGTTACCCAGCTAACAAGAGTAAAACTGGGACTCAGGTCATGTGTTACCGATTCTGCTGTTTATGCTCTTAGCTAGAGTGACCTCCTAAGATATAATATTGAGAGCTGATTAGCAACCCTGTCTCTGAGGAAACACTCAGGTCTCACACTGAGCATCTTTTGTGAAAGGCCCTAAATCCTGGTATTTCAGAATCTTACTTGTGGATAATGATACTTATCACTTTTAACACAGTATATCTAAAGAGTAATTAGTAGATGTTGTTAAAGGAATGTTTAAGAGGAGTGACTTAGGCATAATCACAAGCCATGCTTCTCATCGATCTTCAGCATCCTTTTTATTTGGCATTGACCTTACATTATTGACCAACTTTGTGGTCATTAATCTGGCTGGCTCAGGTTTTACCAGTTCCAAATACATTTCTGCAAATTGGTGGTATAAGTTATTTTTATCACAATGCATCTATGCTTCCAACTGTCATTTTAACTAAGAATTTGAAAGGTTAAATTAATTCAACCTTCGATGACATTTTTTCATACTTTTATGATAGCCATTAATACATGGTATCATGATTTATTGCATATGTGTCCTCCTAGGTTTCTCCATTTGAACTCTTTAGAGCAAGGATTATAATTTTTTTAGTTATCTCCAAATGAAATGGCTCTGGTAGGAGCCAAACATGATATCTAACATCACATGAGCTAAACATCAGTGGAATGTAAGAGACGGTGTAGAAGTGTCCCGTGTAATCCAGGTTGACTCTGTTGAGATTCGGTTTTAAGGGAGATGCTTAAAAACCATGAGAAGCAATCTTGAGATTTTAGGGGTTAAGTCACCTAATTTCAATTCTCTTTCCACCTGTTGTATGCTCTGCTAGTTCTGTAGCTATCATGGTGGTCTTTTTTTTTTTTTTAATTTTTATTATGTTATGTTAGTCACCATTCAGTACATCCTTAGTTTTTCATGTAGTGTTCCATGATTCATTATTTGCATATAACACCCAGTGCTCCATGCATTACATGCCCTCCTTAATACCCATCACCGGCCTATCCCAATCCCCCAACCCCCTGCCCTCTGAATCCCTCAGTCTTTTCAATTCAATTCTCACATCTCTGCTTCATGCCAGCCCCTGTATAGCCACAGCACAAGAGAAGAATTCTGAAAGAGCCGTTCTTTCCTTTTAGGAGGGAAGAAGTGGTGTGCGGGGTCTAGTACACGTCATATGCATACTCATGCTAGGCACAGAGCTCTGCAGAGCAGTTATGGGGAAGGTATTAACCCCCCCAGCATTGCAAGCGAGGCAACTATAGCTTGCAAAGATAGAGGACCTTTCTTAGGTCACGTGCTGGCAAATAGAAGGTCCTGGTTTTGAAACCGGGTTTTGACCGGCTCCGATTCCTGTTGGTTTCAGCCACCGACACAACTCCTCCCACGGTTGGTAATCAATCTTCTTCCCTCCCCTCCCTTTCTCATCAGAAAAAAATGTCATAGTAAATGTTTAATTGATACTAACAAATATTGGGATCCTTTAAGTAACAGTACCATTTAATTGCATTTCATTTTATAGCTCGGTCATCAACCAAAATTGAGCAGGTGGAGGACTGCTACGTTGGTGCTGGGAGCGGCTCCTAATGGGCATCAGAGACTGAACAAACCTGGGTGACAGTATAGGAAGCAGGTGCTGAAGGGGACAAACATGGTAGACACATCTACATGTCCAAGGAAGGTGATAAGAAAGAGCTGGGTCAGGGGCGCCTGGGTGGCACAGCGGTTAAGCGTCTGTCTTTGGCTCAGGGCGTGATCCCGGCGATCTGGGATCGAGCCCCACATCAGGCTCTTCTGCTATGAGCCTGCTTCTTCCTCTCCCATGCCCCCTGCTTGTGTTCCCTCTCTCGCTGGCTGTCTCTATCTCTGTTGAATAAATAAATAAAATCTTAAAAAAAAAAAAAAAAAGAAAGAAAGAGCTGGGTCAATTCCAAAAAAAATTTAAGAGGATCTAGGACTTAGCTCATGTTTTAGAGAAAGAAGCATGTCTTCTCCCTTTTGTAGCCCTGGGAACCAACTTTGCAGTAAATATAGTGTAACATGAGGAGCCACATCCCTGCAGTGACAGCAGAGAAGAGAATGTGAGAACTTTCCTGTAAATGTAATCACCTTGTCTTGCACTTGGGAGCTTGTGGTCTTCTGGGAAAAACCTGCACATCTTTTTGTTTGTTTTATTTTTTATTTTTATTTTTATTTTTATTTATTTATTTTTTTAAAATTTTTATTTTGTTATATTAGTCACCATACATTACATCCCCAGTTTTTGATACAATGTTCCATGATTCATTATTTGCATATAATACCCAGTGCACCATGCAAACCTGCTCATCTTTTTCCTCCCTTTTCTCTTTCTTTCACTGCCTTTCACCCCTTTCACTCCTTTCACTCCACCATCCTTTCTTGCTTACAAGTGCCTTTGAGGGAAGCAGGATCACAGAATATGCAACCTTTAGGGTCCTCAGAGATGCAAGGAGCCCAACCCATGACTCATCAGGTGAGGGGACTGAGGAATGTTTTTTGCTGAAGACCACACGTTTGGTGTCAGGACAATTAATTCACCATTCAATTGGTCCGTTCGTCATGTATTTTGAAGTACCTATGACATACCAACAACTGCATTATGTGGAATGAATGAATGAATGAATGAATGAATGAAGTGTTGAGCAAACTAGATTCAGTCTTGTCCTCCAGGAGTTTACACTTCAGTGGAAAGGAAAAGTGAAGATTTGAGCTCCTGGCCGACTCCTGCCCCCACCCCCACCTTGCTTACACTACCCAGGACTTGAAACTGTTCTCACATCTTCTCTGGGTGGATGCCTCTGGACTCACATCTTCCCAGAAAAGCTCAAAAGCTCAGAGACTTTCTACTTTCTCGTTTAAGATTTCAGAGTTGAGGGAGAGAATATACATTGTTACTTCCCAACTCAGGGGGAAAAGTGTTTCTGCAGTAGCATGAATCCCCTGGTCCCCGTTTGCCCTGCAGCTCTTCACTGGAGATGTGTTCAACAGGGGTACCCCTCACTCCCCGGCCGAGTCCTGAACCTCCTGGGCCAGCCCTGCTTTCTTCTTGTCTCATTGCTGGTGCCTATTTTTTTTAGATCGGTAAATGTGGCCGATTAAGCTATAGTGAGTCATCATTCCATGGACCTGGGAGAATTTTTGTTGCTTCCTATTATGATCTCACATCACTAGTCCAACTTTATTAAATCTTACAAGATATTAAAAAATATATCAGTAATGTTATGTAAAAAGAGACATCAACTCATGACAAATTCTTCCTGTGTTCATGCAGGTGTGTCAAAGATAGATGTGAAAAATGTCCTCTCCTTAGGCTTAAAAAAAAGCATACATTTTATGATCCATCCTCAGAATTACAAACTCTTCCGAGATTCTAAGATGAGAGCCTCTCCCCTCCATAAAAGGGAAGTCACAATTGGGTAAAGAAAGAGTGAATGGAACTAGAGAAATCTTGGCTCTCTAGTTTCAAAATGACCTCCAAGAAGTTCGCACTATTTTTTGCATCTCTTTCTGTTGCTAATGCAGGAAAATGCAAACATGAATGGGGCTGATAGGCTCTGTACCTCCTTGGATTTACAGCGGTTTAAATTGTCCTAAGTGATGCCATCATGTCTCGGGCTCGAAAAAGACAATCCAAACTGATGACAGTACCAACATTATTTGAAATAAAGATTTACTTGAAACCACGGCCAACCAGCTTAGATGACATAGATATGACTTTTCTCTCTTCTATTTTTCATGCCTTGCGCTGTTACAAGGGTACCCCTTCCAGCTCCGTAATTGCCGAGCAGATTGTTAAAGGGTGGTTTTCGATTGGCACAGATGGTACCGCCTACAGCCAGTTCCTCAGTCCTTGTTTACTCTGCCAGTGGCCTTGGTCATGATCTTCTAATAGCTCGTTTAGAAGAGAAGAGGGAACCATGGGGCCTTTCTGTTCACAGTTCACTCACATTCAGCAGCCAATGTTATATTGCCATGGATACAAGGTGCAAGGGGGTGGGCAACTCCTGATTGTGCCAACCCCGTTTCCAAATTATGGCTCAGGCTATACGGTGAAGAGTGGAAATATCCTGTGTATGTGGCAAAAAATAAAGCACTAAAATGATCACAGCTCATACCTGTGCGTCAAATATTCGAGGCTGCAATCATGACTGACGTGTAGCCTAGCTTAATACCATAGAAAAACCTGTTCAGATGAAGTCGAAGCTGAATTCAACGGAAATGTGTAAAAGTGACTGTTAGGTTTCTAGGCTGTTGTTATACCCATATGTGCTCTGAATGAATTATCAGCTCTTCTGTCACGTCTCCTTTACCCCTTTGCATACTGTATAAGTCTCAAAAACTTCTTGCAGGGTCCACGGGGTACTGCTGGAAAGTCCTTTAAATATAATCAAGAGATATTCAAATATCCTTTATCTTAATGATCCTAATTGTTTTCTTTCACCTCCTCCTTTACCTCCTCCTCCTCTTTCTCTTTCTCCTCCTCCTCACTTTCTTCCTCCTCCTCTGCTTGAGACAAAAGGAGCCTATTTTGGAAGAACCACGTGGAAACAGTAGCAACATACCGCTATCCTTTGCAACCTACTTTCCAAAAAAAATTGTTTGACATTTTAGAGGAAAAAAAATAAATGTTTGAAAGTTTAGATATTAAGTGTAACTAGCGTCAGTCTCTGTCAAATTGTAGGTTGTACCCTTTGCATGTCTACACTGGCAACATAGCGGACATTTTATACAACTACCCAGATGATTCAAGCCTCTGTCTGTTTTCTCCAGATAATTGGAGAAAATACATACATAGAATATGGCATAATTACTGGATAATTATGGATGCTCTCACATGTCATTTCATCATGAGAGAACAATCCTGGCTTATATTTTCAACTATGTACTCTGCTAGATGGTTCTAAAATTATTGAGAGAAAGTGACAGAGTGAGATTAAGATAGGGAGAGAGAGAAAAGAGGAGAGAAGCAGAAAGAAGGAGAAAAGAAGGAGAGAGAAGAAAAGGAAGAGGGGGAGACATCCAGGAACATGTTATAAAGAACAATAAAAAAAATGCATTGCCATTTTTGGTTCCCCTTTGAGAAACCACCAGAAGAACTATAGGGATTTGGCGCAGTGTTTTAGTGATGTTATTATCAGAAATATACTCCTCATGAAACCTTGCTCATGACAAATGAGCACCTAGGAAACTCATTCACCACCTAGAATTTAGTCTCTCTTTGGAAGCTAACATAGGGGGAAAAAATACAAAAGGATTTCATAAAGAGGAAGACAGAGCTAACTAAGGTTAAAATATTTTGGATGAAGATGTTAAATATTCTATGTAAGATGTAATAAATTTAAAGTTAAGTTTTTAAGAATTGCTTAGTACAGAAAATCAAATAAATATCTAAAAATAATAATTAATAAGTGTAATACCTAGAATAAAAATCTAAGAGAAAATATCTTTATTAAAATCACCTTCAAGGATGTATTAAAATTGTCATATAAAACAGAAATCTTATGATACAGAGAAACTCAGATTCTTTTTTTAAACAACACAGACCAAACCTAAAGCAATTCTGGCACTTGTGGCTGACAAATCCTTAAAGTTTATCAGAGAAATAGAATTAGGCCAAAATTTTGTCCATCAAACACAATGTCTTTGACATTTTAACGTATGACCATGAAGCTGGCAAGTTTGAATTTTCCTTTTCATATTTTTCTTCTTGTTTTACAGGATGTTTCTGGAAACTTTGTCCAAGTTTTTTGTTTGTTTGCTTGTTTGTTTTTTGTTTTGTTTTGTTTTTTAATAGTATTTATTTGGAGAAAGAGAAAATAAAAACTATTCTATGTTTAAAGCATAAAAATGAAACAACCTCAGACCATTTTTAAGATTAAAAGAGAAAAAAATAAGGAATAATGGTCTACATTATCCTCAAAACATTTTTTTTCAATATGACATGTTTTTTTTTATACACCATTTCTACCCAAGGTAAAGTGAGAGATATGTCAATGACAACTCTAGGTCATGATAAGAAGGTCAATTGCTTGTCTAGACATTGTCTTTGATAACAATAAGCATTTTCAGATAGCCAGGGAAAGCATATCCCTTTCAGAAAGGTAACTGGATAGGTAATGTGTTCTTATATTACCAATAATTGACCCTAGAATTAAAAGTAGACATTTTTTCCCCCTTCCCTAACTGACTTAGGCATCAAACCAGATATCAGCTGTTCTTTCATAAATGAAATTCAGGGAAAGGAGAATAATTCTGGCTGGAATCAAGGTGATGCATTGTTGTGGACCATATGAATATGTTACATAGTTATTATCATGTTAGATAGGATGTGGATTTTTATAATGACCTCTTATGATCCATTATACAAATCTATATGGACTAAACAGTATTCACACTCAGTTTTATCTCTGTTTCTTAACATCCTTCTTTCTTCTTGGTTATTATGATTTCTTATGGGATCTGCTGTTATTTATTTGTTTCTACCCATACTTTTATTATCAAATATTTATATGATATATATATATATCATATCTATATATATATGTAGATGATGATAGATAGATAGATAATAGATGATAGATAGATAGATAGATAGATAGATAGATGATAGATAGATAGATAGATAGATAGATAGATAGATAGATAGATAGATACAGAGATACGAAGCATTTCTCTCCTGTTCAGTTTCTCCTTATTGCAAAGGTGAGCTTTGCTGGTACTGAGAGCAGAATTCAGCCTGCAAAAGCATGCTGGAGCTAGCTGAATTTAAACTTCATCAGGTTACAATGCAAAAATATCATGACAAAAGAGTGTGTTTCATCTTGTCTTTTGATGAGCACAGCACAAAGTAGAAAATGTTCCCTTTTAACACTGACTGCCAAATTTCTAAACTGGCGCCCTAATTACACCCTTGCAACGTGAAGGCTTGTCCATTTGCACATCAGTGGAGAGCAAATACAGCAGCACTCTGGAGGGTTGGTGCTGTCAAATGAACTAGGAGAGTGGGGAAATGACTCTTTTCCTTTTGATGTCTTTTTCCCATTTTATTATGAAAATCTCCAAACGTAGAGCGAAGTTTGAATTTTTCAGCGAGTGCCTGAATACCGTCCACCTAGGTTCTACTCTTAACATTTTACTCCATTTTCTTTTTCTCATGTCTATCCTTCTACTTATTCTTCTATCTGTACATCCATCCATCTTATTTTTGTGATGCATTTCCAAGTGAATTGCAGTACTGCTCCCTAAATACTTCAGCCTGCTGTAATGGTTTTGATGAAGAAAATGGATGCATTTCTCTCGACCAACTTTGAAAGAGCAATTTTAGAGAGGCGAATAAAGGTAGAGGAAATTATTTTCCAGGAACAAAGATAGGAAGAGAAATAAGTTTTGAGACACCACACAGGGTCATTTTATAGACCACTGTTCTAGTCCTGCTGGAATTTAAATCAATATGCTTTTTTTCCCCTCTCAGTAGCAAGAGAGAATTGTTCACCGACGGATTTATGTGACCCTCTTTAGAATCAGCAACACATTAGTATTAACTTGGTACCAAGTCATGCTTAAAATATGAGAACTGCTAGTGGATTTTGTTTTTATACCACCAAGCAGATGTAGGACAATTTTGTTCATATATGCCATTGAAACCAAATAGTATTGGTAAGATGGCCTGATTTTAGAATGAGATAAAAGTTACCTTTTCATTAGATTGCAGGTTTGCTAAAATGAGGAGCATTAAATATGTAATAAAGTAATTGAGACGTTCACTCTTCTTTGCAAATTATTATGTTGCTTTTCATTATAATGACGTAAGCTTAATTGGTAGAAGATGGTTGACTAAGGTACAAGAAATGTTGGGGTGTGGAAAAGGAGTGAAACAAGGAGCTTCACATGGGAGATGCTAGAATCATCCACTGAACAAGAATTCTTGAAATGGAAACAAAGACAAATTATATAGAGCAGTTCTCAGTCTGCCATATGCATGGAATGAGGGATGATTTAACTTGAGGATGCTTCCTGTTTCAGTAATTCAGGGATGGATACCAGAGGGCAGGACAGTGCGTAATGTAAAACTATTATAATGTGCAGCTTGTGTGGCAAAAAGAGCAGACTCTAGCCTAGTGCCTGGGGGCACAGGATGATTGGAGGTGGAAAACAACCACGGAAACATCAGATTAGCGGACCGGGCCAGATCCAAGGCTGAGTTGAAGGAGAAAGACTTCAAAGTCCACTAGGTTTAGATAAAACAGCAGAGGATTTCAGAGGGTGGCAAAAGAGAGAAAACTGATGTGGTCGTTGAAAGGAGGAAGGGGAAAATGCTGAGAAAGAGGAGATAGAAAGATAATCCATGTCTTTTCTAAGAAGCACCAAGGAATGTGATCTCCACTAGCCTCCAGAGTCGGGAGCTCTCCTCCTTTCGTTTGCCCAGAAATTGCAACATGCATTTATTGTTGAGTAGATCAGATCTCATATCCTCTGGACAATGTTCTTTAGTTCCCCTGCTCATATAGATCTGTGTCTGGAGCTGTAGCATATCCACCAGGGGATGCTCATGAGAGGGGCATCTGGAAGGAAGAGAAATGTCGCACCCAGAGACATATCATATAATGAGAGGTCTGGACAAAGGCCAGTGTTCTAATTTATAGAAAGAGTCAGTGATTCACCTAGGTTTACATATCAGGTTAATTGAAAGCATTCAACTCAATCTTGACTTCTAGTCCAACATTGTTCAGGGGAAATGAGAAGAGAGAAAGGGAATGAAGAGTGTTGAGGGGGCGTGGGGAGAGAGAAGGAAGAGAAGAGGGAAGGGAAAGAGAGAAGAAAACAAATTTTAAAAAGGTAAAACATTTCATAGCCCCTCAAAATATTTGTTTTCTTATAATTTTAAATACAAATTGAAGGAGCATCTGGGTGGCTCAGTTGGTTAAGTGTCTGCCTTCAGCTCAGGTCATCATCGCAGAGTCCTGGGATCGAGCCCCACATCAGGCTCCCTGCTCAACAGGAAGCCTGCTTCTCCCTCTCCTTCTACCCCTCACCCCCAACTTGTGTTCTCTCTAGCTCTCTTTCCCTCTCAAATAAATAAACAAAATCTTATAAAAAATACAAAATAAATAAAAATAAATATAAATGAATTAAAAACAATTTATTTTAAAATATATCCATATGCACTAAATATTCCTCCTTATGGGCAAACTATATTACATGTAAGACATTCTAATTTTCTCAGGGTAACCAAATGACTTGATTTGTAATTTCTGTAGATGTCTTTGATTTCACCAATGTTCTCATTAAAAAAAAAAAAACCCAAAGATTTCAAATGTCCATAAATTCTAATATTGTATCTTTATTTTCCCACATCTAGTTTCAGTTTCAGACATTCCACTGTCCTCCAGACTAAGAGCCATGGCAGACGATAGCGTGCTTGTCTCACAGAGGTTGGAAGCTATCCATGGCCATTTGCAGACAGTGGTACCAGACAAATACCTCCTTTGCCTTCTTCCCTACTCTCTCCCCTACTCTCTCTATTCTTCCCTATATACATTTAATATAATATATACACATTTTAATAAGGAAAACATCAATCACCAGGGAATTAGCTCATTTAGGTAATTTTCTACACAATTTTTGTCGGAGGGAAAAGAGACTGTCACTTGAAATTTTCTGGAAGATTCCTCAGGGATCTGTAACATAATAACTCTGCTTTGCCACCCAAAGATCATCCCTCCACCAGCCCCTTAGTCTCCCTCCTTTTTTACCCACTCTTGACACCCATTGCAACTCCTTGCTCCCCGAGTGTTCTCTACTTTTTAGAAATGATTTTAAATTTATTATATGAGAATGCATTTCTTCTCCTCCTTTGTTTGTTTTGTTTTGTTTTCCAAACCAGAAGTCAAAGGTAATCTATTTTATACTCACCTTTGCTGCAACCTATCTATTTTCTACTTGATAATGGAGGAACTTTGAATTTTAGCAAAGACATAGTTTAGAATAGCTACAATCAATAAACAGTAAATATACAGCCCCTAGAGATTTTGAGAACAAAAAATATTTCCTATATTATTCATGTTAAAAGAAAAAAATGGTCTCCTTTTAATATCCAGAGAGAGATTAATGAGGTAACTTAGATTTAGAAGTTTTTTATTGGGTCTTTGCCTAAAAGGGTCATATGAATGTGCTCTTTATTTTCACATTATATATGAAACTTTCCTATCTATGTCAACAGGGTTGTGGCATTGTGTAAAAAGTAGAGGGGCCATAAGGTTAATTATAGGATGTAGTTTTAGAAATAATAAATGATTGACAAATACAAATCTTTTTTCTTTGCTCTGCGTCTTCCCTAGTTTTCACATAATTCATTCAACCCTCCCTCCATCTATTAGTCCATCTATCCACTTCTTTGGCTGATATATAATATATCTGAGGCATGTGCTAGGGTTACAAAGAAGAATGAAACATTTCCTGCCCTGAGTGAGTTCATAGTGTGATAAAATGCCCTGTGTCTCAATTTAGGGTTCACTCCCATGGGCTCAGGTAGGGCAGTCCTCCAAACCAGAGGGTAAACATGGCACCTTTCTGGGGCTTTATTTCACTCTAAGGCTAAACTCTTGGGAAAATTAATTTATAGTGTATTTAAACGTTTTTGTGGATTAAAAAAATACAGATATTTTACCGAATGGAGACAAAATGTGTGTGGATTTCAAAATGTTTAAGAGTCAAGAAAGAACTTGAATGACATTCCATGACTCTGGAGAAGGTTGTGGGGAACGCCGTTGCCCCCGGCAGGTGGAGCCAGCCTGGGAAGGGCCTTGAATGCTCTGCAGATGAATCTGGGCTTGATCCCAGAGGCTCCAGGAAGTCACTGATAGTGAATCAATGCAGTGAAACTCCCAGAATGGTTTCACTCTTCTCTGTAAGCTGATAGCAGGCATTGTTTAAAGCTTGCTGAGGCAGCAAAATAAATTGGATAATGTACTCTGGTCTGTGAGTCAGAAGACCTTCTTTCTGGTTCCATTAACCACCGACTACATGAGGGAACTTGTAGAAGTGCCCTGGCCTGCCTGAAACTTCTACCCTACCTACTGGAGAGGTGGACATCATCTGCCCTTTCGACCCCTCAAGGACATTTTGTGTCCCCAGGGGGACCATGTGCATGAAAGCCCTGGCTGAATGAATGGTGAAGCACTGAACAATACACGAAATGCTCATTCATGAGTCACCTCAACTGGGGAATAAAAGCAGTCAATAAATATTTTCATAATTTTTTGTAAGTGAGTTTACAAATCCTGCTTTTTCTTTTCTTTTTTTTTAAACTCACTTAGCAGCCCTTAGGCAGAGCATTGAGGGTTCGTGTCCCTTCAAGGGTGCTTTTCTGTGTTTTTACAGCACCTGAGCACAGCCTCGGGTTCACTTGTTTGGTAAGAGCTCAACAAACACTTCCTGTATCTCAGTTCCTGTGGCCATGTGTCCTCTGTTTATCCCTGTTTATCTCCCACCCCAACAAGTGCAACCTTCTTCTCTCCCTTTTTCTTGTTAGGTCTCAACTCCATATACAAAAATGGTCCTTTGATCCTGTACAATATCCACTCTTTGGATTGGAGACTATCTCAGTGTCTAGACGTTGGCACAGAGCCATTCCCCTGGAGGGTTCCTGACCACTATCCTCTTAGTATTTTTTCACCCCATTCCCTGATCTCTCAACAGCCAAGTTAACCCAAGTTTCGTTCATTTTATCATTTTTTGTTCATTTGTTCATACCCCAAGCATTCAATGGGTCCTCCCACATCGGGGCTAGACTCTGGGGAAACAACAGAGAAATTAAAACATTTTGTCCTTGACTTAAATGAGCTGCTGAGGGGGTGGGATAAACAAACCTGCAGGAGCTGATGTGTAAAGGGACTGGATTAAGGGAATGAGCAAAGAGTTCTGGAAATTCCAAGCAGGCACTGCGTAACTCTGCCTGGAAGCGTCTGGGCAGGCTTCATAGAAGGGGTGGCATGAAAGAATAATTGTTTGTTTGTTTATTTATTCATCGAGTCGTTTGTACTCCAAGTTGTTCTGAAACATGATTTCAGGTGGATCTCAAAATTATAGGCAATCCGTATAAAAGTACATGAGAAAATAATGAGAAAATGGAAGAAGGAAATAAAACGAAGGCGGGGTGAGATTGGTCCACGGCAGAATAGAGTGAGGTCCTGACACTTCACTAGAGGTGGGTCACAGATCTGAGCTCAAGCAAAGCAAAGAAACATCTGAAATGAATCAGAGTGTGCTTTAGATTAATACCAACCAGCTCTCAGAAGACCTCAACCAGTCCTGGTTCTAAGGGACATTTCCTTGGTGCCCTCATGCAGAGAACCCTTGGAAAACAGGACAAACGATATTTTTGAACAACATCACTCCATCCAGTCCACAGAACAGCAAGGTTCTCGGGTTTATTGTCACAACAGCCCTTCATGGGGGCAGCAGGCATGAGGTCTATGCCAAGTTCAATAAAAGTGGTTCTATGTTGTCATGCCTACAACGGAGAACAATGAATGCCATTTTGCCAGGTAGGGCTGGCATTTGCAACTGAAGAAACAAGACGAACAATAGCCCGAAGTTGTGAAAGTACAGGCAGTGGCTGTGGAGCCTTGCGGAGCTTGGCAGGGCGGTGGCATAGGGTGTGTCGGGAGCTCTGTTGTTTATAGGATGATAATCCAAATTCCTTAGCATGACAAACAAGGTCCTTGATGGGCTGGTCGCCTGCCTACATTTCTTGCCACATCTCATCTCCACCCTCAAACCATAAGATTCCATCTTTCTGACCTTTTTTTTTTTTTTTTTTTTGTCGTTTATTTCCTAGATATTCCATGCTCTTTCATGCCTACATACCTTTGTGCAGAGCGTTCCCTCAGCCTGGAATGCTATAATGCACCACCCAGCTAATCCCATCGACCAGGTCGATTTCTGTTTCTCTGTCAAAGTTGACTTTACCGTCAGCTCTGCAAGGAAGCTCTCCGGCTGAGTCTAATACTCCTCCTTTGGAATACGTGAAGCTTTTTGTCTATCTCCTTTTGCCCCTACACCCCTCATTCCCTTTGTAATTCTTTGTGGATATCTTTGCTTCTTCTCTGGTTTGCAATGTAAGGTTAGGATTCTTTCTCATTCATGCTTATTTTTTTTAAGGTTTTTTTTATTTGAGAGAGAGAGAGAGAGCTCGAGGGAAGGGTAGAGGGAGAAAGAGAAAGAGAGAGTCCCAAGCCGACTCTGCACCAAGCCTGGAGCCTGATGAGGGGCTTGATCCCATGACCCCGAGATCACGATCTGAGTCGGATGCTTACCCAACTGTGCCACCCAGGCGCCCCATCATTTTTATTTCTCTGCCACCTGGCAGAGTGTCTTACCTAAATAGACATTTAACAGATATTTTAAGGAAGAAAGGAAGGAAGGAAGTATGGAAGGAAGGAAGGAAGGAAGGAAGGAAGGAAGGAAGGAAGGAAGGGAGGAAAGAAGGTGAATGGGTGGTAGGCAGGAGATGATACTGGCAAGGTTGACCAGGAAAATATTACAGAAGACCCCACAGTCATGCTAATGATCATGGACTTGTTTTATCGGAAATGGAGAACCACTGGAGCTGCAAGTCAGTATTTAGGAAGGATAACTGGCAGCATTGTGTGGTAGACTGGGAAACAGATAGACCAGTTGGCTGATGGCTCATTGCAATTGCCCTGGTGTGAATTAGTTCAGCCCTGAGCTGACACAGGACAATGAGCATGAGGAACCACTGGAGGTTAAATGATCAAGACCTTTGATTAGGTTTTCTTTCTTTCTTTTTCTTTTTTTTTCTGAATCTGCTTTAAAGACACTGCCTGACATACACTTCACTATTTGGGCAAATTCTTTCCCACCCATCATTTATTATTTTTAAATTGTGATAGAACATACGTAAAGGGCATTGATCTTAAATACACAATTCAATGAATGTTATATATTTACACAGCTGTAACTATTACTCTGATCATGAGAGAGTACATTTCTAGCACATCAGAGGACTCCTCGTGTCCCCTCCTAGTCAGTATCACTCCCCAAAGTTAGCCGGTATTCTGAGTTTTATCACTACCAATTAGTTTTGCCTGTTCTTTAACTTTATGTAAATGGAAATGCAAGGTATTTACTCCTTTGTTGTCTGCCCTCCCTGTTGTTGCATTGATTATGGCTCATTAATTTTCATTGATGCATAATACTCCATTTTGTGAATACATCAAAAAATTTTCATCTATCCTGTTGATGGATATTTGGGTTGTTTCCAGTTTGGGACTATTATGAATGAAATTTCATTATTTTAATACCTCAAATTGTTCCATGAGACCTACTCTGGCTATGAAAGGCAGTTATATTGCAAAAAAGCCTTGGACTTGGAGTCCAGCCCTGGCTCTGACAGTTATTAGCTTTATAACATTGGCAATTTACTTCACAACTCTGTCTCAATTTTATTTTCTGTAAAATTGGAGTAACTCTCTGAATTCGCCTGATTTTAAAAACCAAGCTGGGCCAGACCTAATAAGGGGGATGCCTGTGTGCACAAGATATCAGGAGGTGAATCTGATTCACTCACTATTGTGGCTGCTGAGGCTGGCACGCGTTACACGCCCCCAATTATTGAATAAGTAAATGAAAGTTAATAATAGTTGGCAATTTCACCTTTAATCTTCCCTGTCTAAACAAAAAGCCTCTCCCGTAGACTTTTGAGTCATATAGCAAGCCATTATAAGACTCATGGGAAGTGACTAAAACATTCATAATACACAAACCTGTTCTAGAGGCGTCTACATTTATTTTAGCTGAAATTTGCAATGTGGCCATTGCCCGATTTTTACTGTTTTCTTGGTCATTGTTTCCTTAACGTGACATTCTGCAAATAGAGGAACTGTTGACAGGCTTTGTGCCCTGTGGAGCACGGCTCACCGCTGACTCATGATTGAGAGCAGATGTTCCTGCTCTGTTTCTTTGCCTTTAAGGACTTGTTCAATCTCCATTCCGCCAAATGCGCTTAGCTCTCCTTATTCACTGTAAATACTAGTAATATTTACCTAACAGAGGAGTCGATTTAATATCAGCCACTTTGTGATCCTGTCCTTCAGAGATACGCTGTTACTGTTATCTTTGCTTAGAAGCTTCTGGGTAGGGACTCTCTTGTTGGTCATGCACACGGTGCCAAAACAAGTATCGACTCAGTGAACAATTCAATCAACTGGTTGTTTTGGCTATACGGGGCCAAAGCAATTGGTTTGGCTCCTGTTGAAATATGGACAGTTTTTTGTTGTTTTAGGAGCGAGCTCACTCTGAATGCAACTAATTTTCATACATTGTGCTAGCAAAAGGAGGGAGATTTAGGATGACAAACAATGAAAATTTGTTAAATTTTTTGTATCTCTTAATTTGGGGCTCTAATCTGACTTCTAAGTAATACGGTCTAAGGAACTGTGAGGCTGGTGAATGGTTAGAGGGGCGTTCAGCTCTCTCTACTAAGCCCCAGACTCTTCTCTCCAGATGCCAGCCGTGCATCTGCCCTTCGGATATGCCATAGGACCTAAAATTTCAACCCATCCAAAACAAGCTCTTGTTTTTTTTCCAAACTTGTTCCATCCATTTTCCCCTTTTTGGTGACTCACAACACTCAGTTATACAAACTTGAGAGTCGTCTCTCCTATACCACACCCAGCAATACCCCTGTCACTCAGTTCTGTGGCCCCAGCCTCTTTACTCCTCTTATCTGCTCCCTTGTCTCTAGCTCCCCTACCACTACAATAACTAAGGCCTTTAGCCATATTCTCTTGGACTTTTGTCCTTTGGTTTCTCTACTCCTCACATCTACCCCCTCCTGCTCTTCCCATGTGATTTTTCAAAGTGATTTTATTTAAAATGACATTAAGAAAGGCCACTTCTTCTTTAAAATCTTTCACTGTCTTTTGCTGCCTTCAGAGACAATTTAAAGACTCCTTTACTGGCTTGTAAGGTCTCTTTGCATGAGGTGGCCCTGGCTTGGTGTTCTAGGCTCAGCCCCATGCCTTTCTGGTGGAGTCACCCCAAACTTCTAGTTTGTTCCTCCAGTAATAACAAACTTCCTCAAATGTGTCATGCAGTTGCTGTTTGTGTGATTGTGTTTTATTTTTCCTTTTAATACTTACACAACTTATACATGAATATAGTCTCATCATACAGGATCCAAGCAACCTGAACTATAGAAAGCACAATATGCAAAATCTTATACCTCTCACTGCACTGCCCTCCCCCAGCACCTTTGCATCTGCACATGCTCTCCTCTTTCTCTCCGAGGCTGTCCTTCCATATCTTCCTGAAGACGCCATTCCATCCTTCCATACACAAGTAGAACCCTGGCTGCTCTGAGAAGCCCCTAACTTGCCTCTTCAGACTCGCCTTTCAACCTGTACAATTCTTATTAGTAGCCTTTACACTTGTCCTGTAATTATTGATCTCCTTGTCTTTCTCCCCAGCTAGAAGGTAGCTCCTCAAAGGAAGGGAAAGTTGTTTTACTTGACTTCGTGCCCCAAAATCATGCTCAGTCAATGTTTGCTGAATGAATGAATGAGCAAATTGTTTAACTTGTCATAGGGTGCTTTTGAAGTATGAGGCAGGAAATAGCCACAGAGAAAAGGACTTTTGAGTAATGGAAAACAATCTTCTCTGCACTGATAAGCTCAGAACATTTTCTTTCTAACTTGAAGTCATAGAGATATAAAACCCTTTTCCACAGCTGAAGCGCAGGACAGAAGACATTTAGAGGGATTTAAAGGATGTAGGCAGCAGTGGCTATTCTGTGTGGATTAATGAACGAGCAATTTGGAAAAGAATTAGAAACAACAAATTCTTGAATTATATGTATGATAGCGTCTGTGTAGCTTATATATCAAGGCTTACACTCTGAGGCTTGCATATGGAGAGTCTGAGATCTCTCTACAATGAGAATATCACATGAAAGGCCAGATGCAGTCAGGCTGACTTGGACTGGCCTGGTACACTGGGGATCAGACACATAAAGAAAGCAAGGCCTAGGGGCCGCTCTGGAAAGCACCACGAGCACTCCTGCCTGTGGGTTTCACAACAACCTTAAATCACTATGGTAAACAGTGCAGTCAGGACATGCTCACTTGTGAATATTTGTAAGCTGCGGAACCCACGTTTAAGTTGACTTAGTGATACGTATACAACTTATTCCATAGTGTGAAGCTGGAATACTTTGGCTGTTCTGATAAGGTTTCAAGTTCGTGGAATCCAAAATTATTATCAGAATGGAATCTGAAGCAAGTAGATGTAAATCATATTGTCTTGCTCTGCTGGTAACCTAATTGGGTAAGGGTGACTGACTAGTCCCAACGAGGGCCCATGTCATGCTTCCACAGTGCATGGTTAAAAATGAAAACTTAAAATACTACCTGTTTCTACATGTCAACATGTAAATGTTTTTTTATTTTCAAGACATATTATTTTTCCTAACTGACCTAAATAAGCTGATTATGCAGAATGTACTAGTATACTACAGTGTCCTGGGGTGGGGGAGGGGAAGAGCGCAGAAACGGGAAGTCCTGGGAAGAAGTGATTCATAGGCTGGGGTGGATTGCTCTGTGGATTGTATTAAAATTAGGGCCAGGGGGACCCCTGAGGGGCTAAGCCGGTTAAGTATCCATCTCTTGATTTTGGCTCAGGTCCTGATCTCAGGGTCCCGAGATCAAGCCCCATGTCTGGCTCCACGTTATGCTCTTTCTCCCTCTGCCCCTCCTCACCCTCCTGTATGTGCGCTCTCTCTCTCTCTCTCTCTCTCTAGGAAAAAAAAAAAGATCTCTTTATCTCGCTGTCAGTATTTTCGCTCAGAACTGCGTTTTCTCTCACCTTCACTAATTTCTGCAGGTCACTCAGAATCACTGCCTCCTTTGCGATTTTCCTATCTTCTGTCCCTCCCCTTCTCCGATCATCCTTTGCATTTTGTCCACAGTAATTCTGCAGAAATGCAATCAGGATCACGTCATTCCCCAGATTTAAACGTTTAAGTGGTTCCCAATCACTCTGTGAGTTAAAATCCAAACCGCTCAGCCGGATGAAAACAAACTAACCATGCACCTCTAATTTTGCCCAAGCCCACCTTACGACACACAAGACACGTTACTACGTCCCGCCCCTCCCCACCCACAGCCATAGCACGTTTCTTATCTTGTATGTCTCCTTCTGTCCTGTTGCTTTTCCACCCATTCTCTGCCTGGAGAACTCTTCTTCTCCCTCTAAAATACAACCCCAGCACTTCCTCCTCTAAGAAAACTTTCCTGCGGGTGACTCTTATCTTGGCTGTCTCATGATCTGTGCACATGCTCCCACCATAGCACTTACCAGACAGACGGCATTGTGACCATCTGGTTACCCACCCGTTTTTCCCATTAGGCAGAGATCTTACCATTTTTTCAGATGTGACACATTTCACAGATGACATTCAATAGTGCAACACATTTCCACCGGTATTCCCCGCAAGGTGGCTATAACTTCACCATTTTTTTTTTCTCTCTCCCAGTCAGGAAAGCCTGTTATAATAGGAGTGAGAGTAACAGACGATAATGACCTTGGATCTGTCCGTGTGCACATACATATGAATTTATTTATATTTCAAAAGTCATTTCGAGCTCTCACTCTGGAGTCAGACTTCCAGGTTTAAAAGCCTGGTTTCTTCCCTTACTGTCCAAAACCCAAAATGAATTATTTAACCTTGATAAGCTCCAGTTTCTTTCTCTGTTATGCAAGAATTATAATAGTATGAAGAACTTCAGTAGATTAAAAAAAAAGGAAGTTAACTGAACTAATTCACATACAGTAGTGGGTATGTGAGTGTTCCCAGTAAATCTTAGCTATTATTATTATTATCACTACCGTTTGATGGGAGTTGATCGCTTGCTCCTCCAGTGGATATTCGTAACTCTTATTTTCCTCGTCCAGAATCTGACTTCACATGAGTGCTTTTGTGAAGAGACAGAAAGAGTTATCCCTGAGACTTCCCTGAACCTCGGTTACTCAGGAAATTGGAAAAAATTATGCCCACGACATCAGGCAATACAGAAAAATAGCACCACTTGAAGCATCAAATCCATATCGTTCCTGCAGTAGGCACTCAAATGCTCCTTCTCTTCTCCTGGCCAAACCTGCCGGCCAGGGGTCAAGGAGAGGGCAGAGCTCTTCTGATTTCCCGAGGCAGAACTGTGTGCGGAGGCGATGATGAAATCAGCTTTGTTCGGTTACACAAAGAGAAAACTAGGTCACCAGGAGAAGGTCCATCAACTTGAACACTGAAGAGAAAGAAACATGCCTGATGATTGGAAAGGAAATTCTTTAAGTGTGAATTGCTCCGCGTACAATATAAACCTTGTCAGTTATGGGATTCCAGCTGTTGTTTTATTGCCTTTAATTTCCCATTAGTGGTTCAATGTCTGGGAAAGGTATCCGGCCTCCAGGAGAGGAACTGAGGTCGGAACTGTTGTTTTGTCTCTGCCAACATTTTGAATAGTGTTTAAATGAAGCCATTCAAAAGATCATCTCATGCCCAAGTCTTATAAGGAGTGTTTGTGACTAAAATAAGCTCTTTTAGTGCCCTCTTTCCCTCTTTCGTCTCTCTTCCTCCATTCGCCTCCTACCCTCCCCACCAAGAGAAGAGACGCGGAGATAGTAGGACAGAGTCATTACCAGGTAGTACCATGCGGGTAGGTGTTCCTTACCCCGGGGCAGGGCTTGCGTGTTTGGCTAGTAGAGGACAGGCTTGAGCGTCTGATTCTATCTGCTCTGCTCCTTGGATTCGGTGCCTTGAACATACGGTGTGTTTTGCCAAAAAGGAGAGTGTTCCATTTGGGTTGGGTGTACCCTGATTCTACTACTTACCCAACAGATCACTGGCTATCTTGCTGGTGGAATTCAGTTATGCTTACTGGCCCAGTAGGGTACGTCCTTTATTAATCATTACGAAGCCGATGGGGGCTCTGGACTTTTCTTACCTGTAGAGTGGAGAATGAAGAAAACTAGCATGTAAATTGATCGATACAGAGAGAGAGATTATTTTTGGACCCATAGTGAAATATTTTTAATTGATGTCATCACATAAATTCTCACAGTACCAAAATGGGGCACATCACTACTTCCATTTGAGATCGGGATTCGAAGATTCCGAGAAGTGGAGAGCATATAAGCTGTAAGTGGAAGGAATAGAACATGAACCCACATTTAATTAAATAAAAAAAAATTTTTTTTTTCAAATGTGCTTGTAGCTTTCCAACTTTTATTTTGAAAGAGGAAGGTAGAATTTCTTTCCTTCTAAATGTAAGAATGTGTGCTGCTGAGGAACCTGAGGTAGTAACTGAAAGAGCTCTACCCTGTTCCTGACCTTGACGGCACGGGGTCTTCGAATCGGGGTTTACCACAACCGAGTGCGTGTGTCCACAGGCAGTCATTTATGGAGCCTTGGAGGACTGAGCAAGGATGCCTTATTGTTTGTACCCTCCATCAGAGACATTAAGATTTCTGTAGAAAAGATCGAAGACTCTCTGTCTTCCTCATGTGCCCGATTTTCAAATCTTACTGTGGGGTTTCTAAGGGTCAGGTAATGAAATACAGGTGCATTCCGCTGACGACCAGAATGTGAAGGTTACAAACATTTGGTTAGAATATTCAGCACTTATAAATGCTAACCTTGTAATCGTGGTGTTCTTATTATCCAAACCCTAGAGTCAGGATTTCCTGGTCCTGAGCACTAATATGAGCCATATTTTTTCTGTTTAACCACAGACACAATGGTCACCTTAAAAGGCCTGAGGGTTAAACCAGTTGCCGTAGGTTGATACAATGTATACATAAAAACACACAATAGCAGTTAATACCTAAAAGGTCAAATGAATTCCACGAACATTTTTGTTGGAATCTGTGGTTAAAAAGCAATCACTTAATGAGCTTCTGGTCATGGCTTATGATTGAGAGAAGCAATCAGCAACTATTAGTTGGGGCATATTGTTTTCTATTAAGCAATGCACGAATATTGTTTATCTTGTAGATACTACTTATCCCTACTTAACTCTACACATTTCAACTATTTCCAGTTAATGGATGGGTTATTGTGGTGTTTTGTCTTTAATCTTGCAATTTATACTAATGACATTCCATTATAAACTCATTCCCCAGCTGGCTTTAAAAAATAATATACAAACAGTTACATTTTTGGCAATATTTTCCCCATACCATTACATAGCAGATATCAAAAGTCAAAATACTGCGGTATTTTAGAGATTACTGTCACGTATGGCTCCCATAGCAGAGTTGAGGCAGATGGTGGTACAGAAGGGGTGGGAGACCTCGCCTCCCATGTTCTCAAAAAGCAGAACGAAGCAGACATTACTCTGCCAAAGCCTTGCAATATTTGGCCCCAAATAAAGTTGGACCTTGTCCTTCTGTTTCTCCATCTTTTTCCCACCTTCTGCGTGGAAACCGTGTCTGTCTCAGTCATCATGCTGTTATGTACATTCTGCCAATACAGGCGTGTGTGCATGGCCCAAATCATGGAATCCAAGCATGAGATGAACCACCATGGCTTTCTTTTTCTACAAGTCAGAGCAGAAGTCATTGACAGCACCTCGATATTATGGCTGAGGGATTTTTTCCAGGATGGAACTCTAAAATTCCACTCACCAATAATTTTTGCAAATTGATGAACTGAGAATTTTCTTTTCTGTCTACATGATAGGTAATTACTGAGTTATATAAAAATTAATTGATTCATCTGAATGGTTGGCTTCTATGGTGCCAATCATCCTGAGACGTGGAATTTTAGGGGCATAATAAAACTTCTATTATCAGCTCTAAACATTGATTTGCTTAAAATAAAGTCTCTGTCTTAATTATAGTCGTTGATACCTTCATGCCTATAATCAAGGCACAGCATTTCATGGAAGCAAACGTCATGGTGAGGCTTACACCAGAAATATGAATAGAAACTTTGATTTATAATGTTTTAGTGACATTGTCCTGGTAGCAAGAATTAGCCTGTGTTTTGCCTTTTGTTAATTTTATGCTTTTGCTTCTTTTCAAAAACTCAAAGCATATAACTTAAGGAGAGGGGTAGTTTGACATTTTCCACTGAATTCTGTCATTTTGGACAGCCAGTTGGGTAAGATGCACAGGTTTCTTATTCCATTTGACTATAATTATGGAGTGATGGAGAAGTGAACAGCAGTCCTGCTTAACCCTCCCTCAGCAAAATTTTGTAGTAGTTGAAAAGTACGTGGCCTCAGTGCTTTTCCTTTTCCTCACTGTGTCCCTTCTCGTCTACATTTTTCTCCTTTGCCCCTCAGTAATGCCACATTCATTATGTATTTCATCCCCACAGAAATTTGTTCTTAGGATGCTGTCCACATGAAACTCGAGTTACACATTTTTCACTTGGTTTATTTTAAATCAAAGTCAATGTATCACCTCTCGGGAGAATTGCATTTTGTTCCTTATCTCTAAATACTGACAGAGAAGCTTTGGATGTTGATTTAGAATCAGCAAATGAAGAACTATAACAAATCCTAAGAATGTCTGGTACATTCTTCTAATTCATGTATTCATTTGTTTTCATTCTTTTAAAAAACATTTTTGAATGTCTGTATGCCCTGAGTGCTTAGGAGCCAAGAAGATATAGTTCTTTCTGAAAGTGATTTACCCTAACAATTTAGTAAATAAGGCAGTAAATTAATATAATGGAAGTACAGAATTATAATGCAATGGCACTTTCTTTCCAGGATGCGGTGCAGATGAAAGAGAGAGGAATCTAGTGTATCTGATGAAACAAGTCAGACAAGGATGGAGGCAGTTATATTTAAGCAAAGTGTTAAAGGAAGTGCGTATGTGTGCCAGGGAAGCCGAGGGGAAAAAGCATTCAAGGCAAAAGTGTTGGAAGGATGAGGGGGAAAGGATGTTCTAGGGATAGAAAAGCCATGGCAGCATGAGATAGTGTTACACACTCAGGGATCTGCAAGGAATTCACATACTTGGAATATGAGGGGTGCAGAAAAAGCTCATGGCAACTGAGGCAGCTGGAAAGAAGTTAGGGGCCATTGATGATATGTTGGTGTTGTTTGCTCTGGATTTATTTATGGCCTTTGTGCAATCCTAGATCTATCCATTTGATGATGGCCATTATGGTGGGTATTTTTGTTTTATTATAGTTCAGATATAATGACATTCCCATTTTCCTGGTCTACCATGGCAAGAAGCTTGAGATCCTTGTGGGCAATGCAGGGGAAACCAGTGAAGGACTTTAGACAGAGATGGGATGTGACCAGAATTGCTTTGTCAACAGCAAGGTGGATAACAGATTGGCTAGAACAAAGTGGGAGGCACGGAGCATCGACTGTAAATACTTGAAACATCCTGCCCAATAAAGGCTGAATATAGTCAGTAACAGAAGGCTATGTGAGATCTTGAGTTAATAGAATTAACTGGACTTGGTCACCAATCGAATGTGGGGCACGAAGAAGCAGTCCAGGGGAAATTCCAGGTTTCTGGTGAAGACGGTTGGTATTTCAGTGAGACAGGGAACACAGCAGGAGGACCAATTCTGTGGAGAAAAGAGAAGCTAAGCTGAGGGCATGTTGAAGTAAGGGTATGAATGACATATCGCACGAAGTTGCTTTGTAGACATTCGATTCCAGGGATCTGGTGCTCGGGAGATGGGCTGAGGCCAGAGACACAAACGTGGAAGTTACCACCACAAATTATCAAGTTATTGCACAGGAGTGGTTACCCAGCAAGCACCTGAAGGGCCAATGAAAGAGGAAGAGGGCCAACGTCAGAACACTGTCAAAGGCAGACATTTAAGGAAGGAGAAGAATTATCGCCAGAAGAGACCAAGAAGGAATAGTCATTGATATGGAAGGAGAACTAAGGTATGGAAAGGGAGAAGAATTAGAGAAGATTCAGAAAAGGAGCCATAAGATTGTTAAATCAGAGTTGTAATGACACAGGGGAAATCTTTTGTAGAAAGAAAGTAAGAAAAAGCGGGGGGGGGGGGGGAGGGGGAGGACAGCAAAAACAGACTTTCTTCTTTATTGGCTTTTTTCAATGAAAATGGAGGCTGGATGCCTATGTTGAAGTGACCATGACAGGAAGGGGCTGCATGAGGAAGGATAGAGAGTCTAGAAGGAACACAATCATATTTGGATTGGAGACTTGATGTGTGTGAAAGAAAGCGTCAAAAGACGCAGTCGGCATCCAGGGCACGCTGAGGGGCTTGAACTTTACCTCAGAGGCAACATCAAAGCACTTTAGGCAGGGCAGAGATAACTCCAGTGTTGTGTTTTAGAAAGAACATTCTGACAGCTGTGTAGAAGAAGATTGGACGCCAGCCAGCCTATGAAAGGAGATCAGTCAAGAGGTTGGTGAAATCCTGGGCAGAGAGAATGAGAACCTTCAGGAGGGTATGCAAAGTGGGCCCCCACCCCATGACCACACTCAGGGATTTTGTTATCTGTCTTTGATAGAGTGTTCCTTTTCGGTGGCTGCTGGTGTTCCTAAAATAGCCACCAGTGTGAGCAACCGACCCCTTGTCTAAGATAGCTCAGAAGGTGGCTATCCTCTGTGGAAACTTTGTATGATTACCCTTAGCCTTCAACAGGACAGCGTTTCTATTTTCTACTTCCCTGTGGCCATGGGTCAAGTCTTGAAGAAGGATTGTGGTTTCAGAGGCAGAACTTTACTGGCTCCACAGGGGGGCATCTACGTCTGAGCCCAGTGACCCGCACTCCCTAGAGGCATGCAGCACATGGCCTCCACACCGCAAAGACAGGTTCTCTCTTTTCCCCATCCCTCACCTCGGAGAATTACTAACAGGGATCCTGCACTCTCCTTCTTTCTCTAATCATGGGTTCAAACAGGTGACCTGTATTTAAGGCAGTGGTTCTCAACCAAGGGCAGTTTCCTGCACCCAGGGGACATTTGACAGTGTCTGGAGACATTTTGGTTATCACAACCAGGAAGAGGGGGGTGGTTTGCTACTGGCATTTGTGAGTAGAGGCCATGGGTGCTGTTAAATGTCCTATAATACACAGGACAGAACCCCAACCTCCCAAAACAAAGAATTATCTGTCTGCCCCCTAAAGTCATGGGTGCTGGAGTTAAGAGATTCTTCTTTAAAGGGCTGGTGTATTCTTTTCTCAAGGATAAGTTTGTTTTGTTTTTTCACCACCTATTATAAATGTGTACTTTTCAGGATATCTGTTTCCGGCCGTGAATGGATCTCTTATAAAGAGAAATGGAAAATTTAATAAATTGTTGGTTTACGTCAAGCCAAAATCCTAAAAGAATTTTTACTCAATTTTTAAGTATTACTCTAATCTTTTTTTTTTTTTTAATGGTTCAAACCATGCCTGTACGTGCTAAAATCTCCACGATTGTTGCATCTTGGGCCATGAATAGATAAAACAAAAATGAAAACGTGCAGGTAGGTTATCTTATCAGATTTTGACCCAAAATATTTTCCAGTGCCCTGTAAACTTTCTGACCAAGTGATCAAGCCCTGCTGAATCACAGAGGGTAAATAGTCCCTGTTGGAATAGAATCTAAAAAGCAAAGGTCCCAACCTTTATCTTTGTCCATTGAGATTTAGGTAACAGGTATGGAACACTATCTTCAAAAAGAGCCATTATCCAACAGCTTCTCCCCAAAATATTATCTTCACTTCCTTTTACTTGCTGGGGAAAAGATTGTATGTTACAATCCTCTCTTCTAAGATATTTTGAGGAAAGAACGTATTCTGGCAGAATGCAATAGATCTGTGCCTGTATAGGGTAGGAGACAATTCACACATCTCACAATTAACTAAAAATGTGCTAGGTTTATGTTAGAAAGATGATCAGGCTTCTTTGCAAAGCTTCACTTAATTTTTGCCTCATCCTGACTTCCATTTTTTTTCCATTTATGATGTTAAAAACAAAATTCAAACAAAACACTGCACTTAGCATCAACAAAACGTGTGTCAACAAGTCAGATATTTAAGCATTCCACAATTCAAGCAAATGGTTAAAAAAAGGGATTTTCTGAGTGAGGCATCTACACTGAAATAAGCCAACTCCTTGGAATTAGCATGGAGACCCATCAGTCACATGGGAAGCCTAGTGATGGATTCCGGGTGGCAGTCAGCTGTGTCCTTCCACTTGGCAGAATGCTGATCAGAACTTCTTTCTTAAAGTTGTGTTGCTTAACCCATGCCCCAAATAATATATAGACCTTCGCAAACATTGCCACTGTGCTGTCAGCACTCAAGGCTCTTTGCCTCTCTTTCCACTCCAGCCACAGCAGTCTTTGCTGGCTTTCCAACATACAGAACAAACTTGCCTCTGTGTCCTTGTGCCGTCTCTTCCCTGTGTCTGGAAAACTCTTCCTTAAATAGCCCTCCTGACTTTGCTCTCCCAAATGGGTACCTCCTTAAGGATTCCTCCACTATCAAAAATATGCTGCCACTGCTTCTCTTGATCTTCTTTATTTTTTTATTTTTATTTTTTTAAAGATTTTATTTATTTATTTGACAGAGATAGAGACAGCCAGCGAGAGAGGGAACACAAGCAGGGGGAGTGGGAGAGGAAGAAGCAGGCTCATAGTGGAGGAGCCTGACGTGGGGCTCGATTCTGCAATGCCAGGATCACGCCCTGAGCTGAAGGCAGACGCTTAACCGCTGTGCCACCCAGGCGCCCCTCTTGATCTTCTTTATGTTTCTTCACCATGCTTACCACTGCCAGCGTATTGCTTACTTGTGTATGGTTTTATTTTCCTTCCCTGGAGCATAACCTTAATAAGGTCCCGGGTCAAGAGTTAACGGTATAACGGTTAATAAAGTAAAGATGATTCCTGCCCTCAGAGGGCTGCCAGACTCAGATGAATTTAGGTGTCTCTCCGCTGCTTCCAATGGAAAGTTCTTAACACCTTTGAGACAAATCCTGCTCACAAAACTTCTTCACAATGTTATTGTGAGCTTCATGCGATGAGGTGTCTGCACCAGCTCTTTGTAAAAGGTAAAATGCTGTAGAATCACGTAGTATTACTAGTGTTTAACCGGCGCTTACTTTTCATTGAAGCTTATATCTCTGATCCAAATTAACACCACCAAAAAAGCACCCACCTTTCAAGTGAATAAATTGTCCCTAGGCATAAATTTAGTACATTCAGAAACACATTAGCAATTTCAGGCTCACCAGCTTCTAGAATTCTAATGCAGGAGGGGACCTCAGAGATCACCTGGTACAACCCCCTCATTTTCGTATTTATGCTTACGGCACTAATTACTACAACCTATTGCAATGAACAGTGGTCGAGAGGCACTAACAGACCCAGAGGACTGCTCCATGTACTTGGCCTCTTATTGGTGGTTACAACTCAATTGGGGAATAAGAGAAGGGATTTCTTTTTTCTCTTCTTCCCCCTCCCCCGCCCGCTTTCCAATAACAGATAGCCTTGGTCTTTACCGAAGAGTGAGATAGGAAGAAGTTCTAGATTAGAAATTGTTTGGTGGAACTTGCCTTTCTTTGCGAAAGTATATTTTACTGTTTGAAGGGCCGTAATCTGGATTGAACATTGTTCATTCCAATGTTCCGAACCATTCTGATGTCAATATTTGGATGTCAAAATTCAATGGGCTTCACAATCTTGTTGGACGTCAAACAGAAAATAGTGCAATGGTCCCACCAGAGAAAGACGAATGTATCCTTTTATTAAAACTCATTTCAAGAACTGGCACTGTGGTCTTCCTAATGAACCACTTCAAAAGTCAGCTTGTAGAATTTTGTGTGGGCTTCGTTAGTGACGCTGAAGACTTTAGGAAATCTTTATGCTGTTCTTATAAACCTACTAACAAATTTTAAAAATTCATTTGCCATAATTTGCAAACGTGAGTAAAGAGTCATATGTTGTTTTTTTTTTTTTTATTTTTCAGGTGGTGGGGGTAAGAAGAGAGCCTATCCCCCTTTCAAACCTTTTTATTCTCGATCAAAGTATTTTCATTAATTACATTCAAGGTGACTGAAACACTCTTTTAGCCAAAATTATTACACAAAATTTGCAGGTTTGACCTAAGTTTTTGTTATAATGAGTTAAAAAAAGTTTCGGAATACATTGGTAAGAACAAGATGAAGAGACTGAACATACAAAGAATAGCCAAATAATACTTTTTAGTTGGATATAAACTATATTGTAAGTTGTAGTTAATACACATTTATATATACTATACTCTTTTTCTTAAAGATTTTATTTACTTATTTGAGAGAGAGAGAGAGAGCTAGAGAGAGAAAAAGCACCAGCAGGGGGAGGGGCAGAGGGAGAGGGAGAAGCAGACTCCCCGCTGAGCAGGAAGCCCGCCTTGGGGGCTCTATCCCAGGACCCAGCGATTATGACCTGAGCCAAAGGCAGATGCTTAACCCACTGAGACACCCAGGCGTCCCATATTTATATACACTATACTCTTGAAACACTTTCAAAAACCGTACTATATTTAAACGGCTTTTTAATTCTACAATACCCAACATCTGGTTTAACTAACTCTTTTACATGTGTTCACTCATCACTTTGGGATTGTGGACCTGGCTAGACTGTTTACCAAATGGATTTTCAGGCCAAGTTCCACTGGTAGCATGGAACAAGGATAACAACACGCATGCATCATACCAGCAGATGACTAATAACTCCAAGCAATAAACTGCCTTAGATAGAGATCTGTGTTTAGTAATGAAAATGTAATCATAAAAGTGTAACTCACACTGGAGTTTCTGTCCTGCCAAGCCAAGTTACCATCAGCAAACATGTTAATGCTTGACAGCATCTTTCAGCACCTTAATGTCAGAATAGAAGGAAATGCCAATTTTATTCAGAACTCAACATATTCCACCTACTTAGGCATCTCCCAACTTGTGGGCTGAATGTAATTTTTAAATTCTGATTGCTCAATAACTGATAATCATCTTTTAGAGATTGTGTCTCTTATTCAAGAGGCAAGCAGTAATTTGTTGTAAAGATGGTTTTTAAAATGAAATGTTTCTAATGTTTCTTAGTTTTTAATACCCTGTAACTTTTTTAACAAGGGTATTTTATGACAGATTCATTCTTTTCTTTCTCATTCCCTGTGCTGTACCTTATCCCACATGTCAAGACAAACGCTTCTTATCATCAAGACTATTTTCTTTTTTTTATGATTTTTCTTTACTCATTCATTCACAGATATGTATTGTGTTTCTTTTCTCAGGCAGGCAATCCTGCGTTAGGAGCTAAGGATACAGCACTGAAGGAAACAGTCCCTCCGCACCAGGGGCGTGCAGGGTGGCGGGATAGGCATTCATGGAAGTAAATACCTGCATTTTTATAAAGAATGTAATTGAGTTATGAACAAGAACAGTGAAAACTCAGGGCATAAGGCAACTCGTGACAAAAGAAACGCCTGTAAAGAGAAAGAGGCATTAGCTTTAAATCTAGAGAAGAAATAGAAATTTTCCTGAAAATAAGACAGAAAAGTCTACTTTTGGTATAGACAATAGTGCAACTAAGGCACAGAGTGGCTTGCGAAGGGACATTCATTTCTGTGAAATGGTGCAAAGTTGAGAGCACCTGGACTGGGCAGGCCAGTGAGGAATGGTGCAGGGGGAATTAGGTGGGCAATATTTGAATGAGCTTTTTATAGGCAATGCAAAGCATGTGGATTTTATCCTAATAAAATGTAATGTTACATGGTATTAAAATGCTAATTTAGACTTAAAAGAATGTTTCCTGTTTTTTCACCTGTCAGTTAGAATCACCTTCTTGTTGGCTTCCCTTCATTCCCTACATGCCCAGGAACAGCTTTAACACCAGAATTGCACAGTTGTGGAGAACGGTCTGAGCCCAAGACTGTCATGCAGATTCACGAGTTACTCTGAGTGGCAGCACCCAAGAGACCCTCACACAAAGCCCTGGCTGTTAGGTCTGCAAAGGGATCAATGTCCAGAGCAGGGCTGGAGGATTGATTTTGGCACTTTACGGCAAAATGGTGACGCGTCTCTGTGGCTGCGGTCATGGTCCTACATAGGAGTAGAGCAGGTCTGTGTGCTGCCGGCTGTTAGATTTGAGTTAAGTCTTCTTCCGAGAGGAGAGAACCCTCAGCCCTCTCTAGATCCTGGCCATTTGGTTCCGGTGCCGTCAATCTTCTGACATTACCTTGGTTCTACTTGTCTCCCTGGAGTGAAAACATCTTTCTTATATGAATCCAATAATTTATCTCCCTGAATGTAGATTGACTTTGCACCTGGCCTCTTTCTCCAATGTCCTAGAGAATTCCAGGGTTCCAAACAGATCTTACTAGCCCCTGGCATCTTTTATTATATGCTGCTTGTGTGTCTGACACCCAGCACTAGCCTGAGAGTAGCCTGACCTTGACCTTATGGCTGACCTCTTCTCACCTTGAACTCTTCCGTACAGTGTCATGCCTCTAATTGCTTACGGCAGAGTCTTCCTCTTTTCCTATACCAAAGCCCCATGTGCCCTCCTTTCTACCTGGTAAGCTCATGCTTTGTATTTGAAAACTGCCCCCTATTTCACCTGCATGTACAGAGCTTTAAGCGCTGAGCTCATTAACGAATCAAGCATTTGGTTCCAATTATTCCCTCCTTTGATTTCCCTGAAGTCTATGGGAGTGAGCGGGATTTGGGGAGGAGGGGTGTAGTAAGTAGCAGTGTTCCAACTCCCCATTATCACCTGTGTATTAACATCCACGAACTACGTGCTTAAAGAGAAGCTATTGTAAATAGACAATATTTATTGGACACTTCCTGTGTGTCAAGCATGTGTATATGTTTTACATTTTAAAATTTTAGCTCTGAACACCACACGACAGCACCATAGAGCAAGTTAGAGGCCAGTTCTCTGCACATTCCTGGTGAACTGGGAGTTTAAATAGTGTATTCACAATAAAACAAAAAGGTACATGAGGTCTTATGAGCCAGAGAGCGAAGCTTTTGAGCAACGTTATAAATAAGCATTTTTCTTTGGCATTTCTGTCTTAAAATAGCAAAGTTGGAATATAAAGATAAATTTCTTAAGCCTCCTAGAAAGCTTAGGATCTATAGAACGTGAAAGGAAGCATAGATCCAACCTGTGCTTTGATCCACTTTTCAAGATAATAAACCAGAGATTGTTCCTTAGCCCCCGCCTCCCCAAAATGCTGCGAGGGATTCTTCATTATCATTTCCACAATTCGTCAATATCCTATTTTCAATTCTCCCACGGAGAAGAAATTTTTGTCCAGTAGAAAAGAACATAAAAGAGCTCTCTGGGGGCACCTGGATGGCTCAGTCCTTAAGCGTCTGCCTTCAGCTCAGGGCGTGATCCCGGCGTTCTGGGATCGAGCCCCACATCAGGCTCCTCCTCTGGGAGCCTGCTTCTTCCTCTCCCACTCCCCTCCTTGTGTTCTCCCTCTCACTGGCTGTCTCTCTCTCCATCAAACAAATAAATATTAAAAAAAAAAGAGCTGTCTGTATATAATATATTCTGCTAAATACCCAGAATTTCTTAATAAAGCAGTCAATTTAAACAGCCATTTTCCAGGCTCTGATCAGGATACTTCCTCCCAAAGCACAACAGTCTCTTTCCTTTTTCACAGATAAGCACCAAATCTTAGACACAACAGGCTGTTTGCAGAAATTCATAGTATTTCCTGAGCGACAGGACATCACATCTGTAATACGTGATCTTGCCAAAACAGTGTTTTGGTTTATCCTCGGAACCCACATTATGTTTTAGATCGCTATCAGCAAGCATGTTACTAAAGATCTCTGAAGAGTTAAAAAAATCATATAATATTGCAGATAAAGTTGGCATATTTCTCTTTGTATATATTTGACTGTGTTTAAACAGAGTAACCATAGATCTGAGGCTTTTACGCTTTGCTGATTTTCTTTATTGGGGAGCAATTAAAATATTCTTGTTGCCTTAATGTTATTCTTTTATTAGAGAGAAATTTTAAAGAATCTCAGATATCATAAAATGTCCAAGTATATAATATTTGAGGCTTCAGACACTTATTACTCTATAAATATGTCATTATTCCGATCATATCTACTTGCCTTATCCGAATGGTTTAAATGTAGACTCCACGCTAGCAATGATTAGGGTTATGTCTATAAATTCAGTATTCTCTTTTTGTTATTTACCCCCTTCTGTTAATGCAACTGTGAATGCCTGGTGCCTACACCTTATGAAGTGCCTCTTAGTGTGTGTCTTAGGATGGATAGTTGTTAAAATGTAGTGACTAACGACTCCCACATCACAGGGGATTAAAATGACAAAGGTTTATTTCTCACTCATGCTTCACTTTCTTCGTCCTCACTTAGGGACCCAGCCTGCCCAGGACTGGACAATCTGGCCTATTACAGATGGTGGTAATAAAGGAGAGGACGTGGCACATTACACACTGGCTCTTAAAGCTTTCCACCCAAGAGTGACACTTAATCACTTTTGCTCACATCCTGGAATCCAAGAACAAGCCTGATCTCAAAGAAGTGGGGAGGCATGTGCTTGGATGAAGGAGACCTGGATGTAACAGGAACGAGTACTAAGAGCCCATCCTGCTCTTAAATGGCTCGTCAACTCTCCATTCCACCTGCAAAAGAGGCTCAGTCCCTTTCCACGTGAGACAACAAATTGCCATTCGGTCACGGCATCAAGCTCCAAGTGCTGCATCTCTGGGGGACAGGCTGGAGCAGAAGTCTCCGCCATAGGAGGTGACATGAAAGAGTCTATATGTCCAGGCCAGTTTTCGGCTCCACATGCACCCAGGACCCAACAGGGGAACAAAGACAAGACAACTACCGTGAACAGCTGCTTTCAGACAGAAGAACGGGAGACGCGCAGCAGACACGGGGCTGGCTCGAGCGATTCTAAAATCCCACTACTCAACTATCTTGACGACTCACTTTGATTAGGCACTGGTTTCACTTCCTGGGAGTGGTTCCCTGTCTTTTATTCTCTCTGGCCTCTGGTTCAGCCCTCTTGTAGATTCTTCCTCTTCCATCACTCTTCTTCACATCTGAGGTGGTTATCCAAAGAGTATGCTCTCCCTGATGACCGAGCGACCTTCTTCAGCTCATGTCCTTCCCCCAGACAACCGGAAGTCTACAGGCCATTTTTTTTTTCAAATTTTTTATTTAAATGCAATTTAGTTAATATTCATGTCCTTCCCCCAGATAACCAGAAGTCCACAGGTCATTTTTTAAAATTCTTTCTTAAATGCAATTTAGTTAACACACAATGTATTGTTAGTTTCAGAGTAGAGTTTAGTGATTCATCAGTTGCATAGAACACCCAGTGCTCATTACATCAAGTGCCCTCCTTAATGTCCATCATCCAATGACCCCACCTCCCCATGCCCCTCCCCTCCAGCAACTCTGGGTTTGCTTCCTTGAGTTCAGCATCTCTTATGGGTTGCCTCCCTCTCTATTTCCATCCTATTTTATGTTTCCTTCCCTTCCCCTATGTTCATCTGTTTTGTTTCTTAAATTTACATATGAGTGAAATCATGTGGTATGTGTCTTTTTCTGACTGACTTACTTCACTTAGCATAATACCCTCTAGTTCCATCCACGTCGTTGCAAATGGCAAGATTTCATTCTTTTTGATGGCTGAGTAATATTCCATTGCAAGCAGTCATTCCCTTCAGGTTGATGGTCCTTTTGACAGTGCAACTGCCTTGAAAAATTAATTGGTTTTTTATGTATTTCTGTGTGAGCTTTATTTCATAATAGCCACGACTACAGATCTTTTGAGACATAATTTTCTTATGTGCTAATACGCCTTGGCTTTCTCATCCCCACATCTTTCTCTATATAATTGTAGGAGCATTGAGCCTATCAAGCTTTGGTAGAAGAACCACAAACTTAGTGTCCTTTTTCTGTGTCATTTTCTTCAACTTAATGGATTTAATGAACACCACACTCTCAGTGAGACCTTTAATCCAAGACCCCTTAATTCTTTCGATCATTTTACTAATTGTCATGATGGCTACATGCCAAGTTTACCCTTGTGGAAATGATACACTTGATTGGCCTTTTGATGCTCTCAGTTTTTTAGGGTTACTTTTTACATGATGATTTGAGGCATTTCGTCAATATAATGGTTCCATTAGCAAAGATTTAAAATTGATTTTCTGTTTATTTAGGCCTTAAATGCCTCAAGATCAAAACTTGGAAAATTCACTTGTTGTTGGATAAGTAACAAAATTATGCTTATTCATAAGGGATGAAACTCATCAAATCCCCACATTCAGAAAATTTCTAGTAACCCTGAATCTTTGAAAGAAAGTCCAGGGATTTAGGTCAATATTCATGTTTTTGGATATAAAAATTACATACTTTTGTAACATATCTATTTTCACTTCGGTTAAAAAACTAACATGAGATGTCCTGAAATTTCTGTGACTTTTCCCAACCCTGCTTCTACCTGTTTTTAGCAGAGTGTGGGGGATTAAAGGCTTGTCCCTCCTCCCATGGAATGGGGAGATCTATGTCCCCTTCCCCAAATGTGCGCTGTCAGATTGATTATTCAGTAAGACGCAGCAGAAGTGATGCTATGTAACTTTGGAGCTGGACCTTGAGAAATCTGCAGCTGCTGCATTTGCTCTTCCAGAACGCTGCTTCTCGAATGCGGCCCCCTAGGTAAGAAGTCTGTGGTGTAGTCACCAAAGATGTCCCTTCGTGCCATGGGCCTTGCCTTTTAGCATGCATGCCCATGTGGAGTTCCCTTTGCTGGAATCTGGGCTGGCCCAGTGATTTGCTCTTGACCAATAGAAAGTGGCTAAAATACCGCTCTATAACTTTGAGATACGGTCATAAGAAACCTAGCGATGTTTGGTCTGGCCTCTTGGAATGCTCCTCCTCATCACTCAGCTGCCAAGATCTGAAAGAAGTTAAGGTCACATGGAGAGGGCACCTGGAAGCACTCACTCCAGTGGACAGTCACAGCTGAGCCTCTGGCAACAGCCGGCATCCACTGCTGGTCATGGGCCTAAGCTTTTTGAGCATGTAGCCTAGTCAAACTTGAGGATAACTACCCCATCAGATATTTGATGGTAACCCCATGAGAGACCCCAATGCCATGAGAAATACTTATAAATTACTGTCTTGTTACACAGCAATGAAAACCCGGAACCAGGTTTAACTACTCTGAGACCTTCATGCAATGAGGAAACCCAAGCTAGCCACGTAGAGAGAGAGGGAGGCCATGTGCAGAAACCCAAGGAAGCAGATATGCGAGTGACGTCTTTTTGGGTTCTCCAGACTGGCTTAGCCCCCAGCTGAATGAAGATGACCCCACCAGTCAAACACATGGAGCAGAGGAACTGTGTCACTGAGGCCTAGCTGAATTCCTGACACCCCAAATCATGAGAAAATAAATTGCTTTCAACCATAATGTTTGGGGGCAATTTTATTGCACCATGAGGTAACTAAAACATAGACTATTTAGAATTAGGTCTATGTATTTGCAGGTAAATCTTTTTAAACCGTGTTTAGATGATTTGATGGACAGAAGTCTGAGGGTACTTTAGAATATGTGTCTGAATGCATTAAGGAAGGACTTCGATTACTCACATATTTATGGCCACAGTGTTGGTGGGAACGGTGACGGAAATGGGTAGGGGAAGAGACTTGATTTATCTGTATTGGTGGAGGAGACGGGCAAGAGATTACGTAGAAGGATGCAGGACGAGGGTCGCTCGAGACTCCCAGCTACCTGCCCACAGCACACAGACCAGTGCATTTGTGGGCTCCTTCTTCCTTCCACCTCCTTCCCTTTGACACATTTCTTTCTTCACTTCTCCATCTCCCTATACACAGTGTACCTCACTCTTCACTGCGATGCCCACCAGCATGCCGATCGATCACCCTCACTCGAGTATTAGGAGAAAACCAAAGAGCACAACCAATGCCTGAGCCTACCTCCTGATCACGCTTTCCCCAGTTGCCCTTTTTCTTCCAGCTACTCTCCAGATCGGCACGCCTCCTCCAGACAGCGGGTGCTGCTGGGACCAAGGCATCTGCTCACTCACCCACAGCCCCCTGCACTAGATCCATCAGCAGTTCGTATGTGCAGCAGGAGAGAAATGAGTTCACGGTATTAGCTGCTCCCCCCACATCATGCATCTGTCACTTCCCACGTTATCATCCTGGTTCGAAACCCACTCCTTTCCAGAAAGCTCCATCCTCAGAAGTTGCTCGGTTATTTATGAACAGTATATTCTCGGACCCCAAAATCCCAGTGGCAGTTTCATCCGAACAACTGTTAACTGAACAGTAACTGAAACAGATAACACAGCAGCAGGGCTCTGCAAGATGCGAAGGGGACAGCACGGCGGCCCAGGGGCGCTGCTGTATGTGCTGAGAGTCTTACACTCCCAGAGCCCTGACACCGTCCCCTTCAGTCCCTCCTCCAGAGAGATAGTACTTTCCTAGCACACTTGCTTGTCCCCATCCATGCTCGGGTCAGCTGTGCAGAACGTGGCCTGAGATTTTTCATTTTTTCCATTAAAAAAAAAAAAAACCTAAACTATGCAAATACTCAGCCCAGAGGAAGAGCTGGCACTTTCATCTTCCAGAACGTAAAGGAAGCAGAGGTGAGAACTGCTAGTCTGGATTTAATTCTAACCTACAAGGAAGGACATGTCGGCAGGGGTGGGAGGGTGGGGGGGGACTCCAAATAACAGGAAACTTGGAAGAAAGAAGTGACCTCATCTTGGAGTTGCTAATTATCAAATAAGAATATAACGAGATATCAGATTCAAACCGGGCTTTACAAAAGCAGATTTCAAAAGTTTCCAAGAAAATATTTAAAAATATATATGTCTCCATTGGCTAGAGATTAGAAAGTAACGGGAGATGAAAATTCTTAAAGTAAGCAAGCCAGGAACAAAGGAACAGAAAAGGACACATTACAGCAACTGCAAATGTTTCCAAAGAGAAGGAAATCTGGGGGAGCCTGGAATGCAGGGTGTTCTAGAAAGAAATTAATGTGGCCGCACAAGAAATTGTGGAGCCACTCACATTTGAAAACACCGCACATGGACGATGGGAGGAAGAATGTGTGGGTCAGAACAAACAAACAAACAACGCTCAGCAAGTCTAGCGGCAAGGAAGTTAATGTTTCAGTGGAAATTAGGGCTTGCAGAAATGCTTGTAACAATTAAAATGCCTTTGAATGAATTTGGATAAAGAGGGATAGAGAAGACCATCAAGAGGGACCATGAGCAAATGACAGAGAACGAAATAACAGAATTAATAAACAGATGTGTGGCCTCAAGAATTCCTGTCAGTGAAAAGGAACCCACATGGTAAAGAGCTAACAATCTGTATTTAAGTAAAAATAAAAATAAAAAATAAAAAGCATATGATAGAACAGCCCGAAACGGCTCCCTTCTCTGAGCCCAGGCAGAGAACAGCACAAGAGCAAAAACGTGGCCAATCAGAGGAAAGAGAAGAAGAAGAGGTTTAGGGCTTCACTAGCCCAAGTGCTGCTCTTCAGACCCAGACCGGCGGCATGGACCTGGCGTGGGATCTTGATGGGAATGGATTCACAGGCTCCACCTCTGACCTGCAAAAGCTGCCCTTGAACCACATTCCTGGGACCCGCGTACATCTTAGTGGTTGAAAAGCTCTGTTTTAGAAAAATGTAGAGGGCAAATCATTTCATTTTCAACACATGTCAATTCTGTATACTAAAGCACTCTGAGTTTTGAGCCTAATCTCAGCAGAGCTGGAGAAGGAATTATCCAAGAGATGGTTGATACACCCAGTGAAGGGCTGTAGCAACCTCTAGGACTGGCAGAAGTCCCCTAAAAACAAAGCATGCAAACTAAACCTATTTAAAAGCTTAATCTGGGGTGTGATAGCAGAGAGAGAGCCAGGTACTTTCTGTTTGCTTACTGTCTTTTGTTTTTCTTGTAAGGGGCAGGACACCATAAATGTTAAGAACAAAGGCTCTTGGGGGCGCCTGGGTGGCTCAGTTGGTTAAGCATCTACCTTCAGCTCAGGTCATGATCCTGGGATCCTGGAACCGAGCCCTGCATCGGGCTCCTTTCTCAGTGGGGAGTCGGCTTCTCCCTTTCCCTCTGCCTCTTCTCCCCGCTCATGCTCTTTCTCTCTTTCAAATACATAAATAAGATCTTAAAAAAAAAAGAAGAAGAACAAAGGCTCTGGTGCTGGGTTGGTGGGTTCAGATCCTAGTTTTGCCACTTACTGTGTGACTTTAACCAATTGCTTAACTTCTCTGTGTCTCAGTTTCCTCATCTGTAAAATGGGGGGAATGATAGTGCCTGTTTTGTAGATACCAGGGAGAATGACAGGAGCTGCTAAAAGCCAAGTGCTTCTAAATGTAGTGTGGAGCCTGGTTTGAGTCCTGAAACAGGAAAAGGGCAGTGGTGGGAAAACTGGTGAATTCCAAATAAAGTCTGTAATTTAGTTAATAGTAACGCCCCAATGTTATTTTCTTAGTTTTGATAAATGCACATGGTTATGTATGCTTTCACGACAGGGGTACCTGGGTGAAGGATGTATGAAACTCTTTGTACTATGTTAGCACATGTTCCATAAATCTGAAAGTATTCGAAAATAAAGTGTATTTTAAAAAAAAGCTTTTGTAAGATAGTGCCTAACATGTAATAAATAGTAATTGTTATAAAATTTTGTTTATTTATAGTCTGTATGTAGAAATCTAAGGATTCTAATTTAGGCATACTAATCCTGGTCAAGCAGTATTTCTTGAATGAAGATTTAGAAGATATAAGTTCCAGGTTTTGAGATAGCACAAAACTGTGAGGGAGCCCGTGTATTTAAAGCTTGTATCCTCTAGGTTCTTTACAGGAAAAGACACCAACTGTAGCTTTGGTGCAGCTTAAAAATCAAGGGAGACATAGAATAATGGGCCTTGGGAAGGGTGGGGTCAGGGAAACTCTGGGGAGCTAAGTGGCAGGACAAAATGGACAGTCTGAGGGCACGCAGCTCAGGGATGTGTAGCCAACGCTGGTTTTCATCTTTGGACCCCTCCAAAACTCATGTTCCAAGGAATAAGAACAATTCATTAGTCCAGCCTGGGTGATGTGTTCCCTCTGGAGTCTGGCACAAGAACAGAGAGGGGAGGACGGCTTTAATGACAAGGAAGGGGCAGAGACGCTGGGCAGGCAAAAGGAAAAGAAATCCAATGCAGCCATAAACACAGTCTTGAAAAGACCTTAATAAACTAGGGAAGAATTCTAATGATATAAAGTCTGGCTTAAAGGTTAAGTTTGTTTTATAAAGGAAAAAAAATTAAGCTAAGAGGTTCTAACTATCTGCAAGCATAGTGTGAACCAACCTGTCATGTCGTTGCCCAAATACCACAGTATGAAGACATCGGAGCGTACATCCAGGGGCAAAGTGTCTCCTGATGGCAGTGCTAATTAGACGGTCTTTGTGCCCTAGTTTCAGTTCCTTATATGAGTGGGATATCTCCAGTCTGGAATAAATAAGGTAGTGTTCCTGGAAGTTTTGTCCCTGTGTTCAGTGGTCTCCAAAGTGGGATCTATGCAACCCAGGGAGGAGCAAAATAACACGTACGGGTGAAGGTAAAATATTTGAGCTGCTATGAATATGTACATTTCATATAGAGAAGTAAATTCATTAACCTTAAGTGATATTTATCCTACAGGCTGCATTGCCACTAGTGTGCTCCCCGGGATCGGAGGTTAGGGGGTCATGTGTCACATACCATGCATCACGCGTGGGGTTAGAGCACGAGTTCTACCCCACTGCCCACTGTCTCATGGCCTTTTGGTGGGCTGTGACGTGATTCAGTTTAAATGGGCCCAGTTAGATGGGTTCAGGAAGTAACATGAGGAGGTTCTCTTGAACAGGCACGAGATCAGGGGCACCTGGGTGGCTCGGTTCCTTAAGCATCTGGCTCTTGATTTCAGCTCAGGTCATGATCTCAGTGTCCTGGGATTGAGCTCTACATTGGGCACCTCTCTCATTTGGGAGTCTGCTGGAGATTCTCTCTCCCTCTCTCTCTCTGCCCCTCTCCCTCCTCTCAAACAAATAAATAAATAAATCATAAAAAAAGAGGGACCGGATCAGAAGTAGCATGAATAATGGTAGAACAAAGAAACCAAAATGGAAGAGCATGTACTTGTGTTCCTAGCCCAAGCTCTTCATTAGCTACGTTGAAAGATAAAAGCAATAACGATCTGCAAGAAGCTGGCCGGCAAATTCAGAATGGTCAAGAAGAACCTGAAACTCGATTTATATCTACAACACTGAATGACAAAGCTTGCCCTGAATCAGCAATTCTTAACATGGTACAACTCAGCCCCGGAGAGAAGAGTTGGAATGTCTGGAGACATTCTTGTTTGTCAAAGATGGGAGATGCTACTGGCTTCTAAAGGTTAAAGGCCAGGAAAGCTGCTTTAAAACCTCTTATGTACAGGACCCCCCCCCCCCCCCGCCGGACATAGAATTTTCTGGTCCAAAATGTCCACAGTGCTAAAGGTGAGAAACCCTGGTTAAATGTGTATTGTTTAAGATATTAGCAAATAATATAACTACATCTAGAATATTTATAAAGTAACATATATGATATCTATGTATGCATATAAGGTAACCTGTATGTTTTATCTATGCATAAAGTAACATATATAGGGCAGGAGGTGCTCAAAATACTTTTATGATAGGGGATTGTAAATAAAAAAAATTTTGGACACCATTGGAATAGCACATAACAGATGCTTGATACAGGTTATTGTTTGCCTTCATTTAAAGAGTGGTTAAAGTTTCTGAAACCATGTCACAGAAATTATTGAAGGATCTGCGGCGCGGGAATTGAAACAGAAGATAAAGGAATTATGTTAGCTGTTGTCAAAAAATCTAAGAGCATTTTGCAGAGGAAAGATTTGTCTTAGCAGTATTTTTCCAGAGGGCAGAACTAAGATCGCTGGAATCAAACACCAAAATATCAAAACACCACTATTTTGATAAAATAGAAGGAAGATTTTTAAAAGACAATTTTAGTGGTTATGCAATGAAATGAGCTGCTATACTAGAGGAAATTCTCACTTGGGATGGGACATTGGCCAACATGAGCTACGTGGGCCTCAGCTCAGCAATTCTGCAATTTTGTTCTTAAAATAAATGAACAGCTTTTCAAGCAATTTATGTTGTACTCCAATGGGCCACCTAGGTGTATAAAGCAGAGGTTGCAAATTTGTGGTCCTCAGAAGTGTGTTTTCCAAAAAGGTGTTTAAAAACATTTTAAAATTAATACCCAAAAATTTAAAATTAAGAGACTTCCCATAAACAATCCCAGTTTCAGTTTTCTCTTGCAATACGAGAAGATAGGGCAGTGCCAGGTCTGTGTCCCTACATGGTGACAGTAAGCTGCAATTGTTCACTTTGCTCATTTCTGTGACCTGCTGTGGCCCTAGAGTCTTTGAGTCTCAGAGGTGGGCAGTGGTTGATCAAGTTAACTCCAGTGCCACATACCCTGGCTGCAAATCCTTCTGCTAATACTTACTAGTGGCATAAACTTGGGTAAATTACTTCATGTTCTTTTGCTGTAATCTTCTCATCTCTGATATGATAACAATGATACCCACCTCATAAAAGTGTATAGAGATGAACTGAATTCACTACAAGCAAAGTCCTTCAAAGAGTCCCCGGCACCTAGCAAGCACTCAGTGAGTGCCTGTGATTGTTATTTGAGTTTGTGGCTCCTGGTAGAAAGGCTGTCTGCGTGCCTTTCTTGTACAATTCTCAACGGAGTGTTTGAGTCAACATTGTTTCCTTGAACTGACATTACCATCTAAGTGCATGTCATGCAAGGAACACAAGATGTTTCCATCCAGGCTTAGAAAAATTAGTCCTGGCCATTTTTAAATGTCAGATCTTATGATGGGTTAAAAGAAAGTAAAGATGTGGTTGGGGGAGATGGGAAAGGACTGTTTGTGCTTTTCAATAGGACTTTGATAATTTCATGTCAGAAGCTTAGAGTGGAAGCATGAATCTACGAAACAACATCAGGGGAGCATAGGCACCGTCACTATAGCTTAGCACAATGATCCCGGAGACTAGCAGGAGGACACCCAGAAAAAGAAATTTAGAGTGGATAGAAAAGATAATATTTAAAAGAAAAATGTGTCTTAGAGCACTGAAGAATAACTTCAGTTCCCAGGGAGCACTAAAGCACCATTTCATCACCTAGAATATTCCAATTAGTTGATCTACAACGAAACATGAGTTAGGATTCCATTGTCATCTTGTCTAACTGAAATGAAGGTTTATTTTGTATTACTTGTGTTCTGTAGTTTTATAGAAAAATGGAAAAAATGAGTAGCATCCATTAGAAAATATATTGGAGTTAGTCAATTTTTACCAGTGAACAAAAACTGGCTTTGATATCGGTTATATAACCTTCTTATTTTTGTATCGGGCTGAACAGAGATGGTATACATACCTTTCAACATTGGTTGCTATTCAGAGCAAAACCACAAAGCCCAGAAATTGCAGGTTCTTTCACTCTCCAGTGCTTAACAATCTCCCAAGGAAGACAGATGCATTTTCCAAGATAGTGGTTTCATCAAAGAACAGCCGATAATGACAGATAAAGAGCTGCCTGGTGGCTTTTTCAAGGATTTACTGAATACTAATAGGACACAGCTTTGTCGGAGAAGAAGCCTTTGTGGTCAGTGATTGCCTTGAGTCATTAAACCTGACCACCAATTGTTTTGCCCCACAGGATCTACTTTACCAAACCATGGAAAAAATAATAATCAGATACATTTTTTTAATCGCAGAAAAGAAGCTGGAATGTGAAGTATGTATATGTTTATGCAGTAATGACAAAGATTTTTGCGTATGTCAAGTGATTTCTGTTTCATTCCTGTAGTCGTTTATCGTACGTGTGGAAGGCAGAACGAAATGACCCTGGATCAAATCCTGGTAAAGGGAGTCTGAATCCCCACCTGGCTTTATAGAAGCGTGTTTAATGGGACATCTCATTTACATACCTCCTGAACGATGCAATGAAGCTTTCCATGTTGTATGGAAAGAAACGTCAATATATGTTAACATACACCCTAATATATTCTGCATTATATTTTTCCCACATTATTTATAATACATGGGTCTTACCTCCCCAGTTATCATATCTATTCCATGAAATCATAGATCCTTCTAATACTTTTTCTCTTCCTCTATTTTGATGCTAACAGAGCCCTGGGTACATACCATAGGTTCAAAAACACACGTTGAGTGATGGAATGGCAAAGACGGTGGGTGCAGGGAATGATTGGAAGAAAGACCACAAGGTTCCAACAGAAGGTGAGTTTTCAAAGGATTAAATGGTGACTTACTTAGAAAGTGACTGGATTGAAGGGAAAAATAAAACTCTGAGAAAGTGACTTGTCCCAACACTGTTGAGTCAGGAGCTTCAAAACACTAACGGATAGTTTCGAAAGGTGGAGAGAAATATGTAGCTTTACCAAAATAGATACAATATTTGAACCATATTCTATGGATTAAGATACTGGACTAAAAACCAGATTCAGTTGAAACATTTATAGACACATTTCCCCCTCACTTTTTACTGTTTTTAATCACCATCATTGTTGGCTTATTTAGAAAGATGTATAAAAAAATAATGACAGTGGTGTATGGTTGCCTTATTTACTATCAGCGGTCATAGAAAATATGTTCACTATTCTTCTGGAACCTATATTCTTACCCCCATTTACTTCTGGTATCAGTGAAATGCATTGTCTAGAAGTTGGCGTCGCATAAAGATTTCAACCTGGTATCTTAACGTGTTGTCAGTCAAGTGTCTGCACTGAGGGCATGAACTGCCAAGAAGTGAACATGATGCCTTCAGCCCTTTTTCTGAAGTTGTCAAAGGAAGAGTCAGTGTCACACTCACTGTTTCATAACTTTTACAAAAAGCCATGATGACTTTGTAAAAAGATTTATTGATTTATTGATTTATTTGAGAGAGAGAGAGAAAGAGCACAGAGGGAGAGTGAGAGGGAGAGGCAACTCCCTGCTGAACAGAGAGCCCGATGTGGGGCTGGATCCCAGGACTCTGAGATCATGACCCGGCAGACACTTAACCGACTGAACCCCCCGGGTGCCCTGCCATGGTGACTTTTATGTAAATACCAGCATCTTTGATATGTGAGAGTCATCTGTGCATGAGTGGAAATGTCATCTTTCCTGCAACGGGTAAGGGATGGACTCAAATTGTATCAGGACATCCTCGGGACCATTGCATTTGGATAGCTGTTTTAAAATCCCTGCACCATTGAGGCCCTTTCTTAGAGAATTTGAATTCATGGAAGCAACGACCTTGTGAGTTACCACTTCAATACATTTCTACAGGGCATGTCATCAGCTATGCATCCTCTACTTTTGTATTTATTTCAGAAAAGAAAGAATAGTGACTTAATATTTGAACAATTCTTATGGGTCAAGCTTTGTATAGGGCCTCAGCATCATTTTGTCATTGACTCTTCAACAACACTGACCTGTGGTTATCCTCATTTATACAAGAGGAAAATGAAGCACAGAGAGGTTAAGAAACTTAATTAAGCTACACACAGCTAGCGAATGTGAGAGTTAGAATTTGAATCCAAATCTGTCTTAAAGCAGAACCCAAGTTGTTTATCCTTCTTCATCTTCCACTAAAAATAGAAATTTTCAGGGGGCCTGGGTGGCTCAGTCAGTTAAGCATCTACCTTCGGCTCCAGTCATGATCTCAGAGTCCTGGGATCGAGCCCCGCTTTTGCGGGGGGGAGGGGAGGGGGTCCCTGCTCAGTGGGGAGTCTGTTTCCCCTTTCTGTCTGCCCCTCCCCCTGTTTCTGCTCTCCTCTGTCAAATAAATACATAAAATCTTAAGAAATAAAAATGAAAAAAATATACAGATTTTCAACTTTTGCAATTCTATCACTCTAATGCATCTGCTTTTTATATTGATTAAACTAACGTATATTGTGGATAGATGACATTCCATAGGTTCATGTACTAAGTGCTTGAAATGTATTATTTTTTCATTCTCATAACAACCCTGCCATGTAGGTCTGATTATTATAATTCCTATACTATAATTGTGGAAACTAAGACATAAGAATGCTATCTAGATTGCTCAAGGTCTTATGACTAAGAAATGGGAAGCCAGGATTTGACCCCAGGCAGTGCGTCTTCAGAGTCTGTCCTTGTAATGACTGTCTTCAGCTGATATACTCCGTATGCCTTACCATCTTGAACATAAGCACAGACTTAGCTTTGACCTTGAAATGTGCCATTTAGTATATTGATATGTAATTACTAATAGGGACTCAAAATAGAGCTTCTCTGGGTGCCTTACCTCAATATAGTTTATGGACTAGCTGAATTGGACTGAATAAATAACACTTTACTTTGCCATGAGTTTTATGTTTTTAGGAATCCATTTTTCCTATATTTTAACACTGTATCTCTGAAAGAACAATTTTTATCTATTCTATTAAAAACACAAGTGATCTTCAATAAAATATATGTGATGTTTGCCTATCAAATTCTGGTTTTTGTTCAATATAAATTACAGATGGTGTATGGGTCAAAGGGGGTTTCAATATATTCAAGATTTCACATTGTTTTAGATGGAGGACTCAAAGTAACATCTCTGCATTGCTTTGAGTTTTAAAATAAAATAAATGGGCATCTTGCTTGCCTTTGAAGATCCTTTTGCTAATCTCAGACTGCTGTCTGAAATTTTAATAAGTGATTTAAAATGTGCTTATACAAAGAACCTTGTCCAAGTTGTCTGTTTCTGCCAAATTAAACTATTAAACTAAGTAACCTAATTAAAATCCTTTTAGCTTTTAATCAATATTTTATTTACATTCATATTTCCTGGGAAGCTTGATTAGTTTTCTGGATGTGATAGTTATTTCTGTCCCATTTATCAAAGGCTGTTTTTTTTTTTTTTTTTTAAAAGATTTTATTTATTTATTCAACAGAGATAGACAGCCAGCGAGAGAAGGAATACAAGCAGGGGGAGTGGGAGAGGAAGAAGCAGGCTCATAGTGGAAGAGCCTGATGTGGGGCTCGATCCCAGAACGCCAGGATCACGCCCTGAGCCGAAGGCAGACGCTTAACCACTGTGCCACCCAGGTGCCCCTCAAAGGCTGTTTTTAAAGAAGAAAGTCTCTCCTTCAAGGCCACGGAGCCAGGAGGAAGCCGAGGAGGATACCTTTGACGCACGCCCCTCCTCCCTCTACTAGCCCTAGGTGCACAGGAAGGTGGGCAGAGCACCCACAACTTAGGGGAGAAGCTCTGGCTGCTATATGGGAGACAAGGAATGGTGCCACTGTCCTTTCACCCTTCCCTTGCAGAGACCCTGGAAACATATGACAGTGATCACAAGAAGTCAAGACCACACTGTGCTGTCCAAACCAAAAGTAGGTTTCCCTATTTTTTATTCTCAAGAATTGAATAGTTTTTAAGATTTGTGAGGGGCGCCTGATGTGGCTCAGGCAGTTAAGCATCTGCCTTTGGCTCACGTCATGATCCTGGAATCCCAGGATCGAGCCCTATGTTGGGCTCCCTGCTCAGCAGGGAGTCTGCTTCTCCCTCTGACCTTCCCCCTTCTCGTGCTCTCTCTCACTCTCTCTCTCTCTCTCAAATAAATAAATAAATAAAATCTTAAAAAAAAAAGATTTGTAAAAATAAGTTCCTTTTTTGTTCCCTGCCACCCTTCTCCATGCTTATTTCCATTGGAAAAGTGTTGACCATTCCCAGAAGCAACCACTTCTAGCTCTTTTTAGAAACGTATGTATCAATATCTTTAAAAAGCATACTCACAGCTTCTCGATTTTTTTTTTTAAATTTTATTTATTTATTCGGCAGAGATAGAGACAGCCAGCGAGAGAGGGAACACAAGCAGGGGGAGTGGGAGAGGAAGAAGCAGGCTCCTAGTGGAGGAGCCTGATGTGGGGCTTGATCCCATAATGCCAGGATCACGCCCTGAGCCGAAGGCAGACGCTTAACCGCTGTGCCACCCAGGCGCCCCAACAGCTTCTCGATTTTTAAAAATTTCAGGCACACCTATTAATTTCCTACTGTAGAGGATAATGATTTAGCTCTCTTTAATCCACACGCCTACCTCGTGCCTACCCAGATGTATCTACGTGTTCTAACTGCACACCTCATTCTCCCAATAGAATTACAGCACAATTTTGGTTATATAAGTATTTAACATTGACATTTTCACAACCTTGTAAGCACTATTCTTGACACTATAACATCTTTTCCTTTCTTGTAAAACTGTTTTCCTTGAGGTTAACTGTCTTCTTTTTTTGTTTACTTAGGTTTCTTTGTGCTAACCTCCATTAGGTTCAAATTCTCGCCTAATTGATGAAATCTCCCTCAAAATATATCAAACATATCACATTGTAAAAATTTTGTCCTCTTGGAAACATACTCACAGAGCCTTCTGACTTGCTCTAATCCAAGCTGGTTGGTCTTTGTGGCCAGTGGTACACAGCTGCCATTTTGAGATCAGTCTTCCCCATCCTGGAGAGTTGTTCATCTTTAAGGTGTTGAGTCCCTGCATTTCAATCAGCATGTTTGTTGGATTTCTCTCATGTCTTGCTAAAGCACATTCTCCTATAGCGTCTTAAGAATGAGTAGATGGGAGGTAAGTTGTCTGACATCTAACATGTCTGATAAAAGTCTCCCATCAACTCTCGTAGTTAGTTAATAGTTTCTTCGGGTGTGAAATTTTAGTTGATGTGATAGATAATATTTTGCAAAAAAAAAAAAAAAAACATGTAAAACAATATCTCCCATTCCACAAGCTCTTAGAATGTGACTTTGACATTCCTCAGAGAGGTGGGGTCACTATTCCCTGACCTTGACTCTGGACGGACTTATAACTATAGTGGTAGTGACACTAGGTGACCTCCAAGGCTGGGAACACAGATTATATGGGGGTTACATGTTTTGTTTTGTTTTGTTTTGTTTTCCTTTGGTACACTTGGCCCTGGGAACCCAGAGAGCACACTGTGAGGATGCCCAAACCACCCTGTGGAGATGCCCATATGGAGAGAAATCCAGTAAGTTGTCAATTTCCCACCCAGGCTAAGATTCTCACAACCATATGAAGTGACTTTTAATTATTTTCTGCCCCAACAGCCTGGGTGTATGCAATACACTCCCCCTTGGAAATTTTAGCACCTTCTCCAGTGATTGAGAAGTAAGAGCTGAAGATGAGGGTCAGGGTCAGAAGTCCCACAGGTGATTCTAAGATTCTAAGCAACAGTCATACTTTACTGGCTCCCTCACTCTGAAGAGTAGCACCTCATATCTACTTAGGACAGCACAACCTCATATATACTCAAGGATTCCTGATTTATGTTCCAAGTCTAAGCTACCATATTGGTGTGCGTCTTCTAGGGAAGTGACCGTATGCAGGAAGAACTTAAAAAGAACCTGGGGGTCTACTTCCCTGGCTCCTCATGCTCTGATCTCATTCTCTACTCTCCACTCTGCCAACCAGGAACATGCCTGAGAACTACCAGGCTGGGCCAAGTGAAAGGTTAAGCAATTTCCCTGTCTTCTCTAAACTGCCAATCTATGAAGGTGATTGCCTTAGTCTTGTCTTCAAGTTTCCTTGTCCCACCAGCTGCTGTCCCTGAACAGTTGTGTGTTGGTGTTGAGGTGGGTGTCCACCTGCTTTACATCATGTCATGATGTGTTTTAGAATCAAATGTATTTTAGAGATAATTTAATCCAAAAACAATATTTTAAGAGATAAAGCCAGGCATATTACATGACTCACTCCAAATCACATGACTAGTCAGTGACAAATCTAGAAATCTGATGTGGTATTCCTGACTTATATTCCAAATCTAAGCTACCTTGCTGATTTTTATGCCATGAAAATGTATCTATAAAGGATGTTAAAGTTTATCTGTAAAGCATGTTTAAAATTATGTGATATACTCAAAAAAGTGATATACTCACTTTTTCAGAATATAGGAAATTTTTTCTGGTAGCAATTGCCTACAGTACATTCTATGATGATTTTGGCTGGGTTCTTTCTTTGTTAATTTCTGTGTCCTTGATTGTTAAGAATTCAGTATCATTTTACTGTTTCTATGTCCAGGGCAATTTTACAACATACACTTTGTAAATTCTTTTTGTTTTCCCTATTTTCAGTGTCCTCATTACTTACAGAATAGGGGAGAAAAATAGCCACACTTCACAGCCATCCTCAAAGACTATCCCTTGGGAATTCCCCAGTGTAAATCACAATGTTCTTTTTATTTGGTATATAACTTTAAATGCAGACCTTCCAAGAATAAATTGCAAGGGGGTCTACTCTGGTTAGCTCCTCTTAGAAACATTCTTAGAACTGTTCCTGAGCAATATCTTTCTTTGGTGGTCCCCAAAGATAGTGGGAAATCATTAGATAACAGCCACTTCCATTATACTCGTCTCATCTAAGCAAGGCTGGCCACATGCATTTTATTTCTCTTGTTCTGACTTTCCAAATTACCTTTAAAACTTCCTTAAAACAAACCATCCACTGTATTGACAAGAAAAATGGAATGCACAAAGCTAATCAAAGTGTTTTATATTCTTCATATAGTTTCAGGATCAAAATTAAACTATAGTGTTCATAACCAAACTCTTTTTTTTTTTTTTTTTTTGCTTTTATTTTGCACTGCAAAGAATGGCATGTGTGCTGTTTCTCTCATTCCCTGAACCAGGGAAGACCTTAAAATTCAATCACAGAACCCCATCGTGAAGACTCAGAATCTTTCTTAACAGACTCTAGGTAGCCACTAACAATCATATATATGAATTTAAGATCCATTCAGCTAATCTATATTTTAGTTATTCTATGTATCTTGAAAATAGCAGACACATGAAATTCCAAACATAAACTAGGAGCTGATTAATATAACATATTATTATTGTTCCTCCCCTCCTTTTTTTTTTTCTTTTGTCCTATTGAAAGGATGGTTTTAGTTTACAAAGACTTCCCAGAAATTCCTCTTCCTTAGCATAAAAAAGACTTTCAGACTCTTAAGGTTCCTGGTGGTAAAATAAAAGAAAGAACTGAATTAAGCTTCTTAGTTTTAAAAATATGTGTGTCTCTTCTTTGAGTCCAAGAACATTAGCTAAGAAAACACATCTAAATAGTGACAGAAAATTAACATTTAAATCAGCAAAGACACTGCCAATTAAAAAATTTCCCCAAAAGAAATGTCTCTAAAACTATTATGTCTATGCAAATAATAAGGAAAATGATATTTTCAAGTTGCATAATTATATTTACAAACAGCATTTAAGTAGAATTAATGCATAATCCGTATTTCTATCATTAGTAAAATATGAGCTTTTTTGATGGAATCAGTGCCATCATGTAACTTGATTCTGAATGTGACTTAATCACTCAAACAGCATCTAGTTTAAACAAACCAACCAAGCAAACAACAAACAAAAAACATACAAAACAGCCAACAAACACAACTGGAAACAAATTTGGAACTGAATAGAGCCAATGAAGGGAAAACCTTTGAGAATTCGGAGTCAGGAAATATGGACATTTTTCTGAGAATTATGGTTCTAATTTTCCTTCACCCCAGTTAGGTCCTTCTCTTCTCTTACTTGACCAGCACTAAAGGGAATGCATTTCAGTTGGAAGGAAATGGAGAACATGATCCATTGAAGTCTACAAATCTCAATTTGTAGAGAATCTGTCCTGTTGAGGAAAGGTGGAGATTAGGTTGACCTTCCCCAGCAGTTTCTTAGACAGGGAAAAAAAAATTAAAATAACTCAGGGTAGGCCACCTCAGAGTCACTACTGTACAATACCCCAGGAATCCAACACTAATAGAAACTCAAAAGGAGAGAAAGTGAGCTGATTAAACCTCAAAGCCCCCAGGCAGAAATTAGCTTTAGATAGCTCCTAGCTGGCTCTGTTTGTGATGGGCTGGGTATCACCCCTGGTTCAGTAACAATCATGTGAGCCTGAAAGATAAATTAAACTATGTAAAATGAATGAGGATAAGCTTTCTTCTAGAGATACCGATTAGGTGTACCTCACTTACGAAATGCTCATATTCCTGATGTTTTAAAAAATATTTTTTTACTAATTTTACCATAAATATTGGTGCTATCTCACTCAGAGAGAAACATGTAAGACACATGACAATTACATTTAGTTATGAATAGTTTTTATGATGCAAATTTTAGCTATTTTTTTTTCTCTTAGGGCTAGTAGGTCATTAATTATTAATGATAGAAATGCAAGGTGCAATAATTTTTAGGGCTCTTGCTAGTGTTCAGTTCTCCTGATGGGATGGTACATCCTTTCTGCAGAGTGACTTGCTTTGACCACTGTAACGTAATGCAGAAAGTGAGTAGGAATATGGTGTTCACTTCCAGGCAGAACGCTTGGTGAGATAGGGTGCATTCAGTCATGTTCCTTTCTCCATGCCACAGGGACATGATGGATGTGGAGGTTCTGTCACCTTGAGTCCCTGAGTGAGAGCGGCATGGGGCAGAGCCACTGCCAGTCTAAGGGACTGATACAGCAAGACTGAGAAATACACTTTTGTTATTGTGAGTCACTCAGGTTCAGGAACTGTTTGTTACCACAGCGTCATGTAGCCCGTTCTGACAGATACGAAGTCTTTCTCCAGATTTGGGGCTGTAGCTGAATTGAATATGAAAAACCAACAATGGCAACTTAGCCTGAGAGAATATTGGATTGAACACTTAACTTACCTCTTCTCAATACTCTAAGATCAGGCAAGTGCAAATCTCTCTAGGGGCTGAAACTCTTCCTTAGCACTTTGTGGACCCTCCCAAGTCTTAGCACTGAACAGATTGATCTGGGGTCTGGTGGGGGAAGACAATCAAATCCAGTCATTCATTGTGAAAGCCTAATGGAAGGAGGGGTCAGGTTTACTGGAATACATGTTAGAAGGAAACAAATAGTTCTATAAAGTGAATTGTAAGGATTTCTCAGTCATTTCTGAGGTTTGAAAATTAAATAAGTCTGTATTTCTGTATGTTGAGAATCTATTATAAAGTAAAACTATAAGACCAACAAGGAATCAAATTTCATGAACAAAGGAACCACCCCTGGACCGATGATGTAATTACAATGTCATGTTATGTGAATTCTTCACTAAGTCATTTCTGTTAAATTTCCCAGATACTTGTCAACCTAAGCTTAGTAGCCTCAAATATGGATGGACCCCACTAAAATGACACCTTTGTGTTAAAGCTCTGCTTTAACTACTTGCAATATTGTTATAATTACTCTTATTAAAATTACTGTATTCTTTGGTTTTGTGTCTTATCTCAATAATAATCAAGATGATCTGTCATGGGCTTAAGAAGCATTGGATCCCTTTTATACAGATCCTACTTATCATATTAGAAGTATCCATCATTCCTAAATAGTCGTGCTTTCCTTTTTTTTTTCTTTTTTGACATCCCCTTTTTCTTAATTAGTTCTTAATATTTTTACTCTTAAATTTGGCTTTAGTCTTTGAAGGAACTGCTTTCAAACTATATATTTATACTCTTTCTTGGTTCTAAAAACATTTGTAGCAACCTTTTCTACTTTCCTGCAATCTAGAAAACAGTCATAAAATCAAGGGGAAGTTGATTAAGTGGATATAATTCAGAGGTTATAGAGTTACATTTCTTAAATCAAGTAAGTGATACTTGATTATTTTGTGTATTATTAATGCCTCTGTTGCAGGTATGTGTGTATTAAATACAAATATGAAAACCTAGGCAAAGACACCTTGAAACATATTACTTAATTATTCATACTTTTGATTTCCAACAGCTTAGAAATTCTACACACTCTCACCATAAAGAACTCATGGCTGTCTTCTCTTGGCCCCTACAGAAATTTCTTCACAACTCTATCGATTGTCTCATTGCATCATATATCCATGTGGTTTGTGTTCCCACTAGATTGTGAGCTTCTTAAAGGCAGTGACAATATTTAAGTTTCTTTGTTTTTCAAGTGCATGGTCTGAGTGTGGCTCAGGAGAGGTATTTAATAATGATTCCTGAATGAAAGAATGAAAGCATGAATGAATATTACATCTCCCCAACTATATTTTAAGTTTCTTAAGATAAAGAATGTATGATAAAGAAGATGTGGTCCATATATCCAATGGAATATTGTATATACAATGGAATATTACTCAGCCATCAGAAAGGATGAATACCCACCATTTGCATTGACATGGATGGAACTGGAGGAGATTATGCTAAGTGAAATAAGTCAAGCAGAGAAAGACAATTATCCTATGGTTTCACTTATACGTGGAACATAAGGAATAGCATGGAGGACATTAGGAAAAGGAAGGGAAAAATGAAGGGGGAGGGAATTAGAGGGGGAGATTAACCATGAGAGACTATGGACTCCAGGAAACAAACTGAGGGTTTAGGGGGGAGGGAGATAGGGGGATGGGCTAGCCTGGTGATGGGTATTAAGGAAGGCACATATTGCAAGGGGCACTGGGTGCTATAGGCAATGAATCATGGAACACTACATCAAAACCTAATGAAGCACTGTATGGTGACTAACATAACATAATAAAAAATAAAATAAAATTAAAAAAAAAGAATGGTATGTTATACTTCATTGAATGTTTTCCTTAAATATTATTTAATATTACCAAAAATGGCTCTTACAGAGCATGAGAGAATGAGAAATAGAGAATCACATCCAGAGTTTTTGTTAGATTGTACTTAGATTTAGGAATCTTGCGTCTCTCTCTCTCTCTCTCTCTTTTTTTTTTTTTTTAAATCAATGGCTAGGGGAATACCATAGAATAATACTTTGTAGAAACCGAGGGTTTCTTTAGTAGAGTATCTGGAGGGAAATCAGTTTGGCTTCTGAGTCAGGTTAACAAACAATGGTCATAAAGTTCTTTGAGACTTCTCCCCTGAAGAGGTGATATCAGTATTCCTTTCCCTAGAACCTGGGTGGGTTTATAATGGTTTCAACCACTAAGGAGTGCAGCCAAAGTGCCATTATGTAACCTTCAAGCCTAGGACAGGAAAGGCCATGTAGCTTCTGCCTCATTCACCAGAACACTTGTTGGTGGAGTACTCATCTGCCATGTAGGAAGTCTGACCAACTGGAGGGACTACATTGAAAAGTGGCTGGTGATGGGTTTTCCTGAGCCAGTATGGGGTGGCCACAGCACAGCAAGCTCCATCTGCACTGCTATGATCCTTGAAAATAGAAGCTTTCTGAGACCTTCATGAATTATTCTGATTCACAGCTTCTTGACCCTTCTCTGAATTTTTAGAATTTATTATCTGTGCCATTCATGTGACATTTAACCGTATCTTTGTCTTACACATGTTTCATATTTATATCTCATTCTTCTTTTTTATTCTAAAAATTATTTTGTAACTGATATTTATAGGTCTTATTTTTCAATCTAGAGCATAAGTTATGTGAGAGGAAATTTTTGTATTGTGCCTCTCAGCGCTTCCCCCACATCTCGCCTGTTTTCAGTAGATGCCTGTGAAATAGTTTTTCAATGTGCAAGTCATGTTTGAACATTTCCCCCACTTTCCTGTGCTAAATAAATTCAGCTTCATATTTTTATTTACATTCATAGCTGGCAAATAATCAGTCTAGGTGGCTATTTTGCTTGTAAGGTTGCTATTATTCCATATGGCCTCTGTCAGTTTTATTTACAGTTATTTTAAATTACAGATTCCAGATACAATAATAATTAACAAGGAAAGTTTGAGAAAAGAAATATTTGGTAGAATTCTGTATTAAGGTGAATTCTCTGGGAAATCAATTTATAGTGTAGCTTACTTTCTTCTAATATAAGTGATCAGTCTGCAAAATACTGACAGAGTTACAGATTTAAAGAATAATTCACCATTTCATTGTTTACAAGCACAAATGCCCAAACTGATTACAAAATAAGCTTCAAACAACTGCTAAATGGCTCTTTGGTTCATTTTTGTGTCTAAAAAAGGGAATATGAATATTGTTGAATGTTCAAATTATGCAAGTGACATTCATTGTAGAGCTTAGTATTAATTACTAACTGAATCAATGAGAAGAACAAAAAGCAATTGTTTGATTCAAAATAGAAGGTTGGGGAAATTTATCTGTGTGTATATATGTTTATTTTCTGTTACTCTAATATCCTGCATCAAGAGATAAGCCAGTATTCATCAAAATGAGCCAGTTTATGGGAAATCAGCGTAATTCAGCATCCTTGCCCCAATTGGAGTAATTTAGATAGAAATAAATTATAATGGTGCTCAGGCTTCTGGGCACATGCCAAAAAGTGTTCATTAGCTGTCCCCAGAGGGAATCAGGACACTGAGAAGGACTGTATCTGCATGGGGGTAAATAGCCACAGCATTACCACAAATAGCATAGATTGGTAAGAGTAGTCATATTTTCAAGACTAAGAAAATTTTTTTAAAAAGAGTTATTTAACTAATATATGAATGCTCTAAACACTGAGTAAATAATTTTCCCTCTAATGGTTGCATTTACACTGAATTTGTGCTGTGTGTTATTGTTTCTCAAAAAGAGAAAAATTGAAACACTGGAAATGTATCTAGGAAGTAGGCTGAAAATTAGCAGCACAGTGAGTAAACTCAAATGCTACAGAATATTTTCTCAGTGCTATAGCTGATCTTGAAAATGATTAATAAAATGTAAGAAAGGTAATGAAATGTGCATACATTTTTTAAAAGGACTCCTATGAAAGAGGAAGGTTTATGGGACCTGTAAGTATTTGGAACCCATATTCTGATCCCAAACAGTGAGCCTGGAAGGTGGAAAATTGTCAGAAAGATGTGATTAGCCTTATCAAATATACCCGTGCCCCAAAGTATGGCAGAGAAGTTGGATTGACAGCTTTATCAACTGGAACAATGGCTATCTTGGTGGTAACCAGACGAGATTGATGACTTACTGACGGAGGATGCTCTTGAGTGCCTGGGATTTTATGAAGGATCATTGCACCACTAAGAGGTGAAAATGGTTTATGTGTGGGGGTGGTGGGGGTTCTTATTCTTTGAGAATGAATTTGAATTTTATAAAAGGCTGGAAGCAAGTTGAAATGTAATTGGTTCCAGGGAAATAAATAAATGCAACATTTCTTAGATAAGTCAGTTGTGGACTGAGACTTACTCCCACCATGTTGATTGTATGTATGTGCGTTGTATAATTTGATGGGAAGTTTCTGTAAAGGCATGCCTGAGAGTTTTGATAATAATTATCTCTGAGAGGTGGCATGGGATCTAGGGTGGGGTAGGACTCACTGTTTATTGGCAAAATTTCTGTAGTGCTCAATTTTGTCAAACCAAGTACATGTGTTAGCTCTAAATAAAAAATTAAGAATGAAGACCTCCATATATTTTATGTTTATGTATTATATAACACTCTTCTTTATATGTCACATTACATAAATATATACATATATCATTATTTTAATATTTAAAATAACCAATCTTTTTTAAAGGTTCGCATTAAATTACCACACTATAAATCTGAATTTTATACCAATTGTTGATTTTTTAATGTCTGTCATGGGAAGGAAACTATTAAATGAAGGACATCTTATATGTTTAATATGGGCAAAGCTGTTTAATAGGACTGGAGACAGATTACAAAGAAATATATTCATTTTAACTTGTCTTTAATTTCTCTATCTCTGGCTACCCAATATAATACTCTGAGGGGGGAGAAAAAGCTTCCCTTTTGTTTCCAGATCTTACTTTTACTCTCTTTTTAGAATTCAACAGGCACAGAAAAAGTTATATTTCCATGGACACTACTGAATGTGAAATCTTTTTTCAGTCAAAATGGACTAATCATTATTCTTCTCTTGAATAGAGGTAGATGAATTGTCTATGTTTTCTGAAATTGGAGCTAGGACATATAGAAATTTAAATACAACTTTCATTTATACATGGAACACTTCTCAACTAGCTCCTTTTCTGGGGGAGCATGCCTACTATGTAACATCTAAATATCTACTCAAGATGGCTTAATGAAAGAATTTCTCAGAGTTGATTTTCAAAAGATTTCATGTACCACACAAAACATAAACCGCAGTAAAAAGAAAAAAATAACAAATCTTTTAAATGGATTTTTAAAATATTTCCTTAAGATTAAGGACATTTGCAATATTCAAATTCTTTTTTTTTTTTTTAAGATTTTATTTATTTATTCGACAGAGATAGAGACAGCCAGTGAGAGAGGGAACACAAGCAGGGGGAGTGGGAGAGGAAGAAGCAGGCTCTCAGAGGAGCCTGATGTGGGGCTCGATCCCATAACGCCGGGATCACGCCCTGAGCCGAAGGCAGATGCTTAACTGCTGTGCCACCCGGTCGCCCTGCAATATTCAAATTCTTAATTGGGTTTAAATTACCATTTTTTTAGCACCTAAATTTGATGAAAAAAGAGAGATTATTCCTCAAAAATAACTTTGCCCATTGAGACTAATCTTTTTGTTTGAGAGAGAGAGAGACAGAGAGAAAAGGAAAATCACTGGTGAGGATAATGTGTTATGTCCCTAACCAGCTGACTGCGTGTGGACATAAATCAGTCAAAATAAAAAATTGGCCACCACTGTGTATGAGATCCAACTTGATGTGTCAATGGTAAGTGGCCTAGCAAAATGTCCCATAGTAAAATTTATCCCATTGATAAATTTGATCGACTCGTAAGCTAAGAGATTGGTTGATTAAATCTTCTTTCTTTACTCCAGCTTTATAGACATCAGTTTTGATTTTCACCCTCTTGCTCAGGGAGAGAAACATGACCAGACACATATTAAAAAGCAGTCAGTGCAATGCTGAAGATGTCTGTTTCTTGATCTGGGTGGATGGTAACTTGAGTGTATTCACCTCCTGAAAATTCATTGTGCTTTATACTTATGATACGTGCAGGTTTTATGAGTGCATGCTATACTGAGATTTAAAAAAAAAAAGTTTTTAAAAAAAGTCAGTATCCTCTAAGATGTGTTGATGTGATTTTTATCCAGAGGCGATAAAATTGATCACAAAGACATTTTGATGCCTCTTCTATCGTAATTTTTCTGATTCGTACCCAAAGCATAGGCTTTTTCCAACCAAAAGATTTGTTATTGAATAAAATTGTGCTCTCATCTGTGTAGTTTTACGATTCCTCTACACAACCTCTTGAAATGAATTTCTTCAGCTTCATCACATTAATACATGAGGTGGTCATGGTGAATCCTTGGATTGTGGCTTGGTTCATGAGACTTGGCATCATTCTTAAAAAAGGATTATTTTCTGATTAAGCATGGAGGAGAGGGAAATACAAGGAAATCTCAACCATAAGTACACTAACATTTTCCACAGATTTAAAATAGCGTTTTAGGTAGAAAGGTTGGTTTATGAGTTCTGAAATGTCCAGAACAAATTTGTAGTGAATAAGAACTTTCTTCAGGATCCAACTATTGTTATTTTTTCCAAAAATTCTGGTACTCACAAGAAAGTATTTCCCCAAATTCTATGGTTTCTGAGGCTCCTTCTCCAGGAATATGTGCATACTTATGGTAATCTTTCATCTAGGATATAGAAATTCTTTACTTAAAAAAATGACTAAGTACCGTGTCTTCATATTGCTTCAAAGGACACCAACAAATAGTCAAATGTTTTGCTAAACAAAAGGATGAATGAAACCAATGGTATGCATGACAATGTTAAGTTTTTCTATCATTGCCATCATCATCATTACCACAATGGTTATGCTTACTGATTTCCCTACCAAACAGGATTCTAGGTGTTTTGTCTGTATCCACTAATTCATTAGTACTACCCCTATAAGTGATCACTGCTATTATATTCATTTCACAGACTGAAAAAAAAGAAGCAACAAACTTGACACACTAAGGTAATGATGACCAAAAAATTAAGGATAAATTGATTTCCTGGAGGAAGGAGGAAGGAGGAAGGAGGAAGGAGGAAGGAGGAAGGAGGAAGGAGGAAGGATTGGGGCAAGGACATAAGGGACTTCACAGACCATATTTTATTTCTTGCACTAGATAAGAAGAAGGTGCATGTACAGATGTCATACCACTCTCATACCTTTTGACTTACTTATAAATATTATTTTGTATCTACCCAATGTTCTTTAAAAACAAAACCTAAGGCACAGAGAGGCTCGGAATACTGGTGTCAGTATCCTCTATATAATAACCTCTCGAATGGGTGTATTTTGGTATGTCTATAATTTAAAAGTGTACAAATTTAGTTACCCTAATGTAGAAAGGGTAAGGTGTTATAAACATGGTTGTTTTTACAATGTGATCCCAACATCAAAACACAACAGTAATTTTAGTGTAATGGAAGCTGGGAAATCAGAAAGAACACGCCCAGTCTTTATGAAACTGAAGTTAAGAAAAGAACCAAATGAGAAGAATTTGGTTGGACCGAGAAAGGCAAAACAAACAAAAGTTTCCAGGGAGCCAGGTCTAGGGATTTTAGATGCAGAAAATGTTAGACGGGTGGGTATAGGGAAGATGGAGGGAAATATTCAAGATGAAATATTTTAACTGACTTCAAGTCCATCTCTGCTTCATTAAAACATTTCACAGACTAGAAGGAGACTAAAATAGACGACCTTCAAATAACTTTTTGGTTGGCCTCTACCTCCCTCACCTTAAAGACAACAAATTTAGTTCTTAAATGAATAAGGCATGAAAATCTCTCCTCCCTAATTGAAATATCTAATATTAATCTGAACACATATGAATAACATTGCAAATAATTCAAAAATACATTAATTAATAAGAAGAAAATTAAATTACAATCTGGTGACCTATTTGGTACATGATTCAAAAGAATTATAAGTATGTTTCAAAATCGTACATAAATTTGCATGTTATTAACTATGTTGGAAAATGGGGACATATTCATTATTGAACCTCACAAGTGTTCCATTTGGGAACAGTTTAATTAAACGCAAACCCTTGGCCTCTAGGCTGGGCTAAGTAGAGACAGCCTGGAAATAAATAAACTGCTCTGATCAGATTTAGCAGGATACCAGAAAAACAAAAACAAAAACAAAATTAAAAATAAAAAAGCTTCTGAGGCTATGTCAAGTAGGTTATCCTATAATTGCAGCTGTGACTAATATTCTGACTACAGCATGAGTTTGGGTCCAATAAACTCATTCCAAACCCCCTCGTTACCGCTTTCTTACCCCTCAATCTCTGTTCAGAATATTTCATAAATTTTTTTAATTGAAACTTTTTATAGTTTTGGTGAGGAGAAGGTCTTTTTTTTAACATTTCATCAGATACCATGAAAAGTGTTTAAAATACTGACATAGGATAGTTCAGAACTTAATAGACATTTTTCAACTGATTTGATTGGATAAACTATTTTTATTGACTGAAACAGTTTCTGGTAAGTCAGAAGAGTAAAGAAAAGTCTATTGAAATAAGTCAAACATAAATTCAACCGATTCTTCCTCAACCTAAGAGTGAACAACAGCAACAGAAACAACAACGTACTACTCGCTATATGGACTCCACCTGTGAAATTTGATATTGAATGTCTCTTTAATTTTAATGAATGTTCAATACTTCAATTGGATTATGAGAATAGTAGTTTATAAACTGTAGTCTATGGTTCTGGAATCAAAAGTGCCTAATTAAACTATATCAATCTGATCGAAAATATTCATTCTGATCACCCACATAAAATATGAATTAATATATTTAAAGAAGTTTGTGATCAGAGTAAATATTTCAGTGTAATAAATATACAAAGGTGGGCAACTCTCAACTGGGAATTAGGAGGTATTAATTTCAGGATTGTTTTGGACGCTTTAACAGAGACTAAATGGAGGTGGCATGAACACTTTATTTCTCTCAGGTAGTCTGAGTTGGTAGGTGGTTCAGAGAGGTTTAACATCTCTGCTTTATAAAGCCATCAGGGTCCCAGGTTCCTTCTGAAGTGTTGCTTGTCCACCTTCTAGTGGGTGGTCCTCACAAGAATGGTCAAAATTGACTCAGTCTGACCACATCTTCTATACCCATCACACATCTACATTAAACAGAGGAAAGAGGGAAAGAATAAGCATCTTTCTTTCAAAAACAAGACCTAGAAATTTCACACATCAATTCTACTCAACCATTGGCCAGAACTCGGTCACATGGCAATATAAGCCTCAAGGAAGTCTGGGCAATGTAGTCTTTGGGAGAGCAACCACATACCCAGCTAGGAGTACTTGGTTCTTTCCCTAAAAGGAAGAAGAAAAGATTGGCTATTGAGGGGAAATTTTCGGTTTTATCAAATAGGGCAGCTAAGCCTCAAAAAAAGGCCTTAGTTTCTTCATCTGGGAAATTAATTCAATTATCCAATGATACTATCATTTCTCTATCACCTAACATCAGCCTTAGCTTATTCTTTGGAGTCATTCTCACTATCCTATGCACCCTCTACAATACGGTTGTTTTATTGATATATTTGAAGGAACTCCATCCACTCCTTTAATATCCTCCACAATTTGGCTTTCATAACTCCTGAAATTTCAACTTTTTCTTTAGAGGAAAAAAATGTATATTTTGAGTCAGATTAACCCAAATTTGAAACGTACTAGTTGAGTGCCCTTAAGCAAATGCTTTAGAATCTTGGAGCCTGTGTTGTCTTCTTTATGCAATGGGGTAGTATTATCTTCTTTGAGATTTAGGGATAATATATGTAAAGTCCCCTTGAGTACAGGTATTATAGTATCTTCAGATAGTCCTTATTTAAATACTGAAATATGTATAATTAAATTAAGGTAACATCCATGAAATAGACTTAGGTAGTGCTAACTTCATCAAAAGTCACCGAGTTTTATGGGAACAGCAGTTCCACTTAGTTTTCACCTCCTAAGGTTTTTATATTTATTTGGTTCGATTCTTTTGGGAACATAAGCTGCTTTCAAATTTTCAAACTCCCTTTTAACATCTTATGTTCTTTGCATCTCTGTTTTCGAGGGATGTTAGTCTATACTGTTTTTGTAATGTCTTTGTTGGCTTCATATCAGGTTACTGCTGGGAACAGAATGTGTGTGTGTGTGTGTGTGTGCTTGTGCATGTGTGTATGTATGTGTATACATGTACGTGTAATGGAATTCATCTTAATTCAAAAGTGTGCTGGAAATCTGCTTTTCTGCCAATAGATACGGAGAACTACTCACTTTGTTCTTTTTTAAAACATTTTTTTAAGTAGTGTCCACTTGACGGGTCCCTGGAATTCTGAGCAAAGCCCTGTTAGAGATTGCAAATCCAGTCAACAAAGGCAGCAGTGACACCTTGTTAAAAGCAGCAAATACAGGGGCGCCTGGGTGGCTCAGTCGTTAAGCGTCTGCCTTTGGCTCAGGGCGTGATCCCAGGGTCCTGGGATCGAGCCCCACATCAGGCTCCGCCTCCGGGAGCCTGCTTCTCCCTCTCCCACTCCCCTGCTTGTGTTCCCTCTCTTGCTGGCTGTCTCTCTCTGTCAAATAAATAAATATAATCTTAAAAAAAAAAAAAAAGGCAGCAAATACAAAATACCCTCAGGGGAGAATGTGTCTGGTGTGTTCTAGGAGCTGAAATAAAGAACAGTGTGGCTGGATCATAATGAAAGAGGGAGAGAATCCTCCCGGAGGAGGTTGATGAGGGAGGTGGAACTGATCATGCGGGGTTTGTAAGCCATGGCAAAGTGTTTACGTTTTATTTCAAATAAGACAGTAAATCTTTATGGGCTTCTAAGAATGGCAACGCTATGATTTGTGACAGCTGAATGCGTCCTTACATCTTGGCGAATTTTTTTAACAAAATAATTTAATAATAGTTCAATAGTTTGACTTTTGCCCTTCAAATTCTACAAGGCGATATAAAATTATCTGTGCTATACAGCATTCAGTAGTACCCATGAGTTACTTAATTTACTTATTTATTGAGTTGAACCTATTAAATAACTCAACAAGTGATTTTAAAACAAGTTGTTTCGTATGACCTGTTGAAATTATTGAAAGTATACATGCATGTACACGTGTCCTGGCTTTTCTGATTTCTTTAGATGTTCTTAACCATTTAACAAGTCAGTTGTGCACCAGTGTTGTAGAAACTGGTGTTAATAGCTCCATCATCAAAAGTCTATATTGACAACCTTAAAACATTCTTATGGAAATATTCCTTCCAGATTTGGACTAAAATGTCAATATAAACAATAGATATTTATTTCATGTTACAGGCTTGGAAAATATAATCGGGCAAGCACGTTTTCAAAGGTCTATATTCAGGTGGAATAAACAGCTTCCTATGTGTTATGAATGGTGAGGCCACAGAAGTATTTGGCTCCCCAAAATAACCTTAAGTCGGAGCAGTCAGAGAGGCGACATTCACCCTAAAGTTTGTTAGAGTAGAGCAGTGGTTACTTAAGTTATTGAGATATCGTCTTCTACTAGAACACAAGACACTGAGACAATAGGAAAGTTCTGTTTCGAAGAGAGAGACTTTTGAAAAATAAGATTCCAGGGTGTGGGGGTAAAGAGAGAGGGAAGGCATGTGGGGACTCATTGCCCACCTCAGCATTTCGCCAAATCTGAGCTAACCTTTGACAATACTTAGGAGGCATTTCCTTTTTGAGCCACCAGGTCACTGTAAGGATTCAATTGCCTTAACGAAGTGCAATTACTTCCTAACAATGTTTCCAGTATTGTAAAACATCTTTACGTACATTTCATGGCTATCCATCAGCAACATACTACTTGTTTCGAAATTAAGATCATATTTTTTTGTGAGTTACAGTCGGTGACGCCTCAACCTAATTTTGAAGATTCAGTGAAAGTAGTCAAGATCATAGCAAACTTTGCCATCTATTTTGTAAATCAAAAATGTACTTAGAGATAATCGTCAGAGCGCTTACATCTATTTAGAGATATTACTAAGTATTTGGGCTTGGAAACCCAAAGTTATTAGAGTAAAACAAAAGTTTATAATCTTTTGTTGTTCTTAGGTTCTTGTCTCTTCTTTATTTTCTAAGAAATAAATTCTAAGATTCTAAGATGCTATGAAAAATGTTAGCTGCTCCTTTTTTTTTTTTTCCTAGGGTTTTATTTGAGAAAGAGAGAGAGAGCATGAGTGAGTGGAGGAACTGAGGGAGACAGACAAGCAGATTTCTGCACTGAGTGTGGAGCTGGACCCGGGGCTCAATCTCACAACCCTGAGATCATGACCTGAGTTGAAATCAAGAGTGGACGCTTAACCAACTGAACCACCCACACACCCCTAGCTGTTTCTTAAAGTGAACTTATTTAAAGTGATTAATTTGAGGTGAATTCTAAGAGTGAAATGTGATGGGATAACTTTTGTTTGTTTTCTTTTCTTCTCATTTAATAGCACATTTAAGGACAGGAGTGAAATTGGAACCACAAATATTTATTTGATTTGTACACTCCATAGAGTTAAATTCATGACTAATAAGACAAAGCAGCATCAAAGACTATAGTTTTGCTTCCAATTTCAAATACTGTAAGTATACTCATTTAATAAGAAAATGTGGACCTTTTCTTTGTAATATGGTACAAAAGATTATTTATGAGTTATCTCTATTCTTAGACTTCAAAGAATACTAACCACTAGCAATGAATGAATATGCTTAACCAAATGAAGGTGACTTTCCTTCTTGTTTCTCTTTTCTAGACACAGAGCATCACAAGGTTAAGTGGCAGATGGTGTGAGAGTTTCATCACAGACATATTACATAGCAACTGTGGATGAAAATTGTATGAGTTTTCCATGGCTGCATCAAAAATTACCTCCAAAACTCAGCTTAAAACAAAATACATTTATTACATCACACAGTTTCTAAGGGTCGGAAAACTGGGTACAACTTAGTGGGATGTTTCTGGCTGGGGATCTCTCCTAAGGTTGCAGTGAAGTTAGCCAAGGCTACTGTCATATGAAAGGATGACTAGGTCTGGGGCACCCACTTTCAAGAAGATTAACTCACATGGCAGTTGTCTGGAGGCCTTGTCTCATGGACTTCTCCATAAGGTGGCTAGAATGTGTGCAAGGTATTATAGCTGGCTTCCCTCCGCTCTCTCAGAGAGCAAGGCAGAAGCCACAGCCCAGAAGCACCACCTCATCACTTACGCCATGTTGCATTGGTTACCAAGACCAACCCTGACACAACATGGGAAGAAATAAGAACATGAATACCAGGAGGCAGGGATCATTGGATATCATCTTAAAAGCTGGGCACCACAAAACTGAAGGATAAATTCAATGTGCAGGATTAATTTGGAATACATTTCCTTTTCCTCCTCCTCCTCTGTCTTTTTCTTTAAGAAACACAGAAATTGTGGGGTGCCTGGGTGGCTCAGTCAGATAAGTGTTCGACTCTTGATTTCAGCTCGGGTCATGATCTCAGGGTCCTGGGATCGAGTCCCACATCGGGTTCTGTGCTCAGCAGGAGTCTGTGTGAGAATTCTCTCCCTCTCCTTCTGCCCTTCCTCCTGCTTTTGCTCTGTCTCTCAAATAAATAAATAAATCTTAAAAAGAAAAGAAAAAAGAAAAGAAAAGAAAAGAAAAAAAGAAAAGAAAAGAAAAGAAAAGAAAAGAAAAGGAAAGAAAGGAAACACAGACATTGCAATCATTGTCAGTCATAAATTAGCCACAAACCTAAGGACACATATGCACTGATGCCCAATATACAGAAATAGGCTAATAGCCAAATAGACCTGTTCACCTGCAACTTAGCATATGAAATGTTCTCATGTGCAAAACAGTTTTTAAAAACTTGATTTGGAGCCTAAAAAGAATATACATTGAACAAATATCACTTACTATTTTATTTTTAAAAATACCAGGCTGGCAAACTTTATTAAATTAATAGTAACATTTCTCTTAACTGGACTAGTTTCTGTTTGCTTGATTAGCTCAATAGTTTCTAAACATTATAAAATATTTGAAAATTTATTTTAAGAAAAGAACGATTCCCCATCATTTGAGCAAGTCTTTTCTTCTAATTTGCATATGAGCAGGCTCATAGTAGGTGATGAATAAACAAATGATCAAATGAAATCTTCATATAGAAACTTCCATATATGTGTGCTTTTGAACAGTGCATAGCAAAATGGTCTTTTCAAGTATTTTTCAAAGTGTGATTCATGAATCACCAGTATTAGAATCACTAACAAATCTTGTAACAAATGTGTCTCCTTGGGACATATCCAAATCTACTGAATCAGAATCTCAGGGACTGGGTTTAGAATCCACATTTTAGCAAGCACTTAGGTGGTCCTTATGCATAATAAAGTAGTCAAGCTGTTGATTTTTGCAATATACTTTCCAGATTTAGCAAAACCTTATCCCCCATATTTGTTCTAGCCAGGGCCCTTTGAGGACAAGATTTCCTTGCTTGGGCTTAGGCTCCATTTCGCTATGTAACCAGAACATGGAATCATAGTGTAGCGAAGGGTGTGTTTTCCTCCTAGGCAGAATCCCAGGGCTGGGTCACATTTGAAGCCCTTATAGGGTGCCTTGCTGGAAGGAGAAGCGTCTGAAAGCTTCGACTCTGGTGTAGGAGTCAATGCTCAGTACCATGTGCTCTTTTTAAACGCTGTTCAATTTTAAATGTTCTCCATTTTTCTTTAGTAGACATAATAAAGTGGAAATAATATTTCTATTAGTGGAAATAATAAAGTGCCTTTGAAGAAACAGTTCCCTCTGCTTCAGAAAGTTGTGTGTTTATCTCAGTGTGACCAATCAATGAATTCCAAAAGGTTTATAATTTTTTTTGACTTCTATGGGGCAATCAAAGGCTAAATTCCAAAGGATTTGGAAATGTCAACTTGTAATACAAACCGGGTTGGCCCCAGAGCATGGGTTCAGAACCATAACTCACCGTGTTTACAAATTATATCACTTGGTCTACGGTGCTAACTGTAAACTCACCGTAATAATAGTACAGAATGAATTACAGTCAGCCTCTTCCCTCCCCCCCCCCTTGGTGTCTGAACTGTCACAACATATGGATTCTTCATCAGTCCTCAAATCACACAGAGGGCTCCCCTAGAAGCTAGTCTTGAAATCAATAGGCAGTCAGGCTTTCAGATGAAATATGGAATTCCTATAGACTTTTTAAAAGGGAGAACAAATGATTTCACTAAATGAATCCCCTATGTTATTCCAAGCAGATGTACACACATCTGAGATCTTTAATAGAAAGGATAAAAATATCACATTCTGTTAGGTAACTCACACATGTGAAAAGTCATTCTTTTCTTCAAGGTATTTGTTTTCCCTTTGTTGTTCCTTCTCGGTTCTCTCCCTTTGTGCTAAAAAAGATACACTTTGTGCAAGATTCTGAGGACAGAATGCTGAGACGTCAGTTTTTCTCAGTCTCCTCTTTCCCATCTTTCTCCACCCCCACTGCTTCTGTTCCATCTGTCCCTCCTCCCTCCCTAATAATTTGGCTGCCAGAGCTGTGGTATCTTTTTCTTTTGGTCTAAACAAGATATGCTTACTTTAAGACCCTGCAAACAAGAGGGAGATGAGGAGCTTGCGGGTCTTCCAAATTGGCTGTTCCCCACCGCCAGGATGCCCAGTCTAGGGAAAGCCAAAACCCTGAGCTGCGAAACAGTGCCATCGAATCTGTGGTCAAACGCATAGTAATTTGGGGCCCTTCAACATAGTAAAGAAACACCCCTTATCCACTACTTGCCTGAAAGCGAGGATAGGGGGTGGATTTATTTTTTAGACCATTGTATTGTCTCTGGATTATATTAAGATAGATACAGATACAGTTATAAATATCTTCATTTTGGAAATGTTAATAAAAGTATCAGGGATTAAGGAACAAAGAGGAATAAGGATAAAGCAGATGATATATATTCTATTCTATTAAGTATGTTAGGTGCATGGGAGGAAGTACTGGAGCTTGTACACATGTGGCCTCCTGTGGAACCTGTGCTTTTCTGCCAACGCATTGTTGAGAACAGTAAGCCACCAGTTTCCTGGGTAGCTGCCATTGATCTATACGTGACTTTGTGGGCAAGGTCCTGTTAGAGATCCAGTGGTGTAAGAGGACAATAGGATAGGAGACAAGAAAAGATGAAAGTTTAGAGAAAAATGTTGTACATTTTAAAATAGAAATAATGACATTGTTGAAACGTTCTTGGAAACGAATATGTTTTGGAAATCTTTTACATAATAATCAATATGGAGAAAGTGGGGAAACAAGGAATTATAAGAAAACAGATTTTACCTTTTTCCTATTCCAAAATGCCATGGACTAGCTCACCAATCGACGAAGCTGGGCGGAACCATCCAGGAATAGTCAATAGAGAGTGGGACAGCTATCCCCAGAATCTAGCATGTCAGATTTCCCAGAGTCCCTACTTACTCCAAGCAGCTGCCACAGGAGCTAAAACTTTGAAGGGACCAAGGCACGCAGCCAGATGGGCACAGAACACCTCCTTCCAGATGTTTCTTTGGGTCTTAAATTTATAGTCAATCCCTAAGCACCCAACATTTGCCAAAGCCCAGAACTGAGCTCTGTTCTCTCCCTTCTGTGCATGCATTTTATAATCTATTTTCTTCTTCAGGTCCAACCTAGTGTTTATTGTAACTTGCTACAATGCATACAAATTGTGATTTTTTTCCTTGTCCCAAAATACTTTCCACAAGTATGATAACTGTCCTATCTTGTCATCAGTGTAGTAACAGGAGCTTCATCATATTTTCGTGTGTCACTTATTCATGTGACGGATAATGCCGACATGCGTTTTAAAAATAATTTATCTCAAGATTATCCACTGGTGAATTTTATTTCTCAGGTTGAAACTATTTCTTAATTGATTATGAGGTTGGTTTTTTAAAATACCACAAATCTCCCTGAATTCAATATTGCTGTATTACTTTGACTTCCCTTTTCTTATCTATAGAAATAAAAAATGAGATAACAATGTTCTATCAGAACATTATATGAATATTGATATTTCTCAGAAGTATGCTCTTATTCTTCAGGCCTTCTGTAATGAAAATATGGAAAGAGCTTCTGGTTTTTTTTGAAAAAAAAATCAATGAAAATATCAAGACAAGGCATAATGTCAGGTAAGTCCAATAATCAGACCACAGCTAATGGCTAAAAAAATCATGAGGTGGCAAAAATGAAGTTTTATGTCTGTTCAGGTTAATAAACAAAGGACTGACTGATCTTCAGCCAAAGTGAAAATAATCTAGAATTTATTGTACACTCCGTCAGGCTTTCTGAAAGGTCATTTAATTAACATTTTGTGTTAACTCTACTCTTCACCTTGACCCCAAAACACCAAAAATATGCTGCAGCCTATTTTACTTGAAATTCATAGTGATTGTGGATACAAATAAACGGAAAGCTAGAAAACAAGAAGGGAGAAATTTCCCTTTTACTGGGGGGCATCAGAAGAGATAAGGACATTGAGAAGACAGCTGGATACTGAGATGAGGTCAAGATGGAAGCTGCCAAGTGATCCATACACTTCAAACAAAGTCAGATTAGTTCTAAAATTCCTAAATAGCAATAATCTGAGACCCAGAGCTGGAATTGTTTTCAGGACAAAGAGTCTTAAGTCTTGATTTTATTAAACCACCTTATATTACATTAAATCACCTATTGCAGAGTTGGCTGCATAAATAAATTAGAGAAAATGCTTATATTAGAGAATATAGATAACTCCCAATGAAATACATTTTCTATTCTGTTTATCATGATGGTCCCACTTCCATCACTATTGATTACTCTGAAACGCTGAGTTGCTGCAAATAGTTAAGGGGCTGGGGAGTGTAGAAGAGGCAAGATACATAAAAGCTTGATGAAAAGTCAATGAAATGTTTTATAAGCACCTACTACTTCAACATAATTTGTATTAGAGGAGGGGAAGAGATACGAAGTTTCATTTATTTTTTTTATTAAATAAGCATTTACTGATACCCAGTACGCACCATGCATTGTGTTAGCAGATAGAAAGATCAAATAATAAAATATAATTCCAACCCTAGAGAAGCTTTAACTTTTATAATTCTTTCCTAATTTCCATATAAAAGAGACAAGTGGGCAGAGTATAAAATTTCTCCATATTCACTTATTATTGTCTGAAATCTTACGTAAGTTCCTCATCCCGTGCCCCAACTCAAGAACTCCTTCCATGCACACGCCCTTCGTGTCTGAAGCTGAAGCAGGAAATGTGCCTCCTCATATTCAAAATGGCTACCTGCTCACCCCTTTAAGCCTTTTATCAAGGTTTTCTTCCAAGATCTATATCTATCTTTACTATCAAGGTGGGGTGAGATAAAATGGAGATGGAAATCAGGAGCATTCGGTTCTTCCCTTCAGAATCTCCTCCCTGTGGATTGCTGTCACATAGCCCTTCTGCCCTATTTTCCATTTGGTTGGTGGTTGCTTGGTTGGTTGGTCGATTTTATTGACCAAGGATGAACCTAAATCTATACATTCTATAGGGTTCACTTGTGGTGTCGTACATTCTATGGGTTTGGACACATACGTAGTGACATATATCTGACATATATCCATTGTTATATTATAGAGGATATTTTTACTGCCCTAAAAATCCTATGTGCTCTGCCTTTTCATCTCTCCCTGCTCCTGATCCCTGGCAGCCATTGATCTTATTATTTTCTTCTTAGTTTTGCCTTTTCCAGAAAGTCATATAATTGGAATTGTGCAGTATGTAGGCTTTTCAGGTTCGCTTCTTTCACCTAGTAATATGCATCTAAATTTCTTCCATGCCATTTCATATCCTGATAGCTCATTTCTTTTTAGCACTGAATAATATTTTATTGTCTGGATGTAACAGTTTATTTATCCATTCACCTACTGAAGAACATCTTGGTTCCTTCCAAGTTCTGGCAATTATGAATAAAGCTGCTTATAAATATCCTTGTGCAGGTTTTCATGTGGACATAAGTTTTCAACTCCTTTGGGTAAATAGCAAGGAATGTGATTGCTAGATCATATGGTAAGAGTATGTTTAGTTTTGTAAGAAACTGCCACATTGTCTTCCAAAATGGCTATACCATTTTGCATTCCCATCAGCAATGAATGAGAATTCCAATTGCTTCACATCCTTGCCAGCATTTAGTGTTGTCAGTATTCTGGATATGGGCCATTCTCACTGGTATGCAGTTATACTTCATTGTTTTAATTGCCCCTATTTTTACGTGGACATACCCAACCACTGCTTTCAATGTGGAAGAAGCCTCGTTGAAGAGAAGGTGTTCTGAGCCAGAATCTGTCTTCTACACGTTTAGAAAATAGAATCGTTATCATTCTTCATAGTCCAACACACACAATGCACCACCTAGGCAACCGTTTTGCTGAAAGCTGCTTGAAGTTCCATATAAGGGAGGGGCTAATGCCAGCAGTCAAAAACAAGTTGTTAATGCCCCAGATAGAAACAGAAAATTATGTGCCTTATTAGACATAACATCGGAAGTGTTGATTTCAGGGTGTAAACATAGCTAATTGGTCAGCACTTCTTAATAAATAATCATTCCATTTTCTCTTATTCACCCCCTCCCTCACTCCTCATAAACTTGTAGCATGGAGTTGATGGCTCATAATATAAGCGTAAGGTATCATGAGCACCTAAATAATTTACCAATGCCTGGTAAATTGTAAAGTAGTACCAAAATGTTAGCATGATTATTAAATTCACAAACGGGACAGGGAGAAGAATTTTTACACTAATAGAGGGGAGACATAACCACTTCTGAACCATAACAAGATGAACTCAGCTATTTAGTTATTCCTTTCTAAATAATAGAATATGGGGTTGGAGACACAACATAATGCAAGTTAAAAAAATAAATAAGGGGGCCTGGGTGGCTTAGTAGGTTAAGCATCTGACTCTTGGTATCAGCTCAAGTCTTGATCTCAGGGTTGTGAGTTCAAGCCCCGCGTTGGGCTCCGCACCCAGTAAATAAAAATAAAAAAGTTCTGTGTGCTGTCATTGTCAAGGTCTAGGTGGCCAGAGACCTGCCCTCCAGGTGGCAATTCTGAGTCATTCTTCGAACTCCAGCACAGAAAACACCTTACAATTTTGTCTGGGCTTGTTATCCACCCCTTACACTGAAGGACTTTAAACCAAATTACAATTAAGATTCACCTGAGAGAGTATCAACTCCTCTACCTATTAACAGTAAGTTACTCTGAACATGAATAGAGAGTCTGACTGAAAATCTTAACTGAGATGTGAGGGCATGGAGGGACCATGCTGGGACCAGTGCAGTACCCTTCCATGAAGGAGGACCGACATGAATACTAGAAAGGTGTGGCCCTTGCTCTTGACCAGTTTTCCTCAGATCAGTGCAAGGCAGGCATGTGGAGGGACAGTATGTGTGGGCTTACATAGTAGGGTTGTGCGCAGGAATGTCTGTGGCCTTACAAAATCAGGGGGAAATGGCAAAGACCAAAACGGGCACAGAGGATAAGATAGTTGTGTACAAATTGTGTACAAGAAGAACATTCCCTAAAGAGTAAGTCTAGAAAAATTGAACACATGGTATTTTATATTTTTACTTTATTTTCTTGTGAATGTGAGTGGGCCATGAATGTTTGGGGAAATTGGAAATTTTGGTCAATGAATGTCAGCATTTATATTATTTCTTGGGTGTCTTAAACTTTTTTTCCCCTCAAACTTATGGAATTCTGTCAAGTATTTTATCCAACTTCTTAATTTCTTTTTTCCAGTTTGAATTTTTGCAGCTGGCAAGTGTTTCTGCAAACTCTCTGTGATAAGAACAGCCAGATGCCCTGGAGTTCTCCCTTTCCAAATGCAAAGTTGTTGCGAGACATGTCTGTCCTACCAGAGGTTACATGTCCATGTCTTGCCCCTTGCATTTAAGTAAGACCAAGTGGCTGAATTGTGGCTGATGAAAGAAAGGCAGAATTAGTGATCGTCTCTTAGGAGTCTGGCCCTGTCAAAGAAGACCATGTACGCCATCCTCTGCGCTCTTTCTTTGTGCCAATTGAATGTTGCCTCCCAGGGAAACCTCTGGACCCACGTGTTGAAGGTTTGGTCAGCTTGGATTCCTCTTTCCCTGATTCCCGCTGTGGACTGGATTTTCTGAAAGATCTCTATTAAAAATCATTTGGGGTGTGCATAGAGTATGACTTTGTGTCTTTTGTTATATAACCAGGTATCCTTTTGGTTCTCAATGGAAGCCACTTCTACTTCTTTTCTGTTCTGAGTTGATGGGGGCAGGGGGAAACTTCATTGTGTAGGTCTTTTCTCCCTGCACATTCAAATCAAAACCAATGGATCCAAAGAGCTAACACGTTGCCTCTACGTCTGCTAAGAGACCTGTAAATAGCATCCAGTCAATTGTATGTGATGTCCTCAGATTCCTTAACGGAGACACGTCCTTGATAGCATGTGCAAGGACAATCCTAACAAACTTGGCCATCATGTGCTGGGACCCCCAATTCATCAACAGAGAGTCAGAGCTCCTCTTTAGGAAGATCCTGACTACAGTGGTTGTTCTCTAAAGGTCATTCACAGTTAGTGGTAACCATTATGCAATTTAAATGGGATTCCTAAATTCACAAATGAAGCAAGGCATTTTTTGGGCTTTTTGTTTTGTTTTGTTTGTTTTTGATTATGCCTTTTTTTTTTTCCTTCTAAGCTTTCGAGAAATGACAGAGCAAGGGCAAAAGTGGCTTATACTTGTTATCTGAATATCCTAAAAGCTACAGGACGTAAGTAACAGCAGGGACAAGCAATGGCTGAAAATAAAAGGTTTTACTCAAATAAGTATCTATAGCAAAAAGAAACACCAGTAACAAATACTTCTGCCAGGTACAGGCTGTTTTCCGATCATGAATCCTGAGATGTATTTAACAGAAGATATCTAAATAATTAACTTCATAGTGAGCCAGTGACAGTGTTCAGTCACACAGAACAAATTTAAACTAAGGGACAGAGAAAAGGTTCAAATCAAGAAGAAATTGCAAAAGACACTGCTGAGGTTCTATTTTTGCAGGATAATTAAACTGATTTAAGGAAATGATGGGATTAAGAGACAGAAATTGAGAGGTCGGCTGATCTGCCAGTTTTTCAAAAGCCAATCCTCTGATCTGTGCTGGTCCGAGATAATGTTTTCACAGATAATGGCCAAATGAAATAAATTAGGAAAATGAATGAGCTCTTTTAACAAAGCATTCAACATAAATTATTGCTCTTTATGTAACATGCTTCCTAAGTTTTATGTGGAAATGTTTTTCCTTGAAGGAATTTTGGTCATAATAATTTTATCGATTGTTGGTTTTGTTTGCAGTATCTTTGACCAAAATGTAAAGTAATCATTTGTTCCTTCTCTTTTTTTTTTTTTGAAATTATACTGGTTTTTGAAATTCTAGAAGGCATTCATTGAATTCATTCCCTGCATTCAAGAAGGGCTCATTTAAACCTGAAAACATGGAATCCTACATCATATTTTTTTTTCAGAAATGGAGGAAATTTTATAACATCCCTGGATAATGCTTGTCTACGCTGAAGACATTATACCATTAGAAATGCTTTTTTACGTCTACTACCAATCTCTCAAAGGAGGGCTACATTACAGAACTTGTTTTTCTCCTGCCCAATGTCACAGAAACTGAAAATTGAATACAAGACCCTTAAAAACATCTAGTTGAACTGTTTCCTTTGACGTTGAGGTGGAGATGGAAGCAGCCAATAGTGGAGACTGGATCCGTCTTATATGACAGGGTAACTGCACCGACACCATTTTACATCTTGTCCAAACCCTTTCCCGTGTACCATATGGGCTCCTTCCTTAAACAGCAGATCCTACTTGCCAGGCAAAACCTTTTCAAATTTTGGCAAGCTTTGGTTCACTGTGAATTTTGCCTAGACCATGCCCCCATTATAACAGTAACAATGCTTAATATAAATTGCATGCCATCTGAATACTAATTGTTTACTCCTACACATATCCCGTGTACAGAAAGCCTTCATATGGGGAGATGCTCGCCAACAGGGGGATCATGATGCCAGTGGAGTGTGCTATGACTGCGTTGGTTGGGCTTACTTCAAGTTGTAGAGAAAGGAGAGCCAAACTAAAAATACTTTTTTCTTAAAATAGCTTACATTTTGGAAAACTGCAATTTCAATTTACAACTGATGCACACATTAGAGCAAGATATGGAGAAAAATAACTGTGTACAATTTTTCAACAAACCAAGCTCTTCTACATTCTATATTATGGTAGAATTCCAATATTTTATAGGAAATCAGGTTTTCTAAGACACGATCCAACTCAGATCCGTGTCACTGAAGACAGGCATTTTTGACCCAAGATTTCTAGAATCCAATTTCCTTACGATTGCACGTGGAAACATAGAACCATTATAGAGATGTTAACCTAACACAGTTGATGTTTACAAATTAGAGAGTGGGTATATGAAGTGGGAGAGATAAAAGTGGTACAGAAAATAAAATGCGAAACTGATTCTGCAATGTTGGCCTGGTGACTTCATCTCTCAGAAACCAGAAAGAGGGGCGCCTGGGTGGCGCAGTCGTTAAGCGTCTGCCTTCGGCTCAGGGCGTGATCCCGGTGTTATGGGATCGAGTCCCACATCAGGCTACTCCGCTATGAGCCTGCTTCTTCCTCTCCCACTCCCCCTACTTGTGTTCCCTCTCTCGCTGGCTGTCTCTCTGTCAAATAAATAAATAAAATCTTTAAAAAAAAAAAAAAAAGAAAGAAACCAGAAAGAAAGCAACCCTTCTCTCCTTGGTTGCTCAGCTATGAGGGTAGCCAGGGCACCTGGGGAGGAGAATAGGCATATCCGGTGTGGGTGTCAATATTGTACTTTGCTTACTTTGAACAGTGGTGGCTATACTTTTAGTAGATCGCCATTTGACACTCCTGATATTTATAAAACTTGCCTCCGTGGAATATCTTATTAGCATGGAGCAAGTATTATATAAATGAAAACCTATCTGATGCTGTAATTTGCATGTATACATGTATACAAATGCACAAAAGTATGTGTGGATATTTGTTCCTTAACTCATCTGTATAACTATACATCTAACTGAAGAAACCACTGTTCTTTTTCACTACTTTATGATGCACAAATGTGTTTATTAAGCCGCAGTACTTATTAAGGGGAAGAAATCAGAGAGGGAGACGAACCATGAGAGATTCTGGGCTCTGGGAAATAAACTGAGGGTTTCAGAAGGTAGGGGGTTGGGAGGATAGGGCAGCTGGGTGATGGGTATTAAGGAAGGCACGTGTTGTGATGAGCGCTGGGTGTTACACGCAACTAATCAATCGTTGAACACTACATCAAAAACTAACGATGTGCTATATGTTGGCTAACTGAGCATAATCATAAAAAAAAGGAGATAAGACTTATCTTATTTCTTTTTTATCTTTTTAAACCTTCATATTAAACAAAAACACACAATTATGACAAATAAGTATGTGCGTATTATTATTCTCAACCGAATTTTGTTCACAGTTGGATATTTAATCGATACGCATTTCTCTGTAAAATCTTAACTAAGATTTAAGTGGGAGCTGTGTGCAAGTAAAATTGCATGGAAAGTAAAATAATGATCCACAGCTTTGCCGCTGTGATTTTTGCTCTGGAACGCAAAATGTCTGCTCTCAGCTGACTTATTTGCTAAGCAAGTAAAAATACTGGATGGTTTTTGTTCTCATTTGTTTTGCTTACCACCTCGTCTTTTTGTGGACAAATACATTTTGACATAATGGGGGGAGGGTTAGCCTTGTTTCGATCACCAGTTCAATCTCTGCTTTCCTCTGGATGGCCCAGACGCAATGCATAAAAAATAATTAATTCTAGGAAGTTTAGAAGAAATGCTTTCCATGAAGAAATTCATTATATTTAAGGGAAAAAATACACCACTTGCCAAAATTAGCTTATAAAGAAGTAAATACAGTTTGGATACACATACCATCTCCTAACATGTAGACATCAACCACTGTTATAATATTTTCATGTTTCTGTTTAAAATTGACTGCTTGGAAGCCATGATTTCATGAAGGTGACATCACCGGGCTCTCCAGTGAATTGAGGCAAGGAATGTGGTCATGGTGTGCACATTCTCTGGCATTTGCACCCACATCTTAAGAAGTGGACCATCATGCATATCGGTCAATGGGCTGAGGGAGTTCCATTGTTATTCTGAAATATTTCAAGAAACAAGAAGAGCGCATGCATTCAGGGTTTATTACACTCTCCCTGGCTTTGCTCATGGATGAAAATGGTTGACTACCAGGTGTAATATGGTAGGCTCCATGAAAACTGCCAATTTCTCTTCTCTTTGCTTCTTACTTACTGAGCTCAGTGCGTGTGGTAAGACAGCATAGTATGAACTCCATGAACTCCAGAGCTAGATTACATTGGTTAAGGCCTCTTACCCTCTTTTTTGTGCCAGGGAACCCTTTGGCACGTCAGTGAAACTAATGAGCATGTACTTAAAACCAAGTGCTATCTTTTCAAACAACTTTAATGTGATGTAACTGAAGTGAATAAACTGTTTTCGATGCACAATATGATTAATCTTACATATGTAAATATCCATGAAACCATCAGTGCAATCAAGATAAAAACATTTGATAACTCCCAAAAGATCCTTCATGCCCTTTACAATGGAGTCCCCCCTCCACCCCATTCCTAGGCAGCCAATGATCTTCTGTCACTGGATTATTTTACGTTTTCTACAATTGTATATAAGTAGAGTTACATAGCATATGGTTTTTTTTGTCATTTGTCATTTATAAATGTCAGTTAGATCAAGGTGGTTGATAATGTTCAAATCTTTTTCACCTTTGCCGATAAAATTAATCGGCAAAATAATTTTTTTCAGCATGCTATTAATTGCTAAGAGAGAATTGTGAATCTTTCTGTTGTGTTTGTAAACTTGTCTATTTCTCCCTTTAATTTTGTCCATTTTTGCTTCATGTATCTTTAGGCTCGGTTATCAGGCATGTACAGAGTTATAGTTCTGATTTCTCTTTTATCACTGTGAAAAAAAAAAGTCCTCTGCATCTGAAGTAGTATTCTGTGTTGAAGTATACTCATCTGATGTGATAATGGTGGGTCTAACTTTTCAACGTTCACTATTTTCATGGTATATCTTTTTACATCCATTCACTTTCAACCTATCTTTGTTTTTATAGGTAAAGTGTGTTTCTGATAAGAAACTTCTAACAGGATCTTACTTTATTAACTACTCTATTAATTTCTGCCTTTTCATGAAAGTGTTTTAAATAATTAACATTTAATATAATTATTCTTACTGTTTGATTTAGGTCTATGCTTTTATTGTTTTCTGTTTCTCTCATCTGTTCCTCAGTTCCCTCTTTTCTTCCTTTCTTTGGATTACCTGAATATTTGTTAGCATTCTACTTTAATTTAAATTTCCCTTTTAAAAAAAAAAATCCATTTCTGGCTAGATTCCTCCCTTTTTTCTGTGGTTGCCCTAGGAATTAAAATATACATACCTAACCTAATAAGTTTAAACGTAGTTGATATTGTACTATGTCATGTAAGGATGTTTATGTTACATTTGTCCTATACATTACTTGTTTCTATATACTTATAAAATGTGTATATTACAAATATATTGTGTGTATACACACACACACGTTACCTTACCTAATAATTTTATAATCATACATACTTAAAAGAATTTAAAGGATAATATATCTACTATATTTAATCATACAATTGCCATTTATGTTGTTATTCCTTTATTCCCGAAGAAACACATTTTTCTCTGATATTTCTCTTGAGCTTGAAAATTTTCCTTAATATATTTGTACAGCAAGTCTGCTGGTCGCAAAATCTTAGTTTGCCTACATCTGAGAATGATGTCATTTCTGAAGGATATTTTTTCTATATATAAAACTCTGATATGACTTTTTTCTTTTTCCTTTCAGCCCTTTAAAGATGTTGTTCCATTGTCTTTTTTTAATTTAAATTCAATTATCCAACGTATAGTATAGCATTAGTTTTTGATCTAGTGTTTAACAATTCATTAGGTGTGTATAACACCTACTGCTCATTACATCATGTGCCCTATTTAATGTCCGTCACCCAATTACCCCATCCCCCCACCCACCTCCCTTTCTGCAACCCTCAGTTTGTTTCCCAGAGTCAAGAGTCTCTCATGGTTTTTCTCCTTCTCTGATTTCTTCTCATTCAGTTTTCCCTCCCTTCCCCGATTGTCCTCTGCTCTATTTCTTATATTCCACATATGAGTGAAACCATATGATATTATGTTTCTCTGATTCACTTATTTCACTTAGCATAATACCCTCCAGTTCCATCCATGTTGGTGTAAATTGTAGGTATTCATCCTTTCTGATGGCCAAGTAATATTCCGTTGTATATATGAACCACATCTTCTTTATCCATTCATCTCTTGAAGGACATCTCAGCTCCTTCCATAGTTTGGCTATTGTGGACATTGCTGCTATGAACATTGGGGTAGAGGTACCCCTTTTTCTCACTACATCTGTATCTTTGGGGTAAATTATACCCAGTGGTGCAATTGCTGGGTCATAGGGTAACACTATTTTTAACTTCCTGAGGAATCTCCATACTGTTTTCCAGGGCGGCTGTACCAGCTTGCATTCCCACCAACAGTATAAGAGGATTCCCCCTTCTCCACATCCTCTCCAACGTTTGTTGTTTCCTGTCTTATTAATTTTAGCCATTCTAACTGGTGTAAAGTGGTATCTCATTGTGGTTTTAATTTGTATTTCCCTGATGACAAGTGATGTGGAGCATTTTTTCATATGTCTGTTGGCCATTTGAATGTCTTCTTTGGAGAAGTGTCTGTTCATGTCTTCTGCCCATTTCTTGACTGGATTATTTGTTTTTGGGGAGTTGAGTTTGATAAGTACTTTGTAAATCTTGGATATGAGCCCTTTATCTGACAAGTCATTTATAAATATCTTCTCCCATTCTGTAGGTTGCCTTTTAGTTTTGTTGACTGTTTCCTTTGTTGTACAGAAGTTTTTATCTTGATGAAGTCCCAATAGTTCATTTTTGCTTTTTGTTTGCCTTGTCTTTAGGTACGTGTCTTGCAAGAAGTTGCTGAAGCTGAGGTCAAAGAGGTTATTGCCTGTGTTTTCCTCCAGGATTTTGATGGATTCCTGTCTAACATTTAGGTTTTCATCCATTTTGAGTTTATCTTTGTGTATGGTGTAAGAGAATGGTCCAGTTTCATTCTTCTACAAGCGGCTGTCCAATTTTCCCAGCACCATTTATTGAAGAGACTTTTTTCCCCATTGGATATTCTTTCCTGTTTTGTCAAAGATTAGTTAACCATAGAGTTGAGGGTCCACTTCTGGGCTCTCCATTATGTTCCATTGATCTGTGTGTCTGTTTTTGTGACAGTACCATGCTGTCTTGTTGATCACAGCTTTGCAATATAGCTTAAATTCAGGCATTGTGATGCTCTCAGCTTTGGTTTTCTTTTTCAACATTCCCCTGGCTTTTAGGGATCTTTTCTGATTCCATATACAGTTTTAGGATTGTTTGTTCTAGCTCTGTGAAAAATGTTGACAGTATTTTGATAGGTTTTGCAATGAATGCATAGATTGCTCTGGGCAGCATAGACATTTTAGCAATGTTTATTCCTCCAACCCATGAGAATGGGATGTTTTTCAATCCCATCATGTCTTCCTCAATTTCTTTCATAAGCGTTCTGTAGTTTTTAGATCCTTTACCTCTTTGGTTCCATTGTCTTCTGACCTCCACACTGGCTGACGAGAAACCCAATACCATTCAAATCATTGCTACCCTGTATGTAATATCTTTTTCTCTAGATATGTTCAAGATTTGTATCTTTGTCTTTGGTTTAACAACATTTGATCACAATGTGTTTAGGCACAGTTTTCAATGAGATTACTTTGCCTAGCTGAATTGTTAAAATTTATAAACTGATGACTTTCACCAAATTTGGGAGTTTTTAACCATGATTTTCATACTTTTATTCTGCTCCAAACTTTTTTTTCTCTACTTCTGGCTTTACTCTTAGTTTACTTTACTTCAGCGATTTATGTGTTGGAATATCTTTTATATAATCTCGTAGAATTCCTAATCCTGGTTTTTGTCCTTTGTTTTTTTCATGCTGTCTCTCTCTCTGTTCTTCAGATTGAGGAATTTGTATCAGTCCATCTTCAAGTGGAAAGATTCTCTGTTCTGCTAATCCTAACAATGACTTTTTTCATTTCATATGTTATATTTTTCAAAAACATTCATTTGGTTCTTTTTTTAATATTGTCTATTTCTCTGCTAAAAACACCTTGTTTTTTAAAAAATTCTTTTAAGTATATTTTCTTTGCTTTATGAAACATATTATAATGGTTGCTTTAAAGTTCTTGTGTGATGATTCCTACACTGGTTCACTTTAGGGCTAGTATCTGTTGATTATCTTGTCCCTTGAAAATTGGTCACATTTTCCTGGTTCTCTCATTCTGGATAATTTCAGAGTGTATCTTGGACATGCATGTTATGTTGTTTAGGCTCTGGATCCTCTAGAGAATGTTGAGATTTATATTTTAGCAGAAAATCAACTAGATTAAGTTCTGACTGAAAACTCTGTCTCATCTTCCGTAGCTGTGTTCAAATTTCAGTTCAGTTTTCAAAATCGTTGCTATGGTTCCAATTTGCCACATACATCTATAGAGCAAAGAATAGCCAAAGAATGTTATGGATTTAGACACAGCAATAATAGAAAGCTTCTTCTGGGTCTTTTCTCTCCAGGATTCACTCCCATACTAACCAGCCCACAAGCACCTCTTATGCTGGTTCCTCCAGACAGAAAAGAAGGGTATCTCTTTGAACTTAGCTGCCAGCATTACCAAGACTGTACTACAGAAAGACTGGGGTCTTCCCTCAGGCAAAGTCACATGCAGGGAAAAAAAAGAAATATGAAATCCATGGTGTACCTCTCTAAGATTTGACTCCCCTCAATAACCTGCCTGTATAATTGTTTTGTTTGTTTTCTATCCAGAGTTCTTAGTTATGATCAATGGAATAGATAGGCTGAAGTGAACCACCATGCTGAAACTAAAACTTCAGGTTCCCCCCCCACCCCAGACTTAAATAGTTATATTTTATTATCCATTTTGGCATTAGTGGATTTTACTAGGTCTCTAATAAGGAGAAGTTATCATTAAAACCCCACTGTACATCATTTGTAGTTTTGTTGTATATAATTAAGCTTCAATTAACTGTATGATAATGTGCTTACAATTTTCATTTTTTTTAAAGATTTTATTTATTTATTTGACACAGAGAGAGAGAGAGACAGCCAGCGGGAGAGGGAACACAAGCAGGGGTAGTGGGAGAGGAAGAAGCAGGCTCCCAGCAGAAGAGCCTGATGTGGGGCTCGATCCCAGGACCCTGGGATCACGCCCTGAGCCAAAGGCAGATGCTTAACAATTGAGCCACCCAGGCGCCCCTATGATTTTCATTTTTGAACATTGTTGCCAACGTTGCCTTTTGCTGTTTCCTTAAAATGAAGTCCCAACTTAAAAAAAAAAAATCATCCAACTCTGCATAAGATCTCTGAATAACATTCTTAGGTACTTAAATATATGGTTACAGAGAAAGTCAGTGGTGTGATATCCTTATCTTCATTTCCCCCTTGAGTTATGGCATTTTAGAATGTTAGAATCAGAAGAGTCCTTCCAAGTCACTCTGTTTCTTTTCGTTTTTTTATAAATAAAGTACTGGAGAAAAGAAAAATGTAGTGATATCTTTGAGAGCCTAGAGCTGATTAATGAGAGACTCGGGCTTTTACCCACACGTCCTGACCAATCCCATTGGTCTAGTCCACTTCCATTTCTCAACATATGATAGTAATTACTTCGTTTAATCAGCAAATAGTGTTCCAAAGTATGTATCATTATTAGCTCCATTTTCCAGATGAGGAAACTGGTAAGAGGTTAGAGATATTATGTACCCTCCCTATGGTTGCAAAACAAGTAAATTGACCAGCATGACTCCAAAGCATATTAACTGTTGCATATTAGCTGTTCTGACTCCAAAGTTTACAACACTAACTCTATGAATTTATGTCTCATGATCTGGCATATTGTTTTTATTTTTGTAAATCAATTTATATGAAATGTAATAAAAATGTCACCTTTAGTTTTATATACATTAAATCTATTTTATTTAAAGAAATAACATTAAATGTAATATAATCCATCCTGAAAAATCTGGGCTGTGATATATACATAGGCACCCAATAAATATTTATCGAAGCAGTGAGTGATACCATCACCTTGATCGCCATCATCATCACTGACATTTATGAAACCTTTATTACGTGCCATGTGCTTCGCTCAGTTCTTCATATGCATTTTCTTTTTCTAATTCTCCAAACAAGCCTTCTGTTTTATATAACAGAGTGGAAATTGAGGCACAATGAAACGTAGTAACTTTCCCAAGTTCATAAAATCCGTCTGGGGCAAAAACCCAGACAGCTCTGCAAACACTGCTTTTAACCAATATAAAAAGAAGAGCATATGTCAGTACTTTCTCAGGGAGGAAATGTCCCTAAATATTGATTTCATTTAGTAACACATCATTAGGCACCATTTGACATTTGTTATCACTTCATCATTTAGTTTTGCAATTCAACACTCCCCCACCCCCTGCCATCTTAGCTACTGTTCCAAAAATGGGATCGATATGTAAAAATTCAATTCTACTTTCTGGGGCTCCTCCCTTAATCATGAATATTTTACTCCTTCTTGAAAACTTTAAGTGAAAACAGAACTATTTAGAAAATAGATTAAATGAACACATAACAGGTATCTTTATTTATTTATTTATTTATTTATTTATTTATTTATTTATTTTAATATTTTTTATTATATTATGTTAGTCACCATACAGTACATCCCCGGTTTTTTATATAAAGTTCGATGATTCATTATTTACGTATAACACTCAGTGCACCATGCAATACGTGCCCTCCTTACTACCCATCACCAGTCTATCCCATTCCCCCACCCCCCTCCCCTCTGAGGCCCTCAGTTTGTTTCTCAGAGTCCATAGTCTCTCATGCTTCATTCCCCCTTCTGATTACCTGCCCTAACAGGTATCTTTAAAGACAGTTGGCAAAAACTTTTCAAGGACCAAAGTAGAGTATAATTTTGTGCGTTTACCAGGAGGATTCCTCATTTCCTGTTCCAGTGTACCCCAAGTCCCTTCCTGATGGTCAGAATGAAGTTACACATAGTCAGAATTGTTTCTCAATAGCTGGGTTCTCTGAATTTTAGAAATAACTCACCTATACCATTTTAATTGGCCTTCCCAGTTACTACATTCTAAGAAAATCTTGTTCCTTCTTTAATCAGATCAAAGAAGTACTCTTTATGGGTAGGAGAACCACGCCTTCTTTCTCCTTATATTCATTGTATGTCTTACCCTCAAACTGTTCAGTGAATCCTTGCTGAATGAATGAATGAATGAATGAATGAATGAAGAAAGTCTCTAGCAGGGTTATCACAAGTATTGATAAATGTGCAACTAAAATAAAAAAACTAAAAAGCTACATATAATATCTGACTTCCATTTCCTCACTATTCTACAATTATTTTTTATGAAAGAGAAGAGCCCTCCAGCTGTTTTCTCTCTAGTCCTCAGCTTCATTCTCTACCCTTAATATCTTTGAACCTGGCTAGATGACAGATGCTAGCACTGCACCTTCGTTTTTTTTCTCTAATTATCTCTTCCTGTCGACTTTCCATTGTCAAATATTTCTTTGAAATAATTTTCTTGAAGAATCATTTTTCCTAGCCAGAACAAAAATATTCTAAATAAAAGTTAAACATGGGTATTGTACAGATGTTTAGTTCAATGTCATGATATCTAGAACAAATGTAGGGAAAGCAACATCTTGATGAGAAAGCTTAAGCGTGAAATATCTTTCTGTAATCTAAATTCCAGAAACAAGATTTTTTTGGCAAGTGAAAACACAGATTTATTTATCATGATGTCTATGGATGTAAAAACGTATTAGTAGAATAACACGTGAATGAATATCTTACTTAAAATAAAAGACTATATCTGGGGTGCCTGGGTGGCTCACTCGGTTAAGTGTCCAATTCGTGATTTTGGCTAAGGTCATGATTGCAGGGTCACGGGATCCAGCCCTGCACCGGGGTCCATGCTGCATGTGGAGCCTGCTTAAGATTCTCTCTCTCCCTCTCCCTTTGCTCCTTCCTCACTCACTCTCTTAATAAACAAAAGATTATTTCATTAGCACCAAATAAAAAAAGTGTGTGTGGGGAGAGGTGGTTTGGAAAAGGTTTGGGGTTCTGAAAGCTTCCATGTTCATTACACCAGAAAAATAAAGTGCAAGTTATCTGCTAATTTACAAGACATGTCCAAGGTTTGGATTCTGTGCTACTCCCCCGGGGAACTGGTTCAGTAACATATGTGTGAGTTAGAGATGGGAGCTTTTTCAATGAACCCCTCCAGGTTCTCTGAAACAATTTTGACTCAGCTCTACATTTCCTCCTTAAATTCCTGTCAGGTTTGAAGGTGCTCGCACACGAAAGGGACAAATTCCCCAGAAGGTTGTGACCCCCTGTGGCAGGCTTTGTGAGATAATAAAAAGATTAAGACCCCAGCTGTGCCTATGTCAACTAGTGAACCTCAAAAGTAGGGTCATTGACTAGAGAGAAAGTCTTAATTTTGTATAGGTTAAAAAAAAAAAAGTAGGGAGCATAAGGCAGTGAGTAGGGAGATGGTAAAATCTGGAATAAGAAATAGGTTTACAGGTGTGGGGGAGGCTGGAAAAGGTGCCTTGTTGGCTTCTTAAACAGAAAAAGGAGAAAGCAATAACCAACAGAAGATTCTTAATGATCTGAATACGGTCACAGATGCCTGAGGCTGGGCCTATTTCAGGCCAATAATGAGCTTTTGGGCTTGTGGAATCATTTATTTGGCTCTGCAGCCTGGAGCCCAAGGGCGTTGTTCATTAGGAAGCAGGAACTTTACCTAAGGGTTGTTTGTGTTGGTCTTTCTTGCCAGAGTGAATTGTTCATTAGCATCTGAGAGAAAACCACCTCTCTCTATAGATAAATGGTTTTAAAAAAGCACACATACACACATAACAAAACTTGCTGATTGGGGTTGGGTGAGCAAAGGGAAAGGGGGTTCAATAGATCGCTAAAACCCTTTGATGGCAGTTGAGGGGCAAAGAAATCTGTGCAGCATCAATCAATCCCAAATTGCTGCAAGACTAACCTGATTTTAATTGTTAAGATGGCAAATTAACTTGGCCCTATGTTGGGTCCAGTTCTTTGGGTTGACTTAATGATATAATTGGATAAACCCAGTGGTAATCTACTTTTTAATGCAAGCTAGCAACTCTTAGTCCCGGTGGATAAGTCATTGCACCAAACCTTGACCATCAACCACCCTGGGGATGGTCTTCCACTATGGAAACACACTTAGAGGTGAGGACCAAAGTGGAGGGTCTGGGACTTGGAATTCCAAAGTAGGGTCTTTGATCTTGTCTTGTATGACGTTACAGTATAAAGCTTTCTTGTTTTTTCTAGGGCATTTGGGTTTAATCTCATTTTAGGAGTGATGATTTTCTTTCTTTGTGGAAACTTTGTAAGTCATGGTATGGAAATGAAAACATGTTTCTTTGTTTCTCCTTTTCCTGAACTTCTCCAGAAAGTAATTTGGAGAGTTGAAAATGTATGTAGCCTAGAGACTATAATAAGATAATTTTAAAAAATAAAATGAAACAAAATAAAATAACCAAAAATAAGTTTTCTTTCCAGATGGAGATTTTCATAGCCTGGGACAAAGTACACAGAAAGGTTTATATAACTGATTAGGGACAGGACGGCTCAGAAACAAATCCTGAGTTCCACGAAGTTTGCTGCCAGTGACACAGGCAATTCAAATTTGACTAATACTCTCATAAAGGGTAGAAGCAATTGCCTGCTGCAAATCAGAAAACCAACTTTGTCCTGGAGGTTCCTTTTAATTGAGGTTAACTGCTAGGTTGCCTCAATTACTGTGCTTTCCCCCAGTACTCCTAGCAAATATTCCATTGGCCCTGACTCTGGCAATCGCCATTGAAATGTTGTAAAATTACCAATGACTGAAAGAGGGAGCAACACATTCAGACAGCTCCTTAAAGATTGCATTCGTTCTTGTGAGGGCTCACTGCTAATGATGTCTCGGCGAATTGTGCGGCAGTATTCTGTGTAGAACACATCTTTTGCACAATATATCTGGGCATGGAGGCAGACAGACGCTTTCACAGCCCAACACGGCAAATTCATAACTGTTTATAGGTGCCCTTTGTTTCTTGCTGCTGATTATTTTTGGTCCCTTCCCTTTTTTATTAAAACAAAACCAAACAAAAACTCTTCTACCGCCGAATCTGCCAGGACTGAGAATCCCAATCCTTTAAACTATTTGTGATCCTAACAGTATTTAGAATTACTGAGCAATCAGGAACGCCAACATGGAAATTCATTGCACCCACCAGCTGCATGAGCATATTTTTTCTGGAGTGTCTTCTGCTCTTGGTTTTGATGTTAATGTATTTCCAGAGCTTTCCTTCAAGTGAAAAGTCCCTTATTTCTCTCTGCCTGAGGTCCATATGAATCTTTTCAATGAACAATATAGCTATTATAACTCTTGGAAAGTGTGAAATTTTGTGACTGTAACACAGTAAAATTGTGTGTGTGTGTGTGTGTGTGTGTGTGTGTGTCAATTTAGCTATCCTCTGCCTGTTTTACTTGGCTTAAAATGAACTAAACTACCAGTGCCAAGTTTAGCAATTGGAACTGACCACCTACAGAATCAGATTAAAGGAATGAGAAAATAATAGGCATTTTCTCCAGAGCAAATGTTTGCCATTTGCTCCACAACTTCCAGTGTCTTTCCATTAAATAAAATAATGAGCTATGAATCAGCAAAATTTGCTTTATTATGTAACCTGGTAACTATTTCCGATGACATATTTCCTAAACTTTGTCACTCCTTCCTGATATTGGCAATTTATAATTTTCATTTGGGATTTTCATTATAAGAGACAATATTTAGATCATTTGAAAGTGTGAGGCTGGAGATCCAAATTGATTTCTTTTCACCTGGGGCATTTTCTTGGAACGTTAATTTCTGGAGTACTTCATGTAGTCTCTGGATAACTGCCATTTATCGATTTCACACCATGTTTTCAAAAACTGAAAGTTTAGCTGTGAATTAATAAGGAATCTCCATAAGAAATACACCAGTGAGCTAACCATGACTCTTCATCCATATGGATCTTTTTAACCCTTACCAATGTAAGGGGATGGAAGGATGAAATAACTTTTATACATTTTCTTTTAATTTAGTAAACATAGTAAAGTACCAAAAAATAAAGAGTAGTATTACAATTCTCACTTACCCAGGGCTTAAAATTATAAAATATTGCCATTATTGCTTAGGATATATATATATATATATATTTAAAGGATATATAACATTAAAGAAAAAAAATGACACCATTAAGCCTCTTCCCCAAACCTTTTGACTTTTTCTTTACCCAGAAACTACCACTATCAATACTAGCATGTTCCCAGTTGAATAGCATGTGTGTGCCTGTCTACAGAATTCTGTGTTTGTTTTATATAAATGACATCATACCACATTCAACAGTCTTTATCTTGCTTCCCCCCCCCCCCCCCACTAAACATGCTGCCTTTGAGATCTATATATGGAAACTTGTAGTTCTAACTTGTTCATTTTAACCAATGCGTCGTATTCTCTTACATTCCACAAGGTACATATAGATTTTCTCACTGATGGATTCTTAAGTTGTTTCCATTTATATAGTCATTATAAGCAAGTCTTCAAGTCTTGACATGCTTGACAAGTCTCCTGATGCACATTTGTAAGGATCGCCCTGTGCCATATAGCCAGAAATGCAGTTGTAGGCCCAGACCAAACACATTTTTAACTTACTAGGTATTGCTAAATTGTTCTCCAAAGTGGGAGTAACAATTTCCCTTTGAGACAGCAGTGACTGGTGCTGTACATATTCGCCGACTTTGAACATTTCTATGCTTACAAAGTATTTTGCCCAACTAGTAATTATGAAATGAAAATCCAAAAAATGAGCCAACTTGCATTTGCTGGTACCTTATGAGATGACTTTTCACCAATTGTTTGCCTATGAGCTGCTTTCTCTGAGAATTGCTTAGAGGGGTCCTTTGTCCATTTTCCTACATGCCTGCTAGGACATGGTTCTTACAGGTGCATCGGATTATAATCAAATTTGGGTATGATTCCTTTCTTTTACTCATTGTAAATATTTTCTTTCAGTGTTTTGCTTGTTAAACTTTATTCATTGTGCCTTTATGATAAAGGTGTTTACATTTTAATGTAGTCTTAATTATCTATTTTTTGAGTTATGCTTTTAGCTAGAAATACTCTTCTACCAGAGTTTATAAGAAATTCTATTATTTCAGTAATGACAGTAAATTTAAAAAAATTATATATATATCGATATATATATACACAATACCCTGGAATTAACTCAGGGATATAATAGGAAGTAGGAATTTAATGTAATTTTTTTCTTCCATAAAGAAAACTAGCTGTCTAAACACCATCCTTCCCTGATGTGTACTGCTGTTTGTCGTATACCAGCTGTGGCCACGCATGTTTGGTCATTCTAGGGGCTGTCAGTTTTGTGGAATTGGGTTTTTTACCTAGTCCTGTGTTAATACCGTGCTGCTTTAATTACTATATTTTTTAGAAAATAACTTTGTTTTCTGGTAGAGTGAACCTCATGTCCTTGTTCATTCTTTTTCATTGTCTTGGCTGCTATTAGATTTTTATTTTTTTAATGTACATTTCAACAATAGTTTGCCTTTCTCTTAAATAACATGTTTGATATTTTTATGCAATACCTAAATATGTAGGCTAATATGGGGGAGAATTGACATGATATTAACTACATCCACAAACATGGTGCACCTCCTTATTTAATCAAGAGTTCTTTGGGGACTTTCCGTTAAATTTTGTATGTTTCTCTGTTCTTGTTCATCTTCTGTTTGATCTATTCCCACGTAGCTTGCAGATGTCATTGATATTATTTAATTGTATTTTTAAAAATGTTTTAAATGATGGTTATGATATTGGTATTTCTGTGATCACATTAATTCCAGCAACCCTGATGAACAATCTTCTTACATTTTAATCCTTGGTTTCAGTTTCTTTTGCATGTTCTTTACAGCCAATTGTTTCTTTGCTTATGAAAATTCTTATGCTCCTTTCTTTTTTCTTTTTATTAGCTCAATAAGGACTGGCCAGAAATGGTTCAGTAGTAGAGGCAATACTCATCATCCTTATCTTATTCCTGACTCCATAAGGACTTCCAAACTTCCACTATTAAGCACTGTTTTATGTAGATGATATTCATTAGGAATAGGAAATGTTTTTCTATTAATAACTTGCCAAGGATTTTATCAGGAATGAGTATTGATTTGAAGGGTTGCTTTTTCTGCAACTGCTGAGATGACGGTATATGTTTTCTACTTCCTAATCTGTTAATGTGGTGAATGGTATTGGTGTCCTGCCATGTAATGCCATTTTTGTGTTTTTTTTTTTAATGTTCCTACGTGATCATAACACATTCTTCTTTTACAGATTGTTGAATTTGGTTTCCTAATACTGTGTTTAGATTTTTGCATCTGTGTCCACAATAAAATTAGTTTATAGTTCTGTTCTTGCACAATCTTTCTTTCTTCTTTAACTCACTTCAGATAAGATAGGAATTATGTGTTCCTTGAAAGTTCAGGAAGACTTCCCGATAAAATGATCTGAAACTATTTATATTTTTTAATGGGTATGTGTACAAAAAGTATTTTTTTACTATGTGGGAGGTGGCAATTTACTATAAATTCAATTCTTCTGTTATTTCTCTACTCAATTAACATATATTATGTAACAAATTATAGATAATTATGATATTCTAGAAGATTGTACATTTATCTAAGTTTGAAAATTTATTGGCATTAGATTTTCTCATAGAATTATTTTAAAAGTTTAAAATTTCATTGTATTTGAAATTATGGTACTTTTTATAATATTGATATTGCTTCTCTGTGCCTTCTCTCTTCTTTCTTATGTTACTTTTCCTATAGCTTTGTCTACATATAAGGAATAATGTTTGTCTTTAAAGAATTGTTTTTGGATTCTCTGATGCCTGTTCGTTTTTTTTAATTTGTACTATCTATATTATTTCCTTTTCTCTACTACAGCTATAGATGGCTCTGCTACTATCATTATTTTGGTACCTAAATTGTTCCAGATTTGGCAAATGAGATCCTCTTTAAGCGAGTCCTCTTGTTTTTTTTTGACGTGTCTTCACCTTTCTTTGGGCATCTCTTTGCTTCTTGGAATGAAATATTTTTCCAAGGATCCCTGGTTTTATTAATGGATAATGAATGGCATTTAAAAGCCAAAACCAGGTTGTCTGGAGTGCTCGTTGTGATTGGGGTCTTGCTACTCTAGGGCAGAGCTATAGTATACACGTACACGTAGTATACACCTATATATACTCAGACATTTAAACGTTTGGATTTCTCTCTATGAATTGAAAACCATACATTCCAAACAATACTTCTAGCTCCGGGCCAGTAGCACAGGCTCATCTGAGTTTTCTCCCTTCCTGTATCTGTAACTCCTTTCTCCGACAGTGAGAACCCTACCTCCCCTTATTCTTAGTATGTTTACTTGTTGAACCAGTGCCCTTGTTTGTGACCAGTGCTGCTGCACTGTCCACGGAGCAGAAACCCTCCTCACTCTTCCCAAGCTCTGACCTCTCGTGCCAGGCTACCCCCACCCCCACCGCATGAGTGTACTTACTCTCTTTCCCCTGGTGGGGCTCCAGCCGCCAGTGCCGGACGTCTCATTGAGAAGGCACCTTCCTCATCCTTTCCAGGTTCTGAAACTCCACTCGAAACCATCCATTAGTCTAGATACCCTTTTTAGCCTGTTTGGGCTTATGACCCCATCCTGTGATGCCCCTGCAAATGGCGGGGTGGCTCTCTTCACTTGCTTCAGTCAACACTCCATGCTAGGCTGCCACACTTGCAGACATTCTCTCAATCCACTTGGGCGTCACTCCTCAGGCTGCATACTCCCCCTGCACGGACCTCCCCCTCACCACACTTGAGCTCTAATAGCTTGCCCAGGGCTCTGCACAGATTGCCAAATCATCTCTCAATCCCCAATCCACGTAGACACCCTCCTAACACTGCTTGTTCTTTGATACCTCATACCAGGTCACCTCTTGGGTAGACTTCTCTACTTATCCTGTCCTTTCGAGGCACCATCTTCCATGTTCTCATCACTCTCTTTGGGCTCCAAATCACACTCTAGGTCACTGTGGGTGACCTGACTCCAGCAGAGACACCTACCTTGCTCTATACCATCCAATGGCTTTAAGCTTCTATTTTTCACCAAAGGAAGGGGAACGTACTAAAAAGAGGAAGATGACACTTAAATTTTTAACCTACGTAGTTAGCAAACTCTAAAGTTAATTTATATTTCTACGCTTCTCCCAAACGAATCAAGAACCCTAGGAAAATTTTTCTCCAAATTCCTCTTTTCTCCTTCATTTATTATTAGCTTATATTTTGTTTTGCTTTTGTTTTTGGGTTTTGTTTTTTTTTTTTTTTTGGTTTCACCTTATTTAAATCTCATGATAACCACTGGTTTTTTGTTTTTTGGGTTTTTTTTTTTTTGGTTATTATTATTATAGCGATTTTTATAATCAATATTTATTGAGTTTACTCATTTTTTATATCCTCTTTCTTCTGTGCTTAATTTTCTTTTTTTTTTTAAAGATTTTATTTATTTATTCAACAGAGATAGAGACAGGCAGCGAGAGAGGCAACACAAGCAGGGGGAGTGGGAGAGGAAGAAGCAGGCTCATGGCAGAGGAGCCTGATGTGGGGCTCGATCCCAGAACGCCGGGATCACGCCCTGAGCCTAAGGCAGACGCTTAACCGCTGTGCCACCCAGGCGCCCCTCTGTGCTTAATTTTCTTATTGAGTTTTAATTTTTTTTTAATTTTATTTATTTATTTGACAGAGAGAGAGACAGCCAGCGAGAGAGGGAACACAAGCAGGGGGAGTGGGAGAGGAAGAAGCAGGCTCCCAGCGGAGGAGCCCGATGTGGGGCTCGATCCCAGAACTCCCGGGATCACGCCCTGAGCTGAAGGCAGACACTTAATGACTGAGCTGCCCAGGCACCCCAAGTTTTAATTTTTTTTTAAAATTTATTCATTTACTTGTCAGAGAGGGAGAAAGAGAGAGAGCACAATCAGGGGAAGAGGCAGGGAGAGAGGGAGAAGCAGGCTCCCTGCTCAGCAGGGACTGGATCTTAGGACCTGGGATCATGACCTGAACCAAAGGCTGACACAACCAATTGAGCCACCCAGGCGCCCAAACTTTTTGGATCTTAAAATCTTTTATTTTCTTTTATCTTGAATGATACTCTGCATATAGATTTCTGGGTTGACACTTGCATTCCCCCAGAATTTTTAATATATTATTCTACTGGTTTTTAGCATTCTGCTTCTATGAGAAGACTGCCAAATTGTAGTTTCTTTGTGATTGTCGTTTCTTGTTAGATGTTTTTAAGTCTCTTTTTCTTTGTTTTGCTTTTCTATCATTTCACTATTATATTTTGAGTTATAGTTTTGTTTTGGCTCATTTGGCTTGAGGCTTATACCTTTCACCCTTGACACATTTTGTGCTTTCTTTATGTCCATGCCTACACGTCTCCTCCTGCCTTTTATCTTGGGTTATATCCAGAGTAATTTTCTCACTTCTGGTTTTCAATTCATAATGCTTTTTTTTTTAAGCTATGTCTAGTGTACTGTTTAATCAATCTCTTAAGTTTCTCTTTCAATGACTGTATTTTAATTTTCAGAATCCTTATTTGGTTATTAAAAAAAATCTCCTGCCCTTTGTATATGTGGTTCTTTTCTTTATGTATCATTTATATTTCTCCATTTATTGCTTTTAACCTTTTAAATACAAATTATTTTAAAATTATTCTCATATTCTTCTGTGGATAGAATTTATCAAAATTCAAATTTCCCTATCATGTCTTTGGTCTCATATGTAGTTCTCTTGTTGATTGCTTTCTGTGCCTCCCAAATTCTTGCAGGAACCACAGTCTACTCTTCCTGTGTGCTTTAGGCCTGGGGTCTGGATTTTCCTTCCTACACCAGATTCAGAATTGGATCATTAAGGTCTCTATGCAGTGTTGCTCTCACCACAAACATTTCAGCTTTAGCTTCTGTTTCTGACTCTGATATTTTAGTAATTTCCCTGTGTCTAGCATCTGGACAGTCTCCTTTCTGGTTAACATGGCTTTAGTTTTTAAAAGGCTATGGCCTAAGAATATTTCTATTCTTGGAAGCAAGAGATGAATAGTAGAAGAGTTGAAAAGAGGATTTGAGGCAGTTTCTACTTTAGCTTAACCTGTTCTATTAATCTAAAATCACAGCACTGTAATGTTGAAAATTGAGAAGAGAATAAAAACAGGAAAATACAGTAATATTTCAATTTATACTCATTAAAAATTACTCATATATATATATATACTCATATATTCATTAAAAATTTAAGAGCTGAAATTATCTTTTCCATAGTTTCGAAGTACAATTACTAGAAAAACCAGGATCTAGACTTTAAATTATTTAAATATATGGTATATCTTTAAATGTTTTTTGTTGTTGTTCTTATTTTTGATGCATTTTTCTGATAATTATGAATGATATGCTGGTGAAGGACTTGTGAGTGAGACCCATCTTTAGCATTCCTGGCTTTCACTTTCATAATTACTTCCTTTTTCAGTGGAAACTTTGTTTCCCTTTCTTGGTTCAAGAGTCCCTTTCCTTTTCACTTTCAAATTTGTAAGATCGTGGTAGGGTTCTATGATTTTCTTCATGGTTTTAGTAAATGACTGGTGGGTTAAAGCAATGATTTTTTTCCTAGGGATATGTACAGCTTAGATGAAACAGTGGAAGACAGGATAGAAGAATGTATCTGTCATGGTAGAATTTTCAACCCAGCAAAGTAATAGGGCATTTGTGGACTCAGGGTTACCTTAATAACTTCCCTAAAATTGTGTTATACACATGATTGCCTCTGACCGAAGGCCAGCTCTGCCACTAATACAAATCAAATTTAGTACACATGTTTCTGAACATGTTACTCGGGCAGTTTGAGAATATCATTAAAATGTATAATAAGTGTATTTAAATAATCATTTTGGAATTTCTCATATTTCAACTCATTCCATCTGCTTTAATTGGTGAACTTTTTTTATCATAAGCTTAAAATACAGTAAAGAGGTAACTAGGGTTACCTATATAACTAGGGTTATAATAACTTCACTGTACCTCTTCTAAGTAATCAAGCATGTAGGGGTGCCTGGGTGGCCCAGTCAGTTAAGTGCATGCCTTTGGCTCAGGTCATGATCCTGGGGTCCCCGGATGGAGCTCTGCATGGGGCTCCCTGCTCAGCGGGGAGCCTGCTTCTGCCACTCCCCCTGCTTGTGCTCTTTTGCTCTCTCTGTCAAATAAATAAATAAAATCTCTAAGAAATCAAGCATGTAATAAGGATACATAAATACTGAATCATATGATGCAATCATATGCCAGATTCTACCAGTCTTAAATGCCGTTCTTTCTTCTTGTCTTTCTGCCTGTCTTTCTTTTAATTCTATTTTTATTTTTTATTTTTTTAAGATTTTATTTATGTGACAGAGAGACAGCCAGAGAGAGAGGGAACACAGCAGGGGGAGTGGGAGAGGAAGAAGCAGGCTCCCAGCGGAGGAGTCCGATGTGGGACTCGATCCTGGAATGCCGGGATCATGCCCTGAGCCGAAGGCAGACGCTTAACTACTGCGCTACCCAGGCGCCCCTTAATTTTATTTTTAATCTCCACTCCCAACATGGTGCTGGAACTCACAATCCCAAGATCAAGAGTTGTATGCTCTACCCACTGAGCCAGCAGGCGCCCCCTACTGTTAAGTTTCTTTTTTTTTTTCTTTTAATGAGAGAGGGCTCTTTTTACTACAATTTCTTTTTTTTTCTAATATTATTTTTATTTGTTATGTGTCAGGCACTGAGCTGAGGGTATACAAATATTAACTCATTTATTTTTCTTTATTTTATTTCATTTTTTTTTTCAGTATGATAAGAGTACTCTTTAATCCTCATGGGTTATTTCACCCATGCCCCCCACTCACCTCCTGTCTGGTAACCATCAGTTTGTTTCTTACTGGTTTAAGAAATTAATAAGAGATCTCAATAATTTTCCAGAAAAAATTTCACATAAAAGTTGGAGGTACAGTGACCCAAAATTTCATAATTTATGATTCTAAAGCATCGAATTGTTTTAGCATACAGGTAAAGCTGATCCTGAAGCATCCCAGAAATGCAGTTGTTAAGTTTCATTTTAAGGTGATGTTATCTTGTTCTTTCCAATCTTTCCATGCTTTCTGAAATCAGATGTGTAAGGTCAGCGATAGCAACTTAAAATCTGGACCCCTGAGGAAAACAAACAAACAAAATAGCCAATGACTTCTTTCTGCAAGCTGCAAAATTGCTGATTTATATTGCAGAGGCACTCTTTTCTCCCCTGGCTTTCTCACCCTCACCCACTTGTACCACTTGACATTTTCCCCAAGGGTTACATCCAACATTCTATAAGATTTTTTTCTAAATCCCTTTTGCACTATTAGGCTCATGAAATTTTAGAGTGAAATCGACCTCAGGAACCTAAATTTCTCTGTGAAATAAAATTAAAATGAATTTAAAATAAAATAAAATTCAATCTATTTCTGGTTACTGTTTTGTGACCCTCAACTTAAATATATGTTTCCTTCATTTTATGTCCCTCTCACACACCCAAAAGCCCTATTTGGCATATATTTATTTTTCAAAGTTAACGGGGTGAGGTGTGTATTAGATTTGTTTTTTAAAAATAAAGAGTATTTGGGAAGAGTTTCTTGAAAGCTTTTAAGATAATGAAGATTGCTCATGGGTGTTGAGAATCACTATTTTTCATATGTATATATTCTTATCGAACCAACTCTTCTGGAACATTGCTTGTTGTGAATTAATGTCATTTTGCACTCTACTAACGCTTTTAGAATAGTATGGCATTTTATAAAATCAGAATAACTCACCTCTATGTAGTAGATAATTTATTTTACCCATTAGAAGGTGTCTATTAGCTTAAAAGTGATGTTCACTGTAATTTAAACAAATCACTTGGCTCTTTACAGATGACATTTATTAAAGCCTATATCAGAAATGAAAAAAAAAAACCAAAATCTGAAGTTTCCAAACAAAACTTTATTTTACTTAACAAATAATAGAACGTTAACATTATTATTCATGAGGCTTATTCTTGAAAAATAGTCTTATCAAAAAACATACTAGACTTCATGAGTTCCAGCTAGGAAGGAAAAAGCTCTACTTTTCATATAAATATCTTGATGCCCATTAGGAATAACCATTTAAATGATTTCCTAAATTGAAGGATTGTGTTGTAGTTAATGAAGCTTGTATTCAACACTGTGTCATTACGAAAAGGCGAATTTTCTCACATGTAGTTTCCTAGGTTGTTAAAAGAGGTGGCATTGATCATACTGCTATGGATGTGTGCTGAGAAGTGGAGCCTGGCTTCATCTATGGCCACTGACTAAAGTGGAGGATTTGTATAAATTATGGTATGCAGAACCCAGAAGGTTGTGAACACTTCCTTTTGGGGGATCTCAGTACATAGAGATTGAGCTCGATCTTTGAATGAGCTGTAGTTAGTTCTTTTATATACATAAAATATTCCTGAATTCTGCCACAGAGCACTTTAGGTTTTACAAAATTTTCTATGATGTATGTGTGTATATGTGTGTGTGTGCATATGCTCTCTGGCATGATTATGTTTTGCACTCAGGGCTAATCTTTGCTGAAGAACGGAAGTTCTCACTTCTGCTGCAGTGAAGCTCACAGTTCTGTGTTAAGTGGACTCCTGGGCCCTGGAAGCTGCTGCTGGCTCCTTACTACATCTAGCATCTTGTTCTTTAAGCCTCCATTTCCTCCAATGTAACAAAGGACAGGGTGACCAACAGCCCATTAAGGAACAAGAAGTTTCCCTAGGAGCAGATCTTTCAATACTAAGACCAGGAAAGTCCAAGGAAAACTGGGATGAATTGGTCACCCTAACCAAAGTTAGGGTGTAAAAGTCCATACCACCAGTGGTGTGCTGGAAGTAGCTCCTACTAGCTGTGACAGCTAATTTTTACAGAAAGGAATTCTGTGGGCCAGTTACTATATATTCAGAAATTTTGTGAGCTGTTGGTAGCTTGGAACCATCCGTGTTGGGAGTGTTTCCACCACTGTAATTAGCAAATGCTACAAATATGGGCATTTTTTTCTCCCCAGTTACCTAGCATAGCATTGCCTAACAAACAACAAGGTTGATGACATTTCTAATTTAAATAATCCGTGTAAAATGCTTAGTGAAGTGCCTGATACAAAGTAAGTGCTAATTCAGTGCCACTGATTAGTCATTCATTATTATCATTATTAATTTGCATTGACAATCAATAAATATATGTTAACTGAGCTGAAATCTCCCAGAAGACACTTCCTATGAATTATTTCACTGTATTTTTTTTTTTTTTGATGTATCCAGAAGGTAAACTAAGTATATATTCTAGGTCTTTAAACTGGTGGTTTTCTCCATCTTCCCTTCTTATAAATTCCTTCTTTGTGAATCTAGAAAGATCTATCCTTTTCCCAGATTCACCATGACCGGTCTTCAAAACTATGCGGCTAACTGGAGCAGTGACTCTAGAGCCAGGAGTGCATGAAGAATTATGCATTGGTGCTGTGCACAAAGCATGGTAAATTGGATTATGCTAATTAGGTCTTCAGAGAGGACATAAAGAAGGTGGCTCCCTGGCTTGTGACTGAGACCACCACCACATGGCTTGTTCTTGCCCACTGCCCAAATCTTTCTGGTATTTCTCTGATCTCCAATAGCGCTAGAAATTCCTACTTTTAGTCCTGGAGTTATAGAGAGTTTAAGGCATCTCTTTAAATGCAAATCTGTTACTGGGGAAAGGCAACATATTAGGTCATCAGCAAGACTGCAAAGTAGTTTATCAAGGTAGCTCTAGCAAGTATCTTCGCTTTAAGGAAATTGACCCAGGAAGGTGGTGAAAGGAAAGTTCTGAAGTTTGGGGAGTTACAGACGAGGGCTGGTGGGGTGGGCAAAGGCTGTAGACATATAGAGGCAGCACTGGAGAGTGTTAGTTCCTTATTTGGAGGAATGAATTTTAAAGGGGGAGGGAAGAGTTAGTGCAAGAAAGCAGATGAAGGGAAATGAAGGCAAATATGTCCCCTACTCTTGATTCTTGAGAACGAAGACAGCTTATCCCCACGACCCTCTGAAATTTCAAATTTTAAAAAGAATCTTCAGTCAAGAGAGGTAAAATGGTTTCAAACCCGCAATAGTTTTCTTGGGGCCAGTGTAGATCTTGAAGCGTGAAAATGTACACCTCAGAGTAAATATGTCTAAGTAATTCCATCTCTGGTTCATTGGGAAGTCTAAGGTATAGAAAATGAAGACTCTTTGCTTGGACGGATGAAAGATGGAAACATTCTAATGCCAATGTATTAGATCACCATTTGAGAGTTTTGTCCTCTCTCTGGCTCTGTCTGGCTGAAGCCAGCAAGCATTCCCTCCCCAGGAAGAACAGATCAATCTCTTAGGATGGGGATGTTAATATGTGCTGAAGAGCCCTACTGGTCTCCCAGCAAGACATTTCAAGGAGCAGTGTGTGAGCCCCTCAGTTCCTTCTCAGTGTTGGGGGATTTCCAGCTGATCTCTCTGATTGCTCTCATAGAGATAATGTAACATCATAAAAGGGGAGTTTCTGTGGCAGCTTACTTGCAGTGAAAGGTTGCCTGTGGCTAAGCAGCATTCCCTGATGTGAATGCCAGTCTCAGTGTTCCACACAGAGAGAAAAGGAAGGGATGACTGAGGAGCACAGGGGGATTTCTGTCACAGACCTAGGCCTTCAAAAGTGCTGGAGTAGAAAGAGGGAACACTAGAATCAACATTCCCAAAACACAGACATGCATTAGACATCTAGCCCTTGGTTTTGTTTTTTTGCTTTTTGTTTTTCTTTTAAGATTCAATCTCTGAATTGAACCAGACGTTCTTTTTTATATGTTTTTTTTTTTTTTTCTCTCTCCCTCTTTCTCTCTCTCATGGTCCCTTGGCTTTTAAAACTATTGACTGAAAGCTTTTTCCTTTCTCCAGTCATTCCTCTTCAGAAAGCATCTATGCCCGTACGCCCAGCAGCATGCTCCATCCACACCACAGAAGGCACAGAAAGAGACCTAAACTTTGTCCGTGTGCTTCAGGAACTTAAGCTAGAGGCAAGTATTCATTGCACACTTTTTTTTTTAAGTGAATAGTTAAATAATGTTACAAATTCATAGGTGACTTCAAGAAAGAAAGAGCCCCCTTGCGGATGAAGAATTGAGGCAGGTGTTCTGGCCCTGGTGGGAATGTGGCTGATCATAAAATACAAGATAATGAAAGTAGAAGCACAGAATTTTAGGCAAAGGAAACAAGATCATCAAAAGCAGCTTTGGAATAAATAGCATGTTGTGTTTGTGGCGTGTTTGTTCCTTCACACAACAGATATTTTCTGAGCCCCTCCCATGTGCCCAGCACTGTGACAGGAAACTGGGGGTTCATCCTTTAAAAGAAGTCATTGTTCTCTGGGAAGTCGATATTCTAGTGGAACCAATAAGCAAGTGAATGGTTAAGTAAAACAGTTGCAATTAGAGACTAGTGAGATTAAGAGAATATTAAAGGAGAAAGTGCTCTTGGAGCAAAGATGGCCAGGGAAGGCCTCTCTGAGAAGGTGGTGATTTTATTGTGACCTGAAGACTGAAAAGGAACAAGATGGGTGAAGCACAGAGAAGAACCTCCCAGACAGAGGGATCAAGTAAATGCCTAACAACAGGAACATTTTGGCAGATTAAAGTCAACCCTGATTGCATATTAGAAATTACCTGGGGAGGGGCGCCTGGGTGGCTCAGTCCTTAAGCGTCTGCCTTCGGCTCAGGGCGTGGTCCTGGAGTCCTGGGATCGAGCCCCACATCGGGCTTCTCCGCTGGGAGCCTGCTTCTTCCTCTCCCACTCCCCCTTCTTGTGTTCCCTCTCTCTCTGGCTGTCTCTCTCTCTGTCAAATGAATAAATAAAATCTTAAAAAAAAAAAAAATCATGTCCTAAACTTGAAAGAAAGAAAGAAAGAAAGAAAGAAAGAAAGAAAGAAAGAAAGAAAGAAAGAAAGAAAGAAATTACCTGGGGAGCTCTTAAAAAAAAATCTGTAATTGAGCCTCACCTCCAGAGAACTTGATTTAATAGGTTTGGGGCGGTGCCCAGACATATATCTATATCTATATATATATATGAAAGAAACCTCCTCAGGTGATTCAAATGTTAGCCAAGGCTGAGAACAGGTAGATTAGAGAGCTGTGGTTCTGAAACTTGAGCATGCATCAGAATCACCTGCGAGGCTGTTGAATCCAGATGGCCGAGCCCCACCTTCAGAGTTTCTGATTCAGTTTGTTGGTTGTGGGGCACAAGAATGTGCATTTCTAACCTGTTTCCAGCAGATGATGATGATGCTGGTCTGGGAAGTAACTTGAAAACCACTGGGCTTGAGAACAAAAATAGAAGCTAGTATTGAATGAGGAGGAGAGTGATATGATGGAAGTTAGGAGAAGGAAGTTGGAAGTTCTATCCTGGAAAGGAAGAAATGCATAACAGAGCCACAAACACAGAAGTGATGAGGGCAACTGTGAAACTGGGAGGGCTGTTCCAGACGACCAAGAAGAGATGCAGAGCAAGAGTCCAGACCACAAATGGTAGGACAGATGAGAGACCTGGAGGACTGTGCTGGGTCAACAGATGACATGGCAAGCTGAGGATCCGGAAGACTGTCCTGCGTGACCAGAGTAAGACATGGGTGAAGTGGGACAGGTATATGGAGAAGAGGGACAGACATAAAAATGGCCAAGGAAAGAAGAGGAACTAGGAGGAGTATCCTGAGGTTTGAGAGAGTGGCCAAGTGTGGAGTCATCAGTGTATAGATGATGTTTCAGCCAGGAAACCTGGGCGAGATCTTGGAGGAAAAAAATTAGTAAAGAAGTGAAATCACAAGGAAAGACTTGTATTGGGGATAATGAGAAGAAAGTTGAATTGATAGAGGGAAATCAGATGAAAGCCCTTGAAACCATTATAGGTCTGCTCATTGGTTCAGGGAGCGGTAGATGAGGAAAGTCAGCGAAGAGAATCAGGTGTGAGGACCTGGAACAAACATGCTCTGTCTAAATAGGTGATTGCAGCTATTTTGAATGGCGAGTAGTCTTTCTGCCCTACTGTAGGCACCAACGTATGTAGCCCCTGGAGATGGGCTTCCATTTGTTGTTAAGCATCAGATGTGTCAAATCTGTGCACACTGATTCTATTGTGTTTGTGGGCTACTTTGTAACCTCTGGACTAATTAGTATCTATGATGTCTTGGGTCTCTAAATCTTTATCATATGAGTAAAAGAATAGATTTCATCTGGAAGTGTCAGTGTTTAAAACAATGGAGAAGGAGGTGTTAGAGCTTAGGCTTGTGAGTTGACTTAGGTGAGCATAATGGGAATCAACAGCAGCCACTATGAAGCTGTCTTAATCAAAGTATAGAACTGTTCTTGGCATGAGCAAGGTAATCATTCAGATCACACTTATGGGGCCACACTCAGTTTGGGGCATTTAATATAAAACATGGTAAGGATGTACAGAGGGCAGTCGGAGAAAAATAACCAGAGAGGTGAGGTTCTTCCATTCTTTCATCTAAAAAAGAATGGTTGAGTGACTTGGGGATAGTTTGCTTGAGGGCGTGATTACTCAGTCAGTGCAACTGACTTCAAATTTAAAAAAAATGTCTTTAAGAAGAGGAATGTAATTTATTCCACTAGCACAAATAGGTGGAAGCTTTGTGATAGAATTTTCCCCTAATTAATAAACATCTTTCCATAGCCAGAACCATCTGAGATGGGATAGACTGGCCCAGGTGATAGTGAATATTCCATTCTCAGAGGTGACTATGGCCAAAGTACATGACCCATGGGGAGAAATCGTATTTCAGGGATTCAAACACACAAAGGATTTTTGGTAGATGGCCATTTCCAGCCCGGGAGTCTATATTTTCATTATTTTCCATCTTCTTGCAAATGAGCAAACATTTGGAGAACTTTTGTGAAGTGAAACAAATTACATGCCTCAAGGGTCCTGTGGGTCTGATCTGTGACCATTACTTCCCTGGAGAACTTAGAAAACCACAAGGCACAAGTGACTGTGATTTGGGGTCCTGTTCAGTCCGAATGTAGTCCCAGATTCTATAACACGTTTGCAACATCCTTCCTATCGAGGGATAGGAAGCAGGAGATATAATCAAACGTAATACTTGAATAACCAAGTTCAAGTCCTTTTCCTGTTTCTAATATGAGCGTTTATTAAGCTCCTACTAGGCACTAATTTTTATACTAAACCTTTCCCGTATTATCTTATTTTGGTTCTTAACAACCCCATGGAGTCGCTACACTTGAACCTTCACTTAACACTTGAAAAAAGTTAAGACCCCAAATCAGAGCCAGGAAATGAACTTTGAACAAGTCATTTAGACCCTGTGAAAATGAGTTTTGCAAGATACTATTTTTAGCTTGGAAGTTTGTTGTGAGGCTCATCATAAAATAAACATCTTCATGGGAACTTCTTAGTAAATTGTTAAATGCAGATAGCACTATAAAAACATATCTGAATCCATGAAATAGGTCCTCGATGTAATTCTCTGTAGTTACCTGGGGAGAGAAGTAGAAGAATGTGTCTTGCATTGATGGAGTTTTTGAGTTGAGAGAGATTTAAAATCTTTTCTACTTCTTTGCTAAGGAAATAATGAAAAGAAGGATTAAAAAGATAAACTGCAATGCAGGCAGATTTCAGTATTTAAAAATCAAGCCTATAATAGGATAAACAATTGTCTCTATGTGAGACCTCATAATTTAAATCCTAAAAGTATAAAAAAAAATAACATTTACATTTTAAAGCTACTGTCAACCAAATGACCTCTCATCTTTAAGATGTGTTTTTTTAAGTATAAAAATACAGGTGATATCTTATTTCTTGCAACAAGAGTGGTTAGATGCTGGGGTTAACTCATAAATTCATCTTAATTAAAAATCAACCAACTACTGAGTTTGTGTTTCATTGAAATAAAGTCATGCTTCCTTTTCTAGATACACAGATCCTTTCACGAAGCGTTTTAGAAAATGAGCTCCCATTTTGTTGTATTCACACATAAACCAGAGAAGTTATTCAAAGAACTGTTAGAGAGTCCACATACCTAGCTGGTAACGGTAAATAAAGTTGGTGGGGTTTTCTTCATGTTCCTGTTATATTTTGGAGGATATCTTCATGATTAGAAATGGTTTACTTATATACTACTGACACATTTTAGGATACTCAAAGTGGCCTGATGCATTTATTAAACACTTTCTTTTTTTTTTTTTTTAAGATTTTATTTATTTATGTGACAGAGAGACAGCCAGCGAGAGAGGGAACACAGCAGGGGAGTGGGAGAGGAAGAAGCAGGCTCCCAGCCAAGGAGCCCGATGTGGGACTCGATCCCGGAAAGCTGGGATCACGCCCTGAGCCAAAGGCAGACGCTTAACGACTGCGCTACCCAGGCGCCCCTATTAAACACTTTCTTATAAGATATTCAGCCTATTCCTTTTGCTGAGCCTTTATTTATAATTCCCTCCATCTTGAATTTTTGTGTCTTTTCTAGCCTATCTATGGGTTAGTTTCAGCCCTACTCCTTCCATGAAGCCTGGATCGAATACTGGAATTTGATTCCTTTCCTGCCTTTACAATAATTACTGTCTATACTACCTACTAAGACACTTAGAGTAAAAGAGTGGAACTCAATTGCTTTTCCCTTTGGCAGTTAGTGAAAAAAAAAAAAAAAACCTTAAAAGGATGTCTAAGATGTAAAACAGGGAAGTTTTCAGCAATCTTTCTGTTAGAATCCATTAGGCCTGACTTAGGAACCTCTGTGACCTGACCTGCTGAAACTCTCATCAGAACTCCTAAGACTCCCAGAGCATAACTGGAAAACCACTAGGGAAGAAGCTGCAAATCCCATTTTCTACAGGGGAAGGCAGGTACTATCAAGGATGGAAATGGACTGGTGGCTGCACCGAGGGCTTAGTCTAAGGGGTTGCTACACCTCACTCTGGTCTGCTGATGTCAGGTGGGGCTAAAAGCTCAGTCTGTTCCCAACTATGATCCTCAAGAGAAGCTAGACTGCCAGATTGCCTTAAATGCAGTTCTCTCAACTTCCGAACATTGGCAATAAATTTATATATTTGTAAAACAGTGGGCTGGCCAAAAAAAAGCAGATTTGCTAGCCAAATCTGGCCTACAAACTGCTTTATAATGACCCTGCATCCTTGAGTGTGGACCCCGGGATGGAAAAGGTCATGCATGCTACATTTATTATTTTATCTTCCATGTCAAGCACAATACCCAGTTCAGAGCAGGTTTAATTTGCTTAATAAAAGAATAACATTTGTTTAATAAAAGAATAAAGGATGAATAGATCAAATAGGCCACTATCATACTGTCCACATGGTTGTGGGGTTTTGTTTGTTTGTTTGCCTGTTTCCTGAATTAAATAAAGACAATGTGGTGTAATAGAAAGAGCTGCTACGCGGGGGCGCCTGGCTGGCTCAATCAGTGGAGCCTGAGACTCTTGATTTCAGGGTTGTGAGTTTGAGCCCCATGTTGGGTTTAAACATTACTTAATAATAAAATCTTAAAAAAAAATTAGAGTACTTGTCTAGAAGAGGGGATATAGGTTGTGGGTCAAAATTTGCCTGCTACCCTGTACAGGGTCTTAGGCAGTTCGCTTTACTTACTTGAGTCTTAGTTTCCTCATCTATAAAATGCTGAGATTCAATTATAGTGTTGGGTTTTTAAGCAGTGTTTCAAGGAGCCTTTAGGATTTGGGGGGAAATAATTCATTGGGATTCTGAAGGGATGAGATGGGTGCGTAATGCAGAGGAAATCTTTAGGATTTAGGGATTCAGAATAAGATTACATTGACTTTTTGGTAAATCATCACAGAATAAACATACTTCTGGGTCTGCTTCTTCCCAAAACTCTAAAGTGACAAGAAAGAATTTTTTTTTTAAGGAATAAAAACATAAAGACTGAGAGAATGAAAAACAATACAAGAGCAAAAAGAAATTAGACACTGGGGAATTTAGCAGACTCAAGAATGCTTAATTCCAAGTCAGCCTGCTATTTTTACATGAAACCCTCTAGGACTATTTGACTCTTTAGATTATGTCTATGTATCGCCTTTAAGATATATTTTAAAAGGACACATTTGAACAAAAAGTTCTCGTGCCAAAAAATGTTGTAAGCCCCTTGACTGGATGAAAGCCCTCCTGGTGTTACTGTTCTCTGATTATACCTTGTACAGTAGGCTGTATTGTGCAGAGTTGTGGGTATTGTACGTTCCCCCAAGTCCTAACACAACATGCTAAATGGGCACACAGCAGCAAATCCGTACATTCTTCCTGTCAGGACCACATTTTTTCTGGCATCTTGACTCACAAAAGTCACAAGTGAAGTCTGTGGGAAGAAACAGCGCCCTCTCTGGTGACCAGTCCCATGAAACTCCATGCTCATCAAGTCCTCCGTCAAGTCTTCCATTTATAAATGTCTGTAAGGATTGGAGACCTAAGTCATTTGTTATAGTAATTCATTAATTGGCATTTCAGAGCCAAGACAACAAGTGTGGCCAAAGAATTATTTCTGATGAGATCAGCAATAGCAAGACTGAAGCAATCTCATTTTAGAAAATATCTAAATGGGGCTCACTCGTCAATGTGTCTCAGATTCTTTCACAGTTTCAAATCTAATGGGCAGCGCTGGGTTTCCTTGAGATAGCATTTCAGTGAAACACTTTTTAATTCATTTTACACAGCTCTTATTAGATTTGTAAGAAGATACACATTGTATAAACACTCCATGGTCACTTGAGAGGAGAGTAGTTACGTGACTCATTTAACAGGCAATTACCTGTTTAGAAAAGAGACAAATACCCTGTGTCTGACAAAGGCTCTGCCTGTATGACATAAACCAAATGTTTGAGACTGTTAAAAAGTCCTACACTGAGATCACCTCTGAGCTCCTTTATAAAATTCACTAATCTTAGACTGGTTAAAAATAGATGCTTGATGGAACTGTTCTGTATCTTGACATCTTGACAGTGACGATGGTTGCACAAATTTACACGTGATAAAAATGTATAAAATTAAACACACACACACAAGTGCAAGTCAAACTAGTGAAATCTGAATAAAGTGGATGGATCGCATCAATGTCAATATCCTGGTTGCGATATTATATTATAGATTTTTAACAATGTTACCGTTGGGGGAAACTGTGTGAAGGGTGGTATAGAGTATTTCTGTGTTATTTTTTGCAACTGCATGTAAATTCACAATTGTCTCAAAATAAAAAGTTAAAAGAAAAAGGAGTTGCTACTTGCATTTATTGATTTGGTAAATATGGACAACTCAGCCTGATGGCTTAGTGTCATCATTGTGATTACATGTACTGTGAGATAAGCCTATGACTCTAACTAATGAGCAGATGGGTTTCACATAGAAGAGCACCTTCCAACAGGCTTGTGTATTTCAAGAACATCATTGCTGATGGCAGAATTGGGATTAAGATGTGATTCTATTTTCTCCCACCTCTCACGCAAGGCTTGGAATTAGGGATCAAAGGAGTTGGAATGTCACCCTGCATTTATTTCCTAGGATGCAATATACAGTGGTTTTATTCAGCTCTGGGTCAGGTTGATGGAGATATTGGACAGAGGGGCCGTTTGCCTCTTCTGAGAGCATTCCTGTGATAGATTGCATTAATGCTCTTTATTCATGCCCTTTGCCAGATAACTCTGTAGACCTCCCTCTGTGAATAGAGCTTTGTTCCTATCCCTTGACTCTGGGTTTGGCCTTGTGGCTTGCTTTTGGCAATGAGTTGTTAGCAGACATAAGCAAGGAGAGGCTTGGAAAGTACTCGTGTGGTTGAGCTTGCTCTCTTGTACTTAGACCATTATAAGGGCAAGAACATGCCCACACTAGCCCACTGATCCTAGGAGGAGGAGAGAAATGGAGCGGGGCTGCCCAGTTTAACTTTTCTAGCCAAACCCAGCCTGAAGCAGAGTCCCTGGCTGACCTGCAGATTCCTGCAAAAACCCAGACCAAAGCAGCTGCCCGTGAATACAGGAGTTCTAATAATGATTGTTATTTGAAGCTGTGGATTTTGTGTGGTTTTATATGCAGCAGTAGCTGGTAACCACCGGAATTGTGTTGAATGATCTTTGGGTTTCAGATAGGTGGCTGGTATCCGGAAGATGGGATAGACAGACAGTGGAGACAGGCAGATGTTAATCCTCCAGACTTGTAGGAATCAGAACACAAAGTGGCAATCTGGTTACAGAAAATAGATGATGTCAATTATTAAACTGGAGGGAGTAAGGTTGGAAGTCATGAATTAACCTGACGCTGAGTCACCTAAGCTTTTGAATGAAATTCATTTGACTAAAGACCAGCTGAGGCTGAGCCAGCAGGAGGGGATTAAGTGGCCTTAGCCATAAGGTCTGTGAAAGAAGAAATAAAGCAGGTAGTTTTAGCTTTCATCTGGAGCAGGAGGCAGAAAAAAAAAATTTTTTTCCTGTAAAGCACCATATAACAAGTATATTTGGCTTTATGGACCATACAATCTCTGTCACTATTCAATGTGTGTGTTATAGCACAAATTCAGCCGTAGGCAACATGCAAACAAATGAATGAGATTGTGTTCTAATAAAACTTTATTTACAAAAATAGGCAGTAGTGGGAATTGGCCCTCAGGCTATAGTTTGCCTACCTCTGATCTCATAATTGTATTTTATCAGTGAATAAAATATTTAAAGTTAATTATTTGTGAGAAATGTAGGATAAAGATGGCAACTATGTGGCATGTATGCCTAAAGTTTTCCCCTTGAGCCAACATAGCTCATCTGTCCTGGAACCCGTTGCTCCAGCTTGGAAATGTCCTTTGAAGTCTTCATACCACAGCAATAGACGCAGTCACTATCGATCTATCATTGTTTGTAAGCTGCACAAAGGAAAAAATAGTAGGAAATATATTCCAACATTAATTCAAATGCTTCTTTTAGCAGCCACAGAAAAATAGCGCCATTTTAAAGAGTAATTATGAACGTAAAGGTAACTCTTCTGACAATAAATTGGAGGCAACTGTAGTAGAATAGTAAATACCAATAGTAATAGAAATACTAAAATGAGTTTGTAAGAATTGTTTAATGTTGTATTATACGAACACATTTGCTTTCAACCTGAACATATTTGCTTTTGGAATTGTGAGGCTTGGGTTGGGGGGGACATGGTAGGGAACATGAAGACCCACACAGTTAGATGCCTCTGGTTAAGGTAACACCCGGAATCCAGATCTGTAAAAAAGAGAGCCAGTGCACGGCAGGCGGCATAAAGTCAGGTAAGTTCCTTGGCAGGATGACCCGTGTATTTAGCTCGACCATGTGCTATGGACAAGACATGATAGTAAGACAAATTGGGTAAGAATCCTGGTATCTCATTCCCTAACTTCAGTGGACAGGAATACAGTCTTTGTCACAGAGCTATGATGGCTGTAGGTAGAAGAAGGTTTGAGGGAGAACTGAAAGCATTGGAAGCCATTTTGGGGAAATCTGTCAAAATGGAAAAGTGTTTTCTCCTTAATGTTCCAACAAATCCAATATGGATTATTGAGCATGGTTTTGGTAGTTTCACTGTGCACTGGGCCCAAGTTATCAGGCATGTGTTGACTTCTGCCCAGGTTTTAATTTTGCTATCAATTCCAAGGCACCTTAGATTTTAGCCAAGCGCTCTTTGCTAACAGGGTCTGAATGTGCTGCATCTGGTGTACCAGTAAGATACAACACTGGTCTTTTGGACTAACAATGGGACTTTCTCATTGCAACCATTCTTGATGGCGCTACCATCCCTCGGTATTGTCTTGTGAATAGCTGGGATCCTGCAGGTTAATCTTACCAACCTCTCCCTCCATACTTCGGTAAAGAAAATCAGCCTGGAAACTTGTGAGAAATTACATGATTTGATCAGTCTGCAGTGAGGGCTGGGGGATTCAGATATTGATACTAGAGAAGAGGTGGTGATGCTAAGAATGAAAGTTTGGGGAGTGCATGTAGCATGAAAAAAATTAAATGTATAAGGTTATTCCTGTGGAAAGAATCCCCCCAGAAGGCTTGGAATAAATAAGAAGTGTAGAGCTATAACTTTTGAATGAGTGCATGGAATTTTCTTTTTTTTTTTTTTTTAAAGATTCTATTTATTCATTCGACAGAGATAGAGACAGCCAGCGAGAGAGGGAACACAAGCAGGGGGAGTGGGAGAGGAAGAAGCAGGCTCATAGCGGAAGAGCCTGATGTGGGGCTCGATCCCATAACGCTGGGATCATGCCCTGAGCAGAAGGCAGACTCTTAACCGCTGTGCCACCCAGGCGCCCCGTGCATGGAATTTTCTGATCCCTGTAATAACAGAAAGGGTTTTAAACATCAAGGTGGATGAGGTTCCTTTGGTTGGGAGGAGTTACTGAGGTCTTAGGATGACATGGGAGTATGATCAGGAAAGCTATGATTGATTTGCATTTCTCCAATTCATAGCTAATTGAAAGGCAGAGATGTGGGAAGCAATTGATGCTATTTGCCTTGAACAGGGATAGACTGATATTTCTATTTATCTCCATTCTTTCTTTGTCACCTCTCCTATATCATCCCTAGGCTGCATAGCTTCATGCATGAAAATAGGGAAAAGAAAAAAAAGACCTCTCCTTTCTTGTCTTTCTGTTCCAAATCCTGATCATCCTGTCCAAAGTGGCTGGTCAGACCAGTCACAGGTGAAGTTGACTCTACCAGGGACAGGTGTCTATAAATTAATATATTGTCTTCTCCACTAAGTCTTAAGCAGAAAGTATCCATCAAAGGGGCAGTTATTCCCAGTATATTAAGATTTGAAGTTTCTAGACAGAACTTAGAGGGGCCTCCAGGACAGATTTCCATTTACCTGGATTCGACCCAATTTCCCAGCCCTTTTACTTCCAGTATTCTTCTCCCCACTCTATACACTCCTGGAAGGGGGGTAAAGAGAGGAGCGTTCAGGGCTATGGGACCAAGAGTTAGGGAAATTAAAAAAAAAAAAAGTGAATACCACTCATGTGTGAGGCTTCTGGAGGAGTCTTTGCAAGACAAGAGCTGGATTTTATTTGTCATAAAGCCTTTCAGTAATTATGTTCCTCATATGACTCACACACTTGTAGTCTGGCCAGCTAACAGAACATCTGTTCACAGGAAAGTGGTGAACTATGCAAAGTACTACTGTTAATTGTATTTCTACTCTACCTTTTTCATTTTCCTTCCAGACTGGAAGCTCAGGAACTTTCCTGGTTCTTTTATTAAGAAGAAAATGATCAGCAAGGTAAAGATGTAAAATTCATTGAGTCTGAATGAAATGCAAGAAATTATTATTATGAAATAGTCTACCTAATTAATAATATTGTTAAATTGAACTTCATGTCTAGTTGAGAGCTGACTGAACGTAACCTAAATACAAAACAATAAAGCTTGTCTAGGGAAATTCATTTTAAAGTTTATAAATGCTATTTTCCTCAGCCCATATGCCTGTTGGTAAATCATTCATTTTCAATGATCTAGCCATTATAGACTATATGATGATTTTTCTGTGTTATTGTGGGAATGACACACGGTATACCCCCATTCGGGGACATCACGTGATGCGTGTTATGACCGAGTAGGTGGGACAACCAGTTTCTTTAAAATGAAGTCTACCGGATAGAAATTTAGAGGGAAAATAGTCTGCAAACTTTAAAATGCCAAATATTGACATCTTTATTAATGATCATATGGTCTTTGTCTCTCTAAAATCCTCTAACTGTACATTTTACCATGGTTGTAAACACAGTGTGTACATATGGCTTCGTGTTTTGCTTTCCTCACCTAACATATCGCATGCATATTTCCATAATAGAATATGCCATATAATTTTAAAGCCCACAGACGGTTCAACATATTGATGTATTTAGTGAATATTCTAATACTTCTCTGTTCTGAAGCTAATATCCTAACATCTGCCAATTGGAAGTAATTTTTAACTGAATTAAATATGTATGTACTTGTTTCCCAGGACACACAAACCTGAAAGATGCAAGACAGTATGTTAATACTTCTCACTAAGAATAGCCATTAGCTCTGGGGCCGACCACTAGGATTCTGGACCCCAAACCTCAAGTCCCTCTCTTGTGATAGCAGAACCCCTTTGATGGTTGACACATATTTTTGGAGAGACATTATCACTTCCCTCTTTGCCCCCATATGGTTCTTTGTCTCCTAGACATTGAGCACACTTAGTATCTTTCTATTGTCCCCTCACTGCCTTTTCAGCTTTCTGAATGTTGGTATTTCTTTCCTTGTTGTAGTCTCAGTTGCACTAAGACATGGAAAATTATTGTCCCGAAGAGAGGGAAGGAAAATCTTTCCACCCTTGATAAAATTACTTTTTGGTCTTGGCATAAGATGGGCATTCATTCATTCATTCAACAAATGGTAATGGAATTTCTGAAGGCTTTGGTCCCATGTCTGGCATTGAGGATATAATGGTGGCCGTACAGATATAGTCTCTCCCTCATAGGGCTTACGGTCTTGGAATTTTCTTTCATTAATTCATGTTAGTAAGGTTGTTTTATCATGTGACTTTCCTGAGGGCAAAGAGGAAAGCTCAAATTCCTGCCCTCCTTCAAGGAATTCTTCACTCTCTTGTGTGTTTACTCAGGATACCCCAGCACACTAGCTACTGAGGGATAAAAAGACCTTCTAGAGGGATTCAGATAGGGCTTAATTTCTGGCTTTATCTTGAGCAGATGACCTTCTTAATTTCTTAGTGAAGAGTAACAAAATATGGTACCCCAAAATAGGACTGTAGGAGCTCAGGACATGCCAGTCCCCAAAATGCCACTTTGGTATATCAATTATTCTGAGCTGTACACACATGAAATACAGCAAATGGAGGAGAGGTGTTCTCTGAATTTCCTGTCTTTCCCTAAACAGGTCCTTCAAGATGAATGTAACTGTCATAAATCTTCTCTCCAGTAGTTTCATCAATGAGAGTCATCTTGTCACAGGAGAAGAGGCTAGAAGTTGACACCACACCCAGACAGACTGTCACAAACTATCATGCCTCCTATCTATTCTTCTAAGGGTCCATTTATCTTTCCTAAAAACCATTCCTTCTCCCCTAAGAGGCCTACATCTCTAATCCTTTTCCCTAGGAAGATGGTAATTCACTTTACGTTCTAAGCCTCCTGGGGAGCTACTCATTCCCCCCCCCCCCAATATCCCCACGAATATGTGAGGTATTCATGTGAATAAAGTTGTTTGTTTTTCCCTTGTTAATCTGCCTTTTATTACAGGGATCTCAGCTAAGAACTCAAAAAGGTATAGGGAAAATGATTTTTTCCTCCCCTACCAGAGTCAAAAGAGAAAACACTATAACCTTTCAGTTCTCGAGGACACATTTAAAAGTGTCCTGGCATACAGTCAGTTAATATAAGATGAGTTCTTTTTTTCCTGTGGCTCCTTTTTTCCCTTGTAAGCTTATATTTTTCCTTGTAATTATTAAAGAGTTGATAATCTACTCCTTAACATCAAAACTAATTTTAATGTTAAATAGATTTTATATCCCAATACCAAAATTATATATCTATATCTATATATAGATATAGATATGAATAATATATATGATTTCATGCAACAACCTAATTCTTCAGAATCTGATAGAAGAAATCAAGGTAGTATTCATGATAAAAACAACACAGTGTTTATGATAGCAACAATAAAACACAATATTTATAGGGGTTTACTCATATGTCATCTCCTCTCATCTTTACTATAATCTTGTTACGCAAGATTTTTATTTTTATTGTCACCTTCACAAAGACTCAAAATTAAGGTAGCTGACAGAATAAAGCAACACGAAGTGATAGATGCAGGATTTGAATCCGGTGTCTTCTGATTGTAAATCCTAGATGGCTTCTCCTATATGTGCTGCTCATGTTTGCAAATAATCGTATAAACAACAAGCTTTCCTTTATACAAGATACAGAAGTATGTATCAAAGCTTATGGGACAAAACCTTAGATTTTCCTCACTGACCTCCCCTACCTGTCTCACATGTGGCACAGAGACACAAACACACACATTGCGTCTACATAGTTGTAGCAGAGTAGAGCTTCATACCTTTTATTATGGCTACACGTTGTCACGTGTTTTTGTGCATGTATTTCTTTATAGACCCTTTAAAAAGTCCTATGACATTCCTAGTCCAGTCTAACAGGCTCTTCCAAAATGACGACTTCTGAAACAATAGACTGGATTTTTAAAACAATTTAATTTTTCATTTTGAAGGATTGATTTAATCATGACCAGCATTTATTTAATACTTATTGAACAGCTATGCTTGAAATTTTTGTGGCATGAAGCAACATGCATTAATCTATTTGGCTAACTTATTTCACAAACCTTTAAGAATGGCGCCACTTGTTTCTGCTGTACCTGAAGTTGCCTTCTACCAGCAAGGAAACTCAGCCACTGACTACAGTTAGGTATGGACACAGGAGTGGGTACAACGAGGACTGTGGTGATGGCACAGAGGAAGGAAATACATCACTCAAAGTGAAAGAGCAAAAGAAGAGAAAAAGGATTTTAGTGTTAGTTGGAGAATCGAATGAAATACCATGAATTCTGGTTAAGAGGAGGGTTTTGTGCTCTATTCAGCCACCCCCATTTCTACCTCCATACCTTCTGCCTCTGCATATTTCATAGATTTGAACAAGCAGCTGGAATCAACTGTGGGGAAAGAAAGGGCCTCACCATTGGTAGGTAAAGAAATGATCATGTTACTGGTTGGAAGAGAAGAGACCCCATGAAACAATGAAAAATCCCCATTTCAATAGGAAATTCAGCCAACGTCCTGAGCAAGGGGTGGGCTGCGGCCATTATGTGGGAACTCTTGTATGGGCAGCTTTAGCAAAATCCCTTCTTGACAAGGAGTCTGCCACGGGTTGGAAGAGGCCTCAAAATGGAGCCAGGGTTCTAGAGATTAGGGGGCAAGGGTCTTTCAGACCAAGAGAAAGATTACTGTGAGCCACACATGTCGTATTACTGGAAAGATTAAACCTTAATAAGTCCGGTTTGTGGTTAGTTAGAATGAGTACCCTTCTAGCTGCCCTACCACCTACAAATTTTGGAGTGATATGAAGATAAGTGCAAAACCAAGGCTTTAGTTTGTTATTTATTTTATTATTATATCTTATGTTACTTATTTATTATTTTACTTCATTTATTCTGTAGGTTCAAAGGCATCTCTCTTGAACTAGGATACTAGTAAAATATAACACATATTAAAAGCATATTCTTCAGAGATTGTGAAAATGAGTTCAATTTATATGAAATGATAGAAAATGAAACCATCCAAATATCAGTACTCTCATTCTTCTCTGAGGCATAAAATGCCACAGCTTAATAGGAAAGTTACAAACGAGCTACAAAGGAGAAAAGAGGAAAATCTTCAGACATGCAGAGCAAGCTTTCTCTTTATTGTTAGCCTGATAAAATTATCATCTATCAAGACAAATTACCATCATCACAAATTCTGATCATCCATATTACAGCTGGTGATGAGGAAGTAATAGCTAAGGACAAAGTTAAAAGATTTGCCTCAAATTATTACCACCACCACTACATTTTGAAATACAAATATGAAACAACAATGACTTGGCAATCATTTATAAATTCTAAATTGTACCAAATAGTACATGCTCTCAGATACACTGAAGAATCACGAAGGAATTCTGTTAGTAAAGTGTCACTATCTCTATGCCAGTCTATCTCTTCTCGCCCATTATGTTGTAATGTACCTAGACTATCTCCATGATAACTTCTAGACACATATCTATCTACATGACTGAGTATTTTTCATTTGCCTCACGTATTTTATTTTATACATGGACCTGCCTTGTCACAAAATTGCATATATGTGAAAATTATATACACACATACAAGGACACATGTACACATGCCTACACACCCACATTTCTAAAGGATTCCAAACAATTTTGGAAAAACAGATACAGTTAGCACAGGTCTGTTAAAGTAAAAAAAAAAAAAAAAAGAAACATGTGATTGAAAATGTTAGACAGGGAAAGATAATTACACCAGAAAGCTGAGATAAGGTATTTTACATATTCTGATAGTCCAGGAGCCTGGGCAGAGAGACAAATGTGTTGCATCATTATATAGATCTCATTTTATAAAAAAGAACTAAAATACCAATATGTCCTCATCCTTAGTTGACAAATATATATCTTATATAAAGACATTGATATTGTGATAAAAAGATTCCTATCACCCTGAGGAAAAGATCTAAATACATAGTGTATGAAAACAAAAAGCCAAGGGACTGAGCTAGCAACATCCAAGACTTGAATCTTTTCCTGGAGGTAACTTAACTCGTTAGAAGCTGTTTGGTGAGGCCAGGCAAAGGGGTCCTAGTTACCTAGAGAACTATGTAAGATTCTTCTCTTTCTATATTCTTTCATGTAATTTTTCTGTCCTGCTATCAGGTCGTATCCTCCTCTCTTCCACACATGGAACCCTGTTCTTCTCCCCGCTTCTATACATTGAAACATATAAATTAAGATCTGACAAACACTCGAGTCCATTTTGGGGGATTCTGTGGTATTTGCATTTTAAGATTTGCCTCCAACATGAGATGAGATGTCGTTCAGTCTTGGAGGAAGAAAAAGAGATTCTTTTGGGCTTAGGATAAGTGGTCTCTTTAGCTGCCTGTTCCTCAAATTGTCTTTCTATCCCAAGGTAACAGATTCAGTGACGTCCATTAAGAGGCGCCTGAGCCAGTGATGTGAAGACAAGTAAGGGAGACATTTTCCAGATTGCCGCTGATGAAACACTTTTCTCAGAAACATTTAAAAAAATTATTTACAAGAGAGAGCTGAGTGCAACAATTTCTATTCTACCTTTTTGGATGCTACATGAGTTATCAACATTAGAGTAGAATTAAAATCGTGAACTGTTCCTAGCAGAGTTTATCAGCTGAAGACGTTTGATTTAATGTCTGTAGATACAGTGTGAAGCAGAGTTTAACTGCATCAACAATTATTTTAGCACTGGCAGGTGGACCACAGTGTGGCTAAAAAAATGGGCATTAGAACACGTGGCTGAGGTTCATGTCCATGCGGTGTCAATTATGATCTCTATGATCGGGACAAGTTCACCTCCCCCAATGTCAGTTTTCCTCATCTGTGAGTTACAATGAAGCTTTATCTCCTTATGAGATTGTTGTGATAAATACTTTCGATAATGTATACAAAGTGGATAGCACCGTGTCTTGAATGTAGTAGTGCTCAAAAAAAAATATCAGTTACCACTGCCACACCCTGGTATTACTACAATTGCTTTTATTTCATACTTTTTTTTTTCAAAAAATGCAGTAGAAATGTAAGCATGGAAACTTTCTACGTGCAGTAGAACAGACAAAAAGTTAGCATAAATATTTCCTTTTTCATGAGTTTTGCGTAGAGACCCCCTGCTAATGAATGTGGAGAAATAACAAACGAATTAAAAGCTTTATGTAAAATTGAGGTTATTTTCAAGTTCTCTGACAGAAACACTGAGAGCATTTTCAAAAATTTTTATCTTGGAGAACTCCATTAAAATCAAAGTGCTTTGCAATATTTTATTTTAAAAAATGCTAATTTGGAAATCTTAAAAAAGAACAAGATCTAAAAGCTATCAGATGGTAGACCAAAAGAAAACTGGGCATAGCCTTCAGAAAGATATTTCATATCCTATCCTTCATCTTCATTTATTGTGGGGTAAGTTTCCATGGAGTTCTAGCCTTATGGGATAAGTGGACGATGCTGATGTCTAAGTAGCAAGAAAATATTCTAAAAAATTAGACGTGAAAGCAACATAACTGTCCCTCATGAAACATTCAAGTGAGGCAGGATTTCTCAAGTTGATATTCAAGGATTGTCTGAATAATCACTTGGAGCACTTGTTAAAATGTAGATTACTAAACTCTAACAAGGTCACACTTATCCAGAATTATGTCCCAGTAAGGTACATTTTTTAAACAGTCTCCTTATGTTGTCTGAAAACCACTAAATATTGGTAAATATTGGGGCACTTGGCTGGCTCAGTCGGAAGAGCATGCAATGTTTGATCTCAGGGTCATGAGTTCGAGCCCCATGTGGGGTGTAGAAACTATTTAAATAAATAAATATTTTAAAAAATAAATTAATGCCTCCTTTGTATGTTTTAGAGGAAAGCACTTCTTTTTGCTAGTATTATTTTTAGGCGAAAGACAATTATGGCCAAGTCATTTTATCATTGTTATTCACGTTTGGTTTTTACCACCGATGTGAATATGGTCCTCATATCTGGTATCACTCAGGCGATAAAAATGAGTCATTACAGCTTTAAATGTTGAGAACAATGAACTGGGGAGGCACGCGTAGGAGCAAGCTTTTTGTGTAGGATCTGTGTGGTCTGTGTGTTGTTTGCCTGTTCATTGTGTGTCCACCAGCTCAAGGACATCTCTACTTAATTGAAACCTGTTTAACTCAGTCTTTAGAATCCCTAAAAGCAGCACTCTATACATGTGGGAATCTCTGATAACAGGCAGAATGAGACAGGGAGAACATTGGCTCTCTCCACACACATTTTTAATGAATTATGAAATGACACATTAAAACTAGTCTTCAAAGGGAGGACTATTTTTTTCTTTCTTTCTTTTTTCTTTTTTTTTTGTGCTCCCTATAGGCTGTGTCTATTTTGCGATAGACCTATTCATGCAAATCAGAAAACATATTCTGTGAAATCTGTAACATTGTCAAATGTGGTGTTAGAAGAATCATTGAAAGAAAACAGACTAAATTTCAGAAAGATAAAAGGAAAAAAATACACATTAAAAATGGCCTAATAAAATTTAAATTTCTAAAATATGATTTCACACACTTTTGTCTGGGCATAAATTTAATAGATCACCTCTGAGATGTAGTTGGGGTTTCTGCCAATACTCTTTAATTTCTTTGCAATGGAAATCGGAAATCATAAAAACAGAGGCAATAGAGAGAGGGAGTGTGTGTGTGTGTGTGTGTGTGTGTGTGTGTGTGTGTAAAACACTCAAATGTTATTAACTCCTTTGAGATAACTTAAGTCTACTTGAAATCTTCTAATATGATAATGAAAAACCAGAACTGAAAGAGGTCTTGAAAATGAAAAAGAATCGCAGGAAATAAATTTGTGCTTTTCAATGTTTTTTGAGCCCTGGCATTAAAAAAAAAAAAAAAGTACCCAGATCACTTTTAAAATCAATAGCATAGCAAAACCAAACCCTACACACACACACACACACACACACACACACACAGACACACACACGTACACACATATGCACACACCCTTTCCATTCAGGAATAGCTATTTTTGAAGAAAAGAAAAGATACAAGTTTCAGAGGCTTGGAGATAGCTCTCTCATACTCAAATCTCATGTTATGCTTCTCTAAGTGCTAAAAGTTTCTTTGCCTAATATTCCTTGGTTTCTCTGCTTCCTTTGGACAGGTATTTGGATGACAGTCAATCAGCACTTTATAAATAAGAAAGCTTGGATGTGACTGGCAATCACAGTCCCTCTTTGTCACCAGCACAGTGAGGATACTTGTAGGGGGCCTGCACTGACCTCACAGCCACCCCACCCTTGATTATTGAGAACTTTGTTCTCTAGGCCCCCAGATCCAGATCTGTGGTTTATCTGATGAATGCAAAGCCGTGTGACCAACAATTGGATTGTTATAACAATCTTTGTTTTATATGCAGTAACAGAAATTAGTGGCTACCATTAATGGTTACCATTTTCTGATTTCCATCCCCCAAACTTTTGGCATGTTAGGCTAATGTCTATTTTGGCTAGGTTCAGTTGGGAAACCTTGACAGCCAGAGTGGGGTCTTCTTTCTTAATCCATCATGGCTTTCTGGTAATTCCCCTGAAGTTTCTGAGATGGGGCCTTCCAACAATCTAATGCATCTCTTAATTTTATCCCAGGGACTGTTCTGGGTCTTCTGATCTACCTGAGCCCCTGCTTCCTGAAATATTGCTTCTTTGGGTCCATATTAGATCCCCTTTCTAATTTCCTTTTTAGATCTCACTGCTCCTTGGCAATCAACCCTAAGATTTCTTTGACAACATGGTGGTCTGGCTGATGTTCCATCCTCAGTGTCCGTCTCTCCTAAGCTATGCTCCTGGCTGAAATTTATACAGCCCCATTCCTTGCCAATCACCAAACAACTCCCAGACTTTGCACCATTAAGTTAATCCATCCTTCCCTTCTCACTGCCTGTGCTTCTGGGTTAGCCTGAGTCTTCTCTCTTGTGCAATATCTCCAGAATCTTCAGGTTATCTTTGAGAACCAGGGCCATGTCTTCACTCACCTCTAACCCCTCTTCTCACTCTTTCTCAGTGTCACCTTTAAACCACAGCTGCAGGATCTGAACTGATTGGATGCAGGTGAGACTCTGTCATAAAGATTCTCTAGGATGTCATGGATGTATGAGAATGTGAGAAAATCCACAGGGAGAGAGATCACTTCTTAAACTCAAAGGAAAGCCAAACAGAACAGTTTGTAGGTCATGAGGGTGAATAATGATTTCTTATTAGTGAAATGTTGATGTTCTCTTGACACCACAGGGCACCTGAGCTTTCCTATTATTGCCACCAACACCACCCAACTGTGGCATTGTATTTAGGTAGTACTTTCTTACTTGGAAAATTCTTTTGCCCCCTCTCATTCCTTTAACTTCACAAGCAGTCGTTAACTCTGTTTCTTACTAGAGTGTGGTCATCCTTAAATCAGCACATTAGGCAGAAATTGTGGAGGATCAGACTGCCCTTCAAAAATCTCTTTAAAAGTTTACAAAATGTAGTATAAATGATTTGTGTTGGAGCATGTGGGTGGCTCAGTCGGTTAAGTGTCTGCCTTTGGCTCAGGTCATGATCTCCGGGTCTTGGGATGGAGCCCCCACATTGGGCTTCCTGCTGATCAGGGAGTCTGCTTCTCTCTCTCTCTCTGCTCCTCCCCACTGTTCATTCTCTCTCTGTCTCTCTCAAATAAATAAATACATAAGATCTTTAAAAAAAATTATTTGTGTTTATTTTACCTTCCTCAGGAGGCCAATCCAACCAGCTTTTCCTACTACATTGAGAAGGTCACTATTTCCTTGGTTAAATACCAGAGAAAGTAAATTATACACATTGAGAAGTTCTTGTACAAGAACTATTCTTATTGTTGTTATTGTTATTTGCTAAATATGCACAGTTGAATTTGCACAAGTTAAATATTCATATGGCATAATGCCACTGAAGTGAGGTTAAGTAATTTACCTAAAGTCACAGCCAGCTACTGAAAGAAATGAATGTATCATTCATGTCTCCCCACCCTAAATCAGGTTCTTCTTTCATTAGATGAATGTTGGTTAATTACCTACACTGATGGGAACTGATTGGTTGCTATGTTTTCCTGACTTCCTGTGTCAAGTAGGATTCTGAAGCTGAGTCCAGGCTCAGCAAGGAAGACCACAATAATCATTGCTCTGCCGTGGACACGGGTGGGCAGAAGTGACACACTCACCTCATATTGAGAATTAGAAACAGTTAATTCCTTTCTCAACCTAACTGTATAGTCACGTGAAGATTTTAAATCCAAGAATTAATCATATCCTTCCCATATGGTCTCAGTTAAAAAACTAGGCTTAAGAACAGGATGAAACATTAGCAGTAGAGATAATTGATTGACTAATTTTAAGTGTATTTTTACGATGGACAAATTCTTAAAGTATTCATTAACTAATGGAATTATGGCAGTGTGTGATTGCTGTCTGTACAGAGCAGGTTACAAAGTGCAGGGTCATAATAGCCCCTTGCCTCTCAAAGAGCTGGGCAATGCCCCAGCACACTCGCCTTTGCTGAGAAGGATCAAGGGTCTTAAAGCTATTCATGGTCCTGGTCCCCTCCGCCTCCATAAGCTACTCTACTTATAGGCTGCCCTACAGGATAAAGGGAAAAGAGAAAAGAAAAAGCTGCCACTGCCTGCAGGAAACAGCCATTTAGACACAGCGTGGAGTTAGGTTCTTGATTCCTGGGGGAATTATCTTGACAAAATCTTTCACCGTCCTCCTTCAAGGCTGCTGAAGACCAAGACCTGTCAGTTCCCTAAGTATTTATGGTGCATTTCTTGTGTGGTGGCCCCTAGTTAGGCACCGTGAAGGGCAGCATGAGGATAATTGTGCAAGCTGCCTCCTAGAGGTCTCCTTTCAGAGAACAAGCAGGATTGGATTTCCCTTTCACTCTGATATAAAAGGTCACTTTCCTTTAGGTTCATGGGAAAAGGAGAGCATCTCTGTCTACTCCAGAGCAGTCCACAGAATAGCCTGATTTTCTACTGTCACCAAGTCCTCAGATTTTACTCTTAGCACTGAGGCATCATTTTCCTCAACACCTCTCATCCTACATGGTGTGACATCTATCCTCCTTTATGTTTGGGGGGAAACTTGAACTGTCTAAGGGCTTTGCCCATGACTAATTTTACTAAAGGTTTGGGTGTCACCAGTGGGGCAGGGTGCAGCAAGGACACTTTCTGATACTTCATAATTGGAGACAACTTATTCTTTAAGAATAGAAATTAATGCTCCTAAAATGTTCCTTGGTCATTTTGCTTACCTGGGGTTTCTCTCTGCTTACTGGTCACTGCTTCCTTTATGGCCCTCTCTTCTTTGCCTCAGAGATGTCACACACAACTCTTCTGGGATACTCAGCTAGGATCCCCACCCCACGCCCCTTGATTCCTATCCAGAGCTCCTAAATTCCAAACTCCATCACTTGACAATGCAGACAAATTTAACTCTGAACCCCCATCACAGATCAGACTCTGTACTTATTTTGTATATCTAAATTATACGTGAAAAGCTTTTTCTATCCCTAAGCACCTGCCTTTGAATTTCACATATCCCTGGAATATGGGACTGTGGCAAGTTTTTGTTCATTTTAATAATAATTGTTTTCCTTCCCGAGAAAGAGAGAAACAAGGAGAAAACTAACATGCGTTGAGTGTCCACTAAATGCTCAGCATGATATTAGAAACTTTTAGATGGTTTTATCATTTAAGTAATAAACTACTTCTTTTGAGGCTATGTAATCGATGTTTTAATTCATGGGCACTGAATTTAGACTGACAGTTTTCAAATTCCAGCTCCAACCCTTCTGTAAGATATTAGGCAAGTAACTAACACCTCAGATTGTTATCTGTAAAGTGGAGATGATAACAACCCATGGAGCAAAGACTCCTAGTGAGAATTAAATGAGATACTCTGAAGGCAATACACACAGAGCCTTATTTGTTACTGCTGCTGCTGCCATAATGATGATGGTGCTGATGACGGTATGATGCTAATGGTGGTGATCATGATGGTGATGATGGTGGTGATGGTAGTGATGATGATGATGGTGATGATGATTGTGATGATGATGGTATGATGATGATGGTGATGAAGGTATGATGATGATGGTGGTGATGATGGTATGATGATGATGGTGATGACGGTATGATGATGATGGTGGTGATGGTAGTCATGATGATGGTGATGATGATGGTGGTGATGATGGTGATGATGGTGATAGTATGATGGTGATCGTGACAATAATGGTGATGATGGTGATCATGATGACGGTAATGGTGATAGTGATGACAATGAAATTAGGAACTGTTTCTCCATGGTCCAGCTGGGGAGAAAAAGACACACAGTTTCATTTCCATAAAATGATCACTCCCTGGGAGGTCAAAGACAAAGAACTCCAAAGATAACTGAGACCAAAGAACCCTCACATTACGCTGCCTATGTAGCATGTCAGGGACCACACATATCAGCACAGCTATCAGGGGTTGCACTGCAGAGTATCCATTCTTGTTTTCAGAAACCCACAGTCATAAAAAATATCTTTCTGTCTTTCACATATTCAGGTATATCTATGGCAATATTTTAATGTTTGCTTATTACTAATAGATCATGAGAAATTGATAATGAAAGTTAAGAAAGCAAAATAACAGAAGTTTCATACATCAGCTTGTAAGATGCTCCTGACCTGCTCCTCTCTGCCTGTCCGGCCTCTGTTCACATCCTGCCCTACTTAACTCACTCTGCCCAGCTACACTCTTAGAGCAATGGAGCAGAGTACTATTTAACATAAAATACAAAAACCAAGGCTTTTCTAAAGCCTGACAAAAGTGATTATCATTTATAATGAATATAAGGATTGTATTTATCATCTCAAGAGAAGCTATTACAATTCTTGAGCATAAAATTAACTCTGAAAAGTATAAAAAGATGTATATGAAAGAAAAAAAAATATAAAATTTTACTGAAAGTCTTAAACACTGGGTATTATAAGAGGAGATATTCAGGGGATATGAGGGATTTTATTGCCCTTAAAATAATACATGAATACTCTATCTGCATGTAAAGTATGTCTGGAACTAAAATATTTTTAAAATATATATATAAAAAGTGTGTGTTTATGATACGGTGAGTAACCCTGCCATGAGCCAACCCTCAGCTACATACTTGGGGGAATTTTCCCCTGTTTGGTGAGCAGATCTATTTCAGAAGATGTGGCTGGATGAAGACAGGCTGACAAAAACTGTTGAAAACCCTGTCAGTTCTCTTATCCACAAATACATCTCCTCCTAATTTCTTCATATTAATGGCCCCAACATTCCCTAAATCTTTAAAATCTTAAATTCATCTTTAATGATTCTCTCCTCCTCACCTAACACAATTTTTGAGTACTGTGCTAGGGGATGCTTAAATCAAAATGTACAAAGTTAAGATTCCATAACAATTTCATCAGAATGTACTCCTAAGCTTCCATGCTTTCTCCCTCCTTGTGGTCACTGACCTAGGTTGGGCTGAACAATGGTCATGGCCTTCTTGCTGATTTCCTCCCTCCCCCATCTTTCTCTTACTCATTGTAGTACCACCTCTTGGAGTTCTGAACTGGTCTATCTCCTAATTACAGTCTACATTGCTCTCTAATTACCACCCTTAGAAGTCCAGAATCTAGGCATTGTCATTGAGGCTCTCCATAATGTACTTCTTGCAGTCTTATTGCCTTCTCCCGATTTTTAAAAAGAAATATTACAGATGTTAGGAAGAATAATTCCTCCCTACATCTTTTGTTCTTTTCATGCAAGGGGTACTCAACTGGCAAAACACACTTGGAGAAATAGAGTGATTAACAGGTTGGAAAATCTGAGAATGTCGAGCTCAGTTTCTCTGTCCTTCCTCTTGGGAATGGACCTGACTGCAGAAAGTACACATGTGAACCTGCAATTCTTTGCTAGTTTTACCTTTGACAAGGTGGTTGAATTTGTCTAATTCTGGAATCCATTTATATATCTGAGCTATATTCTTGAGTTTAGTCTTCACTGCTGATACGGTATTTTGATATATAAATATGTAAACTTTGTGCATGGATTTTCTTCAGCTTAATTCCTTTGAGATCTGTGGTAGACAGAATAATGTTCTCTGTGCCTTGAAAGGAGTCCATGTCCTAATCCTTTGAACCTATCAATAAGATATCTCACCAAGCAAAAGAGAGTTTGCCTGTGTGATTAAATTAAGGATCTTTAGATGGGAGGATTATCCTGGATAATCCAAATGGGTCCAATGTAATCACAAAGGTCCTTAAAAGGGGGAGACACAGAAGTTGGAGATGTGGCCATGGAAGCTAGTGGTTGGAGTGATACAAGGGAGGGGTTGTAAGCCAACTGATGGAGGCAGTCTTCAGAAGCTGAAAAAGACAAGGGAACAGAATCCCCTACCCCTTGCTTCGAAGCCTCTGGAAGGACTGTGGCCTAGCTGACACCCAGATTTTAGAATTCAGGTTGCCAGAGCTGTAAAAGAACAAATTTGTATTGTTTCAAGCCAGTAAGTTTGTGGTGAATTGTTACAGAAGTAATATGAAACTAATACAAGATCCATCTTTGTTGTTCATATATCAATAGTTTGCTCCTTTTGATTGCTGAGTAGTATTCCAAGGCATTTAATCATTCACTTGTTGAAGGACATATGGAGCATTTCTAGTTTTCAGCTAATATGAATAAACCTGTTATGAACATTTGTAAACAGGCTTTTGCGTGAACATAAGTTTTCATTCCTCTAAGATAAAATTCAAGAGTACAATTGCTAGGTCTTACGGTAAGCACAAATTTAGCTTTGTAAGATACTACCATATTTTTTCTCCTACTAATTTTTTGAGATAACCAAATTGAAAAATACTATAAGACTGGACTAAAAATGCCTTTGACTATTTGAAGTTTAACATAAACCTCAAGTCCCCTGAATTGCATAAGCAGAAAGCAGGATCCAGTTTCTATATAGTCCCTAGGGATTATAAACTCCTGAACTGTTTCAGATATATAGAAGATGATGGGCAAAAAGAAATTTCTTATAGTGCCAAGGACAAGTGGTTCCTCCTAAAGAGCAGAATCAGGGTCTGACCGAAGAATTACTCCACTGTAGGGCAGAGGGGCCTCATAATACCTGCCCAACAGGATTTGATCATTGTTTTGAACAAGTGGTGGGTATGTAACCCCACCCCCATTTTTCCCTTCTGAATGGATGTGTTTTTTGTAGTGGTTCTATCCATGTTCCTCCATGGAGACAGTAGAAAATCTGGTGGAAGGGAGTATATGAACTGTCTTTTTAATTCATAATTCACTGCATGACAAAGAGCCCCATCCAGACCTAATACAGAGGAATGCATATCTCCTTGAATTCTGATGTTGAACTGAATTTCTTTTTTTTTTATTATTATTATGATATGTTAGTCACATGCAGTACATCATTAGCTTTTGATGTAGTGTTCCATGATTCATTGTTGGCGTATAACTGAATTTCTCGCTGGACAGAACAAGATAGTATACTTTCTGTGTATGAACAGTGAAATAGATTTTTGGTAGCTGCAAAAGGAAGATTTTGTCAGAAACTGCTAGATGCAGAGAAAACCACTTTCCCCTCTTCCTGAGGTTTTCTCCAGAGAGTGTATATTTTTCAATCTCTTGTAGCTTGGGTGGCAATATGACCTGTTAGCAAAAGCGCTGAGGGCATATGTCACTTCCAGGAACTTCCATAGGAACTTCCCACAATTTGATCTTTCATTCTGTTTCTACTCCTGCAGGAGAAAACTCCAGATACCTAAAGGATAGCAAAGTCTCAAGATGGCAGGAGCCTGAACATGGAAAAGGCTCTTGATGGCCATGTAGGGATCCACTTATCCAGGGACAGCTTCATTGATCTGTGATATAAGTGAGAAACAAGCTTTTATTGGGTTAAACTTCTGATGTTTGGGGTTTTATCTGTTGACAGTGCCAAGTATTGCCCTAACTGATGTCTATTCCATAAAAAATTATAATATTCCACAAAAATTATGTTTTTTAGACTTTGTATAATAGCTACTCTTTTTCAGGTTAAAGAAGTTTCTTTCTATTCCTGGTTTTCTGAGAGTTCTTAATGTAAATGCATGTTGAATTTTATCAAGAGACTTTTTTATCTGTAGCAATTAACATAATTATACTTTGTTCTTCTATCCAGTATTATAGTGAATTCCATTTGCAGATTTTCCATTGTTAGACTGCCCTCATATTCTCTAAATAAAGCTTACTTGTTTCATATACACAGTTGGATTTGGTTTTTACTTGTGATCTTTGAATCTGTAGTCAGAATCTCCCTCAATTCTTTCAATGGGACTGGTTTGCATATATGTCGAGTCACATGCAGGCTCATGGAGAAACTCATCCATAAGCAACAGCCTTTAGATTCTGAATAGAAGCCAGTTTTGCATTCCTTACTTCCTTGTCCTTGGGTTCTCCCCTGTCTTGGGTTATCTCTTGCTTTGGTGCCCTATTCAGATCCACATTCTCTGACTTGCCATGCTTACTGTGCTCAGCTTTATGCCTAACCTCACATGTTCAACACTCTCTTGGCTCCAAGTAAAAGATAGCCCTATGTATAGACTCAACCCCACAAAACCCCAAACCTTGAAACAAACGGAGGGACTAATGTTGCAATCAAACAAGAATACCTGATATTTGTCTAATACTCTTTGCACATCAGTCTCTGGTTTTGAATGTATTTGTTCCTCTAGCTGGAATAGCCTTTTTTATCATCTCTGCGCTCCTAAATTCTACCATTTTTCAAGGTTTGACTGATATGCTTTCTCTTCCATGACACATTTCCTCATAACCTCCATAATACTTTGGATTTTTCTTAGAAGAGTTTTTGCTTATTACGTAGGTATCTATTGCTACAAACTTATTGCAAAGTTAAAATGACAACAACATTTATTATCTCACAGTTTCTATGAGTCAGGAATTCAGGAATGGTTTAAAGTGGTTCTGTCCCAGGGTCTATGGAGTTGTAGTCACGAAGTAGGCTTTACTAGATTCAGAAGATTGACATCTACACTGGATCCAACATATGGTTGGTAAGTCCATGCTGGCTGTTGGCAGAAGGCCTCAGTTTCTCTCTACATGACCCTTCCACAGGGTCTACTTACGTGTCTTCACAACATGCAATGGCTTCCTCCAGAGCAAGTGCTCCAAGAAAGAGCAAGATGGAACCTGCGCTGTCCTTTATGTGTAAGCCTCAGAAGTCATGTTCTTTTTTCTTTTTTTAAAGATTATTTATTTATTTATTCGACAGAGATAGAGACAGCCAGCGAGAGGGGGAACACAAGCAGGGGGAGTGGGAGAGGAAGAAGCAGGCTCATAGCGGAGGAGCCTGATGTGGGGCTCTATCCCAGAACGCTGGGATCACGCCCTGAGCCGAAGGCAGACGCTTAACCGATGTGCCACCCAGGCGCCCCAGAAGTCATGTTCTTACATCCTCTGTATCTTACTGGTAACACAGACAGCCCCAATTTGGCATGGAAGAGGGCTACAGAAAGGTGTAAAAACCAGGAGGTGAAGATCACTGGGGACCACTACACTTATTTTTTGCATTACAATTACTTTTATTTATATCATAACAGCTCTGGAGGGAGGGAATTCACTTGGGGGCTATTTTTAATCTTTTTATTTTTTCTGTAATCAGGGAACAACAGATCCATAATGCATGTTTCATGAGAGAATAAGTAGAAAACAGATGATAGGAAATCCAGGTGTGCATCATAGAAACTACTGCTACTCCCATTTAATGGTATCATCCAGACACAGAGTTCTTAGAGTTCTTAGAACAGGAGCAAAAGTGTCTGTTAGGAAACTACTGTAACTGCAAAACCAAGGTGACCTACCTTTGGTATTTGATTTCTCCTTAATATGTTTCATTTGTATTTGGGGGAAGGTGCTCATTCCTTGAAATATGGTGTGCTTACGCATGTTTCTGTCATATAGAGCTATCTATGATGATAAAATCAATGCTTTCCCTTATGGAAAAGATTGATGTCAATTTAGTTTAATATGCAACATTTTAATTTTGCATCTATTTATGCCAATTTTTATGCTTGGTGCTAGAATTAAAAAAAAACCCACTAAAACATTAAGTCATTCTTTTTGTTGTAAAGGAACGCACAATACATTTCAGTATCTATAAAATGAAAATGATACAGAGTTTATAGAGTTAAGCTACAGAAGAAAAGCACTGAAGTTTTAACATATTCAATTATCCAGAAAATCAAATCCATTTTGTTTTTGTTAATAGCACTGAAATTTGCATGCCACTCTTTTAATTAAAGCAGTTGAGAACACATGTTTTTCACTTCATGTCTACATATTTCCTCTGGGAACAAGTCAAGCTTTATGATAAAGCATAATGAAAATAATTTATATGTAAAACAATAAACGCAATTCTCTAACCTAGAATTTTCCAAATGAGCTATTTTCAGATCACCTGTCTCAGAGCCTCTCTGGGAAAGAGGGTGGTGCTGGTTAAATTGTTGATTCCTAGGATTCACTTCAAACCTACAAACTGAATCTCCTAGAGAGAGGCCAGGGAATTTTTCATGAACTACTCAGGTGATACTTGTGTACACTAACTTGGAAACCAGTTTTCAACAACAGAAGTCAGTGTACAATAAATGGTGGAGGGCAAACATTTGAGGTTTATATGCATAACCCAAAAGAAAGAAAAAGGACAGCTCTCTCTACCTTCCCCTGTGACCTACTAAGTGCCTGGAGATCATGAAGACTTCTAATATACTTGTGGTATGAATTCTCTTCCGGTCTAGAACTCATGGCCTGAGAAGAGAATAATAATGCTTATAGCCACAAAATGAGTAAGTACATTCCTACCTAGTCTGGGACAAGAAAAAGAGGGAGGTTTTGAGGTTTTGGGTTTTGTTTCTTACAAGACCTACCACTGCAACAGGTGTGAGTTTGGAGAGGGGTCCAGTGATTTCTTCTATTGAAGAAATCTTCTCTCTCCTTATTTTCTTTAGATAGCTAGAAGGGAGAGAAGATAGAGAAAAAATATATAAAAAACAATACAAAAAGAAAGAAAAGAAAAAGAAAAAAAGGAAAGGAAAGGAAAGGAAAGGAAAGGAAAGGAAAGGAAAGGAAAGGAAAGGAAAGGAAAGGAAAGGAGAGGAAAGGAAAATACAAAGCAAGAGGTGCTATGGAGCAATTTTCACATACTTCCTCATAAACAAAAACATTATAGGTGACCAAATTTCTCCAGGTCTTTTTTCCACATGTTGTTTCCGCAAACATTCTATTCCATCCTGGAAGCAGTAGAGGAGAACTGAAGAGACTATGGTTATTCACTCTCTCTCTCATTAGGTCTCCCTTACAAGAAGAGGTATATTCCAAAAAGAATATCGAGCATGCCTTCTTCTGAAAATGAAAGGAATGCTTCTAGATTGTCTAAAATTCACCTTGTTCAATTTCACTGTATAACTGATATATATGCACAGTAGTTATAAAGACAACAAAAACAAAATTTACATGCTTTTCAATTATGTTTAATTTTTTTTTTTTTAGAGAGTGTACACGTGTGTATGCATGGGGTAGGGGGGTGGAAGGAGGAGTGGCAGAGGGAGTGGGAGAGAGAGATTCTTAAGCAGGTTCCACACTCAGTGTGGAGCTGGAGGTGAGGCTCGATCTCACCACCCTGATATCATGACCTGAGCTGAAATCAAGTGTTGGATGCTTAACCAATGGAGCCACCCAGGCGCCCCTGTTATACTGAACTTTTTAACCTATTTCTCTTAGCTTCATTTCAATGAGTAAGAAAGTGTTGCTGCCTTAGTCAGGATAGGCCACGGAAGAAAATGCACCCCCAAATCTCTGATGAAACAAAGGTTTCACTTTCTCATAACAGTCCACCCAGGAACATAGGTGTAACATGACTCTATTTCCATGTTTCCATGATTATCAAGGCAGGAAAAGGGAACAAGGAGAAACCTATACTATGTCTTCAAGTGTCCACCCCAAAATTAAATGCATTTCATTGACCAAAATGTCACATGCTCACACCTAACTTCAAGAAGGCGAAAGTACAGGGGCGCCTGGGTGACTCAGTAGGTTAAGTGGCTGCCTTTGGCTCAGGTCATGATCCCAGGGTCCTGGGATTGAACCCCACATTCAGCTCCTTGTTAAACGGGGAACCTGCTTCTCTCCTGCCTGCCACTCCCCCTGCTTGTGCTTGCTCTCTCCCTCTTCCTCTCTGTGTCAAATAAATAAAATCTTAAAGAAAAAAAAAGAAGGCTGGAGTACAATACAACAATGTTCCGGAAGGAAGAAATTGAGAGATATGTGGTAATGAGTACAATAAAACCCAATCATACTTTATGTCCTCTTTTACCATGAAATTGGAATCCCACCTGAAGCACTTTTAATTTTCCTTTTTCCTATATTTCATTTTCCTTAGATCACATCTATCGTTGGTAGAAATCTATTCAATTTTATTTAATATATACTCAGACATCCTGTTATTCTTTTTCTATTTGGCTCACCTTTTTTATTGTAATTCATATCAAGATATCCTGCTACCATTGTATTTATTAAGTATTTAGATAGATAGATGATAGATAGATAGATAGATAGATAGATAGATAGATAGATAGATTATAGATAAATAACACTGAGTAGTTTGTCATGTAATGGGTCATCGTTATTATAGCATTGCTTATGGATTGTGCCCTCATTGTACATGGAGCTGTATTTAGTCATGTGAAGACAGGCAGGTAAGGTAAAGGAATGCACTCCAGGCAAAGGAAAAACCTGCATTCAAGCACATTGACTAAAGACAACATGGAGCTTGTAGAACTACAAGCTTGCAGAATTACAAGCAATAGCTCCTTGCTTGTTAGGTAACAGAATTGGCCAGGGAAGGGCGCCTGGGTGGCTCAGTCAGTTAAGCGTCTGACTCTTGATTTCGGCTCAGGTCATGATCTCAGGGTTGTGAGATTGAGCCTGGAGTTGGGCTCTGTGCTGGGTGTGTGGAGCCTTTTTAAGATTCTCTTTCCCTCTCCCTCTGCCCCCCACTTTCCCCCTTAAAAAAAGAAAAGAAAAGAAGAAGAAGAAGACAAAGAATTGGCCAGGGAACCGTGAAAAACAGGGCTAGAGAGCTGGACAGGATCTGGGCCATGGTGCAGCTGTGATGATTAAAGTCATCTTGAATTGAAAGAAAACAAAGAACGTGTTCATTCAGAAGGACTTCAATCTCCAGTATGGAGTCACTGATATTGTTGAAATTAGTACCGGCTTGGGCTTTGTTATCCTAGAAGCACTAAGCACTATGATCTGGTGGATCTGGGCACATGCAAATTCATGTTCTATTCCCGTTTTTTGTCATTAAGTAGTTCTATAGCTTTAGATAGCTCAGATAACCTTTGTGTTTCAGTTTCTTCATAAATAAGATTGATATTTTTATAGTTTTCTTATTTAATGCATAAGGTTATGACATAATGGGTGTGTAAAGGTCCCATGAAAAATAAAATTTAAATTAGCATAAATAATCAAGGTGTTCTTGATCCCCATGATAAACAATTCCTAGGACATGCCATCAATATTCAAAGTAATAAAAATCTGACATTTAGTTCAGGCTTTCAGTACTGATGAACTATTCTATTAGGTTGTTTTTTTTTTACAATAAATTCCATCAAGATTAGAATCATTTCCTTAATAAGGAAAAATGTATTATTTGAAGATCAAGCCTTTCAAAAATTAAGCTAATATAAATTGGACCAAATTTTAAACATTTCTTCTCAACATACATCAGTACATATGATTTATATAAAAATGTGTCATCATTACTGGTTGCCTAGGCTTTCATTTACAATCTCATCAAAATAATTAGGATGATCACTTTTGATTCTGGAATATGTCATTTTGTAAACTATTATAATTTTCCATTAATTATAAATGTTGACCCCTTGACCAATCAGAACATTTCCTATCAGTTTAATTATTCCTCATGAATCCCATCTACTTTGTCAATAATCAAAATAAATGCCATTAGTCATGAACTTTTATGTGCCATTTAATAAAGGTTATGTTAATTTGATAGTTAAACCACTTCTACACATCTCTTTTGAGCATAACGTTCATTTGCTCAATTGCATGTCTAGAGCTATCTTAGGAACCGAAAGTCCAAGAAGTGAGGGTCATCTGAATAAACCCTAAAAAAGAAGAATCATCAGATCTCTCTGTAGAATCCAATGTACTGATAAAGATTAGGCTTTGCCTTCCTTTTTAAACAAAATACTTCATTCAACATGTGTTTGGTTTTTTTTAAAGATTTTATTTATTTATTTATTTGACAAAGATAGAGACAGCCAGCGAGAGAGGGAACACAAGCAGGGGGAGTGGGAGAGGAAGAAGCGGGCTCCCAGTGGAGGAGCCTGATGTGGGGCTCGATCCCAGAACTCCGGGATCACACCCTGTGCCGAAGGTAGACGCTTAACGACTGAGCCACCCAGGTGCCCCTCAACATGTGTTTATTGAGGACTTAATGTATACCAAGTATTATCACTCCTGGAATTTCAGAGGAAAAATAAGGTATCCAATATCTCTGACCACAGGGAACTTACAGGGTTTTTCTATTGTTTGTTTGTTTGTTTGTTGGTGGTGGTTGTTGTTTTTTAACTATGGCAAAATTTGCATATAGTTAAATGCTCAGACATTACATATACAGGTACATGAATATTGACCGATGTGCTTATCTGTGTAACTAACAACTCAATCATTATGCATATCATTTCTATCGTCTCACAATGTGTCTGCATGTCTCCTTCCAATCAACCTCCACCCCTCATGGGCAATTACTGTCCTGATTTCTAGTATATAGATTAGTTTGACCTGTCTCAGAACTACATAGAGATGGACCCCTATCATCTATATTCTTCTGTGTCCAGCATCTTTTCCTTTCACTTAGTCTAATGTTCTCAAGATTCATCTATTTTTTTATGTACCAGTAGTCCATTCTTTTTTATTACTCAGATGGTATTTCACTGTATGAATATGTCCCTGTTTATGATGTTTTGAATATTTGAGTTAGTTCCTGTTTTGACTATAATTAATAATGCTGTTACAAATATTCTATAATGGACTTTTTGTGACTATATCTTTTTATTTTTCTTGAGTAAATACCCAGGATGGAATGGATGGATTATACGATTAAAGTATATTTAACTTTAAAGGAAATTACTAAATAGTTTTCCAAGGTGGTTATAACATTTTACACTTAACCAGAAATATTTCATTGTTCCTATTGCTCCTTATCCTCGTCAACATTTGGTGTTGACAGTGAAGTGGCATCTTATTGTGTTGTAGTTTTTCAAGTTACATTTCCCTTTTCGTGTGCATATCAGCCATGCCTGTGTATTCTTTTGTGAAACTTCTGTTCAAGTCTTACTTACAACTTTTAAAATTGTGCTATTGTGTTTCGGCATTTATGAAAACACATTCTGACTGTAAGTCTTTTGTTAGATAAATGCATTGCAAATATTTCTCTAAGTTTGGGGCTTATCTTTTATATTTTCTTTAGACCTTTTTTTTTAACGAAGAGAATTGTTTAATTTCTGTGAGGTCTAGGTTATAATTTTTTTTAATAGGGAGTAAATCCTGTGTCTTCCCCTAAATTTTTTTCTTACTATAAGATTGTGAAGCTATTCCATATTTTCCAGAAGCTTCGCAATATTAACTTTTATATTTAGCTCTATGATACACCTTAAATAAGTTTTGTATTTGATGTGAGGTAGAGATCAATGTTCGTACTTTTCCACTCATTTATCTAGTCATTCCAGTATCATTTCTTGAAAAAAAAAAAAAAAACTAAACAACTTTTCCACATTAAGCTGCCTTGAAGCCTTGTTGAAAATCAATTGACTTCATATTTGTGAATCTATTTCTGACTGTATTCTCTTCCATTGATCGCTGTGTGTATCCACACGCCATGCCAAATGTCCTTGTAACTTCAGGTGGTATTGAAATCAGGTGGTATTAGTCCTCTGTTCTCCTCCTTTCGTATCCTAGATTGCTTTGGCTTTTCTAGGTCCTTTATATTTCCATATAATTTTTATCATTAACTTGCCAATTTCAAAAAAAGTGCTTGCTGAGGTTTTGATCAGAAATTGTATTGAATCTACGGATCAGTTTGGTGAGAAATGATATCTCAACAATATTGAGTCTTCCAGTCCGTGAACACACTTATTGGGCCAGACCTCCATCATCTTCCAGTCCTACACAAAATTTCACATCTCTGTTAGGTTCTCAGTTCTGCAGCAAACACTTTCTCCTTGGCCTTGTGGATCTCTCCCTGCATAGATGCAGCCCAAAACTTGGCCAAGAACCCACTGGAAACTCCCATGCGGGCTCTGGGCCATTTTCATTCCCTTCAGTAGCACTATATTCCAAACACACCTTTTTCAGCTCAACAAGACCGCTTTGCTCTGCTGGGATCCACATGTGAATGCACTAGCTTGGAATGTATTCCCAAGAAGAAAGCCAGGGCAATCATATATGGCGCTAACCTTGTGTTTTTCCTTTCTCTAAAAGATCACGATCCTAGGTTACATGTTGTCTGATGTATAAAAATAGTTGGCTCAGATTTTGCCTAATTTTATGGTTGTTTATGGTGAAAAGGCTAGTCTGGTATCAGTTATCTTATATGGCAAAAAGAATTATTGCAATTAAAGTTTTAAGGAGTCAAACATAGGACATGTAATTTCTTTTTTTTTTTTTAAGATTTTATTTATTTATTTGACACAGACAGAGACAGCCAGCGAGAGAGGGAGGGAACACAAGCAGGGGGAGTGGGAGAGGAAGAAGCAGGCTCATAGCAGAGGAGCCTGACATGGGGCTCAATCCCACAACACCGGGATCACGCTCTGAGCCAAAGGCAGACGCCCAACCGCTGTGCCACCCAGGCTCCCCTGGACATGTAATTTCTGAATTTCAGAAATAAATGCTGTACCCTGTGTGTGTTTGTGTGTGTGTGTGTGTGTGTGTGTGTGTGTGTGTTAGTCAAAGGGTACACCTCCACAGTTTAGAGGTTCAAAAAATGCCTCCTGGGGCAATTGCTTTTAAGTATAGATCTGAAAGTTGAAGTGGAATCAGGCAAAAAAGAGAGCAGAAGAGTCAAAATGCTCTGTTTTGTAATATGAAGTATGAAGGCTGTGATCAGGTACTATTGCCAAGGGTATTCCTTGAATATCCCTCTCTCAAGGGCCCATCATACCGCCACTTGCTTCTGGATGAAGAACATGGCTCTGACTACTACGGATTCCCAGTAACTAAACTTTAAATGGGATTTTTATTGATGGATACTTTCTGTCTCTAAACAGTTTATGCCAAATTATCTAGATAATATAAAATTCCTTTTTATGATGTTATTTTTCTAGATAATAGAATAAAAAATGTAGTTTTAAATGAGGATTAACTAAGTGGCCTTTCTATGTCCAAAATTTATTGAAGAACTTCCATATTTAACTTGTTTGAGCATTACAGGAATATCATATTAATTTTCACCTCCACTCAAAAAGAGAAAACTTCAGAATATATTCATGAACTATTTCAAAAAAGAAAAAAATACCATCTATCCTATTGTATAAATGAAAAATGAATGGGCTTATAACCTCTCTCATAGACTCTCCACGGAAGCTAGCCCACGAGGTGCAGAGGAAAGCCCTCCTTCTCCATCATTTATGTTTTGGTTCTGTGATGCTGAAGTTCCCTCAGAATATAATAGACTTGTACATAACATACTGGTGCTTACTTTTTTTTTTTTAAGTTTAGCAACATAAAATATCAGTACAATTTTCCTGAAATATTCACCCATCTACTGAGAATGTAAATCACATTAGGAATTCTTGTTTTCAATTAAATTTCATTTTCTATACCCTTCAAATACCAGGAGGGAAAGTATCAGGCAAAAGGAAAAGTTATTAGGTAAGAATGTAATCTCAGTGTGTCTCATTATTCTATAGTTTTTAGTGTCTTTCCCGTCTTCTGTGCCTTAGAGACTGTAGTCAAGCTACATTTGTACTTGCAATCTTATGGTCTATTTTAGATTTGTAGTTTGACCAGCTTTTTGGGGAAAAAAAAGTTCTGTTCAGTCTGCAGTCATATATATTTATAGCACTCTGGAGTATAACTCCTGCTGGAGGCATTAAACTTACAGACTCAGGTCATACTCCAGCTCATGTTGTCTAAGGTTCAGAATGTACAAAAATATTTGGTCATTTTGGTTTGTTTTTGAACATGTACTCATTGGTTGAAATGTCAGCAAACCTACTCTCAAGTCAAAAGATGAAAAATAGGAGTGATTCTTTCCCTATGTGAATCCATACACCTATATTCATAACTCTCAGATACAGAGATTCGACAAGAAGCAAGTTTACTTATTTAGATGGTTTTAATGTAAATTTCAAAACTAAATCACTTTTTTTCATTTTTAAAAATAAACCTTTCATTTTAGAAAGATTAAAATGTACAGGAAAGTTACAAAAGTAAGAGAGTTTCTTTATACCTTATACCCAGTGTCTCCTATTATTAACATGTTGCATTAGTATGGTACATTTGTCACAATCAGTGAACTAATATTTGTACATTACTATTAACTAGAATCTATACTTTATTTAGAATTCCTTAGAATTTACCTAGTGTCCTTCTTGTTTCCAGGATTATGTTACCTTTTGTCATCATTTCTCCTTAGGCTGCCCCTTGGCAGGGGCAATTTCTCAGATTTTCCTTGTTTTAGATGACCTTGACAGTTTTGAGGGGGGTCTTGTAGACTGCCTCAATTTCATTTGTCTGATTTTTTTTTTTCATGATGAGGCTGTTCTTGTGGGTTTTTGGGGAAGAAGACCACAGACCTGAAGTGTCATCACATCAGATCAAGGGTGTGGAATACCAGTATGATTTGTCAGTGTTGAGGCTTATCTTTATCAGCTGACTGAGAGAGCATGTGTCAGGTTTCCCACTTTAAAGTCACTCCCCCCCCCCCCCCCGCCTTTCCTACTGTCTTCTTTGGAAGGACGTTGTCATGTGCTATCCACAGTTAAGGAGTACGGTGTTATTCTCCACCTCCAGGAGAACAGAATATCTACAATAATTAATTTGAAATTTTTCTTCATGGGAGATTTGTGTATATTCCCCCTCTTGTTTATTCAATAATTTATATCAGCATGGATTCATGGATATTTATATATACTTGGGTTATAAGAAAATGCTACTTTATTTATTTTTTGCTCAAATTGTTCTAGCTTGGGCCATTTGGAGCTCTGTCAGTTGGCCCTTGATGGAGCCTTACCATTATGATGGTGTTTTCCACCTTTTTGTTAAAATGCAATAATAAAAAGAAATGTTGGGAAAAAATACAAATGAATTAAATTTGTCTTTCTTGGAGCTGGGAGTTTCATTATGAAACCAACACTAGATTGTCCCTGCAACAGTTCCAACAGTACCAGAAATATGGATGAAATTTCTAGGAAATACAGGTTTCTAAAAATATTGGCTATAATTTTAATTTCTATGTGAAATGCTAAAAACAATAGGATGGGAACATATTGTAGACACAATTTTATTGCCTAATTAAGAGAAATAAACGAATTGAGAGGTTTTAAATAAATCTCCTTTTAAACATCATTTTTCTTTTGGAGGTAATATCATTAATGCCAGCCTCAGAACTTTTGAGTTGCTTTTATTTCACTTCCTGGTTGACTCTCCTCTTATGATTCTCTCTGGTTAGTCGTGTCTCGTTTTGTTTTGTTTTTGCAAACCACCTCCTTCTGTCCTCTGGTCACATTCCTCTGCCCTTCTAGGCAGGCCTCTGCTCCCTGGTCGTCCTCCGCAACAATTTCTTGATACCAGCTCGACTTTGTATAAGACACTCTTCTTCCTGCCCTTGAATTCCTTCATCTGAAAATATGATATATTGGATTAGATGATGTCTCAGATTCCAAGTAGTTCTAAAATTCATGTAACTATAATAGTGCCAAGTGCAAAGAGAGGATGCTTTGGAATTCTTTGCCTAACTGCAAAGGAAGAAAACTGGTCACACACCGAGTAAGTGATGGAGGCAGGAATGGCTCCAGGTTTCTGACCAGAAATCATCGCCTTGCTCCTCTTCATTCTATTGTCCGGGTGTGGTGTGTATTGAGAAGATACTCATGAAGCTGACCTTTACGGGGTTCAATCTAATGAAGGACTTTCTGTGCCATTGTTATGGGGGGCTCTTGAAAGGAAGTGACTTTGAGTTACATTTTGAGGGTAAAATAGATCTTTATTGGGTGGAGGGGGTGATGGTAAGTTAGAACTTTAACTGTATGTGAAAGTCACATGTTTAGGAACAGAGGCATGAGGCTGTCTAGGGTGTTCAAACAACAGCAGGTATACAGGTATTTTTTCCAGAATGATGGCTTTTCAGTGATGGGCAGCTCAGCATTTTTTTTTTTTTTTTGCTACAGGCTCTGGGATTAATCACCCTCACAATTCCTCTGGCCTTTATTTCATTCTGTTAGATCAGCACCAATAGCTTACGAAGAGAAAATCATCTTCATAATCCTTGGTATCTGGCACTGTGAAAAGTGCCTTTACTCTTCTCAGAGCAGATTGAAATGCATAATTTTCCACCTGAAAGGAGAAGAGGAGCAACAAGGATTATTTAAAACGGTAACAAATTCCATTTCCCTCTCCAATTAGTCTGGGTTTAAGGAAGTGGAGAGAAAGAAGTGCAATGACTTCCCAAGAACTGGCTCAGGTTCAAGTGCCTTAAGAGATAGGAAAGAAACGCGAATACATGCCAGGTATGAAATGAATACTTTGTCCATTGGCGGGGCAATATGAATATGCTTGAAATGATCAGTTTCTCATACAACCTTATATAATCGAGGACGAAGTTGTATGAAACTGTCCCCCAGCCCACCGTCCTACGTAATTAATCCTGGATATCTTCTTGAATATGCTTTGGCTCAGAATAAGAAAGTTCTAACAAGTTGAAGATAACACAAACTACTTTCTTCACTTGAGAACAAGTGGCTGGCTTCTGAATCATTGTTTATACTTTCTTTCTAGCACATTCATTGTAGATATGAACTGTACACAGTACGGGGAGCTTCTAGATACGTTTTCTAAACAGGGGCTTCCCACCAGTTAAAGTTCTTGAATATGTGTGATGAAAATGGCAACTGAAGTGGAAAGATATGGCACCCAATACCCCATGGTCACTTGGTAGCAGCTCGATCAATCTTCGCTAACTTGTGTGCCTTCCGCCTATGATGAAAGTCGCTGTGGTTCCCTTGGAATCACAGAAGTGGCTCTGTCATGAGGATTCACCAGAGCTTGCTGCGTCACTGCCAACACCGGGCTTCCTCAGATCCCCAGTGTCTGCGGCTGCTCTGGCCCCTTTTCCTTGTGCCTGGTGAGGCTCCTTTTCCCATTTCTCAGCATGAACCTCCTCTCCATTTTTTTCAAGTCTCATGACATCCCTTTTGTCTGATTCTCAGCCAACAACTCTCCATGAAGAGAGAAACTGGAGGCACCTGCCGTAGTCTCACATCTTTCTACCTCTGCTTCTAAAGGTTCCAGAGTCCCGCTCACCATTTTCTTCCCTGTACGTTTTCTTGGTGGAAAGCTTCTCTGCCTGCAATCTGAAGGTAGCATCCCTGCCTGTGTCCCTGTACAGACAGACCCCTGTGATGGGTATTCCCATTCCTTAGAATTTCCTTTCCTCATGGCTCCTGCTGTGCATTCCACTGAAATCTTGCCCCTTCTAGGAAGCATCCCTCCTCAGATGGCTCAAAGGCGTACCCCATTTCATTTCCCCCGTCATGTGAAGCCAGTTTCTTCATTCGACTATCAGCTCCTCACGTGAGGAAGTGTATCTTGTTTGAGGGATAAATGCTTCGCTGAACCTTTTCATGTTTATTTTAACACTTTATGTTAAAAGTGTAATAAATCTTTACCTTGAAAAGTTTGGAAACCAGAAACACCTAAAAAACATACAAGCAACTATCTGTACCCCACCTTGGAGGAATGATTGCTTTTCGGTTTTGTAAATATTTTTTTTTCTAGTTGTTTTTCTTTATCAAATGTATAGAAATAAAATTCCAGTTTTCACATTGGTAAATGTATATGATTTTACATTCCCCTTTCCTAACTCAGCATTGTATCATAAGCAGTTCTTCATAACATCAAAAAGCTGTCAAATATATACTATTTCTATCTATAACTTATTTAACCCTTCCATAATTTTTTTTGCAAATATTTTACATAAAGTTAAGGTGTATGTCCCTGTATATGAATATTGTCTACATTGCTTTGGATGCATTGCTTAAAGTACTATTGGTAGCGAAAAGGTACACACCTCAAAATACATCATTAAAAATATTGAACTTTCTTAACTATTCTTTGCCAGATTGGTCTCTAGAAGTTCCATACCTCTACCATACAAAAATATTAACATCAGTGGCTACCCTTTAGTGTTAATGAGTATTTTTGGAATCTTTGCTAATATGATTGGGAAAAAAATAGTATCTGACTTTTTAAAATGGGATTTCCTTCATAATAAATTGAAGCTGTGTCATATATTTTTTTAGTTATTTGTATATCTACTTCTGTGAATTATCTATGCCAGTTTTTTTTAATATCATTTTTCTATTGGGGGTCTTGGTAATGAATTTTTAAAATTAAAGATATACACATTATTTTCATTTCTAAAAGTTTAAGACTTTCTTATTAAACATTTTTGTTTATTCATTTGAGAGAGAGAGAGAGAGAGAGAGAGCTCATGAACGGAGGGGAGGGGCAGAGGGAGAAGCAGACTCCCCACTGAGCAGGGAGTCCCATGCAGGACTTGATCCCAGGACCTGAGCTGAAGGCAGACACTTAACTGACTGAGCCACCCAGGTGCCCCTAAAAGTTTGACTTTTTATATAATTGTTTTAAAAGATCAGATTTATCTTTTTGGTTCATAGTAATTTATTTTACTTATTTTATATTTATCAAATACTTTCTTATTTAGATGAAATAAATACATAATTAAATGTGAGATTTTTATGGTTTGTTTGCATTTAACTAAAATTTTCTCTAAAGAATGGTGTTAGAATTTGAAACAGGATTTCGATTTCCATATAACTTTATTTGCAGTAGCATCTCTTACGGAGTCTACTTTCCACCAGTGTTTGTCGTTTTGCTATTGGATAGATACCAAATTTAAATACTGTTTATGTAAATTTCTTATAGGCTTACTATTATACCTATTATATATATTTACATGTGATATCCACATATACAAATTTATTCACACCTATATGCATGCTATATAAATTGTGACTATGAAAATTGCTATCCGTATGAAGCGCATGCCTCACATACAGCTGTTACATACTGTTATGTGTTTGCCGTAGTCTTAGATCCACAACTGTGTGTGACTGTGTGTGCGTCTTCTGGGCTGTGCATTCAAAGTAATTGATCTGTTGATCTGTTTTTGCCGTTGTAACAGACTGTTTAATTATTGCAGTTTTAAAATATCTGGGAAGAAAAGGCCTGTATTCTTTCCCAGTTTTCTAGCAATTGCCTATTGCTTGATATAGATAAACTTTGAGGAGCATTTTACTATGTCATCTTGTCTCTTCCCTGTCATTTATCACCGGTGTCCCTTAAACTCACTTGAAATTTGTACGTTGTTTTGAAAAGATTTGAAATGTTTGTAATATCCACTTTTTGTCTTTGGAAATATGACCCCTCTGTCCAATTTCATACCTTTAATATATATTTTTTAAAGTTTTATAGTTTGTATAGTTCTAGTTTAATTTGAGGCTAATAGATTTTTTTTCGTGTTTCATTTCTAATTGGTTATTTAAGAGACACAAAAAGTTATCTGTATATTTCTCTTATAGGCAATCTGGTTTTTGGATTTCTTATTCAGTTTTGTATCTGGGTTTTAAGACTAGTTCTGTTTGGCTCTTTTCTGTGCGCTGTGCCCACAAACTGCTAGTCCCCCTAAATGTCACGTCAGTCTAAAGGCACTCTGCTTGGGATAGAGTGCATTATACAGTGTACTTTTTATTGCAAGTTTACTTTCTAATAATCTCTGACCTGGGCCAATATTAAGATAAATCTATGTGTTTCAAGTGAACTTGAGCTGAGGGTCACTTGAGGTAAGAAAATATAAAATACGTGGTAGGAAAATCCAGGTAGGAATTAAATCGTTGCTGCAGGTGACCAGAGGCTGGGATGTTCTACGTGCAAGAGCTGCTCCATTGTTCTAAGTGTATATTTTGGTTCAGACTTCTATAAAAGGAGATGGTAAGAAACAATTGAGCTCATGGTTTAAATTTTATAAATTGTAAGAATAACGTTTAGACAACATAGAGACAGAGAAAAATTTATTGAATTAGAATAAAAGAAGAGGCTCACTTTCAGTGTTACCTTTACACTGTGGAGTTGGTGTAACATCTTGTCTACATCGTATGTATTATTTAGATATATGTGTGCGTGTATTTTTTTAAATGTTTGCACACAATTTGAAACTGTTAAATTTCAGTTTGTCTTAACAGCAACCATATTTCTAGTCCCTGGATCATCTTGTAGTCCTTATGGGAACTGCAGTGTCTTTTCTTTCTTTGTTTTTTTTAAAGATTTTATTCACTTATTTGCGAGAAAGAAAGAGAGAGCATGAGTGGGGAGGAGAGGGAGAAGCAGGCTCCCCGTGAGCAGGAAGCCTAACATGGGACTCGATCCCAGGACCCTGGGAACATGACCTGAGCTGAAGGCAGACACTTAACCAACTGAGCCACCCAAGCACTTTGTATAGTTTCTTTCTTTCTTTCTTTCTTTCTTTCTTTCTTTCTTTCTTTCTTTCTTTCTTTCTTTCTTTCTTTCTTTCTTTCATGCACCTGTTCTATTGGCCTTTGTCACCATAAAAGGGGTAGCTTTCATAAACACTGTTCATCGTCTGCACTGTAGGAAATGCAAATACACCACTTGGCATCTGTTTTGCAATTAATTGGTGATAAAAAGAAGCAACTGCTTTATTATTATTTCTCCAATAGCTATTTCCTGAAATAAGACTTGCTTCTTTACTTACCGTTGTGAGAGTAATTGTCCATTGAATACCCTGCCACTAGAACAACCAAAAAAGCCAACATTTTGATTCTCCCTTTCCTCCCATTGAAAGAGAACTAAAACCATGACATCACTCATATTCCATCACCCATTTAGTCTGTGAATCAGGCCACAAGGTGCAATATTATAGAATGACATCCGGAATTATTATGACATAGCATGAATCCTTATAAAAGATACATCTAAATCTGTAGCCATTATTCTTATAAAAAGGATTAAATACGAACTGTTAAGCACCTTCCTTGTTGGGTTGACCTGTGTGGATAAACATTAAGAACGATTCAGATTTAACTTTGAGATCACTTCAGTTGCTTCCGGCCGGCAAAAGTTGAGAAATATCAAGTCAAAGGTGTAGTTTACAAGTTGATCCATCAAGGTGGTCTTATATCACATGATTCTCCTTTCTGGTAAAAAAAAAAAAATCACTAGTTGAACTGAAAATATGTTATGTGGGATGAATGAAAGTTAGGGAAGGCAAATAAAAATAAATCAAGTATCATAACTTTTTTTCCTTTGTATAAAATCATCTAAGAGTTTACGTAAAATACACACTTTTACCTAAATATCGTGTTTACTATTACACTGAAAACAATTAAAAATACACACCTGAAGCCTACTACTTTGTTGTTTCTCTTACTTTCTTTTTTTTTTTCTCTTGTCTACATTTATTTCGGTTGGTGAACAGTCTAGTCTTGTTCCTTAAAATGGTGCTTTTTTGTCATTTAATTATATCCAATAACTTTACGTTGATTCAACAAAAAAACTTTAAAGAGCTTTTTACAAGTTTTTAATGGGAAGAGAATGTCAAAGCCACTGACAGAAGAACATATTTCAAATGTTTTATTCCAATCTGTTATACCTCTACTTTTTCACAGGTTTCTATTTTGTGTTAAAAAAAATTTTTTTTCACTCTGGTCTGAAACTTGACATTCAGGTTACCAGGCTGTGAGAATTTTTGAGACAACAGTTTAAATAGTCTGTTAGGTAATATGAGTTTTATTCATTAGTCAAATGCCATTGGTATATTTAGAGTGATTTATTTCCCTTCAGCACGACGAAGCTGAAGATTATATGCTTTGGCAGCCACATTCTGAGATAAATCTGAGCAAATTTACATAACATTTCATAACTTCCTAATGGGGGAAGGGAGTTTACAAAGGAATTAAAGGTCCTTAGAAAGAAGGTGCTACATAGTGCAAATGATCACATAAATTAGGTTTCGGTAATAGTCACATTCGGGAAGGATTTAATTGAACTTTGGGGGAGACAGTCAGTTCAGAGGAACGTGGGGCTGTGGAACTTAGCACTTCATCTGCACTCAGCTCGGAAACAAAATTTAAAACTCCAAAGAAAACTAAGACATGGCTGTTTTTCTATTTTCTGTTCTTTATGAGGTTTTGGAGGACATGTAGAGATATCCAGTTCACTAGCAAAGACTGAACGGACTTGCACATGTCTATGTAACTAAAACTGGAGATTAGTGATGCCGGCATCTATATCAAAAATTCAAAGTCATGGCAGCACCTGGCTGGCTCAGTTGGTAGAGCATGCCACTCTCGATCTCAGCGTCGTAAGTTCGAGCCCCGCATTGGGTGTAGAGATTACTTAAAGATAAAATATTTTTTAAAAATTCTAAAGCCGTGACAGAGTGGGATATTGGGATATGGCTTATCAGATACTGGAGGTATTATGGGACCCTTCCTTCCACATCCTCACTTGACCCCTGACTTCAATCACATCCCTGAGCTTGATTTCACGCTCGAAACTTACCCCTCGTGCTCACCTTTGCCCTGACACCCACCTTTTCTTTACTCTTTTGTACCTTTACCTTCTCCTTTATCCTTACGCTCCCTGAAATATACTCCTTTCCTCAGCTTCATCCCAGAGTTGGGAGAAGCAGCTGTCAGGAATATGGTCAGGCTCAGAGACGGTGATGAGTACATTTTACTCAGTTAAGCAAAATACCATTCTAAAGGCAATAGCTGCTGTTTTAAGCTTTATATAGACCAAACGTGAAAGTGAAAGTATCCCTCCTGTTAAATGATCCAGTGTCAAAATGCCATACATCCTCTGTAGACGTATGGCCTGGCCAATGGTTTGGCCTTGGGAGCTGAGTAATAAATGTGCCATACATTCTGATTGGCTGCAGTCAGAGGGATCAAACTAATATCCAGGAAGTCATTGGGGCCTTATAAGGTGGTCACTTCTAGCTTCACTCCACAGAGACCACGCTCTAAGTTCACCAGGCATTCATCTGCTATAATGCGGTGTAATTAGAAATTGTCCGTATGACCCACACAAAGTGAGTATTATTCTGTGATCAATTAGATAACCCTTTCATAAATGAATCATATCTTTTCCTTAACATTTTAATGTTGATGTTGTAAGATCAAAAATTGCATAAGCTGAAGAAACTAGAAGCGATTATTTGATTTATTCTTTTCCACCTCTCAAGTAGGTATGCCTGAGACTGAGTGCCAAACAGGAAGACTTGCAACAGAACCCTCTTCCTTGTCACCATTTACCCTCACCATGTTCAGGTACGTGTCTAATGGCTGGTGGATTTCTCAAGGTCAAGAATGTTGAGAAGCTGTAGCTGGCCTGCAGAATTAGGGCAAAGTGATAAATTGAGAGTTGGTTTTTTTCTGGGCCCATAAAGTCTTCTTTTTCTCCTGTGAAAAAAAATTTTTTTTTTTTTAGGGCACCCACTTCATTGTGAAGCCTAAGGTTTTGAAATAATGTCCCACATGACATTATAAGTTAGGGGAGAAACTATCTCCTACAGCTCTGAACAGTCTGTCTGAATGAGATACTAAAGGGTAGAGTGGAGGGGGAGCGAAGCAGAGAAGCAGGCAGGGTGTCTATAGCAGAGAGAGAAAAGTGTCTGTTCTTGTCGTGGGAGCCTTTCCAAAGGGAGGGTGAGATTCCCCAGTGTTCGCCTTCCCCTCTCTCTGCCCTGGGATTTTTTAGCATTAGCAACCTGTAAATGACCGTTATATCCTTAATCATGTTTTTTTAATTTTCCAGCCCTTCTGTGGAGAATTGCCCTGTCCCTCAGACATGGCTGAGTCATCACACACAGCATCTCATCAAACATAAAAAAGGTTCAGTGACTCCAAAAAGACAGTGTATGGTCTACACAACAGCAATTCAGTGTGTCCCCCAAAACTTTCTCTAAGTGACCAGGCTTCTTAAAACACCCATTTCCCTAAAACATTCCAGTGAAAGGACACATCATTCCATATTCACAAATCTATGCTCATATTTAATAAATGAATGAGCACATTTCTTCCTGACTAGAGTGTTGCCTTTCATTAAACAAAGGGATGGTTTTTTGCTGGGCTTCACAGATATTGTTATTAGCAAACTAAAATTTTAGAGCATAGAAGATAGCATGCACTTTTTCTTAGGACATGAAGTGAAGTAGCAGTCTTTTAGAAATAATTTAGCCCATTCTCATACAACTCCTTAAGGTAAATGAAAATTAGGTTTGAAATATATCATCCAGGAAATCTTTTGAAACATTAAAAATGGAAGGCTTGGAAAAACATATTGATGTATTTATTAATAAAGACATAAACCATTTTGGATGTATACAATGAATAAAATTTAAAGTGCAGTATAAAAGCTGAAAAATATTTGCAATGTACATGGTCAGAAAGTGTTAATAACCTTGCTATATAAAAGGTTCTTATATATGATAATAAATATTGACATAAGTCAAGCAGAGAAAGACAATTATCACATGGTTTCTCTCATCTATGGAACGTAAGAACTAGGAAGATCGGTAGGAGAAAAAAGGGATAACGAAAGGGGGGTAATCAGAAGGGGGAATGAAACATGAGAGACTATGGACTCTGAGAAAGAAACTGAGGGCTTCAGAGGGGAGGGGGTGGGGGGATGGGATAGGCCGGTGATGGGTAGTAAGGAGGGCACGTGTTGCATGGTGCACTGGGTGTTATACACAACTAATGAATCATCAAACTTTACATCAGAAACCAGGGATGTACTGTATGGTGGCTAACATACTATAATAAAAAATATTATTATAAAAAAAATAAACACAAATGGCAAGAAAGTGAAATGCTTAATTTCGCTAGAAATCTGATCATTGCAAATTGAAAGATATGTAGATTTTTCAAAATTTCAAGTGAGCCTAGATTATATTTTTAACACATTGTTGAAGATGAAGGTTAAGAAAAACTCTAAAGTGCTTTTGAGAAGTAAGTTATTTTACAAACTTTTGGGAAGGTGATTTTGCCATTTGAAAATTCACATCATCTAGTAATTTTGCTTCTAGAAATTTACCTTATGGAAATTAGGGGTCAAGTTCACAACCCTTTTGTAAAATTATGTTCATTGTTCTTTGCAGATTTGTGTAATATCGATAGTAACAGAAGCCTACTAAATGGCCAGCAACAGAGGTTTAGAGACATTACAGAGTATCCATATGATGGAATGTATTACAAATTATGTCCTTATAAATATTAATGCATTATTAAATGTAAAGTAAAAAGTACTTCACATAAACAACTTATACAAGCAATATTGTTTGGGAAAACTGAAATATGCAGTTATTACTTAATACACTTCCTTTTAGACCTTTATATAATGTGTGTGTGTGTGTGTGTGTGTGTGTGTGTGTGTGTGTGTATGTGTGCATGTGTATATATATGTATTCCCCTCTCACTGGCAATGATAGTCAATTAGTTAGTTCTGGGAGCAGTAATGCATAAAAATACTGTTTGCTTCCACAGTTAAACAGAAAAATTATTAAATAAGTAAATCTTCTCCCTCTTTTCCCCCCATCAGTCTCAGACACCTATACTGAATACCCTGACCCTATGCATGCCCCAGATGCCACCCGGAGCCGATGGTGGTATTGGGACAAAAGAGTAGAATAAGGCTAATATTTGGCTCAGCTAGGGTTCAAAGACAGGCCGCCACTTCCTTGGGTCTCTAAGAAACCAGCAGCCCACACCCTCTTCTAGTATCTTCACTGCTGTTTTGCTGGCATCTTCTCTGTTTTGACACCCTTGCAAATGTTCCAGTTAACTATGTCCAAGAAAAAAACAGTTCCTTCAAAATCCTCAATTTTCATCTAAAAGAAACACCAGCTTTTTTTTTTTTTAAATCTATCTACAACATAACTTTTACAACATGGCTTTTAATAAATGTTTTAACCAAAAGAAAAATGCCTTTAATTCATCTTGCAAGGCAAGGTGCTTCATGGTTGGTGTTCACTCCCCCAAAATAAACTCTTCATGGGAAGGAGGAGAAAGAAGAGGAAAAAAGAGGAGAAAAGAAGAGAAAAAGGAAGAAAGATAAGTTATTCCTCAGTGTCGGTGAATGTGGCTTCGAGAGTTTCAAAATGCTCCTGTGGTAGCAAATTTATCATATATAATTAAACATTTTAAATAAGATTTTCAAACTGGATCCATTCGATAAATGACCCTACTGATTGCTGGATAAACTCTATTAGGCACTTGGAACAGGGAATGCCTCCCAAAAAAATGAGAAAGGAGGAACGATATACTCATAGTTACTTGTGCAAATGTTACGAGAGACATTCTTATGGTCCAGAGAGAGCTGTGAGCCTGTCAATATCAGGCGTGAGAAAGACCCTGCAAGCACCAAATGCTGCAGAAGACGATGAAGAATGATTTGCTGGACATTCCTGAAAATACAAGCTGAGAAACAGTTCTAGTGTTAAAAAACCATCATCGAGACTGAACATATTTCTACCACACCTAAGTTTTCAGCCTGGCCCACTTTTAATTTTGTTTCTCTTTAGAACGAGACAAAAACAGATCTTTATTTTTATAATGGGAACCAATGGAAAATTCAATTCATTCTACATCTAACTGCTTGACCACACTTATCACAGCATGGAGGAGGAAGGGGTGAAAAAAAGTATTATTAAGAGAGTAAGTTTTCAAAAATAGAATAACCGTAGAAGTGAAAATGCATTTAAGCCCGAAAGCTATAGTTGGAACATAAGGTGAACTTTAACAGTTAGTTAAAACAGTATAAAATTATCGGGAAAGCATTCATTTTAGTTTACATTTAAACTTCCAGAAGAAAAATAATCTTAAAATAGTCCCAAACATTTGGAGTACTTCTGAATTAGGATTCTTTGAAGCATGAAGATAAATTGATTCCAGGATGATTCCACAAAGGCACCAAAAAAAGTCATAAAGCTGCTGAGTGCATACAACTGTTGAATGTTTAGTCTATGAGTTCAACACATTTTCTAGGCCCAGGATGATGGCGATTTTATTGCAAATGGGCAAGATGGTTTAAGTTAGGGTAAGGCTGTCATTTTGATATACTTGGAAGGCTTGATGTCTCTAATCTTTGAAAAATTCTTAAAATGCAAATGTCAACCACACCTAATTGGTTCTGAAGTTTTAGTTCATTGAAAGGATTTACAAAGAGTAAATGTTTCTTACCTAGTATCCTGCATTAACTATGTCGGTTGTGTATCAGCATATGTTAAACTCCCTAGTGTAATATAATTTTATTAAACACCTTGAAAACCTCATATCCATAATGTATTATGTAATATAGCAATTCATTAATGTAAATTTTAGGCATTGTCTTTTTTCACTTCGAGAACTTGGTTTTGAATCAAGGAAAGAGAGTGGGACAATAAACTATTAATGGTTACCTAGAATCTGTACTTCAAATAATTGAAATAGTCAAAATGTTAATTTGGTGTCCCCTCTCCTCAAGATATTGATTAGGTGCTCTAATCTGTATCCAGAATTCTAAAATGGACTTGGCACTCTACTGTGTAGAAACTTGGTCCACGCGTCGGTTCCAAAGGAGCTGTTCATGTTTAATTGCATTCTGGGACCACATGTGTATCCCTGCTTATTTACAAGTCTCCTCTCCCCACCTCCCCTGATTGCTTTATCAATCTTCCATTTATCCTTCCAATCTTCTCAGTGCTCAGTGCCTTCCTCCCTGCGGAGAAAACAGAACAGCTTGTGTACCTCCCACAATTCTTTACAAGACCTCATTTCTTGATGGTTGCATGGTAGCCTATTAAGCTGCTCTCATGGAGGGTACACAATGCTGAAGAGGTGAAGAGGAGGCATGTAAGAAAAAGTGAATGTGCACGGGACCCTGCGAGCATATGTATCTCTGGGCATCAGCTATATTGGAGAAAAAGAGAATTCTGACTTTGTCCATGTGAGTTCCTTCCTCCTTTGATGGACAAGCTTTACTTTTTTTACAGATTTTATTTATTTATTTGACAGAGATAGAGACAGCCAGCGAGAGAGGGAACGCAAGCAGGGGGAGTGGGAGAGGAAGAAGCAGGCTCACAGCGGAGGAGCCTGATGTGGGGCTGGATCCCATAATGCCAGGATCACGCCCTGAGCTGAAGGCAAACGCTTAACCGCTGTGCCACCCAGGCGCCCCTGATGGACAAGCTTTAAAGGTCAGCTTTGATGGTGCGGGATGAAGAAAGGGGACTCAGAGCCAGACTTGTTCCATGATTCGAATCTTAGTTTTGCCATAGTTAGTCACTATGGCATTGGGTGAATTGCTTGAATTCTCTAGGCTACCGTTTCCTTAACTACACAATGTGGATAAAAGTTTCTAACTTAAAAAGTTATACTGAATAGGAAACGATATCAGTATTCTTAATTACATGTTTCATAGTTAGAATTCAATAAATGGTAGCAATTACTGTTGTTCCTATCCTACTCAATGGTTCAGAAAACAGTCCGGCTAACTGTTTGCGTACATACCAACTTGTATAACCCGCATACCAACTTGTATAACCCTGAGGCCAAGAACAAGCTCAGTTATCTTTCAAGAATGACCCAATTTCATTGGCTCAAGTCCAGAACATGAGATTACACCTCCTCAATAATCTGATTGCAATAATCTGACCCTACTTCTTCTTATACACGAAAGTTGACTACCACGGATCAAAATCTGTTTTAAGGGAAACTAAACCCAGCAACCACAATCCAGAGAGAAAGCACCAAAATAAAACTCCTTTCCATTTTTTTTTGTTTTGATTTTGGATATCTGGTTTCACAATATCCATGTGTGCTCAGAGAACCCAACAGACCCATTGTTCACTAGTGCCATATTAGCCCTGTGCTTTCCACTTGCTCTTGGGTCTTTCTGCTGCTGCCTCTAAAATGGTGAATGTACTTTCTCTTAAAAAAAAAGTTACGTCAGGTTTTCTAAGGTGTCAACTCAAAATTGATGCCTAAATAGGCTTTCTTTATACATAGGCTGAAGAAAAGGAAGTGAACAGGAAAAAAAAAAAAAAAAAACAAGAAGAAGAGAAGATGAACATCAGACTTGTGTGCTAAGTGTCCATAACAAATATTTCAGGATTTATCCACATTCATCAATTTCAAAAGTCCCTCCCCCCACAGTACCCATATCCACCCATTCTACCATGGGCTGTGACCCTACCATGAACACTGTCAAATGTCACTTAAAGTTCATGGATGGAGGAGCTGTACCAGCAGACCTTTCTGGCCTGACAGTTGCTACTGTCCCTCAGCCTCAAACAGAATCCTCTTCAGAAAAAATCATCAACAAAAACCCAGCAACAAATCACATATTAAGAAATCCTTTAGATGTTGGATTCTGAAGCTGCTATTCCAGAGTTCCCTATTTCTCTGCTTTCTCTTGGCAAGAAATGACTCTTGACTCTTTCCTCTTACCTCCAATTCAATTTCTTGGACAAGTGTCCCAGTTGCAGGGGATGAGAAAGGTAGAGGTGTTCTTAACTGTATCATCTTGGAAGGACCTAATCCCTTGGTCAAAACTTGTTACAAAGAAAAGGAAAAATATTCATGGGACAGGTCAAATATTCATGAGCATTATGAATATTTGGTGAGCATTAACTATATTCCAGACTATTTGTGCATATATTTAAATATGTATATGCATATATGTGGTGTTTGTTTACGTACAGGCATAAAAACGCATTAAACTACCTGAAAGTTTCACAATCTATCATTAACCAGTAACCATGGGGAAGTAAATGGGATTGAGTGGTTCATGAATGGGGATGTTTAAGATTTATTTTATGTATATCTGTATTGTAATTTTTTCAAGAGGCATATTTCATACATTATTTTTAATTTTGATTTGGAAAGAATGGTTCTCATTTACCTTTTCCAATTCCTCATCTTCCATTTACTTGCTAACTTACTGACCTCCTGTACATGGGACACTGTTAAGCATATGGCCCCTCTTTGAAATTCTTGCTTTTTTTGACATTACAGTCTCCTGCTTCACCTCCTACTTCTCTGATTATTCTTCATTCGCTTTAATTTTATCCTCTTCCTTGTGGTGCTTTAATTGAAAGCATCCACACAAATTCTTTTAAGCTACTCTCTCTTCCTGAGCAATTTTAACAGTGCTCTAACTTTCATACTCCTTGGCAGAAGACTCAGAAATGTGCATCCTGGTCTCATGATTTTCTGCACTGAATTTCCAATTATATGCCAGAGAGTTCTATACCAATGCACAAGGGGTAATTTATACTCTATATGTAAAGTACTGATCATATAATCGTCCTCCTCACAACTTTTTCCCATCCTCGGTTTCATATCTCACTTATGTCATCTCCCAGGGGGTGAGCTCACATGATCTTCAGTCAAACGGGGTTGAAATGAATTCCTCAAATTTACCAGTTATGTCTTGGGGAAGTTGTTAAAACTCTCAGAATCTTAGATTCATCATCCAAAAGGGAAATATTAATAATAATTTCCTTCAGTGGTTGATGTGTGATGCTTATATATGTTACATATTATATAATATATAAATCTATATAATATACATTATATATTAAATCATCTCTATTTTATTTACATATTATACATATTTTTCTATAACTCAGCAGGGTGTGAAAATATTTTTGCTATAATCTTACCAGACACTGAAACTGGAAACCTTATGCAAGAACTTGTTTCTCCCCTCATGATCACTCTTCCTACAACATGCAATGAAAAGGCTATTGATTGCTTGCTAAGTTGGCTACTAATTTCATCTTCTTCCTACAAGGACCTCATCTGTCCTAACTTGGATTATGACAATACCCTTCATTGGTCTCCTTGCTCCATGTCTCAATAGCATTTGCTGGCTTCTATTGCCATCAGAATAATGTCTAAATCCATCAACACTTTAGTCAAGGACTTCTACAGTCAAGACCCAATCTCTCCTTCCAGCCTGACTCCTCACCACTAAGTCTACACTCTAATCATCTTAAACAATATGGTTCTTCTTTTAAATCTTCTATAACTTTACTCCTATGTGTCCCTTTGTCTAAACACCTCTTTTTTCTTCCTTTATCTATTGAAACCCTTCTTTAAAGTTTATCTCAGAAGCTTCTCCCACCATTAGACATGTTCTGATAACCTACCATTCTATAAAGAATTCACTGTCTCCTCGTTTTCCTGTCCATGGCTATTGACTTTTACTTCTCTGCTATCCTTATATCATACCTTCTTGTATACATTTATGTATTCATTCATTCAACCAACCCTTTCATAATGGATTGACTCTGTTGGGCACTGTGAATGACTCTGGTGACACAAAGAGGGACAACCTGTGCACAGCTGTCTTTCTCACACTGTTTAAATTCCTGGAAGGCAATTCTGAGTTTTTTCACCTGCCTCTCTTGCTACAGTCTGGCTCATTCTTTGCATGCAATAGATTATTATCAAATGTTCATTGATCATATCAGGCCAGTAGTTATAATTCTTTCTGCAGACTCTTCCTCTAGAAACAAAGTGTAGAGGCAAAGATACTTTCCTCAGAAGACCAGTTTCACCTATTTCTAATCCAATTCTCTCTGAACTTTAAAGAAAGAACTGGACTTCCTTTTCTCAGGGAGGCCTAACCCTTGCTCTTTGAGGCCCACCAGTGAGATCATTTTGACCAAAAAGGTTGCCTAGGCTCAGTTGTCTTCATGGAATTATCTCTTCTCAGACCTGGAAGTTTCAAGGTACTCCAACAAACATTCTCTTGGATAAATGCTCATTAAGCCTCTGTGGAAATACTTAAAGCACCTTGGGCTCTCCAGGAAAGGTAACTCCCCATATCCACAGTCCTCGATGATGTTAGCCCTGACTTTTGAAAGCTGGATGGCTACGGACATGCCTTAAACTCTAAATCTTTCCAAGGAGGGTGAAAAAAGGAAATGAGGGGATGGGAGGGAGTGATGTTAGTAAAGTCAGAGAGTGAGGGGGTGGTGGGGGCAGGGGCAAAGCACAGAGCTTAGAATCCTTGTTCTAACTCCACAGAGCCTGAAGAGGAAGAAGGGTTAGTGGCAATTTGTGTTTCACAGACTGTAAATCATGTCTGCACTCCATCGGGTTAAGATATTTTTCAAGATTTCGTTTAGTATCATGTTGCACCTTGCACTTACCTTTTCCATGCAAAATGTTAGAAGTGTGTTATTTTTTTTTCTGTTTGCGCACATTTACATATGTAAAATGTCTCTAAAAATTAATTTCTTTTGAAAAAAATCCTGTACAGAAATTTAAAAATTGCCATATAATCAAATCCTGTTCTGCTTCTGAACCTTTCAAAACTGTAATTCTATATTCTGTAATAATTCATAACCTTGTAACTTTATAAGAGGAAAATGAGCAAATGCTTTTAGAAATAATGGTAGCCTTTCTTTTTCGAAGTCAAGTGCTTATTTTTTTAAAGGAGCAGATAAAATTATTAAAATAATTCTGAATTTTTTTGATTCATGTGATTCTACTAATTGGCAATGTGAATTTTTTTAGTTACTCTTTTTACATATATAATATAAATGAAAGGGCTTATTTTTAATTAAAAACAGAGAAATAACTATGAATCTATAATTTCCAGAGAAAGGGAACAATTATATTGAGGCTATATGAACACACACATGTAAAAGTATTTCTGGGGTAAAGAATATTAACTTTGGAAAAATATCATCAAAGTTTTCAAATCTGATGGAATGGATGTCATTTTTTACTTTTTTAGCCAACAATCTTGAAAATAAGATTCAATGATAAGGGAAAATCAGGATCATTTTTGGCAATCACATGTAGTTATCTTAACATTTATGACTTGGCTAATTACGTCAAGGGTATCAAAATTAACAGATCAGAATTATCTTGAAACAAACTTGAGGATTTTGTGAAAATGCCCTGTCTGGATAACCTAAAACAAAAGGACCAGTTTAGAAAGTAGCGAATGGGAAGAAGGGAGGGAGGAGGACGGCTGAGAGGACAGGGGGAAAGAAAGAGAGAGAAGAATGGAGGGCAGGGGGAGGGAGAAAAAGAAAGGAAAAAAGGAATGACATTAAGAAATTCAAGAGTGGGAAAAATCCTTTAAAAAAAGGCAGCGGGGGGAGGGTTGCACCTGGGTGGCTCAGTGGGTTAAGTGTCTGACTCTTGGTTTGGGCTCAGGTCTGTTCTCATGGGTCCTGGGATCAAGCCCCACATCCTGCTCAACTGGGAGTCTGCTTGAAGATTTTCTCCCTCTGTCCCTGCCCCCACTCACGTGTGCTCTCTCTCTCTCTCTCAAATAAATATATTTTTAAAATCTTAAAAAAAAAAAGAAATAAAAAAAAAAGGAAATTCAGGAGTGGGATGCTTGGGTGGCTCAGTCGGTTAATTGTCCGACCCTTGATTTCGGCTCAGATCATGATTTTGGGGTTGTGAGATTGAGTGAGCACGGGCTCACACTCAGCATAGAGTCTGCTTGAGATGCTCTCCCCCTCTCCCTCTGCCCCTCCTCCTTCTTGCTGGTACTCTCTCTGTCTCTAAATAGAATAAATAAAATCTTAAAAAAAAAAAAAAGAAATTCAGAAATAATGACAGGACTTTTGTAAAAGCTGCTTCTTTTGGCAAAATATTTTACTGAATGCAGACATATGGTTTGATCTGTAAATTACAGAGTATTTGAACTGAGTAATATCAAGTCTGGTAAATGGTACCTGATTCCCAAATGTTTAGGTGTCTGATATTGAAACTACTTTCTTAAAACATGTGTACAAAACAATAGTAGCTAACATTTATCATATGCCAAGCATTGTTTGTCCTTTAAATAAATCACTGAAGGACCCTCAGAGGTGGTTATTATTATCCTTCCCATTTTATAGATGAGAAAACTGAGGCACTGAGAAATTAGTGACTTGCACAGATTCATACAGTTAGAAGATGGTAGTCTGTGCTGTTTAAACTAGGTGGTCTGATTCCCAGATCCACATCCTTAAGGACTGTCTTTATACAGATGGAAGAGAGCATTCTATTTAGAAACAGTCATTACTATCTTCTAGTTTGGGAAGATTGAGCTTGTATTTCTCTCCTGTAGCAGCGATTCAAGGGATGCCTGGCAGAGATTCTCAAATGAACATGATCTTATTTTCCCACCACTTCTTCTAAAACCTTTTATACCACCATCATACGGAACTCCATACCAGCATGTTACCTGGCAAATAGTCGCTAAGGTTCAATGTTGGACAAAAGCTTTGTGTTCTGGAAGATAAATTTTTCCTGCTGTTACTTGTCCCCCTCCCACCCCTACCAGCTCCATTTATGAAGTTTGGGCACATCCTTACCAAAGTACTCATTTAGGTTTCAAACATTTAAGCATGTGCTTCAGGAAAGTAAAATATTGGTGACCCTGGAAAGCTGCTTTGGTGTTCCCTTATGGGCGAAGTGAAATGACCTTGGCTTCCCAGAGTGACTGAGCTCAGTGAAAAGTGGCACCCAGATCCAATGGCTCTTTTAATACCCTTGCTGTGAAGAGAAGCCTCTTAGCAATGTTTCCTTTATGTTCATTCCTAATGCAGGAAACATTTTGCAGATTTTATGGAATTCCCCACTGAGAAAAATGAAATGCTGCCTTTAGACAGCCCACATTTTAAATGATTGAATAGGTACTCAGCACATTGTAGTTGCTCAATAAAGGCTTGTTGAAAGGAGTTACATTTTATGGATGGCTTGATTCCAAGAAAAACAACTGTTTGGATGATGCAAGTCCAAACCCAGGTGCTCCCTGTGTGGCATATTTAGGCCAGGTGTTGAGTAAAGGGACTTTAAAACTGTAACACGAAAGAGAAGAGAGGGGGATCCATTTTAAAGCTAACTCCATCATGGCGATGCCTTACCGTTTCATCACAGCCGTCCATGTGAAAATACTGCCTCCCATCTACAGGTGAGATGCTTGAGACTTGGGGCAGTTAGGGTTGTCATCTGTAAGATTTGCCAGTTCGTGCGTGAGACAACCTTAGACTCCACGTGACCACCCCACACTGCCCCTCAAAAGAAAACTATGGAACCAGAACACGTTGTTTCTGTGCCAGATCTATTTACCTCCGCCGGAGCTGTCCCTCCCACCAGACTTAATTACTCATCAATAGCACCACGCACATTCAAGAGTCATGCGTATGGTATTCATTAAGAGAGAAATGAAATGTAAAATAGCTCAGAGATGTATCCACTTCCCCCAGGAAGGGTGAAATGACTCCCACAGACAGTAGAGACTTAGGATGCAGATGATGGAAACTGGTGGGAAGGGAGGAGGTGGCAGTGAGGCAGGGGTCTCAGTGGGTGGGGTGGATGTTGACTCCAGCTCCTGCCTCATGCCATCCGCTTTGTGACTCACCCAAGCGAAACAGTAACTCCTCCTTCCCTGATATTTCCCTTGGACATGTTGGCTCATCGTGCTGCTAACATTCATAAGCTTTTGGGGAGATGAGGTGAGATGCATTTTTGTTAAAAAGGGATTCATCTTGCATAATTCTTACGATGCAAATGAAGCCTAACTTAGAGTAGTGTAGTTGATAAGATGCAAATGAAGCCTAACTTAGAGTAGCATAGCTGATATGTTCAGTGCCCTGTGGCCACCACACTGAAGTTGAGAACACTGGATTGAGCTGTACTCAGCCATGCAAGAGCTCTGCAGTGTGCCCATTAATACCTAAATTGTTTGTGGTTCAGCAAAGGAAAAATCCCAGACTCTGCCCTCAAATATACAGAAATATATCGGATTCTCTATTTTCCACATTTTGTTGGACCTCCACTTAGGAAGGGAGGAGGTAGGATAGGAACCTTAAAATCTAGGAATTTAGCTGCATCTGTAAATAAGGAACATTGGAAATGAAGTTAAGTGTGTGTGTGTGTGTGTGTGTGTGTGTGTGTGTGTGTGTTTTAATACTGAATCTGTTTCGGATATCCAAATAAATGTGGCAAAAATGATTGATTTACACAATTCTGGAAACTTGCAGATTTAAGGAGCACAGGTGTTAATTATTACATTTGCTCGTGGTAAACCTCCACTGGTAACAGGAATTTAAAACCTCCCTACCATAGGAACAGACCCAAATTCCAGGAACTGGGACCCATATTCCAGGACACAAAGAAATGCTATCAACCTAAAGAGCCAAGTTGATCTAGAGACACTTTAGCCATTAACTCTCCTTTGGCTTTCCTCCATGTTATAGCAACTCTTTCAAGGGCAAAAACAAACTTTTGTAGGTGAAATACTCTGCAATGAAAACAGTACAATCACAAGGCTCACATATCTGGGCTCTGAGTAAGTGAATGGAACACCATGGAATACTGATAGTATTAGTGTTAGACTGGGACTTAAACCGAAGCCCTATGTGTTATGCCAGCTTTGGATATCTTTTCAAAGAATAGTGTCAGGGGGGTTATTTATCTGCCAATCAAATCAGCCTGTGTCACTCTGGCCACTGGTAGCCAGGAAGGAAACCACAGTGAAACTTCGCGGCTAGAGGGTGGAGGGGAGCTATGGAAAAATGACCTGATTAATCTGGGTAAAATAATGCTCATTCATTTTTCTTCAGTAGAATATACATAAGGAGCACCTACTAATACAAGGTGTAAGGCTAGTCACTTCAGCACTTTGACTTTGACATATATTTTACTCTCACTGGATATAACATATACCCATAAATACTCCTAATGAATGGCAGAAAGTAATACATTTCATAAAAGCGTAATAACGAATGTGCTACGTCAGCTCAAAGGAGTCTAGAATCACTCCCAATATGGGGAACATGGTAAGGCTTTTAAGCTGGAATTAAAGAAACGTGGGACATGTCGAGGTGCAGGGCATTCCAGACAAAGGGAATATTATATTCACCAATTTATTATATTGTAAAGCAAAATGAACAAAGCTGTAACACTGAGAAACTGTAAAACAGGCATATGAAACTATCTGCTTGGCTGAAAGGCTATAGAGAGGACTCAAGATAAAACTTATGTTAGGACAAATTGTTAAGAATTCCTTCGTCGATAGTTAGTGAAGGTTTTAGGGATCTACTTACCGAGCAAGGAAGTTACACGGGGACTGTATTAAGCATTAACACAGCGGTTGAGAATATGTCCCATTGGTGAGGACACTGTTGCTATAGTTTAACTTAGAGGTAAGAGGGCAAAAGCATGTTTCACGGTCCTAGGCAAGGGAAAGAGACAACGACACCAGGCATTTGGGGTGAGTTCCCAGAGAAACTGGTGGCACCAGTAACAGAATTGAGAAATCAGAAAAAAAAAAAAAAAGGGAGCTTTGCAAGGGAAAAAGAATGAGCTCAGCCTCAGATAACGCCTTAGAGATCACAACTCGGATAATCTAACTCCAACAGGAGTTAGAAATCCAATCTTGAAACCCAGGAGAGAGACCGAGATGGTAAATATAGATTCGAGAGTCATCCACTGGCTAGATGCAATCACCGAAGCTGACAGATCAGATGAGAGTTTACGGGAGTGATTGCTAAGGGAAAAAGGCAAGTCAAGGACAAAGACCCTAATGTCTTTCTTTTGGGCGACAAGATGTCAGATTTCTAAATAGTCACTGCTTCACCAACTGCATTTTTTTTTAATTTCCAAAGTATGTTGGGGCTGTTTGCAGCATTCTTCAGGCAGAACTATTCAGGATGTTGCTTAGCAGTAGTTAGCATTTCATATCACAGATTGGAACCTCTAGTGTAGCCCTGCTGTGATGGAGTATGGCAGTATGGTGATGGGGTTGATGGCGGTGTCTGTGTGTATTTTGGGGAGTGGGATGTAATAGCCAGATTTTCCTTATCAGAAAACCACTCGATGTATACAGAACTATATACAATCATTTCCACCGTAATCTTAACAGTATTACTAAAAGTATTAACAGCTAAGTACAATGCATTAGCATTTACCCTTACAACTTTTTGAGGTGGGGGTTATTAGCATGTAAGTTTGATGGATGAGGACGTGAGTCTCAGCCTAGTTCAGCATCTCTCCCAACATCACAAAATTATTAAGTAGCAGGAAAAAATTCTAATGACTGACTCTGAAACTGAGATCTTAATCATTATATTTTCTTGCCTTGGAGGTTATTTCCATCAGTGGTAAATCATGATCTACTAATTTATCTTAATATCATTATTTATTCATTTATACCTTGCCTGATTCAATTCCATTTTTAAATAAGTATGCAGTAAAATTGACTTTTTTAGTGTACAGTGCTATGAATTTTAACATATGTGTAAGCTTGTGTAACACTACCATGATCAGGATAGAGACCAGTCCCATCACCCCAGAAGCTCCCTGGTGCTCTCTCTTTGTAGTCAACAGAGAGGTCTCAGCCCCCAGCCCCTCGCAACCACTGATCTGTTCCCCAGCACCGGGGCTTTCCTTTTTTGAGAGCGTCTAATCTAAATGGAATTAGAACGTATGTAATCTTTCGAGACTGGCTTCTTTCACTCAGCATGACATCTTTGAGAGTCATCCGATGCGCTGTGGATGTCACTAGGTTTGCTGAGTAGTTTTCCATCATATGGAATCCGGTTAGTGTGTCCACTTACCACTGGATGGACATTTGGATGCTTTTCTCCATTTTTCACAATTATGAATAGAACTGCGATAAACATTCACATACACGTTATGATGTGAATGTAAGTTTTCATTTCTCTAGGGTAAACATCCAGGAGTGGGATTCCTGGGTCATGGGTAAATATAAATTTACTTATGTTATTTTTTAAAAAAGCATCTGAGGTAAGAGCAATCTAGTGTGACAGCGACAGCAAGCCATTGTAGTTATCTGTGAAGGAACTCTTTTGAAAATATGCTTCAAGAAAAGAAAAGAGTGGCTCACTCATATAATTGCTGGGGCAGAAAGAGTCCAGGTAAGAGTCACCTGAATCTCCAGAAGTATGTAGAAATCTTGTAGCACATTTCCCACAATCTACAAGGAAGGCAGCTGAGGCCCCCAGTGCACTGTGACTTCTCACGTGGTGAGTTTGGGCAGACTGAGGCCAAAACTAGGCTCCTTGATTCCCAGGCCAGGGGACAGAAATGATCTGGAAAAGAAAATGAAATTCTGAGGCACCTGGGTGGCTCAGTCGTTAAGTGTCTGCCTTCGGCTCAGGGTGTGATCCCAGGGTCCTGGGATCAAGCCCCACATGGAGCTTCCCTGTTCCACTGGGAGTCTGCTTCTTCCTCTCCCACTCCCCCTGCCTGTGTTTCCTCTCTCTCTGGCTGTCTCTCTCTCTGCCAAATAAATAAATAAAATCTTTAAAAAAAAAAAAAAGAAAAGAAAAGAAAATGAAATTCTTCTCTCAGGGAAAGCCAAAACCCTGATGAGAGTAAAGCGAACAACAGCACTTAGCGTGTCTTAAAGATGAAGATATGTACGCTGTGTTTGGGACCTTAAGGATTTTTCCAATGGCATACATGAGTATGTTCATCAAAAATTTCTCCACTCCAATGGTCTGACATTATAAACACTAATTTAAAGTCTTCTATAAATATTTAAATATGAATGATATCCTTCTGTAAACATAACATCATATGAAGAAGCTGTGAAGAGTTGGTTCCATTCTAGGCATTTCGAGGTCATTATACGTAAAACAAATGTTTAATGCTAACAAAATAACCCACTATGTTAATAACTATGCCTCAAGTTACACTAAACAACCTGAAGTATAATAGCTTATGAAGTCTGTATGTTTAGCAGCAATGTTCATCTGTTCAACATAGAGTAATTATTATAACAGATTTACCCATTAGTAGAATTCTTCATGAAACACTTTGCTTTAAGGTCTGCTGAGTCTGGCAGTTCAAAAATACAAAAAAAAAAAAAATTCTAGTATTTTTTCCACTGAAAAAGAAACATGAAGGAATGCAGTGGTTGATAAAGGTAAATATTAAAAGTTCATGTCTACCTCAAATATAATTTCAATGGAAAGAAATGTTATGCCTGGAAGTATAAATTTAGTCGGAGAAGAGATGGCAGAAAAAGGTAAAGATGATGAGACCACCACCCACTTTACCTTAAAGATTATTGATCTCATTACACAGAAAGTCACTGTGAACTTCCGGTGTCCAGTTCTGCGTGTCAAGAGCTTAGACATCGCCACTCTGTCCTAACAAGAAGTAAAGAGCTGAACGGACTGAAAAATCAACAACTGCTCTTGGAGCCGGACGAGAAGGGAGGACACAGGGCAGACCACTGTCTTCAAGATTTCAAGAGCCGGAAGGAGGAATACAGGAGGCACAGCTTCCTGGAGCTGAGACCCAGGAGGAGTAGAAACAGCCTCAGGAACCAGTGTCAGGAAGGAAAACGTGAGCTGTAAGTGATAAATTGCTGGAAGCTCAGTGAGGACAACTCTGAGAGTTAAAAACTCCAGGGGGACCCAGTCACAGCTCCCTCCATCCTTCCCCCACCCCCGCCGCCCCATTTTATAAGATTTAATTCTAGAAAACAACTGTGCCTAAGAGACCAACACAGATTTGTGACCTCTGAGACCCTCCTCTGCTTTTCTGGTGTGGACCAATGTCCTACTTTCTGTCTAGATATTGACTGTAAAGACGACAGCTTAATTCTGGAGTGATGACAGAGACTGATTTCTTTTATAATAAGTGAAAATTATTAGTTGCTTTTAAACAGAGGAGGAGAATAATGAAAGCACCCCTTAGAGAAAAGACCAGACAAGAACCCATGTGAGAATTAGAGATCGTGATGGGGAGGAGAGGAAGGATGGTACCCAAAGCACAAAATGGTGCCCGGGGGAAAATTTGGGTTCCTATCATCTCTCTGATGACAACTGGCAATCTTAATGTTTCTTGAGAGACTAGTTCTTTGCAGATTTTTAAATATTCGTATGCAATCTGTTGATTGAATGCTTAATGCTGTTTTATTGCAAATGAAATATATGTCTTTAATAGCTTGAAGGACCCCTGTCTAAATTCCAGTGTCTTACTGAGGTCCTGGGCAACTAGTCCACTGGGGACAATGGTCTGCTCATGCTGACCACCTGTGACCTATCCTCCTGGTGACCTCTGTCTGCAACTTATTTTGGCAGGCAGAATGTGGAAAAACTCTTTTATGAAAGAGTAGTGGGACATTCACAGAATAAGATTGGAAGATGATAATACAGAGGGAGAAATCGTTTAGGGCAGGGAAGTGGAGAGGAATTGAAGCAAGAGGAAGAGTGGCTGATGCAGGAGCTGGGGTGCTGGGTTCATCTTCCGGCTCCACCATTCATAAACTTGTTGCTTTCCCAATATTATCCCCGTGGTGGTCCTGCTGTTGAAAGACCCCATTTTGGAATAGAGGATAAGTCATTATCATGAGGCTGAAGAATGGAGTGAGGAGCACTTCCTCAAGGAGGGGAGAGTGTGAAGGCCAATTGACTCGGCTGAGAATGGAGGTATGAAGGAGTATTGAACACCAGCAGAACCCGAAGGTCACAAATGGGAAGAGATCAGAGCAGAAATTTGGATAGCAGAGCACGTATTCCCATTAGCTGAGAGCTCATAGCAGATGCTAGGATTAATATCATTTTTAATAAAAATAGGCTGATGGACTCTCTGTGATTTTTTTCTCCCATCTTGCCTCAATTATAACATTCTTTTTAAGCCAGATGTTGTAGGAATGGATGCCTGGTTTTAATTCACTGATTAACCGAGGGTTAACTTTTGTTAACCCTATTGGGCAAATTTCTATATATGGGCCGGGAGAGCTTGAAATAGCAAATTGCTGTGGAAAAAAATCATTCTCTCTAACCTCTGGAAACACTGTGCCATAGAGATCTAAGTGGTCAGTGTGAAAGTAGAGGTTCTTTTTTTTATTACTGTGCATTCAGACCAGACATACTAACTGGATAAGTATCTGCCATGTGACTCTCACTCTTCTCAAGGGCCTTATTTCTCATTGCTGGAGGGATTTTACTGGCCTTAAGAGGTACACTATCTCGTTTGCAGTGGAACACACATGAAAACAGCCGAAATGCAACATACGCATTACTGTCCATTTATCCTGCATACACATACCAGTGTGAGTAGAGTAAGTACAGCTGTACTTAGTACCAGAGGTAACATTTACAAAGGTTTTACAACAGATAATTATGTTGTTCATCCTTGGAACCGAACTGAATAAGGAAAGAGTGTTTTTAAATCCATTACCCCTGTCCATTTTTCCAGGTTCTCTTCAAGTAAGAGAGTTAAACGCAAACTCCCATGTTTCTGGAAGCTACCGTTTACTTTTTCTAAAAGAAATCATGAAATAGCAATCATATTAAAGAAAATTCTGACATAAAAAAATCCCTGGGTAAACCCTCAAATACCAAGCATTTCTTTTTTTCAAAGTATTTCTTCATCATTGTCCAAGAGAATACATATTTTCATGGTTACAACCATCAGACATTCTATTTCTTCCCCACATTGCATCATAATCTTTTCTTATGTTTTCATATTGATAATTTTAACAACTAGCAATTAATAGTTTGAAACTGACAATGTCTGCCTTGCTGATTTCAGACTAAGAGTATGTGGTATTTATTTACAGGTAGAGAATAAATACAACTATAATCTAGCTATAGACATCCGTTGCCAAGGGCACCTTGAAATAATATTTTTGGCTATATCACTTTAATGAAGGCTAAGTTCTTGACTTGACAGCTCAAGTAGTTTAAAATTTGTTTTGGTTTTGCAATGCTTGATATGAAATTGAGGTATAACTTTCTGGCAGGTAGTAATAATGTTAGATATATCTAAAATGATGTGAAAAGCCATCATAAGTGACCATTCATATTGTTAAATATAGGAAGGAAAAATGTACCTAAATATGTTTGTGGTTCACCCATCACTAATATCCTTAACACTGAGTGGCAAGACTCTCATGAGTGCCCCAAGGAATGTTCTGAGAAATCAGTAGGCCTTTGTACTTGATTCCTCAGCTAACTCTTTGGGTCGATGACAGCTGCTCTTGCAATTAGCCCTTCCCTTGACCTCATGGTCAACCACAATAGCCTTGGAGATTTCAGGAAGGGAAACTATTACTTTTAAGGTATCTGGACAAGACCTGCATGTGCGCAAATTAATAGGGGAACTGTTTTCTGTGCTTTATTCTCCTTTTTCTCTCTTGGTTACAAATTGTCCCCATCCATATGTGACAGGCACATCTGGTTACCTACTCTAATGGGTGAAGAAATGGATCTAACAGGAAGGGGAAGCCATATAATACTCCCCAGGAATGTTTAAAAGAGGATTCCTCAGCCTTTTTCTGGAAACAGGAGTCTTAAGGGGACATCCTGGGTTGAACACTAAGTTGCCTGCTCAACTTACCCGTCTTAGTTCAGAGGTAGAAATATGTAAAATACTATGATACTTACTCGGCTGGGGCAACAGGATAACAATACAATACAAGAAACACAGCTTTCACAGTTTGCAAGGATAGGTTTGTTACGAGCTAAACTTCTTGCCTTCTTCTTTTCATCCTCAAATCTCGCCATCTCTTCAGGGGGGTGCAGGCCAAGAGCCTCCAGTCTCTTCAAGTCTCTGCTGAGCCCAGAAGGTAGACTATGGCTCAGAATCTAGTTTGGAGTCGTTTTGGAGGTAGCAAACAGGCCCAGCTCTTTCTATCCACCATGCTGCCCTTTGATTTCAGTCAGGGAGAGTTGTCTACAAGCCATGAGAAGCAGAGTTCATTGAAGAAGGTCAGTCATTCAATGACCCATGTCCGCATAAGCCTGATATATGAGAAACCTAAGTGTGAAGAGCAGAGTTGGGATAATAAGAAAACAATGGCTGGAAAGAGAGGTCCTAAGAGCAGGGTAGATGGACATGTGGTGCCGGGGGCTTTGGCAGACAGGAGGGAGATATGAAATTGAGGTATAACTTTCTGGAAGGTAGTAATAATTTTAGATATATCTAACACTGAAGGACCCCTGTCTAAATTCCAGTGTCTTACTGAGGTCTTGGGCAATATCATTAATATTGCGGCAGCAGGACGGCAGCACAGGTGAGGGGTGAGGGGTGAGCTCTTCACAGAGCTGACGCAGGAAGCAATGATGGTGGAAGCTTAAGACTAGATGGGAATACCATAGCAGTGCATTTTTCTAATGCCCTTTCAAGTGGTGACATGTCCCAACTTGCCTAAACAGGGCAAGGAGAAAAGGAGTGACAGAATTAAATGATCATCTCAAAGCAAGTGGGAAAACGAATTCTCATTATTTTTCTAAAGGCCTATGGAAACAACATTTCTGAAATGCTGTTCACTCTCTTCCTTGGTCATACTCCCAGAATCTTTCGTAATGAAGAGGGAGACACAACTACCTTTGCCAAGTATATTTTGTGTACGATGACAAGTCTCCCTAAATTACTTTCCAGAAAAAGATGGAAGTATAAATTGATAAACACCAGAAAAGTTGAATTGATAAAATAAGGATAGCTTTATACGGTAGTGGCCAAGTAGGCGCCTAACATGTTATAATCAAATGATCATGGCAAAAATCATCTTTGGAGTTATAGCTTTTTTTTTTTTAATGTTCAGTTAGCTGCCATATAATACATCATTAGTTTTTGGTGTAGTATACAATGATTCAATAGTTGTGCATAACACCCAGTGCTCATCTCAATACCCAGTGCTCTCCTTAATGCCCGTCACCTGGCATCCCCCATCCCCCTAACTCCCTCCCCTCTGAAACCCTCAGTTTGTTTCCCGGAGTCCAGAGTCTGTCATGATTTGTCTCCCTCTCTGCTTTCCCCCCCTTCAGATTTCCCTCCCTCCCTCCCCTATGGTTGTCCATGCTATTCTTTATGTTCCATAAATGAGTGAAACCGTATGATAATTGTCTTTCTCTGGTTGGCTTATTTCACTTAGCATAATCCCCTCCAGTTCCATCCATGTTGTTGCAAATGGTGGGTATTCATCCTTCCTGATGGCTGAGTAGTAGTCCATTGTATATATGGACCACATTTTGCCTGTTATAGTTGTCCTGCTGTACATGACAATTGTTTAAAATGTAGAAAATGCTTTTCATATTTACTCCCTAAGCTTCTTTAGTTCCCAAGACACACACAGAAAGCTATGGCATAAAGAATATGACTTTATTTTACCCACTAAGTACTTATAGTACAATGTACTTAGGGTGACAACGGGAGCTACGTAGGAAACATCCCATAAATGTTTGTCAAATTAAGTAAAAAACAAAGGGAGTTGCAACAAGTATTTAAATAGCACGGACAGCCGTCCAATAAAGGAAATGCTTAAAGGTAGTTGTAAAGGGGGGAAATGCCCTCCCCCCAGGTATAGAACATGGAGACCAAGGTATAGACCGACATTAATGACAGTGGTCATTCCAGGAATTCTTGATGAGATTAGCATTTTAAAATATTTCCAGTAGAATTAAAATGTAAATCCTCCTGTGAAACATCATTTGGCAATAGGCTGAGTGGTCTTTACCCACAGAGGTCAGAGAGCGGTTCTCCAGGAGACAGGAAGAATAGATGACTCTTTTATCTCAGGTCTCTCAGCACTCTGCCAAGCCTTGGGCAGCTGTCTTTATTTAAGCTCCATCAGAGCAGTGCCTGAGAGATTTTGGATTAGCCTAAAGTCGCTGCTTTGACCGTATTAATGATATTAAACCAATAAGTACATGGATTATTCAAATCAGTGTCCTTGGATGAGCTAAAGACCTTTTAACAGGTAACTTCTAAGTGCCAAGAAATTTGACTTAATTAATGCTAATGGCATTGATCTTTAATGAGAATCTTCCTGTAAGAAAGTTAATTGTTAGGGTTTTATTTATTTATTTTTATTTTTTTAAAGATAGAGCTGTTAATGTGTATTCCAGTAGTTCTCACCAGGAGTCAGTTTTGCCCTCTGACCCCAGGGAACATGCGACAATGTCTGGAGACATTTTTGGTTGTCACAGCTGAAGAGAGGGGTGCTAGTGGCATCGAATGGGTAGATGCTAGGGCTGCAACTAGACATCTTACAACGCCTAGACTAGCTCAGTCTCACACAACCGGGGGTGAAAGTATCTTAGTGCCACTCTTGGGTAAACCCTGGTGTACACTGTAGAGATCTATTGTCATGCAACTGGAGAGAGCACGCGAACAACGAAAGACACTTGGAAATTTTGATTTATGGTCATGAAAAATTCTGAAATAATGCATTTCTTCTGTGCCTAAACTACTTCCTAATAATAAATTAGGCTTCTTTTGACGCTGCATTAACTGTTTAAAACCACTAGGGAGCTATTCAGTATGTTACTACTTTGGTGTATTAAATACAGCCCTGGGGTATTTAAAACGTTAATGGAACTTTCAAAAGTACCTAATTTACAACTGAGCATTAAGAGAACCAACACATGTGAAAAAGACATAAATGCATTCAAAAAGAAACACATAAACAAGCTTAAAAATTCAGAGGACACAAAGTGATCTGAGTCAGGCGTGTGTATGTGTGTGCTGAAGGTGGGGAAAGGGTCATTAGTTACGAATGGCCGGAGGTGAATTTTGACCTGGGTTTAAAGAAAAAGAAAATTGTAGGTTAGTCGAGAAAATATTCTAGCAATTCAGTAGCCCTTGCTAATGTACAACAGAAAGTGGTTAATTGCTAATTCAATTTCCGGAGAGTTTTCAACAAATAGGAGTTGAAGAAAGTGATTAGTATCTACTGAGTGAAAACTATTTAAAATTAATTCATCTTTTGATGAATTTTAAATGGGTTTTTATGATAATGTTTATAATGTTCTGGGTACCTAGAATAAGGTTGATTACTTTAAGGTAAATCTGCTAATTAAAAAAAAAATTGTCACATGTCACAAAATTAGCAGCTAATCATATGGGAGAAAAACCTGATTCAAATCTATTTTGGTACTCTTCACTGAAAAGAATTGACGATTTTTAAAAGTGGTCCCCTGAACCATGGGGGTTTAAATACAACGAGGATAGTTTTCATTTTCACTTTCTACAGAGATTTCCAGATAAAAGAAACAGCTCTGATTGTTAGATCCTTTCCCTTCCTTAAACAACCAACAGAGCACTTTCTTTTCTTTTTTTTTTAAAGATTTTATTTATTTATTTGACAGAGATAGAGACAGCCAGCAAGAGAGGGAACACAGCAGGGGAGTGGGAGAGGAAGAAGCAGGCTCCCAGCAGAGGAGCCTGATGTGGGACTCGATCCCAGAACGCCGGGATCACGCCCTGAGCCGAAGGCAGATGCTTAACCGCTGTGCCACCCAGGCGCCCCCCAACAGAGCACTTTCTGCATGCGAAGAGAGAGAGGAGACAGAATCAGAGAAGTTTGTGAAGACCAGGAGATGCACCACTGATAAAATAATATAGTTAAGAGCAGATATGTGTAGATATATATACATATACATATACATATATGTATATATATATCTAAATATATATTCATATATATATATTCATACATATACATTCATTTCATATATATATTTCTAAATATGCTTTATACATTAACTTTTGTAGATATAATATTTCATCTTATGGGAGACCTTGAGGAGTGAAAATAATTTCATAACTGAACGATTATTAGGGTTAGTTAAGAATTGTGGAGTAAGACCTCTTCCTCTATCACGGCCCTGCTAACTTTTGGCCACCTTGGTGACTAGAAACCCAAAGAGAACATAACTACTCTCATAGCTATCAACAGACTTATGATAGTCAAGCTTACGTGTCAACTTAGCTGGTTAAGGCACCCACATAGTTGGTTAAACATTATGCAAGATGTTTCTGTGTATTTTTAAAATGAGATTAAAATTTGAATCAGTAGGCTTTGAGTAAAAAAGATAATCCTCCATAATGTGGGTGGGCCCCACCCAATCAGTTGAAGGCCCTAATAGAAAAAGACCTTCCCAAGAGAAAGAGGAAACTCCAGCAGCCGACTGCCTCTGGGCTCAGAGTGCAGCTCTTCCCTGGCCTAGGCTCTACCCTGCAGATTTTGGGCTTACCAACCTCCACAACCATGTGAACCAAATCCTTAAAATCTATCAAGAGAGATCATACATAACAGATCTGTATCCATCCATCTATTTATCTGTAAATATATATGAGATAGTACTCTCTACACACATGTGATAATAATTTATACATTTGTGATAGTAATTATGTATCATGTGTATGTACATGCTGCTGGTTCTGTATCTCTGGAGAAGCTTCCCTAATATAAGATCACAGATCTAGAAAGCAGGGAATGTATGTAATCCCTTCTTTCACACTCTCCTCCCTTCCGTGAATATTTGGTAAATCTTTCCTTGAACCAGGCACGGCAGTAGTGGCTGGGGACATGACACTGAGCAAAATCGAGACACTGTCTCCGCTCTTACGGAGCTATAGCTCATATACCGATCTAACTACAAGTAGACTGTAAGGCAAGAAGAAAGACTGGAGATAAGAAGGGCTATTTCATAATTGCTAGAGGTCAAATGGGACATTTGGAATATATTATAGGCTTAATATGAATATACCTGAAGCCAGAGCTTTTAAATACATGAGCGGCACTGATAGAACCAAAAAGATAAGTATATGAATTTACAAAAATGGTGAAAAACTTCAATACACCAGAACAGGAAGATATAAAATGAGTTAAAGGTATAGAAGATCTGAATAATTAATAAGGATCAGAAAATTATCAAAGTTGACCTAATTCTTGTTTTTCTTAGTTTTTGTTTTCTTTTTTGTTTTTGTTTTTTTTTAAGATTTTATTTATTTATTGGACAGAGAGAGACACAGCGAGAGAAGGAACACCAGCAGGGGGAGCGGGAGAGGGAGAAGCAGGGAGCCCGATGCGGGGCTCGATCCCAGGACCCTGGGACCATGACCTGAGCCAAAGGCGGATGCTTAGGGACAGAGCCACCCAGGCACCCCCAAAGTTGATCTAATTCTTGTATATATGATTAAAGTTTTCTTTTCATGAGTGCATGGGATGTTTACAAAAATCACCCATGGGGCCCCTGGGTGGCCCAATCAGGTCAGTGCCTGACTCTTGATTTCGGCTCAGGTCATGATCTCAGGATTGTAAGATCGAACCCTACTTGGGCTTAGCGTGGAGTCTGCTTGAGATCTCTCTCTCCCTCTGCCCCTGCCCCTCCTGCTGTTCATGCATAGGCAGTCTCTCTCTCTCTCTCTCTCTCTCTCAATAAATAAAAAAATCTTTAAAAAATATCTATAAAAAATTAACCGTATAGTTGCTCATAAGTAAAGCCTCGAAATTTTTTTTTCAAAAGTTGAGGTAATTTAGGGTATATTTCCTGAGAAGTTTGAAAGTAAATTAGAAGCATATAATTAGAAATTCCCCAATAGCCTGAGCATTAAATAAAACATTAAACAATAGATTTCACATTAATACATGAGGTAAAGGAGGAAACAAAATGAAAATAAGGAAATATTGTTAAGTGAGTGGTACATCATATCTAGAATATAGCTAAAGCAATTCTGAGCGGAAAAATTGCAAGAACATATTAGATAAGAAGACTAAAATAAATGATTAAGCTTCCGTATCAAGATGCTACAACAAAAATAGCAAACTAATTTTAAGTAAGTGGAAGAAAACAAATTACAAAGAATAAAAAATAAATAATTTTTTTAAAGATTTTATTTATTTATTTGACAGAGACAGAGAGCCAGCGAGAGAGGGAACACAAGCAGCGGGAGTGGGAGAGGGAGAAGCAGGCTCTCAGCAAAGGAGCCCGATGTGGGGCTCGATCCCAGAACACCGGGATCACGCCCTAAGCTAAAGGCAGATGCTTAACGACTGAGCCACCCAGGCGCCCCCAAAATAAATAAATTTAAAAAAAATTTTGAATGTAGAGTAGAGAATTCAATGAAGCAAAAGATTGCTAGATCAATATATATTATCTCCCCCATCAATCCTCAAACCTTTCTTCTGATGAATCTGAAATTCTAGAGAAACTAACTTGACCATGAAGACTTTCCTCTCTTTTTGAACTGAAGTCATCAGCTCAGAATAACGTCTGTGCGGTGTCTCAAATCACCTGGAAATTAGATAGTAGAGAAAGGGAAGGCATATGACTAACATCACAAGTATCATAAGAAATGTTTAGAACTTACTTTGTTTCCGGTGTTCTTACGGGCCTAGACCTAACTAACAGAATGTTCTCAAGGATCAGTTTGTCTGACCTTAGATAACTAGGTGATGCTTCATCTTAATTGATTGTTTGTTTTACTTTTTCTGAATTGCTTTCCCTGATGAAACCAGATATTTTAGTAATTGCATGGATTCTGCTTTGGGAGCCAGTAAACGGTTGAGGGCAAATCTATTGCCTAAACTACTTTCATGGATTAATGTATGCTGCTATTAGCCCTCTAACACGTGTGCTGTTTTATTCGCTATCTGGGCCATAGTCAGGGATAAATCACAGAATACGTAGTTCACTTCGGGAACTCCTAGCCAAGGTAGAATTTTGTACAAACCAGTGAAATCTGGTGTCTCAGATGCCTTCTAATAAGCGGGCATAGTTTTATCTTAATAAAATACAAGCAACCTGGAAGTTTGCATTGAAAAAGAGCCAGATGGCCATATGTAAGGCACAGGTCTAATTTTGACGCGATGAACACAAGAGGGCATCTGATTTCATAAGAAGAATAGCCCCATGGGTACAAAAACGAGGCGATACAAACACATTGCCTCTGGTAACGTTGCTGTAAATTATTGTCTGGACTTAACTGGTCTCACTACATTTTGGATAGAGCTGACTCATGTAATCATTTCTATCTAATTGGTACATGAAAAATAAATTTAACTATCGGTCCAGTCAAGACATGGAGATGTGTTGGAATTAAAGATATTTATTCTGCTACTAAATACAACAGGAGGTATGATTATTACTGTGGGGCTACGTTGGGGCTTCTATGTCTGTCTATAAAATTCTTATTAGAGAGTTCTGGTGCCAGATGACAAATCCCACAGTTGAAAAGATTGGAAATCGCTATGAATGTTTGGGAAAGAAAATTTGGGAGCTCAACGGTTTAGAAGAAATAAAATAATTGAGAAAAAGGCAAAAAGACTACATGGTCATTTGAATTGTTTAATTTATTGAACCAACGCAAGGAAATAATACAGTAATCAATCAGAGAACTAAAGGAAGAACATGTAAAAGAGAAAATAAGAAAACGTAAGACTGTCGTTTCAGCATAGATTTTAATTTGAAGGTCTCAGAAGGAAGGTATGTACACCTGATACCATCTTCTTGATCCAAAGATATTTGAGAAAAGTCTCCACATTTAGACTGAAACTGTTTTGAGGGGTTTTAACATATGTTAGTCTCAGAGCTAGATCTCCAGGGGGAATGGATATCCAGGTTGTAAGATCCATAACACATTTATCCTGGGAAATGTGGATCCGTGGAAAGCATGCTCTAGAGTCGAAGAAATTGTTAAAGTAGCAAAATGGCTCTTTTCAAGGATTTCAGTTTGTGGCTTTTTCTATGCATCTAATCTCCTGGTTGTTGATCACGTAGGAGTATGTCCAGTTCCGTCACTTTAGAATGGCAGTTTACACCTGTTAGGCATAAGGCCATGATTGTGAAAATCATTCTTTATTGTACTTCACAGAATCAGAAAAAAGCAAGGTTGACTCTGACAAGGGGAAGGTCTTAGATTGCCACTGCTATTAAGGAGAAAAACAAAACAGTATACGATACACAACTCTTAAATTCCTTTTCTTTCCATTTTCTTGTGGGAGCAGAAACTTATTTTTCCAGAAGTTTGCCTTTGGTATGCATTTCATCCCAAATGACCAAGGCACTAACTTACATAGCTGCGTCATGATCACATGCCATGTTCATCCCGATCCTTGACTAAGTGGATTTTCAATGCCTTCACCTCCCACCAGACTGGAGACGCAATCTTCCATCTCCTTGACCTCTATTTTGTCACCTACTGTCCGCTCCCACTTGCAATCTCTCTAACAATTAGGAGCCATGACGGCAAACCTCTGACTCTGACTAACTTAATCCAGGAGTGAATATATTTCGATAGTTCATACGACTGGCAGGAATCAGGGGAACACAACTCTAAAAGTGGGCACAAACAAAAGGTGGCCAGAAATGTTGCCAAGACCCATAAGAAGAGCTGCCTAAAAATGCGCCGGCCACGGCTCCAGAATGATGCCACAACAACTACTGTCATCAGTGCCACTGACGCTGCCTGACGCTGGCCACCACTGCTAATGCCACGGATACAAAACCACTGGGCACAGAACAAGGGCTTTTCTGACCCTGCATCAGTACATCACTTCATCTAAACTCAACGTTCAGAATGAGAGCTTTGGGATGGCCAAGCATCGACTTTGCATTTGCATTCTAGAGGCCAGGGATCGGGGGAAGTTAGAGGCACAAAGGAATATCTCATAAATACCAGGGAAGTTTTAGATGCTGGCAGGAAAAAATGACACATTTCTAATATAGAAACTATAACACGATTTCCGGCTAGAGTTGATGGTAATAAATCAATAGGTATATAGATGTATGTCTACATAGATACATGCATACAAAGAACAAAGATCTTTCAGGCTTTGAGAGAGGAGCTCTTTATTTATCTGGCTTAAATCTTTTATACATCTTGTCTCTTTTATATGTTTACTATGACATAGAGTCCTAACAATATTGTAAGGTCCACAGGAAAGAGAAAACATCTTCTAAATCTAACATCTTCTACAACTCCGAATAGAAAATGTTGTACAGAATATGTCCCTGATAAGTAACTATTGACTTACTGATCTTTTCTGTCAATATCTCCTTGAGCACTAATTGATTTAAGAGCAAAAAGAAAGGCTGGGATGTCAGAAGTAACCACAGCTGTGAAGAAAACTATGGCTATCAAGTCGGGGGCAAGTTCAAAGACGGTGGCATTGAATCCAGTAGGTATTAAAGAGACTCATGGATTTCTTTCTTTGAAATCCAAGGAAAACATAAATGGAAATCATAACCATTTCAGATTGAGAATTGAACATATACTGTTTCATTCCTTTAAAAGCATACTCCATGCAGCTATGATATCTGCTAATTATAATACCATATTTAACCATCTTAATAACATGCAGTGTTTTTTTTTTTCTCTCCCCAAAAGCATAAATCAAGGAAAAATATGCTATTTTATCCCAGGCTAAAACCAGATCCACCTGCTGTTAGGTATGTATAAATTTAACTTGTGAATCTAGACTAAAATAATCTTGTAGACTTATCTTGCATCGGCTTACTTCGTAACTTCCATTTGTGTCCTTACCGTTTTGCGCTAGTGAGGATTGGCCTGCAGAATTATACGGATTACACTGACACCAACTGATAAGTTTTACCCACACAACTAGGGTAAAACAATGGCAAGTTATTGCAGTGGCAGGCCTAATGTATTTTTCAAGCAAATTCTGAGGAGGCAAATGCTTACAGAGAAATGTATTGAACTCTTAAAAGCCCAAGAACATTTCTTAATTAAAATGTCATTGCTGAAAAATTCAATTACACTTTAATGTTTACTCAGCTGGCTATATTGACATATAGAGATGTATTTCAACATCGTGGCAATGTTGAATGGTCTACAATTTTAATATGCAGAACTTATTAGTGATTATGGAAAATAACCCTGAGGCAGATCGGCAAAGGTCTAAGTAACCTAGGTCATGGGTAAAAACTCTAGGTGAGAAAATGCAGAGATAAAAAATAAAACAAAGCAAAAATGGGGTCTTTAAATAACTTGTTGAAAAAGGAAAAAAAAAAAAAAACCTAATGGGAAGGCACAAAAGTAAGGATGATAATATTTGTACCTATCAAAATAAATGCGCCCATGCATACAAAGATGTTTGAAAAGTGAACCTGGTGTGTGGGGGCGAGGTGTGCACAGGGAGAGAAGAGCAAAGCTGAAAACAACGTGGCATAACCATAGTGACCTCGTGTCTTCAGAGGGAATGTGGCTCGGTTACCCAGAAGCAAAGCATGTCCTGGACAGTGGATGTGGAGACGGTCTCATAAGCAGTTGCAGTAGAAATGATCTGGACCAAATATCCACATGCTATTCCTTTTTTTTTTTTTAAAGATTTTATTTATTTATTCGACAGAGATAGAGACAGCCAGCGAGAGAAGGAACAGAAGCAGGGGGAGTGGGAGAGGAAGAAGCAGACTCATAGCGGAGGAGCCTGATGTGGGGCTCGATCCCATAACGCCGGGATCACACCCTGAGCCGAAGGCAGACGCTTAACCGCTGTGCCACCCAGGCGCCCCTCCACATGCTATTCCTAATCCCTATACTAGATCCCTGGGGAATCGATACACAGAGGAACCTATAAGGAAAAAAGACAATGTCTATTGCCAGATAGCATTTGGCGCTCAAATCACTCTGAGGCCTCCTACCGCTAAGAAGCTGAAATGAACCTACTTAGCCACAAGACCCTCCTGGCCTCTCTACTGCAAGCTGTGGTCCACAGGTGGATTTCGGTGGCCTTTGGCATTGCTCCTTTTACCCAGGCCAACCACCTGGACACTGGCCCTTCGGATCCCTGTAAACTGTGAGGAGACTTGCAGAAGGGGGTACGAATGAAGAGCCCTTTAACTGAGACTCATAGCAGATGTGGCCCTCTCCACTGATCTTTTCCAGTGGACTGTTCCATGTTTCCCACCTGACCTTTCTAGAATTAGAGAGGCCAAATGATCTAGGCCACTGGTTCTCCGGTCTGGCTTCCTTTGAAATCACCTGGGCAGATTTAAAATCTAACAGGTGCCTGGGCCCCACCTCCAAAGATTCTGATTTAATTGGCCTGGGTTTAAGGCCTGAGCGTCAGTCAAAAGCTCCCCAGGCGATCCTAAGAGGTAACCAAGGGTGAGAACCAACTGATTTCGGCCACGGGTCATCCAAAAGCTGCAAACAATGAGTGACCAGTAAAAGCACACGCCACCTAGAAAGAAAGTTGAAAGACAGACAAGAAAAAGATGACACGTAAATGACAGAAAGCCATGTGAAAGAGCGTTTTGATTTCTTCGCTGCACTACAGAGGTCCACTCCCTACCAATTCCAATTGCCTAATCTATTTTATTTTTACTCTGCTTTGAATTGGGGAGTAGACGATCCCACCACCATCAGATTTCTCCAGATGTACGAGCGTTTGCTTATTGACCTTTTTGCTTTCACTCAAAGATACAAACTCAAATTAATTTCCTATCATTCTCTTCAACAAAAGTGAGGCTTCATTAAGATAAATGGAACGAGAAAAAAAAAAAAATCCCTTGAAAGAGTATCTTAATTACTGTAGGTGGTCAGGATTCCTCAGGACAATTTTTTTTTTACTTTTTGCTAGCATATCCATTAGAAAGAAGCTGGCCCTTGCGATCAAGAAATAGCTTTGCACTAAGGAAACTTGATGACAGGAAGGAACTCTGCACACACTAATATGCTTGGGTGGCAGGAAACAAAATCCAACTCAAACAGGCCTAAACAGCAAAGATGTTTTGGCTTATATAAAATGGAAAATCTGGAAGTCAGGGAGATTTTAGCTGCAGTTCGGGCAGGATCCCACTTCCTTTTCATCGTAGGCCTCCCAGTTCTGGCTTCTTTTCTGTATTGGCCTGGGCCCCAGGCGAGCTTCCCTTAGGGTGGTAAAGGACAACAGCAGCCACAAGATCCCCTCGGTTGGTCCCTTTCATCTGCAGCAAGAAGACATCCTCTGTTCCGGCTGTGCCCTTTCAAGAGGCGGGAGTCTCTCCTATACTTTGGCTTCGGTCCCCAGCATGCAGATCCTAGAATTGTATCATCCTCAGTTCGACCCTTTGTCCATCCCTGAGCCCATCACCGTGGCTGGTAGAAGGGACAGATGGCTTGAGCAAGTCAGGGCCCACTCATGAGTCTGTGGGTGGGTGGACTTCCCAGAATCATAGGCATCCTCAGAAGTAGACAAATAAAAATGGAAGGAACAAAGAGAGAGGGAATGGGGCAGACAAATAACAAACATGTATAACATGAACTTCTAACAGGGAACCAAGGGAACCAGTACAGCTGGGTTCCAATTTAAATTCTGCCAACTCGTTTTGTGTCCTTGGCTGAACGAGTCGCTCTCATTGTTAAAATGAAAGTGTTGGATAAGGGAATCGTATTTCTAAGATCCTGTTCAAACCTAGAATCCCTCAAATTTATATCTCTAAAATATCTTGTGCCTGAGCTGCTGGTTTTCAGTCCTATTTTTTCGAGAAGCATTTAAAGAAATAGATCTGATTTATGGCCTAAGGTGAAACTGTCAAAGGAAATTAAAGAATGTTTCCACTTTTCTTTGGTAACGTGGGTACCTCGGGTCCTTTGAACATCTGCTGATGGAGCCAACTTCTTGTTTCCCTTCTCCTGTTTCCCTGGGTGACTGATAAATTAGAGCAATTTCTTTGACTTGGATAAGAATGGATTTTCCTATATTTGTTTTAGAACTTTCTAGAATGATTCACTTTGCTACCACAATTCTGTTACACTCGCAAAATGTTATGTGACACTAAGGTAAATTTACTGAGGCTTTCAATTTTAATTAGTTTTTTTCTCATATTTTCTCTGAAAAGTTAATCCCCTTTTAATGAAATTGTAAAATATAAGCAAATCGTACATGACACTTTTATCACCTGCTCATTTGAGATCAAAAGTCTAACTGTACTGCCTTCTAAAATTATACCAAATTTTAAGTGCATATTAAAATGGTAATTTTTATCTCAGATCAATGGTTGAGCTTTAATTTATTTGCACAAAATAAAACAATCCAGATAATGGGTTAGTGCTGCATTTCAACATGTTTTATAGTGCTAAGATATTATTTCAGTGATTTTATCACTATTCAAAGTTTGGTAGGAAGCAGATTCTTAACATGAAAACTTAATGGGTTTAAACTTTCCATCAGAAAAGAATCTGCCAAATAGCTCCTCCATAATGAAAAAGGGAGACAGTCTCCTATCTCTTCCGAGTTGTATGATGTAAAGTAGTACCCACTGTTACATTTGGGTGACTGTAAAAATCTAGTACATGTGTGAGTTTGCCAGGTTACTAGGGTTATTACTTCAGCTCAGTGAAAAAGAAAATATTTGTTCTCTAATCTCTCTTCCCAATTTTCCAACCAGATCTCTTACCTCTACAGCCCGGATGGCATTTTTGGACCCATGAATGGTGCAGTTGTATCCTCCATTTAGTTTGGGCACCCCAGTTCCTACTGTTTCAGCTTTCGTCTTTATTTATGATCAAAGTAGAGACTCACTTTGTAGCGTTAGGCTGACAATTTACAACCAGCTGATAAATGCCCCTTGTCTTGTGATTTACGGTGAATGCCCTACTTGCTGTCCCTGACCTCTCTCTCCCAGGTCCCCATTCATTGCTCATCTCAGGCAACCAGTTGAAATTAATTAGCTCAGGTACCTGTTGATAAAGGAAAACCAGCATTTAAACAATGTCTACATTATTTCCAGGCTCTTGAGGCCAGAGCGTCAACGTGGAAGGTAACTATTTCTCACAGTTTGGCTTGAGAACTGCTTAGAATATCCCTGAACTTTGTTGACAGTCCTGGGTAACACTCACCAGAGGAAAAAGAAAAGGCAAAACAAGTTTTGGTAATGAAATTAATTGAGAAAAAGCCAGTCTAACTGTCAAAAGAGAGGAACCTTGAGAAGAAAGACAGCTTCTAAAGGTCAATACTCAGCGTGTGTAATCTTTACCATCTGTGTGCAGGCTGGTAAGATTCTAAGACTGTCATATGCAGTCTTTTTTTCTGAAAATAACAGACAAGGAAAAACGGGGTTGCCCAACAGGGAGCCTGGATGTACTTAGCTGGATAGAAAATGAAAACACTATATGGTATAAACTTAGGATGACCTTTAATTTTCCTTCCCCTTGACCTACATGGGTCCATGGATAGTTTCAGAAAAGCAGTGCCACGGCGAATTGAAATAATTCCATCACCAACGGAATGTAATGTTATATTTACAAGGTGGAACACCAGGCAGCTCGACTTAGTGTAGTGCTCACAGTCATCCGACTGGATTCTGACGGAGGCCAACAGGGGCTTCTCTGGTTTTCTTCTAATAGGAAATTTAAAAAAAAAAAAGGTCAAAAATAGACTTGATTTCTCTTTGCCTAAATATTTGGCAGCTGTATTAGAGATCTAGAATGCTGTCATTCCATATCTAGTGATAGAAATTTCTCCTGTTAGAACATTTAAGGTTTGATTACATAGGCTCTTGAGATTTATACCAAATATATGAATGTCTTTCTTCCCAAAAAGTGATAATTCCATAAACTCTCATTTCTATGAATCTGTTGTGTTTTTACACAAATTAGAAACTATTGAAAAAGAAAAAATATATATTTACAAAGATGTATGTATAGTATTTATATACGTTTAGACATATATTTGTATATGTGGATATAAATATTACAGAAGAATTCCATATCATTTATTACATAAATTATCATACATAAATTGTAAGTAATTTTATTGAAATTTTGTGTATCCTGATTAATTAAAGAAAGCATACGAGGCTTTTCCATCATTATATACAAAGTCAAACATTTTCAATATTGTTCTTGGAATATCGATTTCCATTTTTTTCCCCTAAAAAGCCAACCCTTTAGAGATTTTCAGCTCTCAATCTCACTTTTTCTGTAGTTCCGCCTCCATCTATGTATCATCGCATTTGAGGGGCCCACTTTTTCTGCCTATTACTCCCTTTTATTCTCCCCACATCCAGGAGACCCCTGAATGCCCATATGACTTGAAAGATCCATGATACGCACGTACTGTCATAATAAAACATCTTCCTTGTGTTCATCAGGGCTATTTTCATCACGACAGGGGTGGAAGATTTGAAAAAGTATTTTGACATCCAAACTTCATAGATAAAGTCAAAGGTTAAGTGATTTGTTTTGTTCTTCTGTGAATTCCTTGCTTTGTTTGAGAAACACGAACTAGGAGGCTAGCCCCTACCGCAGCTGTCACTGCTCCCGCAGCCTCCCAGGAAAGCAGGATCCATAAAATCTTAGACATAACAAATAATAGCACTCTCCAAAAGCTGGTGAATAAAACGCTCCACCTCTTTAGAAGAAAGAGATATTTTATTTGTATTCATTAGGGTGACCTAACCGCTCGCTGGCATGCTTTATGATACCCTCCTGTGTGATGTCATAGTGTGAACACATGAAAGGAAAGCAGGCAGTTTGCATTGTCTCCTTTCTCCACAGGTTTGAAACACAGTACCCTTTGTTGCTCCCTTTCTCCAGCCTCCTTTTTGGTTCCCTCCTCTTCCCCTTCCTCTTCTTTTTCCTCTCTTCCTCCTCCTTGCTCTCCCCACCAAAGACACCCCTAGCGAGCCATTCACTTTTACATTCTGGACGCAATTTTGTTGGCTAAAGCTCCCACGAGATTACACAAGTGGGTTAGTTTTATTTTCTTGTTGTTACTCTGACATCGTGAGTTACATATTATTCTCCTCAACTGGTTATGTTGACCTAAAGACCTTTCCTTTTGGAAGAATGCATTGTTTTATAACTAATCGCTATGAATAAATCATCCCGACTAATGAACCTATTACCACACAATGAAAATCTGGTGCTAGGAAAAAAGAAACAGAGAAAGAAAGAAGCTATTTACACACAGGCTGCTAAATAAATATCTCTTTCCCTGAGTTTGGGGGGAAAGGATCTCGCCATTAACAAATGATACTGCTCTGAGCCCATTATGTTGAATATTATATGTCACTGTCAATCACTTTGCAATCCACAGGGCAATAATTCTCCATAATAACTGCCAACTCCAGTCAATATATTTGCATCATTTTACTTTAGAGGCTTATGAAATGCAAATGAAAATTCTAATAATAATGCTTCTTATTTAATTAGTTCTGCCTGATGGATATTCTCTTTCTTTAGCAAAGCTTTAAAAATAAGAATTCCAACTCCAAGCCTGATATGGCCATTTGCCCATTCTTTGTTTGTGTTGTTGGCCCATTCATTGCTTTGAAGTTGCTGACCAAGGAGACAGGAGTCATGACATGAGAAATGGACCCTTTCTTGAGAAAAGGGTCAAAAAAGGGTCCACCATATTATTTTAAATCCAGAGAAAATATCATACCCACATCATATTTTTAACTAATTAAAAAAAAAATCTTTGAGAAATGGATACTGTGCTTTCTTCAGAAGCTGCTATGAATGCCCTGCTCCGTTACCACACGAGATGTGTGTGCCTGGCTCTCCAGCATCCCTTATTTGGGGAAAATACTGCTCTCCCTCACTCCAGAGTAATTCTGCTTGTGCGTGTGGTAGATATGTGACACAGGCCTGGCTAATCAAAATATTCCATTACCCCGAGCACGGTGGCAGATCGAGGCCGCCCAGCTACTTGCTTATGGAGCCTAGAATCTGCTCTGCCCTGTGACAGGCCACCCTCACTCGCCTCTTTCTATGTTCCTTCCAGAATCTTTGGCTCCCTGGAGCATGACCTCTGATCGGGATTGCCAGGGAGGCGTGGCAGTCGGAGCACACTGCAGGAACCCAGGTTTATACCCTGAGGATGATGTGTTCACCAACAGTTGGGAACAGTATGTGTTACACACATGTGGTATGAAGAGCCTCTTATAAGACATTCGAACCCATCTCTATCACTGATGTGACACATCTGAAACTGATTTACTTCTTCGGGGAAAAGTAGTAGTCTTTCTTTTCTCTTTTTCTTTTATAATTCTTTTAATTCTTTTATAATTCTTTATAATTACAAATTTCACATGAATCCAAAAATATATTTTGTGAAGAAGTGAAACTGCTTTGGTAGAGCAACCTAGAACTCGCTCTCCTCTCTCCCCACCCCTTCTCTCTCTTTTCTGCTAGATCTCCGCATTTCCCAATCTCTTCCACTTAACACGAGTCTCGAGATCATTCTATGGCAGCATGTCTCTTCAGAAAGGCTTGAAATGACAAGATGAAGACATTGAATTATTGGATCTCTTCAGGTTCAAACATTCCATGTAGTCTATATCTCTAGTGCATGCTCCTTTCATTAATAAAACTATATAGAAATGGGTGGATGGATGGGAGAAAGGATGGCTGGCTGAAGGCAATTAAATATTGATGAAGGAAAGAATGGGGATAGATCATTCTGGAGTTCTGAGTAGAGTTGATTGATGGTAATGCTGAAATGAAGGGGAGCACTGAAATGCCAACAGCATTATAGTGGGTCCCTAAAGAAAATAAGTTGGTTTAAGAAATAGTAAAAATAACAGACATGGAGTCAGGAATACCTTTCATCTGCTTCCCAACTTTGCTGGGGGGATGGGTCTGGCACAACCAATTTCATCCTTGACTCAGTATTATATAGATACAGTCATTGCTGGAAATAAGGGTGGGCCCATTTTGGGCATTAAGAAACTGCCACCCACACCCATATGTGCTAATTTGTTTCCTGCCAAAACATGTCTTTTAAATCATGTAGGCTGTGCTGGGGAGAAATCAGGCAGCGTGTTCGGTGGGATGTAGAGGAATATTCATGAACTCATGGGTCTGTGACTTCCCACAGGAAGTTTTGGCTTCTGCTTTCAAATTAACCTGTCCAGGTGCTGCTCAGAGGCTTACAGATTATGGAGATCACTCCAAAATACTTGCAGTAACTGGTTTCATAATTAAGATTCTGAATTTCTATTAGAAAATTCTTAAATGGTTAGCAGAACAAGAAGCAGAAAATACATATCACAGTGCTCAAAATGTTTATTGGACACAGGGGCCTAGATAGGTTGTTCCAGGGTCAAAGAGGGACAAACAAAACAAAAACAAAACCTGTGGATCACACTTAAACCCTCAGGGTAAATATGAACAAAGAATAGACTCTATTTTTCTAAGCCACCTGGGTGTAAACCTTTTCTCCCCCCTTTGCCAGAAACCATAGTGTTTATAGGCATGTTTTACTGGAAATCTGCTGCTTCTCACAATGTTTCCTGCACAACTGTCTTAGTAAAACTACATCTGGAAATGACAAGCACACAGTTGTAAATCTGGAAGTCAGTGTGTTGTTGTAATAGCTTGCAGCTACAATATGGCCGTCTTGCTGAATGCCAAAGAGAGTTACAAAGACAGAGGCCAGCTGTAGCTACTGAAATGGATGCTGTTTTTCTGAGGAGATAAAATAGATTTTAAGAGGGTTATAATGTCTCTTGCCAAACTATCAAATGAACCAGGGTAGCATTGAACTGATTGTCTCTTGGACGCATCAATTATTTCAGAGACCTTGACAACCAGATTGGCTTGACCAAGCATGATTTGTTGGATGGTAAGAAAACAGGTAGAAAGCCATTGAGCGGTAGCTTCCTGGAGTTAGACTGGGTCTGTGGGGCCACCTCAGTCAGACGTCTCTCTGGATAATGAACCTCCCTTCCTAAGAGCCACGAGACGTCATTCTGAAGGATCAGCTTAAACATCTCAGCAGTTATCGGTCCTGGATGACTGGTGTAATTCCACGGAGGTCTCAAACAAAGCATCCTATGAGGTAAGCCTGAAGCTTGCCTCAGGACTGTTTCTTTCGGTTTAAATTAACCTGGGGAATCAATGATTTGTCACGATGGGAGGTTCCTCAAATCCCATTCTGATATAAAAGCCACCAGTAAGAATGGCAGTAATGTGTTGAGTAAACCTAGTTAGTAACCAAAAGCAGTTTAAAAAATCAGACAAATCCTTACTTGTTTCTTATTTATGTAATAATGGAGTATTGGTTGAGTTAGATACTGCAGACTTTCACAGTTACGTGTATATATCTGAGTTTTGTTCATCTTTTAAAATGGCTTACACTTACACTTTTTTAAATGTCTCTGAGTATGTTTTGAAGAAGTATATATTTGCAATAGCTACAGCCTCTTGCCTCTTCTTTACTGCTACTTTATTACTAGCATGTTTTTTATTTTCTTCCTTTCTGTCCAGAGGAAGAGCTGAAGTATCTCTCCTTAAAAGGCTAGACTCGCCTGCCCTAACTCGTTCCTCTTACCTCACTCCACTTCCAAAGGTTCTTCTGCCTTCCATTACTTCGATTTGTTTCTCTTTCACCTTTAATATTTGGATTTTCTTTCGGGGCCTTTCTCCTCGCTTTTAATCATGCTCCCATCTCTCTCATATGAAAGTGAAGGTGGTCAAAGATACAAAGTTCCCATGATAAGAAATATAAGTTCTGGAGATGTAATGGTCAGTGTAGTACCTACAGTTAATATTTTCTGTATATATGAAAGTTGCCGAGAGACTAGATACGAAAAGTTCTCATCACAGAAAGAAACAAATTGGTACCCATATGAGGTGATGAATGTTGACTAAACTTGTAATTATTATGTGATGTATATGTTTGTATATGTATGTATATGTATGCTGTACGCTTCAAACTTATGCAGTGTTATATGCCAATTATTTCTCAATAAAACCAGGAGAAAAGAATTTTAAAATAAACTATACATACTGAATACTATATATACTGAATCTGCCAGAATCAAAAAAAAAAAAAATCTTTTCAAATAAGTGCTCTGATAAGATCTATGAGGGTAGGAACAGCGTCTATGGTTCCTTGGGACTTCCAGGATCGAAAAGAATGCCCAGATAATAGATGCTCAATAAATATTTGCCAAATAACTGAATGAAAACAATAAATGAGTAAATAGCTAACAAATGTATATATACGAGCTGTCTCAACTCCCTCACAATTTACTGGCTGTTCTTCTTTCCCCCCCACCAGATTTCCGAAAAATCACCTTCAACTGCGAGATGACAAGTCATTATTCCTATAGCTCTTATTCCCCCTGTTCCAACAGAGAGAAGAATGGAATGGTTTCAGTAGGAGTTTGTAGTTGGAGAATACTTTTTCTAAGTGACCCCACATACTTGTCCCTCTCCTTCCATCCTTCTCTGTTTTCCAGATCGCGGCCCCAGTACACCATGTGTGGGAATTCTAAAAATACTGATTTTTCTGGTCCTACCTTAGCCCCTTGTTTCTACTGCAGCAGAATTCCAAGGGCGAGCCCTCCAGAATCTATATTAAATCACAAGAAGTCCTTAGAAGATCTTGATCTGCATCCAGGTTTGGGGACCACTGAACTACAGAACACTGTATAGAAGAGGATACGTTTAAGGACAAGAATGAGGGATGAAACTTATCCTTTCGAAGGCTGTGGCACCCAGGTCATTCATCAGACGGAATTGTCTGCAGCCCTCCTCTTCCCCAGCGTAGCAAGAGCCCAGCGGGGTGAATTCAGCGATCTTCAGGATGTTGAAGTTCTTTCCTTCTCTCCGTACTGATGCCTCGTCCTGTGGGAGATGGCTCCAGCAAATTGTACTCTCTGCAGCTGTTAAAGCTCTGAGTATGGATTTGCAGAGGAATTTCCTCAAGTCAGTGCTGCGAAGTCCAGATCCAAGTTGCATGAGGCGTTGAGACCCCAGCACTTCTATTTCATTCAAACTTCTACAGTTTTGCTCCTCTTTCATCTTTATCTCTCCTTTTTATCTTTGCTACTACATTTTTTTCAATTTCAGACATAAATCAGTATCCTTTTTTCCTGCTTTTTAAAATGGAAATATTTTGGTTTGGATAGTATGCATATCAGCAACAACCTTACGGTTGCTCCTAAAAATTTAGGGGAAGGCGATCAGTATAAATAGTTGATAAAGGACATGGTTTATGTGCCAAACATAAGCATATAATTGGGAGTAGTTTATTGCCACCCTCAAGTTTCATGACATTTCTACATAGCTACACATGCGGAGTAAGAAGAGAGACACAAAGAGAAAAACCGATTAACCACCAAGGCGCTGTCATTAATATCTGTTTTACTGAAGCATACATAATTTTACTCTGCGAGACTCTTGAGAAGCAAAGGGTCTGTACATCATTGGCTCTAGTCCGGCCCCCGCTGCTCTGTCCTGTTCCCGCATTTAGCGCTCAGTTCTTAGTGGCTGTGCGCGGCGTATCCCGCATACCCCCTCCGCATGAGGAGAGGAAACACTGCTCTGAAATGGAGCTAAAGGTAATGCCTTCCCAAGGGCATCTTGGTCAAGGCCCCGCATCTTTCTTATCCGGCAGCCCATAAGGTAGAAGAAGGAACACCCAATGTTTTAAATAATAACTATGCTCACTGGGTCTTATTTTAGACTCTGTTGTTTGATTTCCTTTTTTCCCCCCCCTCTTTCCAAGCTGGCATTCTTTGAGAGCCTCCTCTTTGCTATGGGGCATGAGCTATCAGAAAATAAACTTACAAAGTCACAGAGGTATTAGATCGCTGACTATGGTATAACCTTGACATTTCTAACATGTGATTCAGTCTGAGCCACACATGAGTTATTTGCACTCTTGCGGTCCTTGAAATTCAGGTGTCATTACCTGTCTACCTGCGCCTTGACCTCCCTCTTCCCACTTGAGAAAAGCTGTATCCTCATTGCAATCTTTCCCTCTTTTTCTCTGTCTTCTTTTACGGGTCTGTTCATGTTGTACTTCCTAAATATAGTTGGAAAAATATCGAAAATTCTAATAAAAATAATAGCTCCTAATATCAGACTACTCAAATTAACATCACTCAGAGGTACTCACTGCTAACATTTTTACTATTTCTGCCCTTGGCCTTCTCTGCCTTCTGAGAATTGAAATTATAATGTGCACTTTTTCTATGCTGCTTTATTTTCCTTCGCATCTTATTATAAGGATTTCACAGTTAATTAAAAACTCTTGATAAACATCACTTTAATGGCTGTGTGAGTCCCTACTAGATGACATTAACATAATTTATTTGAACATTTTCCTAATTGGGGACATTTAGACTTTTTCCAAGGATATAAATTGCATATATTCAAAAGATGAACATAAAAAAAAAAAAACCAACAACAACCTGTGTATATGTTTTTAGCTGATCCGTGTTCCTAGAATGGAATTACTTATACATTATCAATGGATCAGAGAGTAAGAGAATTTTTACAGCTCTGGACATGTATGACTTTTGCCTGTTTTCAGACCTGATTTTTATTTTACTTAGCTCGGGATTACTGTGGCTGCGTGCGGTCAATATTTATTTATGAGAATTGTTAACTAAAGGTAATGGAATATAATTGAATGGGAATTTAAAAAAGAGAGAAGTAATTTTCTAGAAATGACTACTTTGAGGAGTGATTTCAGTTTTGACTAAATCATGCATGCATTTAAATTCTCCTTTTCTGACCATAGGGAACAGGCCAGCCCTTTTAGTTTTGCTACAAAGACCAAAGACCATCCTCAGGATCCTTCTGGCCTTCGTTCTCCTTTACTTTGCAAATGAATTTAGAAGGGCTCTTCCCTTGTTCTGATGCACCCATCTCTGCGGTCCCAACAAAGAGAAACCTTCTTCTTTCTGCTTTCCCTACTCTTCGGTTCCCTTTCATCTGTAACACAAAACAAGTTGTCCCTCTGATTTCTAAATAGTCTTGCCCCTTCCCTCCTACTCTGTCCCTCAGATTGTTTTTGGCTGCCTTTGTAAATTCTCCCCGCTGATCGACTCACAGATACTCCAGGATGATACTTGTTGGTTCAGGTAAACAGCCTTATCCAAACAGTGGCTTGAGGATTATATACTCCGAAGGTTGTCCAATGTCATCGTTCCACAGTCTTACAGTCAAATTCCTTTAAACTGTGTTAAAATGTTGTTCACAGCCTGACACAGTTCCCTATCTTTTCTCAGAAAATAGAGCTTCGTTCTTCAGCTGACATCCTATCTTGCAGCAGATTCTCCCTCCTGGAGGCAGAGCTGCAGAAGCTTAAAGCAAGCGCTAACCTTCCAATGGGGACTTCCGCCGAGGAAGAGCTGTTCCTCAGCGAACGGGAAGAGAGGTAGCCATGGCTACTCTTCAACTTTTGGGCTATGTGCATGCCCCTATGAGTGGCGGGTGGCAGTGAGTTGGGCAGAGACCTAAGAAACGATACCCTTTATTTTTTAAATTTTTGTTTATTTATTTTTTTAAGATTTTATTTATTTGTTTGACAGAGACAGACAGAGAGAGAACACAAGCAGGGGGAGTGGGAGAGGGAGAAGCAGGCTCCCCGCTGAGCAGGGAGCCTGATTTGGGACTAGATCCCAGGACCCCGGGAGCATGACCTGAGCCAAAGGCAGATGCTTAACTGACTGAGACACCCAGGCGTCCCCAAAACTACACTTTTCATTTTCAAGTTGAGGAATCTAACTTTTTATTAATGCAAATCCGCATCCAGCCGCCTTTCCCAGGTGAGTTAGAAATTTAATTCCAAGTGTCACTGGTTTCCGCAGGAGGACTTCACCCGTCTTCCCTGTAAATGACAGACTGCTGGAATGTAAAGCATTTGGTTTTTCACAAATGCTTTTACTTGGGTTGGAAGCCGTGATCTATGTTCCAGGTCAAAGGCAAGAACACACTTTCCCCTATCTGTTTCCAAGCGATCAATCACTGATTTCCCAAGGGAATTGTAGTTCTTGGGCATGTGGCCTGTTTTCCATTGGCTTCTATTATCATTTGCTAATTAGATTACAACCTAGTATTTACCTTACTCTGTGGTTTTGAGACCTTCCCCTGCAGTGTTTTTCTGTTAGCTTTACAAATGCTGCAAATCATGCCTTCTCTTGGTCTATTGTGTTAAACTGGGAAGAGTGGGGAACTTTACATTCATGTCTTTTTTGTTTTTTTTTAGGGAGTGGGAGAAGTAAAAAAATTAAGTTAATCTTACTTTATATTTAGACATGACTCAACTTTAAGGATATGCAGTGAGGAAATTTTAGAGATTTTGTCATCCTGGGACTACGTAAGGTTTTAAAATATAACTTAGCTTGAATTGATAGCTTGCTTGAGCTTAATAAAAATTTGTTCTTTATCATGGAATAGTATCATGTCCCACTGCGATGATTAATTTCATATATCAACTTGCTAGGGTATGATGCCATGTTCTTTGGTCAAACACCAGTCCAGATATTGCTGTGAAGGTATTTTTAGATGTGATTAATATTTAAATCAATAGATTTTGAGTAAAGCATATTACTCACTGTAAGGTGGGTGGGCCTTGTCCAATCAGTCGAAGACCTCAAAAGCCTGAGGTCCTTTGCAAGAATTCTGCCTCAGTTACAACATAGAAACTTTACCTGATTTTCTTGTCTTTGTACTTGAGAACACAACTTCAACTCTTGCTGAACTTATAGACTGCCCTGCAGATTTTGGACTTGGAAGCCCCCCACCCCCAGTCACCTTAGTCAATTTCTTAAAACGAATCTATGTCTCTATATATGTATATGTGCTACTGGTTCTGTTTCTCTGCCCCATTTACCTCTAATTTTTTTCCTAAATTTCCCCCTAAGATCCTATTTATCAAGGAACTTTCTTCTAAAATACTTTATGAATCCAAAACCAATATACTTTAGTTTCTATTCTGACCCCAGAGGGATAGCTAACTTTATTTTTTGTCCATTAAAAGTTCTTGGTTCATTTCAGGACAGTAGGCATCACAGAAAATAAAAGATAGCCCAGGTGCTAAATGCAAGAAGCAATTTCTCTATGGCCCAGGGGAGACATTTATTACAATGGGATCATTGGCTATAAGCTGTTTCAGACATTTTTCAAAGTGGATGGAAACTTGTTTACCCAAAAGCTTGCATATCAGATAGAATTTTGTAAGTTGGCTACTGAGGTTTTTGGGGGGCTTGGGGGAGCAGTATGGGGCATGCAATAGAATCTCCTGTGAGTTTTCCTCTCACTTCTGAGAAGACACCTTGCTGGGGGCATCTCTGCTCATGCTGCTTGCATAAGCGTTCCAGGATACACTCACAAGTCCTCTCTTTCTACAGCCATCCCCCATTTCCTTCCACTTTTAGGAGGAATAAAACAGGCAGAAAAGAGAGAGGGCTTTCCGGTGCAGAGAAGCTAGAGAAAATTTCCACCTGAAGGGGCAGTCCAAGTTTATTTTAAAATTTCCAAAATACTCTGGATTCCCCCAACCAGGATTGGTTTCAGAGCATCAGTTGCAAATTTCTTTCCAGGAGTCCTGACAAGGTTGACCATTTCTGTTTAATTCTCTAACCCCAAAACTCTTTCTACCACGGTCTAAAATATGGGGTGGAAGACTTTAGGAGTAGACAAATGTAATACTCATTAAAAAGTTCACTAATTTCTTGGCTTCAATTGAGCATTTTTTTAAAAAGATTTTATTTATTTATTTGAGAGAAAGAGAGCATGAGCGGGGGTGGGAGGAGGGGGAGAAGCAGACTCCTTGCTGATCAGGGAGCCTGACTCGGGGCTCCATCCCAGGACCCTGAGATCATGACCTGAGTGGAAAGCAAATGCTTAACTGATTGAGCCACCCGAGCACCACCCCCATCCCTTGAACATTTCTTTGCAAGTGATGTATCAGGTGAATGAGTGTAGGGGAAATGTACCACTAAGATAAGGTCTTCAACATACAGACTAGCTGGACACTAGACATTTCACATGGACAAGTACTTATATAACACTAGAAAACAAGAATCTGGTACATTTCCTACCATTACCAAGACTCCAATTTTGTGGCGAATGGAAGATGAGAGACCCCCAACACATAATAGTACCCCAGAATTAAAGGGTTTCCTGGGATAAGGGTCTTTCAGCGCTAAAACCCGAGGAACCCCAGGGAAACAAGGCTGGGTATAAAAATCAGGCAGGAAGGAATTAATGCCAAGAGTGGTGGAGAAGAAAGAGGAAGCATACAGATGAGAGAAGACCTCCTGGAGGAGGGAGAACTGCAGGAATTTAAGAAGGGGGAGCATTGAAAAATAAAAAAAAAGAATGGGGAGCATTTTCTTGGGTAGAAGTGAGGAGGTATTTCAAACAGAAAGCTCAGCAAGAACCAAGAAACAGACAAGGTTAAGCCTACTGTATCCAGAGGACAGCAGGCAGCTGGGGAGTGGGGGCGGGGGCAAGGATGGGGGATGAGAGGGGAAGGAAGGCAACTCATTGGGGGCGCGGGGGTGCCGTAGGAGATGAAACTGGAAAAGCTGGTTGTGGTCAGATCCAGGAGTCTAGATTTTATTCTGTTAACAATAAGAACCAGTGGATTTTGAGCAGGGCCCTGCCATGATCTAAAGAATGTTTTGGTTTAAGGCTATTTAAAAAAAAAAAAAAAATTGGAGAGTGTAGGGGATAGGAGATAGGACAGACTAGAGTCTGGGAGATCAAGTATTTTACTAATTAAAGTTTGAGGGAATGATAAGATAAATTGGTTTGATTGCAGAAGAAATATGAAAGTAAGAACAAATATGAGAAACATGTCAAAGAGAAAGTTGGCGGAATCCTGTAACCGATTAAGAATAGAAGTAGATAAATTAGAATCAATGATACCATCAGACTTTCTGGAGCCTGAATCACTATGAAACTACTGGCAGCCGGAGAGCTCATGGCCTTGTGGAGAAAGCTTTCTGCCCTTGGCTCTAGGGATGATATCTTCCCTTGGGGCAAATAAAGGAATTTAGCTTATGATTACTAATACATTAGATCATCCGGTGGCTGGTTTTGAGTACATCTTTGCTTTGGGCATGTATCACTGGTTGACAAACTAAGAAATACATGAGTCTATTTCAACTTAATTTTATTTTTAGCTTACTTGAGCCAGGGTAGCAAAATATTAAACTCAGGCCTTTGAGCCACAATTCTTTCCCTAGGACTGTACCAAAATTCAGGGTCTGAGTGTTTAAGGAATGACGAAACAAAAAAACAAAACAAAAAACCACACCCAAGCTTGGGGGGTTGGGGGAGGGGCAGTCATAATCTCATAATCTGGGCTTCAAGTGTTCTTGAGATATCAATCATATTCTGGGGTTCCATAAAGGTGGCTGCTGAAATGACCTTCAGTTTTTTCCAACTAACCTTTGTAAAGCCAATGTCTCATTCAACTATGGCTCTGCCTTTGCTTTCAGACTTACATTCTGTGGCTTCCATGACCCGCTGGGGCACAGAAATCTCTGCCACTTAGTCTAGGCTTCAACCAGCTCAATTTACTGTGTAGCCACCTATTTCCTGGAGTCTGTTTGCCTGCATGGTGTTCCCCCCCCCAAAAAAAAAGGAGGACACAGGGCCCCATTAGCGGGGGGCTCCCTAAATATTCATGCTTCCTTCTCATGCCCACTAACTAGTCCAGGACCACTCAACTAACTGTGGTGAAGTATCAGTCTCCCCAGCCCTAGTTTCATCAGGGATCAATACCTTTATAAGCAAAAATGAAATAAAGAAAAGTGAAATCTAAAAAAAAATGCCCATTTACATTATTATATGAGAGTCAGCAGACATAAAGTTACTGCCAAATTGTTATAAATGTTTCTAAATGTTTCCTCTCGGTATCTGTACTGTTCATATGCAGGAGGACTGTTCATAGGCATGGGTCTTAATCCATAGTCTACACCTTCACTGGCACAAATCTTGCCCTCCATTTTCTGCTTGGAAGTCTCTTTTCTGGTTCGGGGCAGAGTGGAAAAGAAATGATGTAAATTATCAAGAAGAAAATAATATATCAAGATATCTTGCCACATACCCAGTGTTAAAGTCATGATTCTCTGAGAACTACACACTCCCCTCCATCCTCCTCCATACACATGAAACTATTTTGAAATTATAAACTTGGCAAATTACTGGAATTCTGGGCACCTCATTCACCTCATTTATAAAATGTAATTAAACAGTTGTACCTATGGGGATTAATGGGTACATGAAGATTCCATAAGGCAATGTCCCTAGAACATCTGGCATGCCATAGGTGATTGAGAATGGTAACTATTACTATTACCAGGAAAACATAGGCTCAGAGAAAAAATAAGTTAAGGCTAAGGGAGTCTGCAATTCATTGCAGGAAATAGACTTACAAAAACAAGGATTAGAACTACTTGGTATGTCTTTGTGTCTTTATCATGGAGCTCGAACTTCTTGCTAAGTGTAAGCTGATTCATCCTCCCCATTCTCGTATGGAAGTGCTGTGTACTAACACATAGTGTAAACTACTGGATTATTAACTACTGGGGGCATCACCACTTCTATGACTCAGACACCTATCTCCCAGACTGTTTTACCACTTGAAAGCTAAACGAGTCCCTTATATTTATGGTTTTTAAAGCCCTTTTGGAGGTTGGAGGATTAAATGCACTATAAGAATGTCTAGATTGCAATAATAATATCATAGCTTATTCTTGCAATGTTAAATACCCCAACGCACAGGATATTCAATATACTCTAATGCAAACAAATCTTTAAGCTATCTTTCTTGTTAACTAAAAATGACACAAATTTAAATTAATAACTGATACAGTAATAAAACTGCTAAAAGATTGGATTCATTGTGCATTAAGCTCTAGGTTCTTTATTTAGGCTGGAAGTGATTATGTGATAATAGAATAAACGCTTTGCTAAGTGTATAGAAACTGAAATACTCTGTATATCACAGAGGCACATTACATTTTCAGGGCATTAATTTGCCTCATTATGCAATAACATTTTTCTTTTTAAGTGAAATATCAAGGAGAAATCACTTTGCTGAATAGATCTCAAGATATGTTAACCTTGGATAAGAATCAGCTTTTGACATAAGTTTCATGTCATCCAAATGGCTTTGTTTTGACCTTTAAAAAGAGGAAAGGATTCTAGAGAAATCCAAACACACGTTGGCAAAGAGTCAAGTGTTCTATTCTACTCACCCAAGAATTTTTTCCTTAGAAGAATCATTCCTAATCCCTAACACCTACAGGCAATGAATTAATCATAATTTTGAACACAGATACTGCTCTAACTCAAAATAATTCATCACTACATTGAGAAAATACTTTATAGTAAATAGTTACAATTTAGTACTGACTACAAAGTTAGTGATTAAACAAATAGCCAACCAACCTGTGGAACTATCTGGGTCAAAATATTCCACTTTCACATTGTTCAACTACTAAAGAAGATACATCTGGTTCCATTATGACAGTCTTTGTTTAGGTGGCCATGGAAGGAACCAGAAACATAATCTATTAGGTTGTTCAAGCCAAAAGCCAAGAGTTAGCTCCTCCCTGTCTTTCTTTCCTTCACCGTCCCTGATCCAATCCATTGCCCCATTCTGCCAGTTCAAGAACCAAACTATCTCAAACTCACCCACTTCTATCGTTAGCAGAATCTCAGTCTAAACCATCATCTTCTCTTACCTGAACTCTGCAATCGCTTCCTAACTGGGCTCCCATCTGTCTCTCTTGCCCCATTAAAATCTATTCTCCACAAAGCAGTCAGAAGGGTATTTTAAAAAAGCAAACCCCGTTCTGCCAGTTGACTGAGCAAGCCTCCAGTGACATTCTAGGACACTGGAATAAAACCCATGCCACTACCTGGGCTCACTTCTCTGCTCTGATCTCAGACCGCTCTCCTCCCTTTGCACTCTGATCCGTCCTTGTTGGCCGGCTTCCTTTTCTTTAGAAACTCCAAAGCTGTTCTTAGTTTAAGGCCAGTATCCGTGCTATTTACTCTGCTGAAGTGTTTATCCAAAATTCTTCCAAGGCTGACTCCCTCTCATTAATCAGGTCCTATCTTCTCAGAAATGTCTTCCCTGGCCACCTCATATGATGTGGACTTTCCTAGTTACTTTCTATTCTATTTTTTTCTTTGTATTACTCATCACTCTCCAAAATATCTTATACCTTGGTCAGTGGTTTGTGGTCTATTTCCATGAGAGGGAGTGATTAGGTCTTCCTTGTCACTATTGTATCCCCAAAGCCAGCACTGTGCCTGGCATTCAGTAAATGTTTATCGGATATGTTCATTGACTGATAAGTGTTGATTCTGATAGGCACAGTGCTGGCTGGTGAAAAGGCTTTCTGGCCTGTCCAAAATAAAAATGTGAAAGGAAAAAGTATCTAACCTATTTGCATCCTTTTATCAAGCCTTCAACAAAGACCATTTTCAAACAAGCTAATTCATTTAGAAATGATTGGGTTGTTAAGCCCTTTGAACCATCTCTAGAGGCTTATGATTGACTGATGGCATTTCCTGCACCTTTCGAGAGGAGTTCTTAATGTTATACGTTCTCTCGTGGACTATTTCAGAATATGTGTTACTTTTTGCCATTTTTATTTTACCCCATAAAGTACATAAATCAAAAAGGATGTTGCACTCATGGATGATAGACATTTTATCAATTCTTGCTGCCAGCATTAAAAATAATGTTTGGGCTGTTCCCCAGGAGTATATGTAATTCTCTTGATAAATTAATGACTGGTCTTGGCCTCTGACAGAAAAGAATGAAACTCCTCTTAATCTATGCAACTAATGAAATGGGCTCCTATGTGAGCTTGCTTCAGGATGCTAATGACACAGGCTGTACGGTATCAGAAACGTAGCTACCAACAGGGGAAGCCACTCGGATTATTTACAGCCAGATTTACTCTGTTTGCCCTGAAGTGTTTAAATAAAGCAAAAGTGAAATGGAGAGCTCATATCAGGAAGGAGATGGAAGAAAGTATTGTTGGAAAGGAAGGAAGACACAAAGAAAATGGAAGGCAAAACACAAAAACGAACGCATCCATGTAAGGTCTCCAGCAGTGTTAAGTAGGAGAGAATATATTTTGGAATCAATAAACATATTTCAATTTTTCTTAATTGGGAATCCCCTCGAGATACCGTTTCATCTAGGTTTCAGGTAGCATTTTCTCCTGTCCCTTTCTTTATTTTTCGATTACTTCATCGGGGACATACCTCTAAAGGTCAGCCTTCTCGCCAGAATGATCCACAAACTTTTTAAATGTCAGGGATCAATGGCTGAGGTGGGAGGAGGTACAGGAAGTATAGAGGCACACATGGGACTTGTCAGCTTGCCACGGCCAGGGAGGATCGGAGAGGCAAAGCTCAAGGAGGTGAAGGGAAGTAAAAAGTGCAGGATCTGGGCATAGTGACTTCGGGAATCAGAAGAAGCCACCAACTGACCTAGAGCCCTGTGGGGCATGTCCTTCATGCCTTCAGGAGACGGAGGCTGGTGAAGCTGTTGTTCTTACTCATGGAAAAGACAGTTCCAGCGTAAGAAGCTGTCAACCCAACCAGTACAGAGAAATGGAACAGGTCTGGAGATTTTCTAGCAAGATACATTCAGAGTATACTTATTTCTAAGGCGCCCTGAAAGTCTTCATGATGTCAGGGTAGTCAAAAGAAAATTAGGAAGCAGCCTAAAAGAAATATTATATAATTGTCACTTCTGCTTTCTTTATGTTTGGTTGTTTTCCAGAATCTCTACGCTTTACAGAATTTGTGAGGGTGGTTGGAGGTGTGGTAGAAGCTTCTCTGTGCATGTCATTGTTTTTCCTTCCCTAGCTTCTCTCACTAAAGGTGGGGTTTGTTTCTCCACCCCTCCTCCACCCTGCTACCTGCCCGCACCGCATCAGTCAGCACACCAGCCCTCCAGCTCTGCCGTCGCCACAGTCAATGAGAAGCCCAAACAGGAGATGGAGGGAAGGAAGATAATGAGCCTAGGATATTTATCTTGGAAGCTCCCTCCTTGAAGAATCGCCTCTGGCTGGCTTGTCCTCAACCAAAGTTCAAGACTTTCTCACACCAGCCTCCCCGTGTGACTCTCAGCTTTGGAGTCCCAGCAACCACTCCCATCCCATGCCTGGCAACAGTACCCTTATGCAACTATCCTTGCATCCTGCTGGTTCTGGTATGCCATGGGTTTCCTCCATTGCCAGCCACTGAGTCTCATCCTGGTTCCCCGTGGGGTGGCTGGGGCCCATGGGGGAAGCAGAGGAAGGAGGAAGGAAGGCTTTCACCATCGTCCACTTCTGGGTGTGGACTTGCCCAAGTCGATGAACATGTGGCAGTGACAGAATAACAGGCTTGTGGGATATTCTGGAATAGTCTATGTCTCCTTCTGTTATCCTCTTCTGATGTGTGCCGAAATTCAGGAGGCCAAAGAACAATTCATCCTTCTCCACTCAGCTTTTTGTGTTTGGCAAATATTAATTAAGCGCCTATTAGGGTGGTGGAAAGTGAGGACAAAATAAACAAGCAAAAATTACATACCAGATGGTGAGAAGGGCTGTGGAGAAAAATAGAGGTGGAGGGAAGGGGAAGCAGAGCACAGAGAGGCAGGGAGGGCTTCCCCCAGCGGAGCACACGGGTCATGGCGGTCATGGCGGTCATGGTGACTCCACCGGGAGGGCCGTGCTGAACAAAGCTGAAGGACCTGAGGCGGACCGACGTGAAAAGCTGGACTAAGCACCATAAGCCACAGGGGTCTCAACCTCCGGTGGCACTCCTCTGCCCAGGGGTCCATTTGCAATTGTATAGGGTGTGCTTGAGGGGGGCATTAGTGGAGGAGACACTGTTGATGGTCATTAGGTGACAGAACCAAGGAAGCCCGATGCCCCGCAATGCATAGGACGGCCACGGACAGTGAAGATCTGTCCAACAAAACCCACCGGTGGCATCCTCGTTGAGAAGCCCTGAGCAGGAAGAGCAAGTACAAAAGACTTGAGGTTGAAGGTCATCCCCCCTTCCGAAAACACACGCACACGCATTTTTTAACCTAAAACAGCACTCCTGTGATCCCCAAGTCTTCACAGTTTTTCCAGCTGCCCCGCAGCACAGCGGCTCCAGCGAAGCTGGGGCTACCGCGGAGCCCGGGAGCCCCGGGTGAGTGCTCCTGGTTGTACTGCGGAAGGGAAGGGGAATTTGCTGGCGGTGACTGATTCAGTTGGAAAGGACCAGAGGGACACCAAAATTCCTGCCCATGCTGTGCATGCACAGAAATCGCTCTTTGCCCTTGGAGTTCTTTTAGAAATAATAGGTGAACTTGGTGTGTGTGTGTGTGTGTGTGTGTGTGTGTGTGTGTGTGTGTATTTTAGGATTTTATTTATTTGAGACAGAGAGCAAGAGTGAGAGAGAGCACAAGCAGGGAGAGGACCAGAGGGAGAGGGAGAAGGAGAAGCAAGCTCCCCACTGATCAGGGAGCCATGCTGATGTGGGGCTGGATCCCAGGACCCTGAGATCATGACCTGAGCCCAAGGCGAAGGCAGAGGCTTAACCAACTGAGCCACCCAGGAGCAGCAAGAAATTATAGGTGAAGTTCTACAACATGCAGTATTCCCAAGGCTGTTACTCACTTTTTTTGGAAACTCCAGCAGAAGTTAGCAAATACTTTTCATTGGTAATTTTGAGAAACAAGACATTTTGCATTTTCCCTCCGCATGTATATGGTCATAATTTGTATCTGACATAGTGCTATACATGTCAGATATATTCTATCAACCTATTCTTTCTTGTTTTAGTATAAACTACCAAGATAATGGGATACAAGGATGAAGTTATAGTTTGATAAATTAAACTTTAAAAAAATAAGTTTATATTTTAAATGTGGCTTTAAAATCCATTTAATATAATCCTTCTGTATGTTTGAGCTTCTCTTCTACCTCCAACTGAAATCTTACATACTTGTTAATAATTCTTACATGCTCATTAATAATTCCATCGTTTCACCACTTATGAAGATTCACAGTATGGCCAGGTAAGCATCACATTTTTATTTTTCATTTTATTTTATTGAAAGGATCATAGAAGACACATAAAAAAAATGGCCTCCAATTAAGTTTCAGATCTCATTGCCTCGTAAGGACCTCTAGCTAGCAAGCCATGCTATGAACTAACTCTAGCAAAGGGGTTGTTCTGGGAAATAGAGCTACTGTGGATGACTGGACTCATGCTCTTTTACCAAGACGGGGTAGTTTGTCATAAATTGGGGAGCAAGGCCAGAGTGAAGGCATAAACTGAAGCAGGACCCTGATACCTTATCTCCGATCATTTCCCCACTCAGAGTCAAAGACATTTCCTCTCCTCTGGTAATTCTTAGTAAATGGCACTCTGATAACTCTTGCAGAACTGGTTGATCAGAACTATCCTCCATCTAATTTCCTTCTCCCACTCCAGAAGGACATAACAATGCATCTTCTGTAGCACTGAAGAAGGAATGGTCTTGCATTTGCTCTTTGCATATTTCACCTGTGCTTGGGATCAGTTTCTGGGAGGGGATATTTAACACTGGCTGATAGCCTGGGCACCTGCTGTTCTCCACACTTCTCAGCAGACTGAAGGGAGATATCTGTAAATGTGCCAATAAATGAATTGAGGTACTCTGGGTCTGGAAATCTAAACTATGTCCTAACTTTTCCTTCTTGTATTGATTGCAACCCTATGGATGTGCTCATCAGGACAAAAATCCATTCAAGCATCTGAACTTTCCTATGAGAGAGAAAGAAGAAAATGAGTATCTCTTTGGTGAAGAACCTGATTCTTTTATTTGTTTCTATACATCCCTGGGATAAAATCCTGATGGTTTGCACTAGAATGGGTAAATGCATGGCATAGAATAGCTCTTTCCATGGTGACTCTTCGTTGTCCAACGTACAGCATGTTTGGAGGTTCTAGGCAATGTCTAATATTTCCTAAGAGAAATTGCTAGGACCTGACCCTGACGTGACCCTGAACATTGAGTGAAAACAGTTTCGGTGATCACGGTCAGAAGTTCTTCAATAATACCTCATAATTATCTCCGCTTTTGAAATCTCTTTACAATTAGCCCATCCTTATTATTAACTCATAACTTATTATGGTACGCATTTTTCTTATACTAAGATTATTTTATACCTGATCTTTCCATTTGGATTATAAATTTCTTGAAGATTTTATCATCTGTTTTTCTATGACATCTGCCATATGGGAAAAGTAGAATAGATGCCCGGAGTTAAATAAATGAATTGAAAAATGTTCGTGGACCTGCCCAGCACTATTAGTATTTCAAGAGTCTTGAAGGATCATCATTACTAATAACTTCAGGTAGAAGAGTTGCAGGTAAAAAGGCCTGCTTTAGTAAATATCAACTCTGTTGAGTTAATCAGCTTTTAAATGAAATGTGTTACAAAATATTTTCATAAACAAGGAAATTTTTTGTCCTAGATGTTCATAATAATCCATAAACATTGTCAAAATAAATGTGGGGGTGCCTGGGTGGCTCAGTCAGTTAAGCATCTGCCTTTAGCTCAGGTCATGATCTCAGGGTCCTGGGATAGAGCCCCACAGTCAGCCTCCCTGTTTAGTGGGGAGTCTCCTTGACCCTCTCCCTCTGCCCCCCCAGACCCCATTCATGATAGCTCTCTCTATATCTCTCAAATAAATACATAAAATCTTTTTTAAAAATTAAATGTGTCCCAGCTAGAGTATGAATCTCATTAGGGCGAGTATTATATAATTAACATAAATTCATAATTAATATAAATTAAATGCATGTACAATATTTATATGTCAGTGCTTTATGTGGTAGGTATTCAATAAATGTTGAATTTATTTTTAGGAATTTTTCGTATTTTGGCTGTAAGGTATTTGAAGAACTTCTTTAATTCTCTTCCTTTCTGACTGGAATAAATGCAGACTTTGGGGCTCAGTGCGTGTCCTTTAAAGGGGTAAATGCAGCTCGATGATCCAGGTGTGACATGCCAACTGCATGGGAACAAAACAACCAATGACTTAGGACTTTGATGAAATCTTGCCTCTTCCCCAGTCCTCAGGTCTGCATGTGTGGTTAACAGAAGCTCACCAATGAGAACAGTGGCAGCATCATGGCAAACTGGCAATGAACAGAGAAGTATGGCAGGGCCAGGGCTAAGAGAAATAGCCGTATAGTAGAAATGGTCCCTGAGGGGAAGAAACAAGGACCCCAATGACTCTTTCCAAAATCTGAGGCCTTCCCTAACCCGGTCTGACCAGATAGGCTTGATCTGACCACATAGGCAGGGACCCAGCAGCAAGAATCTGGGGACCCCAAGGACAGTCCTTTTGCAATTGCAGAGATTGTCAGAGGTCCATTTGGGCTGAGATAGGGCCCTCGTATGGGGTCCGGAATCCATAAAGCCATCCATAGATCCTAGGAGGGGGATTACTAGTAACAGGTAACAACAGCCAAAGGTTATTTGGCATTCAGAAGAGTGCAAAAGCACAGTCAGAGCTGATGAAAATCATGCCCAAAGATGAAGGGTTGGTAGGGGAATCTGCAGCTCAGTGCAGATTCTTCATAATCTCAAGTGAGACCCTGACTGGCTCAAGGACGGGGCTACACTGATGAGAGTGTGGGTCTCCGTGCTTAAGTATAGGTGGCCTAGGACTGTGGCAGGAAAATCTTACCAACTCAGTCCTGGGTCTCTAAACTACAATCCTATTTCAATTCCTAGTATTTCATCTCAGCACTACTCTTGCATCCTTAAACCAATTCTTAATCAGCCATCAGTATGCTACTTCTAAATCACCATGCCTACCTAAAATAATTCCTCCCGGCAGTCAGCATCTCAGCTGACTGGTCTCCTGCAGTCTCCTAAGGGGTCTTGGCCACTGAATACTGATAGGTCAACCTTGTCATAGATACAGTCGTTTCCATGACATATGTAAGAAATTGACACACAGAAATGATATGTGATTTGTCACAGAGGTATTAACCCTAGGGCTGAGAATACCCCAGGGCTTCTAATACCCTCTATCATGCAAACCTATTTTCTTTTCCATTTCCAAAATGATCTTTTGCTTCACTGTGTTTGACAAACCAGCACTCGTTCTAAAAACTAGTTCCCTCATTTCTTTATTTGCCAACTCTAAACAAACTGTCTGTAGCCAGCTTCAGATTTGGTTCCCTGCAAAAGAGTAAAAAGAAGTAATCACAATATTGGGATTTTTAATGAAAGAATCACCAAGCCAACCTAATTAAAGAAGGTCAATTAAACATAGCAGTAAACCATCCGAAGCAAAAAGAACAATTTTCCATTTAGAAACTCAGGATACAGCAATTACCTGGTTAATTTGGCATGTAGCCAGGATACAGATTCCCAAAGCACAACCCTGTTTCTTACACTTTTTTTTTTCTTACACTCCTGAGTAGTTATTTTACATCAGTTTTCACAAGCATTCGTTTATAGGGTAAAATTTCTTTTGAAGATGGCTTTGGAAACTACATAGTTGAATCCAATTCAAAAATCAGTTTAACATCATCTGCCTCCATCCTATTGTTATCCTACCAAGCCCATCTTTTGGCCCATTCTTGATTTAGTATCCACCTGGAAGACATCTAACTAATGTCCTTCTGAAGAAAGCAGCCAAGTATCATCATTCTCCATGAATCCAGAAGACTCATTTCCTAATGAAGTGGTTCTCAAAATTTAGGGTTAAAAAAATCAGCTGGAGATGTGATAAAAGTATCAATTCCCTGCCTTTCCAGAAATTCACTTGATCAAAGATAAGGTCCAAAAATCTCCATTTTAATTAACACACACCAGCACTTCTTTCTTTCCTTCTTTCTTTCTTTCTTTCTTTCTTTCTTTCTTTCTTTCTTTCTTTCTTTCTTTCTTTCTTTCTTTCTCTCTCTCTCTCTCTCTCTCTCTCTCTCTCTCTTTCTTTCTTTCTTTCTTTCTTTCTTTCTTTCTTTTGTATAGGTTCACAGATAATATTTGGAAATATTTATCCCTTATCACACAAATGAAATATTAAACACCCTCCAAACCATCTCTAAGCTGCTACCTGCCTCAATTTATGATATTAACCTGGCTGTGATGGTCTCATGTAATAGAGATTCCAAGGACCAGAAGCATTTTCGGTTCTACCTACTGCTTTGTGATTTATCTTACAGAGTTAAATAAAAGTCACAACATCTTGAAAATACATCACCTTAAGTTTATTTCTCCCTACTCAGACAAAAGTCCAGAACCTATATGTTTGAAACTTAATCTCCTTAATCATGTGCTTCTCTTGAGTTAAGGTTTTTATTTACTACTTTTCTATGTCCCTACAGAATTGATTACTGGGTGAACCATTTCTGGCTGTCTCCAAAAGTTGATTTCTGTGTGCTTTATAGAGTTGGACAGTCCCGTCAGGAGTTCCAAGGATATTATACAGGTGCTGCCTAACAGTTAGAGTTAACGTGGATGTGAGATAAAGTCCCACAGGGTACACAGGTATGCTTTTTTTCAAAAACAGACTATCAATGTAAACAGAACATTAGCAAAGCTTCTATTGTTCAGTAAGATCTCATTTCCAAAAAAAAAAAAAAATTGCAGATACATGAAAAAATGAATTCATTTTTAAGACCCAACAGTAGTCAATATGATGAATGGATGAAATGTTGCCCCAAGGAGTGCTTTCCAGCCTGTCGTTCATCTTATTCTGGTGAAAGTGCCTGCCCTCAATTAAAGCAGGGCTCTGAGTCAGTCTTCACACACTGGCATGAGCTCCAGACCCATGTGTTAGGCAGAGGCCAGGTCTGGCTCTGTGTATCTAAAACTTGGGCTCACTGTGATATCCAGAGAACCCCTGCACCAGAGTCTGTGATAATTCTGCTCTGGACCCAAGTAGCACTGAATTCTGGTGTGGCTCCAAACTTACTGTACATACAAGGTGATCTGGACTCCCTAAGGGATGATGTCATGGCTCCAAGGGCATTGCTTTGCTGTAGTAACTGGGCATCTCCAAAACAAGTTATAAGTCCAAGAGCCCATGGACTCACCCTTTCTGCAGGCTCCCTGGGTTCTAAGGCCCTCTGAGTAACCACAACAGTCTTCTTGAACCCAAAGTCAAGTTTTGGGATGACCAAGACCTCAGGATTTCCAGCTCCATACTAATGCCCCCCCCCACCCACCCAAATTAAGCCAGTGGTATCTGCAAACTCTTCGTGTGTTCTTTTAACTATAAGTCACCAAAAACCAAAGCTCTAGGGGACTTCAGAAAATACTAAATCCAAGAATAACCCACTGCTTCTCAAACTGGATCATACACATCCCCAAGACTAACTGGTGGTATGCGACAGAGACCTGTAAGTACAAAGGATTTAAGTACAGTGTGATTTTCCACAACACCAAATTTGTCTGAAAGTTGGTGAGACAATATACGTTTTTACGTGAACACTCGAATATTATGGAGTAGGACACAACATTGGTGTAGATTCTACAACAAAAATAAGATTCCAAAGAAAATTCTTGCTTGCATCGGAATCTTGGCACTCTGCCTCCTAAATGTCTTAGAGATTATGTTCATTTTCTTTTGTCATTCAGGGTATGGGTTTAGAAAAATTGGCAAGCACTATGTCATCTCCTTAGATGATCAGAGAGAGCAAATCATTTGTTCAAAGTCAACAATTAGCCAGTCTCCATGCTAGGTATGATTCCTGTGCATGCCTCCCACTGTAGCTTTTACTTGTTCCTTTTCCCCTTTGACAACATAAACCACCTGCAGTTCGATCCTTCAGATTCTTTTAAGGCTTAAAATACAAATAATCTCAGTAAGAATATAAGACATTGAAACCTTGGGTATAGATGATTGATATGTCTTATCCTTTTCTTCAGTATTTTTACAGGAAAAGGGGGAGACAGAATATAGTGGTGCTTTGAAAGAGAACATGGTTGTTTTATTAAATCTCTGTGTGTGTAGGTTTCTGAGTTTGTCAGTAGACATGCCGCAGAGTGGGAGAAATACAGAACAAATAGAGAACCACTGTAGGAAAGCTGCCAAATGGGTATTTTGAAATTTAACTACAATACAGCTGGCCACAGATCTAGAAGTGATTAAAAAAAGAGAAGAAGAAGAAGAAAGAAAGAAAAAAAAAAAAAGAAACAACAGGTCTGGGGTCTTTATCAGGGAAGCCAGGTATAAACATTTATTCAGAGAGGCTGGCCTGATTTTTCCTATTTTTCCTATTTTGCAGTTTTGCACAATATAATAGTAGTTGATATAACCCAAGTATTGTCTACCTAACCTCAGCCTTTCCCTTGGAAAAATCATGCCTTCTTGAACATTTCCATCACTCATGTCAAAAATATAGCTAAACATCTTTTCACTTGCAGCTGCTTGAAGTAATGGATTATGCCTTGAACTTGCCAGTTAACTTCATGGTCCCGGTATAATTAGCCAACTTGTCAAACTCGCTTTCCAAGGAAGCCCTATAATGAAAAGCTTATCTGTTTGGGGGGGAAGTTAATGCCTCAACTTTGCCTCCAAGCCAGATCCTGAGAAAATTTCAGTGTAGAGAACTTCCTGCCAGCTATCGGGGCTTCTCTGGCCAGGCCTGGAGGCTGGTTTCGCTGAGGTTTGGTTTCAGCCACTCTCCTGGCCTCCAAAAGACAGCACTCTCCCTGTGAGCTCTGTGCCTTCTTCTGCTTTTCCTTTCCCTTTGAATAGACACATCAGCTGATCAAAGGGGTCTGCCTGCCCAAACTACCACCCAAAGAGACAGAAGTCAGTAAGGGTGTGATAGGACTTTGGGGGTGCCTGATGATGCAAGGGAAACAGTCAAATAATTCTCAACCTGCTCATTACCACGCCTCGGGGGACAGTCTGTGAAGCCAAGGGCAGTTTCTCTGAATCTGGGTTGTCACGGGACAGCTAGCAGTTTTCTTCTTTCTGGGAAACATAGATAGACAGAGATATCCCTAAAAAAAGTGTCTGTGTTCTAACAGCAAAACCACTGTCAAACTTGAGAAGTTCAAAGCATATTTCTTTCAAGAGGAGTTAGAACAGAAATATTATTATTAATACTATGAAGAATGGCTTTGGAGAAATCGCCTTATGGACCTATCCCATGCAAAAGTGTATGTCTAAACTGCCTTTTTGTGAGGAAATGCTGGCTTCATCCTCACCTGGGCTGTAGAATTCTCAGAAAAACCCATGAGGTCCTGACCATTTGGGCCACATGGACAGTCCTCCCTGAGAAGGGTAGGGGCTTTTGTTTTCTCCTTAGGTAGTTGAAGAATGATCGCTAATAAGAACCTTCTGGCCTCCTTTAGACACAAAACATGATTCCACAGTATGCCTGAGAGAAAGGCTGTGGATTTTAATGCACTTTATGGTCCTAGACAAAAGGAGAAACTCAGCAAACAACCGATGATAATCAGGCCAGCCTCTCTGAATAAATGTTTCTACCTGGCTTCCTTGATAAAGACCCCAGACCTGTTGTTTCTTTTTCTTTTTTTTCTTTTTTTCTTTCTTTCTTCTTCTTCTCTTTTTTTAATCACTTCTAGATCTGTGGCCAGCTGTATTGTAGTTAAATTTCAAAATACTCATTTGGCAGCTTTCCTACAGTGGTGCCATAATGTTTATGAAGCCCGTGGTGCTAGTTTGAAAGTGACATGCACAGATATGCACTTTAAAGGGGCATAAAATGAACAAAATGCATTACCAAATGCAATACCCAGTATTAACCACATTCATATGAGTTTTGTATTTGATCCAATAAACCAGTGGGGCCAGATGTAAAATTAGCCTGTAAAAGTTTCCCTCCATTTCAACCATCCATGATTCCTATTATCAAATACCAATGTACAAAGGTAGCATCTTTCTTAAAAAAAAAAAAAAAGGTTTAGAAAGAAGTGTATAATACATGCCACATGCAGCACACCTATATTCATTACCTACCACGTATGTTAACGTACAGAACATATACAGTATATTTCACGATATAGGATGTGTGTATACCTTAGATATGAAATAATTACAATGATTTCAATGATTGAGGAAATGGAATGAAGTTCTCTCATTTCTGATTTGACTTACTGTGTGTCAGGTACTAAAGGGATTTTAAAAGCCCTGTGTCCTTGAACATTATTTGGGTAGTTTGTCCCCATGTGCTCCTCTTGGAAGAAAACTAATCTTTTGTAGGGGACATCCGTGGTGTTTGCCCAGCCAGTCACATTGCCCATTCTTCCAATAAAAATCACTTGTGGCTCAAGCCAATTGCTCTCATGCCCTCCCCTGGGAGCCCAGGCAAGAATGCACACAGAAACCAAGCCTGCTTAAGTAAGTCATTTGCTCTCTACTCTCTCCAGTTATTTGGTCAGGAATGGACATGTGAACCAAGCCGGGGCCATGAGATGTGGTCCAGGCTCTTATTAGAATCTTTAGGAAGAGAAGAAACCTGACCCATTAAACTTGACTGTGTGAGGATGCTTGCCTTTTGCTGATGAGGGACGTCATCAGAGGAGAGGCCACTCAAGAATGAAGTTGGCTCAGAAGAAGGCAGAGTTTAAAAAACAGAGAGAAGCTCATCTCTGAAAACATTATTTGAGAAGCCAGTTCTTTCTTGGATTTTTCAGGCAAGTCGGTTGGTAGATCCCTTGCTTTGCCTGAGCCATTTGGGGGTAGGTTTTTTTCTCTTGCAACTGAAAGTATCCTAATGAAGACATCTTTAGAAGGTTCCAGTTAATGTTGTCAGAAGACAAATATTATCTTCCCTGAACAGATTAAAAATCTAAGCTTCAGATAAAAACTAAGTGAAATTATTCACCTAAGACCACACAATTAGTAAGCTTTAGGAGCAAAATCTGTCTAAGTCCAACATATAGGTTTTTAATATAAACTCAGGGTCTTTAATGTAAGAACCTTTAAATGTAAATACCTGTGGAAGGAGAAATAATTTAAGCAAGTTATAAATAATTTAAATCTCAATAAATGAAAGATCTAAATATGCTTTTAGTGAGAGAACCAGAAAGAACTTCAAAGGAAGTGGAATCTGGTAGAAGGCTGGATGTATATGTGAACTGAAGAGAAACACTTGGAGAAAGCAAGTGGTTAAGAGCTGACATCCATTGAGGGCACATGTACAAACCGACTTAATCCTCTCTCAACCCCCATAAGATGGACGCTACACTTATTCCCATAGTATAGATGAGAACATTGAAGCGCAGAGAGAGGCAATACCGTGTCCAAAGTTATGCAGTCGCTAGGTGCGGCAAGCCTCCAGATCTGAGTCTCACCTTTAATGTGTAAGGAAAACACAGCAGATGATCTCCTAAGTACAATGTATTAGCTGTGCTGACGAATATTTACTAATTGCTTTGGCAGAGATATTTTTCTAGAAACCTACGGTCGCTAGAATGTGGTTTGATAAAATAGTGACCAAACAAAGGATTTCATCTCCGAGGCTTGACTTTAAGAAAAACTTGGCCATTGTATAGAAATGTGTTATAAACAGTTCACTTCCACTGATACTCCGATGCATAGAAATTATGATTACAATAGCTCCCCTTATTAAGAAGCTTATTTAATGGAGTCTGAAGTGCTAGGATCTTTATTTTTTAGAAAGGAAGAGGAAAAATTATCAGACCTTTTTTGCAACCTAACTGCCAGAGATGTTGTTGGAAGCCCTTTGATGGTTATTATAGACAGAATGCTGTAGAACTGGAGGGACTCGACGGAATTTTTAATAATTACTGCACATGACTTGAGAATTTAGCAAGGTCTGAAAATCTAAGAGACAAAGATGGAGTATGGAAAGACATATTCATAGCTGACATGTCTGCACTAGTAGTCTTCAAACCTTCAGAGGGTTCATTGATAAGGCAAAGGGTAAAGGTCACCCAAAATACTTCCCTTCAAGCAATACGGATTTGCGTGGTCCTGTTCTCGGTCTGCTTCCAACGGGCTATGTCTTGTAGGCAGCTATGAAAAGAGCTTTGTCTAAGCAAGGCTTTAGACTGTGCTTTACGACCTTACCCTAATTTTCCAGAGACACTGGGCTGACTCTTCCTTTGTGGGGAAGGTCAGGCAGAGAACATCTTAGACGATAAAAGAGGTGCTGAAGAAATGAAGGGAATGTGATTCTTTCAAGACCATAAAGCCACTTCCATGTGCTAAGAATAATATAACATTATAGATGCCTGCCACTTTCATGTCTTTTATGTAAAAATAGTAACTTTAGAGGAGCTTATATAATGGTCATTTTAACTTGCTGAAGCAGGGTCCTTCACACCAGGCCCCAGCTCCCTGACCGTGGCTCCCCTGGGCATGACCGGAAAAACAGACTGGCTTGTGAAAATGCTAATAATTACATTTTTTTAGTGGACATTTCTTATTTATGGGGGATGTGTCGACAAGACATGAAGAAACATTAAGACTTTAAAAAAATGCTTCACGTAATTATTCTATGACAGCATAAAATCAGTCTCTTAAAAGAGGAACTCATTCCTTCGGAAATGGAAATAGGCTGTTGCGGAAAATTTTAAAATTTTGGAATGACAACCTAGAGTCCCATACTATGAATTGCTTATGCCCTGAGAGATTTTTCAAATATGAAGCAACACGCTCCAAAGTTCATAATTTATTTAGCCGTTTCATTAAGAATGGCCAAAAATTTAAAAAACTGAACAAAATGGAGACTGAATCCAAATCAAAGCATTGGTCTATAAACAGTTCGTGTACATAGAACTTAATACATCTGTAATAGGATTTTGTTCTTAGGAATACCATTCTCATGCCACCTAATAGGAAAATACCTTCCCACGAAAAGTGGATTTCAAATGTTACTCGGTAAGTCAAATTTTATGATTGTTTTTGTTTTATTTTTGTTTCTGTTTATCCCCTACATGGAAGTACTGACTGCTTTTGTTGGCAAAAAACCTTTTTTTCTTGCCATTTTATCTTAGTATTTGGTAGATACACACAAATGCAAATGAATACCTCATCAACTGTAGGATGGGATGAAGCTCAGAAACAATGAGAAAGAAATAGCCCTTAGTCTCCTATACTACACCTGTGGGCATTAGTCTCCTATACTACACCTGTGGACCTTAGTAGCCTATACTACACCTGTGGACGTTAGTCTCCTATACTACACCTGTGGACGTTAGTCTCCTATACTACACCTGTGGAAGTTAGTCTCCTATACTACACCTGTGGAAGTTAGTCTCCTATACTACACCTGTGGAAGTTAGTCTCCTATACTACACCTGTGGACGTTAGTCTCCTATACTACACCTGTGGACGTTAGTCTCCTATACTACACCTGTGGAAGTTAGTCTCCTATACTACACCTGTGGACGTTAGTCTCCTATACTACACCTGTGGAAGTTAGTCTCCTATACTACACCTGTGGACCTTAGTCTCCTATACTACACCTGTGGACGTTAGTCTCCTATACTACACCTGTGGACGTTAGTCTCCTATACTACACCTGTGGACGTTAGTCTCCTATACTACACCTGTGGAAGTTAGTATCCTATACTATACCTGTGGAAGTTAGTCTCCTATACTATACCTGTGGAAGGTTTTTGGGTTATCCGGATTTTGGTTCTTCTTCATTTGTGGGGGAATGAAGTATAGACTATAATTGTATTCCATTCAGTGATGCTGAACTCAATCTTAAGTCCTAGGTCATTAGCTGACCATTAATGTTTGGTCTTATAAATGCTCTCCACTCTTACAATGCGATTTCTTAGATTCTCTGGAAGCCAGGATTTTTTTTTAACTTGGGTTTTAAGAATTTGCCTAATACCCTTAGAAAATAAAGATTAATAAAACTCTTCCCTGTGTAAGATAAATCAGGCGTAGATAACTATATTCATTTTAATAATTTGCCTTTATAATAGTCTTCCATAAAAGAAATAGAAAGTACTTAGATTTAATTACTAATATGTATCTCTACCTCATACATTGCCGATACTGAAAGGCAATTCACTTTTAAAAAACAGTATATTAATGTGAAACAATTCTGGAACCTCAAATCAAATCTTACAGCAAAAGATCAATATCCTTGGAATATTTCTTGCCACCTATATTCGGTTAGAAAATTTTCTGTGCTTTTTAAAAAAATATTTTTTTACTTGTGCTAGAATGCATATTCAAGGCTATTTGTCTTGAGTTGCAAAATAAGTAATCAATTTAAAAACAATTTTTCTGGAAAAAATAAGAAATCATTCACTTTTTTATTTACTAACCATAAATGTAAATATTTATGTTTTATTACATAACCTATTTTTTTCTGTATTACAAAATTTGAGTCTAAACATATTTCATATTCAAAATATTAATATTTGGTAAATCATTTTGGTTTTTATCATTATGCACGCATGCTTCAAAACAGCACTTTTTCCCCTAACCCTTGATCACCATTGCATTTTCAAGATTAATAGCATAATTTCAAGATAGATGAAAATACTGAGATATATATATAGTCTGTGCTTCTATTTGGTAACTGTACTATAATTTTAGATATTTTGTTCCCAACCGAATTTCCTGTTTTTAGAAGTTATACAAAAGTCTCTTAAAAGTCAAGCCAGAAGACACTGACAGATGTTAGCTCCTTTAAGCTTTCAATACTCAAGAACAGATGATATTAACTTCTAGCTTTGGACACGCTATGATCTTGTCCAAGAGTTTTGGCAATTCCTACTGTCTTTGATTGCAGGTAACCTTCTGTATACATAATGCCTTTCATTTTGATTCCCCATCCTATAATGATTTTTAAGAGCGATTTTATATGAAAAATCAAATTTTACTCTTTAGTGAAAATTCAATTGCGTGCAGAGCCACCATTGCCAAAAATCTAATTAAGGTGACAAGAGAAGGAAAGTCACCTCTATACACAGCTGATCTCACATATGTGCAGTCAAAGTTCACTGCTTCACTCTTGCTCCCTGCCTGGCACTGAGAGTAACAGGCAACCTAATACCTCTAATATTAAAATAAAGCAAAATGGATCTTATAGTCAGTTATTTCTGCTTTCTGAAATTCTGTTAAAATCTCATAGTTTTTTTTCAAAATTCTATGTGCTTTTCAAGGTACTTACATTCTCTGGCAGAAGGAACTCTCTCCTACAACTTCCTCTGGAGCATTTTATTTCATGATTATATATGCATCTGTCTTATTTATTCTACTAGACTGTAACTGTGGAAGCATGCATGGAGGATCGTGTTTCCCCAGCCACAGGTAGTGCGGCTCTCTGTGCCAACACATTCCTACATAGTTCTGGGAGTTTCATTAAAATTCATTCAGCAAAAAGGTAGAGGTAATACCACAAGCTACTCTATTAAACTGGCCATCCTACAGAGGTGCCAAACACAGAAATTAGTAAGCGTTCTTGCAAATGTCGACCCCCTTCACTCAGGAGGAAATCCATTTCTTGCCTTCCAGCATAATCCTAGCAAAGATATCTTTCATGCCAAAAATGGCCATTCTTGGATTTGAGGACAGGTTACCAAAAAGAGCAGAATCTATATTTTTCTTTACAGTAGCTCCTAGCAAATACTCCATTTAGTATCTGCTGAATGAATGGGTATATAAATTAGAATATCTATGTGTTTGTTCTCTATTACTGCATTACAAATTACCCCAACTTTTAGCGGCTTTAAAACAACAAATATTAACTGACAGTATCTGTGGATCGGGAAACTAAACTGATGCTTAGCTAGGTGACTCTGGTTCAAGGTCCCTGATGATGTCGCAATCAGGCTGTCTTTTGAGGTTGCATTCAACTCAAGACTCAAATGAGGCTGAAGAATGTACTTGCAAGCTCCCTCCTGTGGTTCATTGTCAGGCTTCAGCTGGACTCGGGAACCTCAATATCTCATCATGCCTTGTAGCATACTCCCAGCGTGACTGCTCACTTCCCTCAACATGGGTGACCCAGAGAGAGAAAAAGAGACGGAGAGGAGGTCAAGGGGAGGGAGAAAGGCAGTGAGGGAGGCGAGGAGAGAGAAGGAGGAGACACAGTCTTTTTCTGTTTAAACCCTAATACTGGCAGTGACTTCCCAGTACTTCTGCTAGATTCTATTTCTTAGGAGGAGACAGTAGGTCCAACTCACACTCAGTGAGAGAGGATGACATAGGGTGTGAATAAAGGAAGAAGGAATCGTGGCAGATCTTCTTAGAGGCTGCCTACCCCTATGTACATGAGACACAACATGGCCCTATCATTCTTCGCTTTTCAATGCATTTCACTTAGGAATTAGATTTATTGTAAATTCAATTACTCATATGTAAACTATTCCCTTTTTTTTAAAGCCATTTATTAAATTTCATTTCTAAGGTAACCTGACATATTTGGTAGTTAGAGATGGCTGCTGCCTATTTTGTCTAGGAGGTGTTAGCTGTGACCCCTCATCTCTGCTCTTCATAGCTTTTCTTCTGCCAGTAGGGTAGACTGAGCTTCAGGTCAATGTTCCATCAGGTGAGAATAGAAACTGCAAGGCCTTTTGAGGTCTAGGTTTGGGACTTCCCCAGTGCCACTTCCGCAGCAAGTCACAAGGCCAGCCTTTCAAGGAATGGAGAAAATGTCTCTATTTCCATTGAAGTGGGTGTGCAGATGGTGATGGGAAGACTTTCTGGCCATTAGATTGTCTACCACACTCTTTTCTCTAGTCGCAATATGTCATACATCTTCTACGTACCAAGCATATCTACCCTCTCTCAAGACTCCCCCTAATCTTATACTGTTATGAGGCATGAAGTGCACGATTTGCTAACTGCCTCAAGTCTGGCTTCAGAAGAAGCTCCCTAGGAGAGCTCTTCAGGTGTGGTTGTTCTTAATCCAAAGACTGTGAACTAAAAAGACAAATTGTCTGCCACCCATATGGCCAACATACATAGTGAGACAGTGATAAGATGACTGTAATAAACACCCTTGTCCAAAAAGGAGAAGAACAAAAGGCACGTGAGTGTGGGTAGACCAGGACAGCCTCACTGACATGCTTGGCAATTGATGCTCATTGTTGGCTGAGTCACGGTCTCCACGAGGCCTCGCTTTCTCAAGGTGGCTAGTTGGGCTTCTTCATACCATGATTGCCAGATTCCAAGAAGGCAAGAGAGAAAACCACAAGTTCTCTTGAGGTCTAGGTTCCAAAGCCACATCATATCATTCCTGCCCCAGTCTGTTGGTCAATATAAATCACGAGTTAAATCTGAATTTCAGGAAATGGGAAATATTTGGGAGGAATCATTGGAGCTATCTTTGCAAATCATGGACCACTGGCCATCTCTGCCACAGTTGAATGCTTACAACATGAACTGAAGTTTAAATATTTTACTATAGATATTTCTAGCAATTAAGTAGTATCTTCATAGTATTTCTACATATATAATTGACCCAATTCTCTTCTCCACCGGGAAGCTGGCACAATCATATGTGCAAATGAAGGGATGTAAGATTTCAGAACATACAGTAGAAAAAGAGAGTTGGAAGTGAATATTTACTTCACCTAGCCATTTCATCTAACTGGGACATGGTCAAGGGCTTGAGGACAGTAATACCAGACTCAGAGAAGTGGAAACAGAAGAAAATCAGTTTTTGATTGTAATATCCTACCAGAAATGGCTGATGGTAAGTAATCTGGAAGTCAAAATAAATAAAGGAAAAGTGGTTTAGCAGCCCAAATCTGAAAGGACTATCCAGCAGGATAAAACAGTTTCCTACCTCGATTGAGCTACAGAGTATGTGTTTGTTCAGATTTATTAATGGTTGTTGTTGAAGACAAAACTCCACGACTAAGACATTATATTGACAGTATCAATGTTAACCGGTGACTTCTGCTTTTTTTTTTTTCCAAATCTTCTACTCGATGATTTAGTAAAAATCTAAATACTCGTTGATAATAAGATGAATAGAAGAAACTCCAGTGTTGCAATTATTTTCAGTTATTAAATATGAGGAATCATTTGATGCAGTGTCTTTAAAAATCAAGGAACAAAAGAGAACTATTATCTTCTTTGTATACTATAATTTTTTTCCTCAACTTTTAAAAAAATTCTTTGAGTGCAGCTCAATGTGAAAGAGGAAAAAAAAAGAACTTCCTACTTTGTTCAGTTTGCTTTTATTAATTGAAATATCAATACAATAGAAACAACTAGAATATTTTTATAGTTGCCACATTTCTTGATATCTTGAAATTATCTACTGTGCATTCATGCCTGAAAATAGCTTTTGAAGAGAATACCTAAGAACACAGAACAACTAATGGAGTGTGTGGAAATCATTCTTCCTAGGATTAGGAAAGCCTAGAACTAATTGGGGAAGAGCAAATTCCAATAACATGGTGTCTCACCCCCAACCCCCATTCTCACCCACTAGGCAGTACAGTTTTCTGGGAGAGAATGAGGAAAACATTCAGCAATAGCTCTGAGCTACACCCTGCAAAGGGAGTGGGCACTTAGAAACGCAAGGCAGGACATTACAAGCTTGCAGCAGAGAGCCTGGTAAAGACCTAGGCGGTTATTCAGATCATGGCCTCCATTCTAGGTGAGAAAAAAAATGGACACCCAGAAAGTTGTTCAAGGTCACACGCAAGGTAGTATTGAAGCAGCCATCCAGTAGAAACCCCTTGACTTTTCAGGATTCCCCTCAGTGCCCTGCAGTCAACAGCTACCCTGAACTCTCCAGCTGTCTCTGTATCTGACTACTCTTCTAACGGACCCTCACACTTGCCCAGATTTGAGTCAGAAAATCTCCAGCAGGCAGGACTCTGGGTCAGTCCCACCCCACTCTGTTGCTGCTTTTATCTCTGCCAACCTCTCAAGACCTGAGAATTTATGAACTTGATGACAAAGTAATTCCTTTAAAAAATGCAGAAGTTGAGCATATGTAGATTTATACCCCCACATCTTTCCAGCAAGTGAAAACATGTAGGTAATGTTTGACAGTCCTTCAGTGAATCTGCAGATTGCTCCAATAGATAGCAAGAGGACAGCTGCCATAGAGCCAGCCTGATGGACATTTGGGAAGGGGAAGGGCATGTCCAGTTTCCTTTTCACAGCAGGTTGCTGGCTCCTTGTTTACTTTCTCCTCTTCCTTCTGTCCTTTTCCTCTAATTATCTTTCTATTCCTTTGGTTTTGATCAATCACCCCCCACGCCTACTAGGAAGGAGAGATTCTGGTTCAGTTGGTTTGGAACTCATATTCCATGGAGATGATATATCAGAGTCTCTAAGAGCTCTGGACCCAGAGAGGTCAAGTTCAAATCCAGGATAAGCCTCCGCTACCAAATGCACAAGTAACAGTACTGCCTCAGTGGGCTGCCGAGAGAACTAACACATACGTCAAAGCTTTAACAGGGTCCATGCAGCGTTAGCTATTCTAATTGGCCTGTTACTCAAATCCCCCTCCAAATTTGGGCAATCTGTAAGGGTTGGGGAGGGACATAGAGCTGAGCTGAGTGGATCACTGGCTGAGGTTATAACACTGAATAACAGGAGAGTCATTACTTTGACTAAGTTTACCTAGAAGTGAAGAAATGTCATTTTCTGTTCTTAGGTGAATATAGGGACCCGAGGTAGAAATTAAGGTGAGTTGTAGGAATCTGTTTTTAAATTAGAGTGTCGTTATCTGAGTATGTGAATTGTGAAAATATTATACCCACTACCCATATAACCACAATAGTCTATCACGACTTTAACTGGGGACAGAGTAAAAAGGTTCTTAGGCAGAACTTCTTTGGGGAAGGTAACTCTTTGTTGAAACCATACAAGACAAGGGAGAGATGTGTGGCAGGTACTCAAGGTAAAGGGGGTGCCCGTTGTTCAGGTAGTAAGAGAGATTAGCAATCCCCAAATGGATGTACTTCAGCAAGGCTGAAAGCTGTATCTGGAAGGAGGTCTGTTAAGAAGCTAAGGTGGACAGGCAAGGAGAGGCCAGATCATGGAAGAACTTATACAGCCATGTTATAGAGTTGGGACTTAATTGAGACAACAATAAGGAGTCATTAAGGGTTTAAGCAGGAGATGTATAAAGCTACTTTAACTTTAAATATCTAATTTTTATTTTTTTACCACTTCTTTTTCCTAGTGGACAAACTCCTCTCTCTCTCTCTCTCTATCTCTCTCTTTTGTAGAGGATCATATGGGGAAGGCATAAAATTAGAAAAAGTGCCATCCGTAGCCAGTAAAGAAAGATATTTCTGTGAGGTTTCTGTTTTTGTTTTTGTTTTTGTTTTTGTTTTTGAAAAGAACACAAACCTGGGTTTTAAATTTCCACTCCTGCTCAAGCAGTGATTTCTGTGGAAAGGGGAGCATCCTTTGATTTTTTGCCAGAAAGAACTCCAAGGGAGCCATTGCCAGAAAGAACTGAAAGAGCTCAAGTCCTCAATAAAAGAATGCAGAGAAATAAAAGAAGGTAGAAAGAGAGGAGGAAGCATTCTGCCCATATTCCCCAGTGAAATTTTATCTTCCAGCTTTCCCTTGTTTTGCATTCTCTCTTATCCTTCCTCTCAGGATACACACACATTTGTACACACACACACACACACACATACACACCACATCTGTAAAACATTTGGTTACTGGTAGATTCAAACACATTGAGTCAAGTGGTTGCCAAACAGCTTTATTTTTGCTCTCATATTCTATCAGAAGACCTTGTGATCTTTCTGAGATGATGAAGAGAAACAGAAGGATTTAGGACCAAAACTGAATCTGTCTCTTAACCCTTGAGCCATTTCTTACTCTCTTTTTGAAATGTGCTGGTAAAGAGATGGAAATGGATCTCTTTAGAAAGGGCTGGAATGACTTGTGGCAAATATATAAGGAGGTGGAAACAGATATTCAAAACGTACCTGCTCAGTTCACATTTCATGTGCTTTTCAAAAGGACAGAAAAAAAAATCCTTTGAAAGAAAACGGAGCATTCAAACATGGTCAATAGTCAGACCAATTTTATTATCAAACTTGGGTGTCTCAGAAAGCATGAAAGCCTATGTTCCAGAAGAGGAAGAATTGGGAGACTTCTTTCCTCTGTAACAATACCAAAGGCAAAGACCCGTGAAAATCAGTTGTGTTACCTTAAATACTCATTTAAAATGTAAAGAATGCCACTGATACTATCTTAAAGATCTTTATTTTTTTTATGTGGATTATAAAAAGTATCCCTCGTATCTACTCATCCATCTATTTATCCATTTGTATGAACTTTCAAAGGTCCTGGTTTAACCAAGCTCCCCAAACCTAATTTGTCCCTGAAGTCTAACATGACTCAACCTTAGGTCTCCAGTCAAAATTCCTATGAGGTGTCTAACTTACTCTATACTGCTTTGCAAACACTCCCAAGGATTTCATGTGTGTTCCAATTAACCTGATTGTGATTAAGTATGTTAGAACTGAAGAGAGTTGTCTAGTTTTCAAATTTTTCTTTTTTGCCTCTGTTTTTTTCTCCCTGAGACACAATGTTGGATAGAATATCAATGTAATCAAAGTATCAGCACCTAAATATATCATTGCTTTTTCCTGAACCAGGAGAAACCTACTATTGACCCTCGACATCCTCATCCTTTTTTATCATGGACTTTTTGCAGTCTAAGGCTGTCCTGTGGGAACGTGCACCTTTGGGAAAGCACTAACCTGTTTCAACCCACTCACTGTATGAAAGAGGAATCTGAGACCCAAAGTTGATCTGTGCAACATCACAGATACAGTGACCACCAAAACTAAGACTTTGACTCAAGAGTTCTAACACCATATCCTGGCTCTTTCAAGCATAAGATTTTGGATTTTAAAACTCTGATTTATTTTCAGTTTTCTTCCTCCTTCAGATCAAATTGTGAGTCTGACGTGGGGTATTCATTAATCAGTTGGGTGTATCTAACATGTCAGAGCAGAGCTGAGTGAACAATTAGAGTATCAGGGATTCAGGATTTCAGTAAACAGCAAAGGTCCGGAGTGATGGAAAGGGAAGACTGAGCCTAAAGGAAGAAATGGGTTCGTTGCAAAAATTGTCTACTGATACTTCTCAGAATAGTACTAGCACTGCCTAGATTCATGATGATCCATTAAATTCCAAGTAAAATAGGCTCTGAAACATTATATTATTCATTCTAAGCTACTTCTTTGTAATATGACTTAATTATACTATTTGCAATAATGAGAATACCAATAATATCAGATATACCCATATCCAAAAATAAATACAAAACATTTCTAAGTCAAGTATACATGCGTTTGGATTACCGACTATTTTTGGATTATCCTCACACTGTCTCACCTCATTAGCACTAATGATCAAGGACTAATGGTGGAATTAGCTGAAGGGAAATCATCGTATGTCAAAATAAATTCTTTCCATCTTTTGTAACAAAGAGCACACTTGAACATTAACTCATTGAAAAACAGGAATTATAGACAGCCACAATTATATTTAACCAAGAAAAGAGTGTAAATATTCATGTTTTGCACATCTAAGTCCAAGTGTTTTTTAAAAAGTCATATATAAATACACTTTAAAACTTCAATTTTTAAAACATAGTAATATAAATTATTTCTGCCTCAAATTGTTTTTTTCTAGCCTTTTCAGGTGTCATAACTGCAAGTGTTTGGTAATCACCATGGCACCATTTGGAAATCAATTTGGATTATCACTATCCAGGCCATGTGTTTTGGATTTTCAAGAAGAGTTCTGACTTGTAGGGCAGTTCTGATTGCCAATATCCTGTCCTGTTATTAGGCCATGTGTTCCATGAATTTTCACAATTTTAAGTAAGGAAAATACTCACCAAGATCCCAGTTAAGTTGTTTTGATAATAGATTCTCATTCCCATTCTCCCATCTTGGAAGACTACTCACGCAGAGTTTATTCCAAAGCTCAGATGCTTCCCCCTGGACAGGGTGGAGGACAACCTGAGCATTCCAGTCTGTGTGGGGGAAATATGAGGCATCCATTTCAAACTATAACAACCTCAGAGACTCAGAATTCCACAGGGCAAGATGAGCAGACGCAGAGCCATTTTCAAACTGAAGCTTGCCCTTGTCCAAAGCGAAGTTGTCAGTATAGCTTTGGTCTTTCACTGACCCAAATCCCTGGGATGGTGCTAGAAGTCATTTGGGTCCCTCTAGGGGAGGCTTATTAGTGCTTCTCTCCTTCCTCTCTCTTACTCAAATTGCATAAAAAGGCTGCAGATTCCAAACTCTATGGTTTGATGAATGTAGTGCAGATGGAAAGCATAAGAGAGGTCAGAGTCGGTTGCCATTGGGCTAAGGGTGTCCTATTTTCATGCAAGCGAAAAAGATGACTCAGAAAATACAAAACTATTGTTCATGCGGAACCAATGTTAAACTAACAAAATAATAACAGAACTTGTCAATGGTAAGAGTCTCATCTAGCTGTTCACATGACTTTAAATACTGTTCAGCCACCCACATGTCATAAACAATATTAGGAGATGCGAAAATTGTGGCATCTGTTTTTCTTAATACATGTGTGTGTATGTGTGTGTGTGTGTGTCTCACTGCCTTGAATCCATTGAGAAACTAACAGGTATAAATTTACTGTGAGTAAACAAATCAAAATATATTGTTTTTATTATTTAAATTTATTTAGTTATAAACTCCACCTGACAACAGGGTGGGAAGTCAGCAACGCCAGAGTTCAAATGCTTATTTGTTTTAGAGTATTTTTCAGTTGTTTTAAACCTGCTTTGGCTTGGTGAATATCATGTAGGGGCAATGTCATTGGATGGGATCCTGGTGGATAAATAGTTACTTTTTCCATGAGTTGGACATCCTCAAAGGTGCTCTAACTGTGATGGAATCCTCAAGCACCCATTTAATGACCTTTCACAAGCGGTCTCATGATCAAAAAGCCCTAGGACCCCATAAGCAGGATTTATCTCAGACGGTGACTATGCAGCTGGTTACACAGCTGGGAAACTGGATGAAACAACCGTCAATCAATTCATTTTGGCCATTTCCATGATTACCAGTAACTGTTCCAGCTGCACTGATGTGTGGTGATCAATATTCATCGTAATGATGGCAAAAATGGACAGCACGCGTGCCCCTTTGTCTTTCCATTTCACATGTGTTGACCTGGCCATATTCGTACAGAATAATTCATTCCACCAGCAGCATCTAGCTTCTAACTTTCCCATTATAGAATGCCACAGTAGCATTAAAAACAAAGCAAAACAAGACCTTTTAGCAACTGGGTGCCTTCATTAGTGCAAAGAATAGTTTGGGGGAGATGGGTGGATGGATGGATGGAGAGAATGGCAAAATGCCAATGTTCCAACATCTGCAATATTAAGATGCTCAAAGTTACATCCCAGCAGGGTCAGTGGAGTCCTTGAACTTACCCAAAAAGGGAAAGTGGGGACTTCTAAGAGGATGACTACGAAAGTGAGCTCCAGGGAGGTGTCCAGGAAATCCCAAACACCACAGGACAATAAGAGATGTCAGTTTACCCTTATCCTGGGGCTCCCATCAAGGGACATTCCGTACACGACCACTGCCCCCTTTTTGGGGTCCCATTGTTCATACTGAACAAATTCCTCAGAGTTGGCTCTCAAGAATCTGTGTGAGATGCCAGCCTCTAATATTTGGAAGCCTGCTGAAGCCCTTGGCAGAGTACTCCAAGATTTAGATTTATCTATCTATCTATCTATCTATCTATCTATCTATCTATCTATCATTTATTTACTTAATCAAAAAGGAAAGAACTCCTCAGCATCCATGAAATTTGCCTTAAAACTCAAGCATCTTTCACCCTCCCTTTGAGAACAACAACAGTTTCTTCAAACACAACTCATTGTCTCTTATTTCAGAACACCAGTGTGTTTACTGGGAGATTGCATTTCTCAGAGATTTTTAGAAGTTAGACAAAGGGTAGAAGGAATGAACGATAGGCCTAAGTGCAACGAAGGGTGTGTCTTTCTCCAGGAAGAAATATACTAAAGATGCCTTTTTAAAATCAAAGATGGATTTCAGTTAAAGGTCATGGTTGTATTCTAAAGAGCTAAAAAAAAAAAAAAAAAAAAAAAAAAGCATAGCCATGTCTAGCTAACCTCTTTTTTTTCTAAATTGCCTTCCGTTTCCAACATTCAGCTGCCAATGTGTTTTTCCCCCCCAAACGAGCAGAATCCCTCAACAGCATTAGGTTTGAGTAACTTCTACTTGGAGCTCGTATGTGTTCTAAGACAGTCACTTTATCACCCTGGGCTTTCGTTATGTCACTAATAACAGAGGTTAAGCCTGGTCTACTCCAGATGCTGGGAGACCTTAGACCAAAAATTGCTTACAAGATGGGGGATAGTAATTCATTTTGTGTTAAGAGCTCTTGAGACATGGCTCTTCTCAGCTCTCTCGCTCCTCTTCATAATGGAATTTTCTCCCAGCATAGAATGGAGGCCTTAAAACACCAGGTATTCTCAGCAAATTGCTATCTGATTCAATTTAACAAGCATGCAATTGATAATAAGAGAAATGCATAATATTAATCCTCATTATTACACAAAATTTTTTCTCTTAAGATTTGCTTTCACATATATTATCACATTGTTATTCTCACAAAACCTTACAACCTAGCTTATTAGTTGATGCTCTATGATTCAGGCTTTCAGTGACAAGGGCAGGTCTAGGTTCTGTCTATCACATTTGCTTTAGTTTGGTGTTTTCAGAAAAGTTGGTGTCTGGCCCCATTCATGAACCCAAGAGGAGCAGCAGAGCCTAAACTAAGGGTAGAGGGCAGCAGGGGTCGGGGCAGGGACTGGACCCAGATTCTGTTCCCAGCACCACTTCCGGAGGGATGTTGGGGAGGAAAACCAAAATCTTATCTCCAGGGTTGGGTTTTTTCAGCATTAAAATGAAGGTGTCTTCCCATAATCCAGAACTCTCTTCCAGCCCTGTGATTCTTCATAATAGACAGCGGAACATCATTTAAATTCTAGGTACTGGATATTCAAAGTATTTCAAATGCTGATTATATTTCATTTTAAAATTAATATTAATGCCTCCCAATATGTCTGTGTCCTCAGTTTGCTCCGCATAACACTAGCTGGAGCAGGCGAGGGAAAACCAGGGAGTTTGAGCAGTGCGTGCCGGGATGTGGGAAGTTCTTTTGGTTAGGAAAATCTTATTGCTACCATTTTATGGCTGGAGGTGTGGCACTTAACTCTGTGTGAACCACCACGTTAAAGATTTCATCCACTTTCTCTCATTTAATTCTTCACATAACTCTCTGACGTGTTCCTTAATATTCTCATTTTACGTAAGAGGAAACTGAGGCTCGGAGAGTTTAGGTCAAGTGACCAAAGCCACACTGCTGATGAGTGACGGATCTAGGGTTCAAACTTGTGTGTAACTGATTCCAAAGTTGATGTTCTTGATGATTACCTAAGATTGCCTGCTAAGAAACTGAAGGGCTCACGTGTGCACGGGTGTGTGAGTGAGCACAGAACACACGAACGCACAACTTGTCTGCATAAAAGCAAATAAATGCTCGATTGAGAAGTGGATTTCATAGATGCATGCAGGCTTCCATCTTCCTGTAGCTGATCATCCCTACACTGGTTCCAAAGTGTCTGAACCAAGGATTATGGACAAAAGGCTGGCCCCCAGCTGCTGAAGAGTCATTCCAGGTCATCTTTGCTAACAAAAAAACTTCTGATTAACTGCCAGTGTCACATTCGTGTTATTTTCAACATCCTTTGACCCCATGCAATAGAACACACATACAGTGGTGAGAAATATATTTAGTGGTACCTTTGGAAGAGGCCATGTGTGCAAATCCACGGACTGTGGCAGAATAGTGGTCAGAATGTGACCCGTGTGTCACTTCAAGAGGTCACATACAGACAGGTCACCGATTTTATTTACAATCTGCTAACTCCACTCAAATAGACGCTCCTTTTTGAATGACCACCTATTCCGCAGAAACGGGGATTTTCTTTAAAGAAGAGTACTGCCGCACAAATACTGTCATCACAGAGTTATGACCTGAGATTTGATTATTCAGGTAACTGGACTAGAGCAATCAGACTGCCTTTAAGAGTTTATGCACAGCACTAAAATTCCCTTAGAATATATTTAGTATAGCGAGCAGTTATAAGCCAAAAATGGGCCAGAAACATATCTATCTTTTTGTCTTGTGACAAGGCTACCATTTCTGTTCCGTAAGAAGAAAGCCTCGTTTCATTTGGAAGTTATTACCCCTGAGATGACCAAAGCCTGCCCCAAGATGCTTAATATTTACTTTGTCTTTGAAGCATAATAGTTAAAGTATTTTCCACATCTGCATGATTTAAAAAAAAAAACAACAACAACGGCAACAACTTCTTAAACCCTGTCCAGTTGTGACAGAGACCAAGATTCCACAATGTAAATGTGCCTCATTAATCAAGTCTATTATTCGGGGGAGTAATGAACATTTTGCTATTTGACATCTGGTAGTGATTTACAGTAAAAGAAACAGGAATTTCTAGTTTACAAAAGCGCACATGTATGATTTGATTTCTTTTAGTGTATATATATAAATCCCCCTGCTGCTTTTCTTGGCCAAAAAACACACACAAAAAAACCCAAAAAACAAAAAACAAAAAAACCCAAAACAACAAAAAACCCAAAACGTTGGAAGCAGGGGAGCTCTCTGGGCGGGGTTAGACTATAAACTGCCTGTAGATTTATAACTAACTAACCAGCTTAGAGCAAAATGTTGTGTGAGCTCTGTAATGTGTAAAATCTGGTGTTTATGTAGCTCTCAGGCTGGCTCAATAACCAGTTACTAGTGAGTGATATCTAAACATAAAATAATTTCTACATAAACTGTGGGTTTGTAAAAATGTAAGCACTATATTTTTGTGTAGTCTGAAAGAAGGTATTCTTTGAAATAGATTATTAGTGTAGGGCATGATTCCACCACTGTATTTCTATGAGTTTTTCTTTTCTTTCTTTCTTTTTTTTTTCCCCTTGGAAGACTGACTGGAGACTTGGGTCTCTACCAAAAAGTCAACATGTACTTATAAAAATCTTGATATGTGATACACTGGCTAAAGTGAAGTTTATGATTTACTTCAAGTCGACTTTGCTACTGTGCAATGAAAGCTTGCAATGAATGCATAATCATTAGGAATGTGCGGCCTCCAACTAAGCCGTTAGTGCATAGGCGGGCTTCTTGGTGGTATTACCTTACAAACAACACCGATGCTATGTTAATGATTAAATATATGAAAAAAAAATCACTCGGCTGGAGGCGGAAAGAAAAATGAGATTAGAAAAGATTTTCAAATCATGGGAATTAAGCATTAATGGGTGGTTGTTTAGATTTAAGAAATGCAATACGCTCTTCTACAGTGGGCTATGAAATTAGGTATTTATCCCTTTTAACAAGTTCCACATGTAATAAACGAACATGTCAGTGGCGTAGTTGTGATGCTCTTATGAAAAGCACGTCCAAGGCTTCTTTGCATATTCAAACCTCTTCATATCCTCTCGCCTGACTTACGATTAGCGTTCAAAGAAGTCTTTGGCGTCTAGAGAAAGTCCAGTTGAAACCGGAAGGCGAAAATAGGGATGGGTGCTTGGGTGGTCTTGGTGAAAAGACTGGCGACCCAGACACGATCCAGAATTTGAATCAAAAGGACACATCCCGTGGTTTCTCTCTAGTTCTATCCACATTCTCCTAAATGAAGTCAAAGCTGGCAAGACATTTCCTGGTGATCAGAGTACTGGAGAGAGAATGGTTTCCTGCTCTATCAGTTGTGACTTTCTATCACAAGGGACAAAATCCCACCTAAACATGACGCAAGGAAAGAAAGACAATGTATTGTCTCACCAAAGAAAATTCAGATGTATACCTGGCCTCAGCGGTGGGGGAATGCAGATTTCTGACATTTTCTCCATGGATCAGCTTCTTGCCATCAATTCACTCTGCTGTCCGCTGTGTTGCTCTGTCTTCAAGCTTCATATCAAGATGCTCGACAGCTCCAGTTCACATCCCATATACGCCTTAGGCCCAGCCAAGCCAGGGCTCCTTCCTCCATGCATGTTTTCATGGGCCCAAGTATCACAACCATGAGAAGTCTCACTTTATTAAAGACATGGGATGCTTCCTCCACTTGCAGTTCTGAGCTTAGCTCTGGCCCAGGGCAACCTATAAACTAAACATCTGCTCTTGTGACTAAGCCTCCTCAGGCCCCAGGGAAATGCTTTCCCCTATCACCTCAAAACAATTAGCAGTTGCTTCCAAAGGCTGTGAGGTATGTGGGTCGCCAGGTGGCTGCTGACACAGGAAGTGGGCACTGCTTTGGAGCACAGGGACCGTCTGAGCAGTGGATGTATGTAGGGAAGAGAAGAGAAGAGAAAAATTCATTAACTTGTCAAATCCTCTCAGAGAGCAGGAATGTAACAGCTTCTCCCATAATGAGGTGTCCTTTTGATGTGGTGTTGAGTGCCCATTTTCTCGCTTCTCTCTTTACTCCAATCCTTGGCTCTGGAAGAACACGTAAATTAACACAGTATTTACACTAGTGGAACATGGTGACTGAGTTTTTAAATTAGTTCATATTTAGGTGGAGACACAACAGAAATGAAGCATGATTCTTTACATTGACAACTGGATGGACATTGAATGCTAGAATAATGAGTAGTTTATATTTATGAAAATACTTAAAGATTTGTTTGAAAAACTGAAAGTTGGTTTCATTGAAATACACTCATTTAAAAATTGTGCCCAAGGTAATTACAATTCATTTATTATCCTTTAATCTTGATAGATACTTTCAATACTTAGAAAAAACATTTGGAAAGTATAATAAAATTATTTACTTTTTAAATTTTAGACCTTGCCTTAATTTATTTTTTACCTTAATTTATATTGATGAAAATATACTCGGGGCGCCTGGGTGGCACAGCGGTTAAGCGCCTGCCTTCGGCTCAGGGCGTGATCCCGGTGTTCCGGGATCGAGCCCCACGTCAGGCTCCTCCGCTGTGAGCCTGCTTCTTCCTCTCCCACTCCCCCTGCTTGTGTTCCCTCTCTTGCTGGCTGTCTCTATCTCTGTCAAATAAATAAATAAAATCTTTAAAAAAAAAAAAAAAAGAAAATATACTCCATAAAATATAGGATATACTTTAATATATTTTGATTAACGAATACTTTGATTATGGTTACATTGTATTCTCAACCTTTTAAATTATTAAGAATACGTCAAAATGATATTTTATGTTTTATGTATGTAAAAACTATAGCACAGACATATTTTTAAATTTGTCATTATAAAAGGATATTGGTAAAGATAAGTGGCTGGCACATATTTTATTTAACCATTTAGAACATTAAAGTATTACTTTAAAATTTGTCAAATGTGTGTGAGTCCCCGTTTGTTTCCTTGCCCAGGCTCTGCAGATGTCCAGGGTGGGTCGGCTCACACAATTTCAAAAGCAAGTCCAGCAGAAGAAGTGAGCCCACGACGGAGTGGAAGGAGTTTCGCTTAAACGTAAAGTTCTGGAATTAAGTTTTCTTTGTAAAAATTGTCCGATCTAGTCCAATCCTTGTTCATTTATATCTGCTGAAGACAATGATTAGAACCGTTGTGAGAACGAGTGAACCAATAGTTTTAGAGATCTTTAAGTTTTATAAACTGAGGAAAATGTGAAAGTTTAGAACATATGATTACAGAAAAAATTAATTTGACTGAGGTGGTAATACAGACATTAAATTTGCTTCCAGGCACCACTTTCAGTGATTTATTTTCAGTTCAAGAATTTTTTTTTGTTATGCAAAGGCAGAAATAAAGGTAAAAAACAACAACAAAGAAACTAGGAATGTTTCTTATACCCCAAAGGTTTCACTCTCAACTCTTTCCATAGTTCATCGCTTGCCCAAAAGATCGCCTGCTCTTGTGTAGACACAGACCAACAGCTAGATGTTTGCATTACTGCTCACATAATCCGATTAACTCTAAGTATAAAAATGGATAATCATCATTTAGAAACACAATCCAGCAAGATAGCTGATCTTAAATACTATACAATTAAACCAGTTTCAAAGGATTCAAAATCAAGTAGAAATTTACTAATAATTATAAGACCATATTACATTTTTTAAAAAGCTTTGTGTATTTTCATGTATATTACATTTTTTAAAAAGCTCTGACACCCATCATCTTATTTGATGATGAATTTGGACAACGTGATCAACCAAACTGACTTGTTTTCCTTTTCAGTTAAAGGCTAATGTCCAAAGCAAGATGTTGGGAGTTTTCCTTAGCTTGTTCTATGGTTTGGTAGCTTTTACCTTTGTGAACGTTAATTAATATTTTGTGCCACGTGGTATGATACACATGGACATATGGCAGGAGGTGAGGTGGTTTTAGCAACAATGCTATGTTATTTATCTCAGCTACGTAACCAGCCATACCCTTCCTCAGTGAAGAGACAAATATCAGTACCTAAACCAACAGGCGTAGCCAGAAATAGTAGTTTCCCTACTAAACAAAAGTTTCGTAATTTTATAACCTAACAAGGAATCATTTCCATTTCCATTACACAGAATTGACCCGAAATGGATCAAAATTGAAACCAAACTGACCATTTTGATTTATGACATCAAAATGTCTGTTTGTTTTGGGTCTTCTTTGGTCATGTCTAGTGTCACCGAAGATTAACTAGATAGAAGTTGCAAAGAGCCTTGAACGGACAATTTACTTGAGATTGTCAGTACTGACTGTCATGGAGGACTTGGCATCACCATGACTAACATCAGTCTCCCAGAGTGATAGATAACCAGGTCGAGGTTATCGTTGGGCTTCCAAATCTCCCAAGGGGCATACTTATCCCAATAACCACAGGTAGTTAGAGCTCTTTAATATAACTGGACTATGTGGATATCTTCTCCTCCAGACTGAAAATGTCCTTGTTGTGCTGATCACTGGGTGATGTATGTAAGTGTTAAATCACTAAATTGTACACCTGCAACGAATATTACACTGTATGTTAACTAGCTGGAACTTAAATTTACAAAATCTAGCTTCTACATTTATGAAAGATTGTTTCTTTTTGGCAAACAACATTGGATTCATTCATTTTATTTAGTCATGCTTTCAAGAAATCTTGATTGAGCAGCATTCCTTCAGCTAAAACCACCTTTCCTCAAGTAAGTTGTACAGGCTAAAGCTAGGTCAATAGAGAGCGGCCCTGTTCTATGGACATTTTACTTGCCCACATCCAAACCCAAGCCTTGAGAAGGAAGCAGACTTGGTGAAACCATTCACAGAATGTTCTGTTGAAGATGAAACTTAATTGGTGGGTCTTGGTTCACACCACTGTCACACAAGCTCTTTCCAACTCACCTTCCACCTCTCTTTCCATCATTCCAAAAAGAGGATTCTGGGGATGCGTCCAATTCTTACACTGGGAATGTGCTGTCAACCATTTTGTCCTACCATACAGTTAGCCAACTATCAACATGATTTTCAGGTGAAAGGAGAAAAGCAAATGTCATTGGCTCGAGGCTTCAAATATATCTTGCTATTTAAAAACAAAATATTGTAGCTGGGTACTTTGCATAATAAAAACTCAAGGAAAAGGCACTCCTTGGCCAATGTATTTATTTTTCATTAATTTCTTGGTCTGTTATATTTTCTGCTGATCATGGAAACTAAGTTACTCCCTTAAGTCCTCAATTCCTTAACACAGCTGCTACCAGACTGCTTACCTGTTGTGCGCCCATCACTCTGCTGAAGCCAGGTGTGGAAGCTTGTCCTGGGCTCTGTAAGGGAAAGTGCTCAACCACGTGTTCATCATTAAGCCACAAAAGGGTTTCCGAGAAGGATATGGTGATACAACAAGCATGAGCCTCAGATGGTCTTTCCCAAGTAGGTGACCTCACAGCAAGGTATTTCATCTCTGAGAAGTCATTTCCTGCTCAGCCACGACTTGCCTCCAGTCTGGAGGAGTGTGGAGTTTGGATGTGTGTGGGCTCATCACACCAGAGACCGGGAGACACAGAGGTGTGGCCACACTCGGTCGATGTGTTTGAAGGCTGGGTCCTGTCCATGGGCTACTGTGGGGTAAGGTCATCCTGAAGCTCTTCCAAGACACTTCTGTGTGTGTGAAGAAGACCCTCTCCCCCTCGAGAACACTGAGAGTGAAATTCCCTGTGAATTAGTTTGATTTATCTCACGATGTTAACAGTGTGACTGCTAGGTCAAAGTTCACCAGTTGCCGGCTACGTACTGTATCAAAAAGCCTCTGGCACTTGGTCTTCCCACAAAAGCTGTCATTCGAGAACCTATCACTGGGACACGTGGGTGGCTCAGTCGGTTAAGCCTCTGCCTTAGGCTCAGGTCATGATCCCAGGATGCTGGAATCAAGTCCTACGTCTGGCTCCTTGCTCAGTGCATAACCTGCTTCTCCCTCTGCCTGCTGCTCCCCCTGCTTGTGCCTTCTCTTATTCTCTCTCTGACAAATAAACAAAGTCTTTTTTTAAAAAAAAAAGAACTGATTGCTGCTATCATTACTGTTGTTAGGGGAGAAAACAGACTGTGGGATGTGTTCATCAATTTTAGAGACTTGGGTGGTACTGACTCACAAAAAGTGGATGGCATGGGGGAAAAAGGTCATCTATTTTGGCTTAACTAAATTCCTATTTGTAGGATAGATCGAGGCTTATTTTTGAAGTCTCAATCCTTCTTCAGACAATCCTTTCGCCCACTATCCCTAAATCCATCCCATAATACACACCCACTGATTCCCCCTCACACATACATGTAGTCGTGCACACTCACACGCACACTCACACCCACCACGGATACCACCAGTGCAAACACTTAACCTGGCTAAACTCGATCAGCTTAAGTCCCATTTATCACTCCTAATCTTCTTGGAACCAGAGCACATCCCGAGGCTTTCAGTCCCCGAAACAGTCTTAAGAGCATCTCATTCCCAAGGTCTCCTCAGGGCTGCACAACCCCACCCTTGCCTACTCTGTCGGGCAATCCCACTGTCCCCAAGCATGCCAGAATTCCACAGAACAAGTTTAGATTTACACAACCGGATTTACACAATTGTGCAGAAAACAAAAGACCCTTTCTTTCATTCCAGTAGACACAGAACTAGAGAATTGTTTTTTCAAGAGTGTGAACCTCTGACCTATTAAGCAGGAGATAAGTAAACAGAGAATGAAAGAAAAGTCGACATGGCCTCTCTGGGCCAGGGGGATATTGCCAGAGTGAGGAGCCCTTTTGAGGGGTCTGAGCTCTGTGTGCACTCCCTATGGAAGAGAATTCTGGTAGGGGAGGGAGTTGGGAGGGAGCGTGTTACCTTCTACTTTGTGTTGAAGTCTCGGCATTGGTTCTGACTTCGCTCTAACTTTGGGTTCACTTACAGGCCCGATTCATCCTAGCTTCCATCAGCTGCAGATCAATTTCTAAATTGTTCTGGGAAAGCCACATAATGAAAACTTGTCAGTGAAGAAAAACGAGTAGCGTCCATGGTAGCCTGATTCGTGACCGGTTGCTGGTGGGGGCTTAATGTGCCTCGGGTCTCCCTTAGTGCAATATTATGTACGCCACCTTCCTAACGCGCACGATGGCGTGAATTCGCTTTTTGAAACTGCAGGAGAGCCTATAATTTAGGGACTCAGGGCCATAACCACAGCAAAGAAAAGGATTAGGGTCAAAAATAGAATAGTTCAAAAATAACATTGGAAGCATGTTTACCTAGCATGAAGCTTTTGCCAAAAGAAAGAGCAGCCAGTATGCTCTTAACACCTCCTTAGAGAACGTGAAATTCGGAAGTATGGTTTTGGATTTGTCAATAAGATACATAAAAGCCAACATTCTATGGCTATAATTAAATCACTTAAAAACCTCAGTCCAAAACACAATAACGCTTTCATCAAATAATTTTGTTCTGTGCAAAGGATATGAACACTTTAAAGCAGATATTTGGAAATTCTGTGTTGTAGGTCACTGGTATGTTCTGCGGGTGAACGGGTGTATTTTTGGAAGGTGCAATTCCATTGTATGTAAATGAAGCTATTTCTAACTCCACCTAAACAGGTGACTAGGAAATGTTGAAGGAGGTTACATGAATCAGGTGGGAATGTGTTTCATGCACCTGTTCCTATTATTAATAAAACATATTGTGAAAATCAGATCAGTTGTTTGCATGTTTCCCTGACGGCAGAATCAGAAGGCAGGGCTGGAACACCTAACTGCCTTCTTATTTGAAAAAAAGCCACAAAGTTAGGGTCCTCTACTAAAAGAGAGGGAATGTTAAAAGACTACATATTTGATTGTAAACTGACTGGAAAAAAAAAAAATATATATATATATGAATCACTAAGTAAGGGGTGCCTGGGTGGCTCAGTTGGTTAAGTGTCTGCCTTCGGCTTAGGTCATGATATCAGGGTCCTGGGATCAAGCCCCGAGTTGAACTCCCTGCTCAGCAGGGAGTCTGCTTGTCTCTGTCCCCTGCTTGTGCTCTCTCTGTCTCTCTATCAAATGAATAAATAAAATCTTAAAAAAAAAAGAATAGCTAGGTAATAGTAGATATCAAGGCCTCTGGTTCCCTGATATTTTGGGATCTGGTTATGCCCACTGATAGTATCAATTGAAATTCTGTTTAGGAGTTAACCCAGGCTATTAATATCAGTAGCCTTCTAACTGGCTTTGCAATATCTCCTCTCACTCCCGTGGTCTTTCCACATAGAAATAAATCAGATCATAACATTCTCTTGCTCAACACCTTTAGGCCTCCTTATCTTGGTCTTGTACTGCCTGATCCGGCCCCTCTCTCCCTTCTCTGAGGTTGTCTCCCATCCCCCTTTCTCTGGCTCCAGTCATCCTGGCCCTTGAGATGTCTGACCTAACAGATGCCACAATATTCTGCACTTGCTTTCCCTTGTGACTGAAATGCTCTTCCTCAAGTATTTCTGCATGGCTTCCTTCCTGCACATAAGTCTTGGCCTCGTTGTTATTTTCCCAGATGTGCTTTGCTCAACTTCCTTAGGGAAAGAGCCACCCTACCACCCCACCCGCTCTCTAACACTCTACCTTCTTTCTTTATAGTATTAATCTCTACTACGTATTACATAATAAAAGTATATGTCAATATTGTCTTTATCCCCACTAGAATGTCAAGTTCTGGAAGAAAGATTTCCTCTCTCTCTCCCTTTCTTTTTTTTAACTCGTTGCTCGATTCTCACCACCTAGAATGGTAATGGGTCAATAAACATTTGTTGAAATGGTGAAAGGTCTATAAAGAGTGGAGGAAGGAGAACTCTGAAAGAAATGGGTGGAAGTAGGTCTTCGCTGAGGGTGGCACTGACCTGCGAGCTGCTTCAGGGAAGTCATTAGGAGTCGGCACGCTGGCAGAAGACATCAAGACCAAAATCAAGAACTACCAGAATCCCCTTTTGATAGCCTCTTCCCCAACCAGGACCGGATCAGGAGCTGCTGGCTCCTACCTGGATATCCACCTCTGTGAGAAGGCAGCGATTGCTAAAGGGGAGAGACGTCTCCATGTGTGAATAGTACCAGGCTTGTGTATAAGTCCCTCTGCCCCACATCCTGGGTGTCAGCCTGCAACGACCTCCAGACACGTGGCACATTTCCTGAGAAGACGCGAACTGGCTCCATGCACGTCTTCTCCATCGTCCATCCTTCTCCCAGGGTGGTGAAGGGGAACCTGTGTACACGGTGATCCCCACCCTGGGATCCTCAATCATGGCTTAACTAATAATAAATACCCATTGGAAAAGCAAAGCATAAGACTGTGTATGTATGTGTGAAAGAGCTAGAGGATCAGGCAAGATGGTGGGGTTGGAATTAGTATCTTGACCAGTAAGAGGGGCTTCGGGGTGATTGCTTTTTTCTGTTTTGTTTTATGTTATTGAACTGATCACCTTCTCTATACCAGACAACAGAGTGAGTGATTATACAAAATAGCCTCGAGCCCTTGTGTGAGCTTAAATTTATCTGTATGTTCTCCTTTATTATCTGTAGAATTCCAAAAAACCTATCTTACATAGTTTTTGAACCATAGTGTAACTCCTGTGTGTCCCTTCCCAAAAGAAAGAAACAGGTGTAAGCAGAAATATTCATTAGTATAATGCCTTCAATTTAGTAGCTCCCAAATTCATCAGATCATAAAAATCATTTCAGTTGTTTAAACACACACACACACACACACACACACACACACACACACACACACACACATTCCTGAGACCCATCTCAGATTTAGTAACTTAGGAACTTCAGAGCAAAGTCCCCTGTCTTAGTCTTCTTAGGCTGCCATAACAAAATACCCCAGGCTGTGGGTTGTAAACGACAGAAATTTCTTTTCTTAAAGTTCTGGAGGCTGGACGCCCCAGATCAAGGTGCCTGCAGATTTCATTTCTGTGAAGGCTTGTTTCCTGGCTTCTGGAAGCCCGCCTTCTTGTTGGGTCTTCACACGGCTTCATCTTTGTACCTGTGTTGAAAGAGAGGTCTCTGGTGTCTCTTCCTATTCTGAAAAGGACACCAGTTCTATCAAATTAGGGTCCCACCCTTATTTCATTTAACCTTAATTTCCTCCCTGCAGACTATCTCCAAATACAATCACATGTGGATTAGAGCTTCAACATATGAATTTCAAGGAGACAAAATTCAGTCCATAACACCCCCAGAGACTTTATTTATAACAATATCCAAAGTTCCTAGGTAATTCTTATGGCCAGAAAAGTCTAAGAAACAGTCCTTAAGAAAGAAAATAACTCCTCCTGTCTATATGGGGACAGGGACCCTGTGGTTCTTACTTGAATCAGGCTGATAATACAGGGGAGAAATTCCTTAAGAAAAGATTTTGATAATAAGCTAAGGTTTTGCCTGAGATGAAAAAAGAACTACAAAGATATGGAGGAAAATAACCAAATCCTAACCAAGTGTTTTGTTTTCTGTTTTCAATTACAAGTTTCTGTAAGAGTCAAAATTGTTCTTCAGTCTTACTGAGATTTAACTAAATAGAAATAGTCTTTCGATTGGGCAGTCTAAACTGGGGTGCCAGGGTGAAGTGTGGGTGAAAAGGAATGGCACTAAGACCTCCTTCCACTGCTGCTTTCAAATATTTCCTGTCCAATCTGCCTTCACGAATCTCTGAGGCAGACTTCAGAGCTTGCTAGTAAAGTCCAGGCGCTAAGGAGGTTGGTCAAGTCCTGGACAGCTTAAAACTTCAACAGCAAGTTCAATCTGAAGCATACCTACTCTGAGCTTCTGTATTTGGAGAGGGAAGAAGTTGTGTTTGCCCTTCCCTTGTTTTTCCTTTACTTATTTTTTATTATTTTTTTAGTCCTTCAGGATTAGTAAGGGAGTGGAGAAGATTATAAGGAACACAACTATTTTCACTAATTGGCTGTTATAGTCTTCCATTGGTTGTGCCTGTCAATGCCCTCCTATGTGACCATAGCCTACGTTCCATCTGTCTTGGGGGAACATACGTAAATTATGTCAGTGGCATCTTGGGCAAGATCTCTCTACTTCACAGTTATCTCCTGGAGAGATGTTCTATTTTGATCTCCTTTGGAATTTCCTTAGCTTCCTCCCCACTGTGGAAATACTTAAGTCTCTTGTTATTAGGGTCTCTTGGCCCATCTTTCACAGTATCTCAATGATTGATGGAAAATGCAGGCAACACACAGACCAGATGGTGGCAGTTCAGGATGTTTCTCTCTGGAATTTTCTGTCTGTCCCTTCTCTCTTTTTCTCTCATTTCCTTTCCCACCTGCTCAAATAGACAAAAGGTAAATCAGCAAGTATGCCGTGCGAGCTGCAGGTCAACCAGGAAATGAGATGCCAGCCTCCCTCTATTGCATCTGCAGCTCGTCCTCATTGTAAGTGGTCCTCCTGAGGGCTGCCTCTCTTGTTTCAATCTGGGGAAAATTCTCTGAAGTCCCTTCCAGGCCAACTACTCATAAAACAGGCTCAGAATTCCCTCTTTACCCTCAGTCATTTAATTATGTGGTGGTAGGAAGGGAAGGAGGACGTAGTAGAGATGACTGGCCACACCCACAATAGGCTTATGAAAGTAGTAAGAGTGTAATTTTACCTTAAACCTTTAGCTACAATTCTGAAACAATGGGGAAATTTTCCATTCATATCCACTTGCAAAAACCATAATGAGATTTACATTTTTGAAGCATGGTTGCAAATCTCTGCCAAAGTAGACTGTATATCACTGATCTTATGTCACTGAGGTACTTCAGGAAGCTTCTGATGGACCTCCTAATGATAGATTGCATTTTTTATTTTTTCCTTACAGAGTAAATAAATCCCTTTTGTAGACTAAATGTTTTAAATTCATTACCTCCCTCCAGTGTTTTTTAGATTCTTTTTTCCTAATTATCCCCTCCCCTGTGAAATTTTAATATCACAAACATACTGTATAGCTCTTCATGCAATATCTGAGATTTTTCTACTTCTCCCTCAAGAACTGATTTTCATCCCCTGGAGGACAATATTGGACCCACTGGGAACACATGGGGAGTAATTATTGAAAAAGCAGATTTCAGAGTACTCAAATATACAATTGCTTTGGAAAGCTCCGTGATCATAAGTTTTATCCAATGTAGTTAAAATGATTGAATAAACACTCCGGGTCCATTCTGCAGCATCTTTCCGGACTGCACAGCAAGTTCTTAGGTTGGGGGGAAAAAAGCCAGTAGGCAAACTGGGTCCCTAGCACAGACATACTCTCCATCACTTGAGCAAACTAATGGTGTTTCCGCCTCAACTTCCATTTTTAACACTCTCCAAATATGTCCAATAATCGTAAGTCCTTACCTCCAGCAGATGGCCTCTTTACAGACATTGGACTTCATTCAAACTTCACCTTTGAAGACAATGCCAGCTCTCTGTTTCTTTTGATATGTAAGTGCTACCCTTTGTCAAAGACTGGTTCTCACTCCAGTCTGGAGTCTGTTATGTCAGAGAGGGGCCTAATGTGTGATTTTCTGCTTTCACCTTAACTGTAAAGGCGAACTTCAAATTTCAATTAGAAGTAATAGTCTATAAACCACCACATAAAAATGTACAATTTTCATTCTCAATACTTAGTCTTATTCTTTCTCATTAGAGAGCCATATTGAACAATGAGGCTTTGCTTGCACACCTTAATGAAAGTGCCATGCCTGAAAAGAGTCATAAAATGGGAGCCCAAAACAAAAGGCTTGAGAAATTCATATAAAGATTTTGGTTTTTATTGTAATCCCCCTGAAATAATGCTATACACAGTTCCTTTTAAATCTGTGCCGTGACTATGGAGAGGGAAATTGGGAAATAATAGACTATTCTTTTATTCACACACTTTCCTTACCTCCCCTCACCACGAGCCACCCAACCTAAACAGCTAGGAATTCAATTGTAACAATAATTACAAAATTAGGAATTAGAATTAGGACTTTTATAGAGTAGTTATATTTTCTATAAAAGAATTGCACTGGAAGAAAATACAAAAAGCTGAATATAAGATAATAATAGAAATTTAAGAGCGAGGGAGGGAAATGCCAGGAAGTAATCTTCACATTTTTATTATGGATTGCGTTCAGCTACAAGTAACAGAAAATTCCAATGGTTTAAGTGAAGAAAAATCCTGGAAATGCTGCATGGTATGGCCAATTATCTCAGTAAGGTCCTTGAGGTCTCAGGTTCCTTCGTCTCTCTGTTCTATCCTTGTCCTCGAAAGTTATTTCCCTCTTGGTTACAAGATGGCTGCAGCAGTTCCAGGCATCCCATCCAGATCTATGAAGGAAAAGGTCAGATCTGTGTGTGTGTGTGTGTGTGTGTGTGTGTGTGTGTATCTGTGTGCATGTGCATGCCCGCGCATGCACATGTGTGAGTGTGTGCATTAATCAGTCAGGAAAACTTTTCCTGGAAGGCCCCTACCCAATTTCTCTTTATTCCTTTCCTGGCATCACATATCCATGCCTGGAATAGTGATTAACCAAAGAAAATAGGATATGACCATGAGTATGATAAAAAAAAAGTACCCTTTGGGCTGCCGATGGAGTCAACTTCTTAATGAAACCAAAGTTTGAGCAGAGGAAAATGGGAACCTGAATAATTTCAGGGCTCTGCCTGGGTGAATGAAGGGGGTGGGTGGAGAATAGGGGTTGGATTGGCAGTTACCAGTGTCCGTTCCATATTTCTAATTATATTTAACAGAAGCAGGTTTCATTTCTCCATTGAAAAATTTTGAGCTACAAAAGTGTCCAACTTCTGGAGATAGTTTATCAGTTTTTATCGAACACTATAAAGATGCAGCCCTAATTCACTTATTAGTGAAGTTCAGTGTCCACTGTCAGTTATTTTGGATGTTGAAAGAGTTTCAATTTGATCCTTCCAGCCAAATACACCTGTTTCCTCCAGACCTGAAGCACACCTTGACCTATATGGCATTTTTCACTGCTGATCTCCCCCACCGAGCCCATTTCCCTCAATCTTCTTGAAATTCTCCTCTCTCTTAGTATTTGCGACCATGGCCCTCCATCCTTTTTTTCTTTTTTTGGTTCCACTTCACCAATCTGATTATCTCCTGAAATCTGAGCCCTTTGATAGCATTCTGCTGTCTACTTTTGCTCATTTGGAAATATCATCTGCTTTTAAGGTATGAATACCTAACTCTACATGGCATAGCTTGGAAATGTGTATGTTGTATTTCCTTAGGGAAATTCTTTCAAACTCAACATGGCCAAAGGTTATGACCAAATCTTTCTCCCAAAACTGACTGGCTTTCTGAACTTAATGGCATCCTCATGTGGCAGAACTCAAACTCAAAACTTTGTATCATGATTTGCTAGTTTTTACATTACCTTTTGTTTTATCAAGCATGTCCTGCTGTTTTTTGTTTTTGTTTTTTTTTTCCTACGGAGACGTCTCTCACATTGGCTTCTTAAATAACATGGTGTTTATAAAGTACTTAACAAAAGCGTTAGCCACAAAGTAAGAAATCAATACATGTTTGTTCCTATTGTTGCTGTTATAAGAGTACAGAATATCACCACTGGATTTACTGAAAAATCCTTCTAACTGTTCCTGTTCTATTTAATTTCTCTCCAAATTCATGTTTCACATTTCCTTATCCCAACACATGCACCACGTTTATTATCTTACTTACGATTTTTTGATTCTTTAATACCGATCTGATTTAGCACGAACGTCAACAAGGCTCTACATAATCTTATATTCCAAGGTTACCACATTGACTTCTCAGTACAAATCTCTCCCTCCATCAAATCAATCAACTTTTTATTTCTTTTTCTGGCTCATCTTGCCTCTATAACCCTGCATCAGGGTTTAGTATAAACTGAAGGTATTTAATTCAAATCCCTCAGTGCGTCGATGGGAAAACTAAGCACCACAGACTTGTCCAGGGTCAGGTGACCACCAAAGGAGAGCCTGGGCTCAAACTCAGATGCTCTGTCCCCCCTTTCAAAGCTTTTTATAATTCATCAAAACTATTAATGCAGTGCAATATTGCTTCTGGCTTATATTCAACTCATGCTTAACTAACCTTTTTGTTCACTCTTTTTCATGTAAGTGAATATAAATTCATTCTTACTGAATGAATTTTAACCTAAAATAGGAAATATTAACTGAACTTCAATATATATATATTTTTTTAAGATTTTATTTATTTATGTGACAGAGAGACAGCCAGCGAGAGAGGGAACACAGCAGGAGAGTGAGAGAGGAAGAAGCAGGCTCCCAGCGGAGGAGCCCGATGTGGGACTCAATCCCGGAATGCCGGGATCACGCCCTGAGCTGAAGGCAGATGCTTTAACGACTGCGCCACCCAGGCGCCCTGAACTTCAATATATTTTTTAAAAATTATTGACATCTTAGTGTTCTGGTCAACCAAGATCATATTTTTATTTCCATTCTTGCTATTTCTACAGCTCTTCAAACCAGAATACTAATGGCAGACAACACAGTTCTAGGCACTGAGTAGGAATCATGAACCATCTGCCAATCTAATGCTCCCCAGAGCACAGGTTGAGAGGGTCACATTAGTTAGCCACAGATGATACAATTTTATCTCCCTTATATTTAAACTAAACCAGGGCATCTGGCTTTAGACTGTGGGGTCAGAATTGTGTTTCATGTGGCATACAGTCACATAAACAGTTCAAAGGCACTTTTACAATGTCTCTATTCTGTAAACCAGGAGAGAGGGAAGGGAGGAGAAGTGATATACAACCAAAGACTTAATCTGCAAGTTAGAACATGCTTACCAATAGCTTCATGTTCAGAATGAATGTCTGTCTAGCTTTGGCCTTTGTCTTTCCAAAAATGTTGCAAAGACCAATAATTAGGTTTCTATTATCTGAATCGATATTTCTCTAGCAACTTTCTCATTTGCATCAGAGTCTTCCCATGTCAAATATATAGGGGGGCATCAGTTTAACTCTCGGGGCCAGACAAAAACCGAGATGGGAGAAATGAGGTAAGAGAACTGGCAGGAAGAGCATGCATGGTCTTTGTTTTAAAAGGTTTATGCTGTAGAACATCTGGATGAACTCAGAGCCTGTATATGACCCTGTATCAGATCCCGATACCTCCAAACAAGAGACAGGAAGTATAGGACTTTCAGGATATAATCAATATACAATAAAGTATATGCAAGAGAGAATAAAAGCAGGGAAAAGAGCAGAAATGAAGCAGCATTCTTATGTTTGGCTCCCTTTGGCCATGTCTACACCACAGAGCTATTTCTCCGTAGCCTACAGTGGTTGTGCATGAATGTTTGGGGATAAAACTCATACTGGCCTTGATGGATCACCGAGGAGCAAACAGGCATTATGTCAAAGCTGTGATTAGCAGTACGAATATAGTTGCCCTAGAGTAATGCCAAGAGCAAACTTGGCTTACAGAAGAAAAATTAGTTGTTCTTAAACCAAGAAGAGAATACAAATTAGCCATTAGCCTGCATCTTCTGATTGCATTACGCTGTTCTGCTGATGAGCTCAGTAGCATGTAGACAGGTTCTGGTACTCTTGTTTAAGTCTTCATACTTCTATCTGGCTTCATTCTCCCTTCATTTGTTTAGGAATATTTGGCTATTAATGAAAACAAAACAGTCTCCTGAGACAGGAATTGTTTTCAAACAGTCTCTGAGCTGACTCTGAATTTTTGTAACTGCCTCTTCTGTTATTCATACCTCTGACCTATTTTGTTTAAGTGCATCATTGCCTCATGGGAATTACTCTCTCTTATTATGACATGAGACCCAATTATCCAATGAGTCAGTATCACCTAGGAGATAACATATCTATTTGCCCCCTGAGTGTTACTTTAGGAAGAATGAGTTAGTTTTCTCTCTTAAAGAGTCCAATAGGGTTTGCTTGTAAAAGCAATGATTTATAGCATGATTAATCTCTCATTCAAATCCTACCCTGATGTGTCATGTGTTCATTTAGTATAAAGAAGTTATTGATCAATTATTGATATGATTAAGAACATTTCAGCTTCCCCAAATACAAGGATGAACTTTAGATGATAATGATGCACTATTAAAATCAGTTTATCTTTTATAGTCCCTATACTCCCTAAATATAGAGAATCTATTAACTTAAGATTAAGTTCAACAAAAAAAAAATCTATTTTTGTCATGCTGTTTAAGGTTGTAATATTTATTTTCCATCCCTGGGAAAACAGTATCATTCTGAGCATTTAAATACAAATAAATATCTTATTTCTCACCAGAGGAATAGGTCCCCATATCATCTGGCTCTAATAGCCAACAGGGCTTGCATTCATGAGTACCAAAGGACTTATAGCAAACAAAGAAACAGTTCTTAACAGCACAGAAGTATCCCCCACCATGGCTATAAACCGGGACCCAGCACAGAGGAAGCAAGCAAAAATGCCCATTTCCCAGTTTGTCCCTGGAAGGGGCTTAACTACATACTTTCCCAGCCACAGTCTGGAATTCCAGTTCCTAATGAGCCTGCATTTAGATACTGACTGCAATCCTCCTCTTTGGGACACTGATAGATCTTGGCATACCGTCAAATACTGGGAGCCACCGAAGACACAGAGGGAGGCTTGAACCATATAATGGTCATAAAGATAGTCACATAGGTCAGGAGAGCAATGCGTAAGCTAAGTGAGAATTTCAACAAATAGAAAATATTGAAAAGTACCAAACATAAATCACCAAGCTGAAGACTATAATAATTGAACTGAAAAATTCAATAGCAGGGCTCAAGAGCAAACTAGATTAAGTGGAAGTAAGGGTCAGTGGACTCAAAGAGAGGGCAATGGAATTCACTTAGAGGAGTAAAAATTAAAAACAAAACAAAACAAAAACACAAAATAGATTGAAGATAGCTTACAGGACTTAAGAGATACCATCAAATGGACTTAATACGTATACATTATAAAGGTCCCAAAAAGAGAAAAGAGGTATAAAAATACAAAGAAAGCTTATTCAAAGAAATAATGACTGAAAACTTTTTTACCTTGGGTAAAGTGACATCCAAATTCAAGGAGCCCAGGAAGTTCTAAAAAGCATGAATCTAAAGAGATCCACACTGAGAAACATTATAATGAAATTATCAAAAGTTAAAGACAAGAAGAGAATCTTTTTTTTTAAGATTTTATTTATTTATTTGACAGAGGGAGAGCCAGCCAGCAAGAGAGGGAATGTGAGCAGGGGGAGTGGGAGAGGAAGAAGCAGGCTCCCAGGAAAGGAGCCTGATGTGGGGCTCAATCCCAGAACGCCGGGATCACGCCCTGAGCCGGAGGCAGATGCTTAATGACTGAGCCACCCAGGCGCCCCAAGAAGAGAGTCTTAAAAGCACCAAGAGATAAATAATGTGTTATATGCAAGGGAATGCCCATAAGACTCATAAGACTATGAGCAGATTTCTCAGCTGAAGCTTTGTAGGCCAGAATGGGTGGCATGATATATTTCAAACTATTGAAAACAAAAAGGACTGCCAGCCAAGAACACTCTATCTAGCAAAAGTGTCCTTAAGAATTGAAAGATACAGAGTATTCCAGACAAACAAAAGCTGAAGTTTTTCATCACCATTAGACTGGCCTTACTGAGTGTTAAGGAAAGTTCTTCTAGCTGAAAGAAAAAGACACTAATTAATAATACAGAAACACATTAAAATATAAAAGTCACAGGTAAAGGTAAATATATGTTTAAATTCAGAATACTGTTTTAATGATGGTGAGTAAATCACTTATAACACTAGTATAAAGGTTAAAAGACAAAAGTATTAAAATAACTATAACAACAATAATTTATTAGTAGACACATATGTAAAAGATGCAAATTGTGACATCAAAAGCATAAAATGTGGGGTTGGGGAGCTTTGCTAGGCATTTGAAGTTTTTATTAGCTTGCAGTAGATTCTTATAACTTTTTTTTAGAATGTTACCTTTTTTAAGACTTATTTATTTATTTGAGAGAGAGAGAGTGCACGCAAGTAGGAGGAGGGGGCAATAGAAGAGAATTTCAAGCAGACTGCCTGCTGAACATGAAGGGTGACATGGGGCTCGATCTCACCACCCATGAGATCACAACTTAAGCTGAAACCAAGAGTTGGATCCTTAACCTGCTGAGCCACTCAAGTGTCCCAGACACTTGTTATAAATATCACATATAAATACTTTATGTAAGCCTTGTTGTAACCATAGGGCAAAAACCTATAGTAGATATACAAAAGATTAAAAAAATATAATAAAATAATGAAATCAAAGAATACAAGTACAGTAAATCATCAAATCACAACAAAGAGAGGAAGACAATAATAAAATAGTAAGAGAAATACAAAACACCAGAGAACAATGAACAAAATGTCAACAGTAAGTCCATACCTATCAATAATTACCTTAAATGTAAAGAGACTAAATTCTCCAATCAAAATACATAGAGTAGCTGAATGGATCAAAAACCAAGACCTAACTATACATTGCCTACAAGAAACTCACCTCAGCTTTAAGGACATAAAAAGACTGAAAGTGAAGGGATGGAAAAAGATATTTATTCCATGCAAATGGAAAACAAATGAAAGTAGGGCTAGCTGTAGGTCTCAGGGGGAAAAAAAGATTTTAGCCAAAGACTGTAACAAGAGACAAATAAGGTCATTATATAATGACAGAGGGGTCAATCATCAACAGGATAAAACAATTGTAAATATTTATGCACTCAACATAGGAATATCTAAATACATAAAGCAGATATTAACAGACCCAAAGAGAGAAATAGACAGCAATACAATAATGGTAAGGGGCTTCAATAATCCACTTTCAGCAATAGATAGATCATCTAGACAGGAAATCAATAATGAAACATTGGGCTTAAGCTACACATTAGACCAGATGGACTTAACAGACATACATAGCACATTCTGTCTAACAGCAGCAAAATATACACTCTTCTCAAGTGTACATGGAACATTCTCTAGGATAAACCATACATACGTCAGGCCAAAATACAAGTCTTAATAAATTTAAGAAGATGGAAATTATATCAAGCTTCTTTTCCAGCCACAATGGTATAAAACTAGCAATCAATTTCAAGAGGAAAACTGGAAAACTCACAAATACCTAGAAATTAAACAACATGCTCCAGTACAACCAATATGTCAAAGAAGAAGTCGAAAGAGAAATTAAAAAGGTGTCTTGAGACAAATGAAAATGAAAACAGAACATACCCAAACTTGTGGGATGCAGCAAAAATAGTTCTAAAAGAGAAGTTTGTAGAAATAAATGCCTACATTAAGAAAGAAACTCAAATAAACAACCTAACTTAATATCTCAAGGTACCAGAGAAAGAACAAACTAAGACCGAACTTAGCAGAAGGAAGGCAATAACAAAGGTCTGAATAGAAATAAAGAAATGAAAACTAAAAACACAATAGGAAAGATCAAAGAACCGAAGACCTGTGTTTTTTTGAAGATACACACAAAATTGACAAACCTTTAGCTAGACTCACCAAGAAAAAGAGAGGACGCTAATAAAATCGGAAATGAAAAAGGAGACATTACAACTGGTACCACAGAAATACAAAGGATTATGGGAGACTAGTAACTATGAACAATTTTTCACTAACAAATTTGACAACCTAGGAATGGGTTCCTAGAAACATACAACCTATCAAGTCTGCATCATGAAGAAATAAAAAATCTGAACAGAAGCTTTGAGTTACTAGTAAGAAGACTGAATCATTAATCAAGAACCTCCCACCAAAGAAAAGTCAAGGACCATGTGGCTTTACCAGTGAATTCTACCAGACATTTAAAGAAGACCTGATACCAATCCTTCTCAAAATCCTTCCCTGGAATAGAAGAGGCAGGAACACTTCCAAACTCATTTAATGAACATAGATGCAAAAATCCTCAACAAACTACTAGCGAACCGAATTCAACAATACATTAAAAGGATATATACCGTGATGAAGTGGGACTTTTTCCAAGGATGTAAGTATGGTTCAACCTCTGCAAATCAATGTGATACATCACATTAGCAAAATTAAGGTTAAAAATCATATGATTATCTCAATAGATGCACATAAAACATTTCACAAAATTATTATCCTTTCATAATAAAAACTCTAACAAACTGGGTATAGAGGAAACATATCAAAACATAACAAAGGCCAAATGTGGAAAGCCCACAGCTGACATCATATGCAACGGTGCAATGCTGAAAGCTTTTCCTCAGGAACAAGAAGATGCTCACTTACCACTTTTATTCAACATAGTACTGGAAGTTCTAACCAGAGCAAGAAAAAAGACATTAAAATCATCCACATTCAAAAAGAAGTAACATGGTCTTGATATGTAGATGACATGATCTATCTAGAAAACCCCATAGGCTCCACCCATTTCAGTAAAGTCGCAGGATATAATATACTAAAGTCAGTCGTGTTTCTCTACACCAACAATGAATATCAGAGAGAGATATTAAGAAAGACTTCCCATTTATTATAGCACCAAAAAGAATAAATTACTTAGGAATAAGTTTAACCAAGGAAGTAAAAGATCTCTACAGATAAAAGCTGTAAAGCATTGATGAAAGAAACTGGAGAGGAGAAAAATTAATGGAAAGATATTCTGTGCTCAGGGGTTGGAAGAATTAATCTTATTAATTTGAATTTTAATGTTGATACTACTCAATGCAATCTACAGATTCAATGCAATTTCTATCAAAATCCCAATGGCCTTTTTCATATAGATAGAAAAAAAAAGGTCCTAAAATTTGTATGGAACCACGGAAGATCCCAAATACCCAAAGCAATTCTGAGAAAGAATAAAATTGGAGGCATCGCATTTTCTGATTTCAAACCATATTAGCAAGCTAGAATATCCAAAACTGTAATCAAAACAGGTATTGGCATAAAACCAGACACATATGAACAGTGGAAAAGAATAGAGAGCCCAGAAATAAATCCACACATATATCAGCAATTCATTTTTGAAAAGGAGTCAAGAATGTACAATGAGGAGCATTAAGCTCAGTTAAATGTCTGGCTCTTGATTATAGCTCAGGTCATGATCTCAGGGTCCTAGGATTGAGCCCTGCATCAGGCTCCACACTCAGCGGGGAGTCTGCTTGAGGATTCTCTCTCTCTCTCTGTCCCTTTGCCACTCCCCCCACTCATGTGCACTCTCTCTCTCTAAAACAAATATTTAAAAAGAAAAAGAGTGTGCAATGGGGAAAGGAAGGGCTTTTCAATAAATTATGTTGAGAAAACTGGACAGCACATGCAGAAGAATGAAACTGGACCCCTACCTTACACCATACACAAAAATAAACTCAAAGCAGATTAAAGACTTGAGCAGAGGACCTGAAATCATAAAACTCCTAGAAGAAAACATAAGAAAAAAGCTTCTTGACATTGGTTTTGGTAATGACTTTTTGGATACGACCAAAAGCATAGGTAACAAAAGCAAAAATAAACAATCGGGACTATGTCAAACTGAAGAGCTTCTGCACAGCAAAGGAGACAATCAACCAAAAGAAAAGCCAACCTGCTGAATGGGAGAAATTATTTGTAAATCATACATCTGATAAGAGATTAATATCTGAAATATATTTTAAAAAACGTATATAACTCAAGAGCAAACAAACAAATAAAAAAACCCAATTCGATTTAAAAATGGATAGAGGAGATGAATAGACATTTTTCCAAAGTAGATACACAAATGGTCAACAGGTATGTAAAAATGTGCTCAACATCACCAATCATTAGGAAAATGCAAATGAGAACCACAATGAGATATCACCTCACACCTGTTAGGATTGTTAATGTCAAGAAGACAAGAAAGGATGTAGAGAAAGGGAACCCTTGTTCACTGTTGATGGGATGCTAAGCTCAAACAGCGACTGGAAAATAGTACAGAGGTTTCTCAAGAATTTGAAAGTAGAACTACCATATGACCCAGCAATACGATTTCTGGGTGTATACGCAAAGGAAATGATACTCCCTCAAAGAGTTACCTGTACTTCTGTGGTGATAACAGTGCTCTTCACAATAGCCAAGAAATGGAAACAATCTGTTGATGGATGAATGGATAGGGAAGATGTGATATATACGTATCCAGACACGATCAACTGACACCTAGGTTGTTTCCACTTCTTGGCTATTGTGAATAATGCTGCTGTCACCATGGAGGTATGGGTGGACTATTATTCAGCCTTAAAAGAGAAGGAAGTTCTGTGATTTGCAACAACATATATGAACAAGGAGGATATTATGCTAAGGGATATAAGTCAGACAGTGAAAGACAAATATGGCATGGTATCACTTATTTGTGGAATCCTTAAAAAAAAGTCAAACTCAGAAACAGAGTAGAAAAGCAGTTGTCAGGGTGGGGGATGAGGGGAATAGGGAGAGGCTGTTAAGAGGGTACAACCTTTGAGTGAATAAGATGAATTAAGGTTCGAGGATCTACTACATGACATTGTGATTATAGTTGACGGCATGGTATGTAGAATTGAAATTTGCTAAAAATAGAACTTAAATGTCCTTACCCCCCCAAAAAAGAAGTAAATATGTGAGGTAATAGATATATTATGTAATTTGATGGTAGGAGTCTTTTTTATATATCAAAGTGTCACACCACACACTTTAAATATCTTACAATTCTGTCAATTAAGCCCCAGTAAAGCTGGGGAAAGAATTACATCCCAGATCCTCTACTCTTTGAATGATTTGCAGTTGCTAATTTCGTGGCCTGGCCCTGGGTGCCCATGTTCCTGCATAAAGTCTGTGTTAGGATCCCTATTATGTGATTAATTTAAGTGTCTTTCTGAGTGTGCTACAGGGAATTTACCATGCCCTGGACATTAGCAAACGAAAAAAGACTCTTTCTTCTATTTATGACTTCAAGTAAGGAATGGACATAGGATAAATTCCAAACAAAGCTCGGTTCCCTCAGTTTTGAAAACCTAGTCGTTTACTTAGCATTACCTCGGTGACTAACATAATATAATAAAAAAAAATATTAAAAAAAATGAAAACCTACTCGTTGCTCTCATGAAATTCATTTTGTTCTCAAGATCATGTATGGGCCCAGCAGGAATGAAATTTTTATGTTTCAGTTATGAGGTCTGCAAAACACATGTAGCTTGCAGTATCCTCTATTCAGAGATATTTTACTTCCTGTTGATTGGAGTGTATCTATAATATATATATATATATATATATATAGCAATATTATATATGTATGTAATATTGCTAATATTAATATATAAGCCCAAGTAATTCTATGCTTCATTTATTGAATTGATGTGCCTACTCTGCTTTTATAGATTACCTTATTATCTTTATCATACCTTTATAAGTATTTATGTTCTCAAATGACAAATGAGAAAACTGCTCATTCTATTTTGTCCTCAGATATGCTGTAGAACACGAGGTCATACTCATGCTTCCGGTGGGCATGAGTTTCCAACAGCCTATTGAAGCTATATTTCTCCAGAACATTTTTTTTGATTTTAGCACCCTGGTCAGCAATGCTGTTATTTCTCCCCATTAGCACCGCACCCTCTGGGACAAGAACTCAATGATTGTATATTGCATGAATTAATGGATGATTATGTTTTCTTAAACAGAAGCACATAAAAAAAAGCCAGCAAAATTGATGTCCCTTTAAAACCTTACAATTAGAACCAATAAAACAAGCTGGGAAATCTATACCAGGTTGAAGTTTCTTTTGATTCCAAATGTAACCCCCTGGTAACACAATTCTTTATCATGGAGCCAATGAGCTAGAAATCTCCGGCTAACACTGCTTCACCCTGAGCAGAAACCATCTTTTCCTAGGGGCACCCCCAAAATAGCCAGGCATCTTACAACATACATTTTCCTTTCAAATGCAAATAAGAACACAAACAAACAAATACACTGGGAGCATCAGTGCTTCTTACAGAGACACGCATTTCCAGCGCTCTGTGAAACCCCTCGATGCCTCCTTTTAACGCTTTCAGAGTAAATGAATTTTCATCAATAATTTAGACATTATAAGGCCAAATACATGGACTCTTGGAAGGTGCACTGAGGCCAATCTTGCATCGCATATTCATTTTTACCTTGTATTCTACTTTAAAAATCTCAAGGTAAAATATTTTCATATGTGCACTCATTAATCCCTTCTAGAGGACAAACAGCATGCATGGTGACCCAGCAAGCCACAAAAAGTGGGGCTCTAGTGTCTACACAAATATATTGACCTTAACAACTCTATTTTAGAAAAGATACAGAGTTGCTTCTTAGACTCTTGTGGCAACAATCTACTAACATTTTAGCTTATTCCAATGAAAATAGACGATGTGGCACTATCAAAACAACAGTGCCATTAAAGTCAAATAGTTCTGAGCCTCACATTCCTACAATAATAATATTGGCCTTTTGCCTCTGTTATAGCAAATGTATTAAAAATTCATGCTGATATTTATTTTCTAAATGTAAAATGGAATTAGGATAACAAATAAAGTCTACCATCTGGTGATAATATTGGTTATATATTATATGGTTTTTGTTTCTTGAGCTTTTACATGTTTGATTCAAGGTAGGTTACTGAATAATGCATAAACATCTTTAAAAATGCATTTCAAGAGTTGAGATTATAGTTGGTTGTCAGGTTCTCATCTTGAACTAATAACGTGGTGATTTTCTTTTTTTCACAGAACAAAACTATGGAGAAGCTAGCCATTAAAAATCTAATTGGTGTTGAGTCAAATATTTTTCTGATACAGATTCTCTATCAGTGAGTTCATTTTGTAGCAGAAAACCACAGCAATATTCTGTATAAATGTTACATTTCCTACAGCAGCTTCTTAGGCAAGTTGGGTTTTTTTGTGTGTTTTAGTTTAGTTTTGTTTTGTTGTGATTGGAGGTAATCTCGATATAATCTAATGTTGTAAGAAATAGGCTATATTTGAAAAACCCCAAATGACTAAATGATGTCAAGCTATGGAAGACAACATATCTATTTGCTTTGGTTCTGCCTTTTTGGAGGGGTCATTTTTATCTCTCTCTCCATCATAAACTAATGCTGCATCTATTTATACTTTACTTTGAGGCTAAATAGATACTAAAGACTTAGCTTCTTTACTTGGGGATTTTAAAGTAGTAACTGTTCGTAATATTGCCATGTTCTGGGTTCTGATTCTGAGTTCTGAAGATTCAGAAACCTGACTATATAAACCTACATTGTGACTTTTCATGTTTGGTGGCAAGCTGCCTTTAATTAAGCAGATCCATTGGAGATTGATTGATAATATAACATCCCATTTTATTAATTTTGAATGAGAAACATAAGCACAAATTAGACTCAGGACTGACTATATAATTGGTAAGGCCTGGTACAAAATGAAAATGCAGGACCCCTTGCTCAAAATGATTAAGAATTGCAAGGCAGCAATGGCGGGGCATTAAGCTGAGCACTGGGCTCTTTTAAGAGCAGAAACCTTTTATAACTGCACAGGTCACATGCCCATGAAGTTGGCCCTGATTAAACTCATATATCTGCCAAAGATTTCTTGAAAGTACAGAAGTGGAGTAAAAGCATTTGGACAGACACCTGTATTCCCAAGAACAATGGTTGACTTGCTCTTTCCAACCTTAGCCGAGTAGAATGGAAACACATTAGCACGTCCTACTGCTGGCTCGACTTCATCCAGCTCATCGCTCTTCTGTTGTAATAAGGCGTGAGCTTTCTTCACCATGTTACAATCCAGTTCAGCTGCCAAGAGATTTTGCAAAATACCCTGCCTTCTTAATTGGTTTCAGTAGATGACATAGTCGCATCAGCTACATATTCAAAACCTATCTTGATGCGCATTGTATTTTTTTTTATTTCCTACGTGATTTATTTATTTTTCTCAAGTTTTCTTTCAAATTCCAGTATTCGTTATCACACAGTGTTATATTAGCTTCAGTTGCACAATATAGTGATTCAACACTGTTGTATTTTATACATAATGGGCTGGTATTTGATAGTTTCTATTTCAGGGGATGGCCATTCTCTGCTCTGTTCCTGGACTTTGAAGAAGTTTATAACAATCACCTGCATTTACTAGATTTATTTATTCACTCATTCATTATATTCACTCATTCAACACATCTTTATTGAGTGTCTACTATGTCAATGATAGGTGCCATCATGTTCAATATTATAGAACATATTTTTCAATGTATGTTGAATCATATTCAACATATGTTATTCAAGATAGGGTATTCTGAGAATTGACACATATATTTGTCTGTTATGTTAAACATATACATTAGTCTGGACATGTTTATTTACATTAACAAACTCAACTTGAATTATCCCAAAAACTAAATAAATATATGATAGATACACAGATAGATAAAGTGGTTTCAAGTGACTGGATTCTAAAATACAAAATATGTCATTAGGACATCTCATTCTCCTCTTCATCATCATCATCCTCCTTCTCTTCATACTCTCTCTCTCTCTCCATTATCCTACTTCTTATAAATTGACTTCATTGTCAAGCAGGATTCCTCCATGTGGTTAAAAAATATACTCAAGTACCTCTAAGCTCACAGGCCAGAGGAGAGAACATCTTTCTTGTTTGAGCCTCCAAAATGATTATGTCAAAAGATTTTGATTGGAGGGCACCCGGATGGTACAGTCAGTTAAGCGACCAACTGTTGGTCTCGGGTCAGTTCGTGATCTCAGGGTCTGAGATTGAGCCCCATGTCGGGCTCCAGGCTCAGTGCAGAGTCTGCTCAAGATTCTCTCCCTCTGCCCCTCCCACTTGTGCTCTCTCTCTCTAAAATAAATAAATGCATCTTAAAACACAAGACTTTGATTGGCCTTATCTTGGTCATGTCACACACCCACCCACCTTGATCCAAGGATTGTATCTTGGGGCTTGGGACACTGTTATTAGTCATTCATGAGAATGTGAGTCCAACTGGAAAGTTGAGGGAGAACTTGGAAAAAGAAAAGAGAGGGCTTTTGTTACCAAAAAAGGAAGAAGAGTTTCTGTGCCGTAAAATAGATGTCTCCTCCAGCTTTACACAATAGGACCCTATGGTTAAATGTAAAGAGAGTTAAGATTTGAAGTCCGAAGAAAGGGTTGTGCCACTAATACCTTTCGCCTATGGGAATGTGGTCCAATCACTGTGGTAGGAAGAGCTAGTGAAGGGTTAGTCATTTTGATTTTCAAGGGAAAACGTGAAGCAGATAGAACTACTTGTTCTTAGAGGAAAAACTTAAAAAGTTTATCAATCAGGATAATCAAGCTATCAATTTTGTCCAATTTTGTTGCATCTAGAGAAATATGCCATTAATTTTTTTTAAACTTGGTCAAAATGTTTAACCCTTAGAACTCCGAGTTCCCTATTTAGAAAATGGGATGAATACTCTGATTTTACAGGCTTTCAGTAAAGACAAAGAAATTATGGAGGCCGTTTTGATACTTCCAAGAGTCGTGTTAATTCTTGTCCACCTTTCCCATACTTTCTAAAATCTAAAGGGACCAAGCTTTTCCCACTTCTTACTGACTCCCTATGAGGAATGCCCAGAAGCATTTGCATTGTTCCATCCACATCATAGCTAATGTTCTGCAGAGCTGATATTTCAAAGTACTTTTAAATTCTTTTCTTGAACTTCATCCTCTGGAGAAAGGCAACGGTCTTATTACATAATGCGATGTGACTTGGCTGGAGATAAACCCCTCATAAATGGACTTGTACGCAGGTAATATAATCATCAATCCTGCCATAATGCCATTTCTGCTTCCCTTCACGTAACGCAAGGTAGAACAAGCACGTGAAAAGCTGTAGTGCTCCACACAGAGAAAAGATGTGCTCCTTTCAGCCTCAAGTACCACCTCTCCGCCCACCCCCACGCAGCCAGACTCTGAAAGTGCGCTCTGACCCGTATGACAACGCATTGGAAAAATGTTGCTCTTGTGTATATTCTTTATCTGTGGCGTGATGGGACCCTCAAGCTTGTCTCCAAAACTCCTCAGTTGCATCAGGGGACACTTCTGGGAGCTGTGGTGACAGCCGATGCTCGTCCCATCCCCCGGCAGGGAAAGGGGGCCGCTCTTCTTCCTGCCAATTTGCAGGGATGCTGAAACAGGTCCCCGGATGTATTTATAACTTGAAGGAGACATTACAGTCACAAAAATTCTGAGATCAGTGAACTACGGAAGCACTAAGGAAGCCTAAAACAACAGCAACAGAACAACAAAATCAGCACCAGAAAATCCAGCCAAATACAGCAGTGTTTATTACTACTGTGGTCACTTTGGGCATGGATTAATGGTACTGTCTTAGTGTGGGTCCTCAGCCAAGGAGGTTTTTAGAGATCTGGGCTTCTGAATCACAGGGGCACTGAAGGCATCGGGCTGGTGAGCAGGGCTGCTTGGGGAACCAGCAGGCAGCAGCAGGTCCTTAATGGATAACAAAGCAATTCTCAGAGCATGGATTTGTTCACAGACATGACAGCAAGGTAAAAGAAGGGAGAGAGAGATTGCAGAGTGTGTCTTTTTTTTTTTTTTTTTTTTTTTTACTTTAGGTGGAGGAGAGGGAGAAAAGGAAAGCTAAATAAATGATGCAGACTCAAGTTCTAGAAACAAACTAAGGAAAACCAAAAATAGCTAGCTCCCTAAATAGAGTGGAAGGGCTGTCTGCAGTGCGGGACCCTAGAGGCTACCTCTTCCGGGGAACCTACCAATCCTCTAAGAAGTCTTCTGTTTGCTCCCTTAATGGATCCTGTCAGCACTTTAATATCCTCAAATATCTCTAATGGTAGCAACGTCCCCTGAAGACCAGTTGGCAGCTGTCTGTGGGATAATCTTGTTTTCAAAACGGTATGGTTCTCCCGGCTGGCTCCTCATGGGCCCACGGAGACCAACAGGGATACCCTTTTGGGCCCAAAAAGAAGGAACAACTGTGATTCTAGCTTTTGTTTTGTTTTATTTTGTTTTGTTTTTTGTTTTTGTTTTTGTTTTTGTTTTGCCACAAGTTGCTGAAACTTGGTCAAAGCGGTCAGAAATTAATTTATGAAATTTCATTAAAATAGTCTTGTTGGCAATAAATAATAACACTAGAAATGGCGTATCTAACATGGGCTTCAGGTTTCATTCAATCCGTTAAAGAAATCTTTCACTACTTCTCCACTCTCATAGCACGTTTTTAAAAAAGTCTATCTTATTTTCAGACTTGTCCAACCCGAAACCTTTCTATCCTGCAAGTTCAGACACTGACTTCCATTTATACTTTTTTTTTTTCTCTCCTTATTCATTCGTTTGAAACTGCCCTGAGGCAAAACCAGAATCAAGAAGTCTGTGGTATTTGCTTCTAGTGCCCCTTTATCCACCTTTTCTCACATTTCCTCTGCTCTTTTAAGAGTCTTTGCTGTCCCTTCCCTTGGGCGTCCAGTGTTCTCGAACTTTCTGGTCATTGAGAAATCTCTTTGTGGTGAGAATACTGTCATTAACCTGCACCCAGGCCAGCTGTCCCAGGAGTCCTGGAGGGCAGGGATGTCGGAAAAACTGAGATGGGAATTGTCTCACTGCCAGTCACAGGCTGTGAAGCACTGGACAACTCTATCTCTCCGAGTCTCAGTTTTCCCATCTGTAAAATGGAGTAATATTTGCTTCAGAATGCTCCGTCACAGGGGGAGCCCTCCACACACAGTCCTTCCCAGCCCATCTGTACAAATTCTCTTCTAGGTCAGTCTCCCTCATTCAGCATCTTCAGGAGACCTGCCCAGACCTGCCTGAGAAGCTGCTCCCTCGCCATCAAAGCACCTTCTTTGTTGAATGACCACAATTTGTGACTCTCTTATGTCATTTTATCATTTTATTCATCTGTTTTATTTTACCTTTTGGGGAGGGGGGGTTATTCTGCTTCTCCTACTAGACTGTAAGGCCCATTCATGAGGGCAGGACTATTTCTAGTCTTTCGACGTCACTACTCTAGACCCTCGTAGATTACAGAGTACTTGGCAGCTTAAAGTCTCAATAAACATTTTGTTGGCCCTCCATTAGCATGCGTGGAAATAAACTGAGATCCACCCCCAAATTAGGACATACAGAGGCTATTTATTTAGACAGTGCTACACCTGGGGAGTCAGCCACCATCACTTGTGTTCGGCAGAGAGAGACTCAAAGGCTTTGGGGGGAGGAGAAAAGTTTTAGGTTGAAAAAAAAAGGTAAGACTTTAGTATGCTCTCCATGGAGGTTGTTAGCATGGGGAAGTTGGAGGCGGGCTCTCTAGAAGCAGGGCTTTTATTTATTTTTATTTTTTATTTTTTTTAAAGATTTTAGTTGTTTAGTTGACAGAGAGAGAGAGAGCACAGGCAGGAGGAGCAGCAGAGGGAGAGAGAGAAGCAGGCTCCCCGCTAAGCAGAGAACCCACTGCTGAGCAGAGAGCCCAATGTGGGGTTCGATCCCAGCACCCCACGATCATGACCTGAGTGGAAGGTAGATGCTTAACTGACTGAGGCACCCAGATGACCCAGAAACAGGGCTTTAATGATTGGTTTGGGAAACATCTTTGGCTTTTTTCTGGCTGGTTCTGAATTAGAGGTGGGAGCAAAAACACAGGAGATGGCGGTCACTGACCAAGTCCTGTTGCTCTGAGTGGATTCCTACAGAGGTTATAGGTCAGAGTTCCACTGTCATACGTGGTCTCACCATTGTCTGTTTGTACATTTCACTCTCCCATGATTCCTTTCCTCTTCTTCCTATACCCAATATATAATCTACACTTTCAGACAAAGTATGGAGGGAATACAATAGTTAGCTTAAAATAAACTGTTAATATATGACTATATCTTAAGGCATACTGATTTCAAAGAAAAGCGGCATTTATTAGAACCACTGAGAATTCAAACAAATGGTTGGGTAAGAAATAATAAACACGCAGCACCTGGCCCGCTCAGTCAGTTAAGCATCTGCCTTTGGCTCAGATCATGATCCCAGGGTCCTGGGATCAAGCCCCATGTCCAGCTTTCTGCTCAGTGGGGAGCCTGCTCTGCCCTCCGCCTTCCACTTCCCCTGCTTGTGCTCTCTCTCTCTCTCTCTGTCAAATAAAAAACAAAATCTTAAAAAAAAAAAAAAGGGGGACACCTGGGTGGCTCAGTCAGTTGGGTGTCAGCCTTTTGGCTCAGGTCATGATCCCGGAGTCTTGGGATTGAGCCCCATATTGGGCTCCCTGCTCGGTTGGGGAGTCTGCTTCTCCCTCTGCCCCTCACCCCACTTGTGCCCCCCCCCAAATAAATAAGTAAAATCTTTAAAATAAATAAATAAATAAACACCAGTGAGGGGGACAGTGTTTGGGGGCAAAGTATTACATTGATAATCCTCTTCAAATTACAGTGCAAGAACAGCTCTGCTTAGTTTTTCTCTTTAAAATATACAAATAACGAAAGGTTAAATTTTTCTAAGATAGTAAGTTCATACAGGAGACTTTTGATGCCTCTGCGTTGACACCCGGACACCGTGGAAATCTGGCCCTCTCTTGTCCCTTTGCCTGGGATGTTTCACCCTTGTCTGCCCTGCTCTAGACCCTGACCTTCAAAATGAGCTCCAAGAAGCGTCCTTCTCTGCACAGCTGTTGCCAACAATAGGCTCACAGCTCTTCCGCTGTCCAAATTTGTAAATCTCTTATCTGTGTCACTGAACACTTAATGACATTTTGCAGTGAGTATTTCTGATGTTCGTGTTCTCTCTTATCAAGTAAATTGGAAGTTTCTGTCACTTTTGTGCATCTACCACAGCAACTATGATAAATACACAGTCAACTCGTTCGGCTGCAAAAATACTTTCTTTCACCATTAATAAAAGCAGGAAATCAATAGAAATAAAAATTTCAAAGACAGAAATAAGAGTATTTTGCCCTGTGTATGTGGAAATAGTATTATATGTTATTTAATGACATGGGCCCTTTAGAGTGTGGGGTTCAGCCCCAAGCTTGATTGCTATCACAAATACTTATGCAAATTTTTAAAAGATCTCTAAGCTTTGGCTCTCTCCTTTATAAAATGAGGACAGTGATATATGTCCTATACAGAACATATTGTATGTAAGTATTGGGGAACTAGTAAGTGATCAGTAAACATTAGTTCTTAATATATTATTTAAAAATTACTTAGGGCTCCTGGGTGGCTCAGTTGGTTAAGTGTCTGCCTTCGGCTCAGATCATGATCTCAGGGTCCTGGGATGGAGCCCCACATCAGGCTCCCTGCTCAGTGGGGAGTCTGCTTCTCTCTCTCCCTCTGCCTTCCCCCATCATGCTCTCTCTCACTCTGCTCTCTCTCTCTAATAAATAAATAAAATCTTTAAAAAATAAATAAAAATAAAAATTATCTAAAATTATACATTAAAATTTATGAGGAAGACTCTATTTATAAAATATACATATTTCTAAGATTTGGGTTGTTATGAATGCGTTTGGGTTGTTTTTGAAGGAGTTTTCATTGACACAAAAAATTAAATCTATTAAATATATGGAGAATATATTGGTAATATGATTATTTACTTCAGTTGAGTGTCAAACCTAAAAAGTTATGGTTCCATTTAAAAAAAGAAAAAGAACACAGCATACCGCAAAAATAGACATGTGACAGTGGAGAGGTATCCTTTTCCTTTATGAGCATGTCAGGCACTATACCAACTAATCAGATGTTAGTTTAGTAAGAGAACAGGGGTCACTATGATGTCCTACAGTGCCCTGAACTTGGAATCAAAGCTCAGGATTCAAGATCTACCATTTGCTAACCACATAACTGAGGGTAAGCCACATACAGTCATTAAAATTTTACCCCCTTTGTAACATGGAGGTAAGATACTTAACTCAGCATTAATAAAACACAAATGTGAAGGGACTTCTGTTTCTAGCTATGATTGGCATGCTTGTAACAAACCAATTTGGCACCCAGAATAACCGGAAAAGTCAGATAGGATATACACATGGGGGCCTCTGGGTGGCTCAGTCGGTTAAGCATCTGCGTTCGGCTCAGGTCATAATCTCAGGATCATGGGATCAAGTCCCACATGGGGTTCCCTGCTCAGTGAGGAGTCTGTTTCTCCCTCTAGCCTTCCACTCTGCTTTTGATCTCTCTCTCTCTCTCACTGTCTCTCAAATAAATAAAATTTCAAAAAAAAATAGGATATATGCATGAAATCTGTGTGAAAGCATTGGAAAATTTCTTAGGCAGCCAGGATCTGAGGACTAAGATCCCAGGAAAAAATGATGACCATTAAGATGAACTGAACTTACACATGCTTCTTTTCCTTTCAGGGCATTTGTTAATTTTTGATATGAGTAAGGGATTGTGAAACCAGGCAGAAGATGGCTGCCAAGAGGTGGAGGGGGCAGCAGAGCTTTTGAAAAGACCATAGGGCTGGGAGACAAAAACTGGAGTTCAGGCCAACGAGGTGTCAAGTGTTTGAGGGAACAAGATCATGGAAAATAAAGAGGCATAGAGAAGTAAGCCCGACGTTCTACGCATTCCCCATTCGGCATTTGCCAATTCCTTATTGAGCGGTGTCAGAGGTTAAGAAGCTAAGTAAAAAGCGGCTGAAAAGGAGAAGAGAGTTTTTGGCAATCTCACAGCACTGGGTAAACAAAAACTGGAATTCAGGACTGCCAAGAAAAAGAGGTTCTAGAAAGCACTCCAGTCTTTCATTCGGGACTGCTGGCAAGCTCCACTCCAGGAATCGAAGGTGAAAAGTAGACCAAGACTTGAAGAGATTCCAAGCTAGGGTCCCACATTTTCTGATCGGATTGAGAGAAACTCCCCTTACTCAGCCGCAAGAGGGGGTGTGTCCTCCCTGTAGGAAGAACATCATCCCAAATCTGTCATACTTGCCACAGCCATGCTTCTCAGTCAATCAAAATCAGTACGCATAACAACAAACAGCACTCCAGAATGGACAACGGAGTCACAAATGAACTGGATGCTAGGTGTTCAGACCTAGACCTGAAATTGATTTAAATGAACAACTTCAATAAAATAGATGGCAAAATGCAAATTCTAAGAGATCAGAGATCTATATTCAATATTCAATAAAAAATGTCCAGGTCTATCAAGAGATAGGATAATGTGACCAAAACTAAAAAGAAAAGGAACAATAGAAACAGGCTCAGGTGATGCAGGTCTTAGAGTTAGCAGACAGGACATGAAATAACTATTAATATTTTCAAGGAAATTGCAAAACGGATGGACAAAATAGATACAAATAAGAATTCCAACAGAGCAATTGCATCTAAAAGTATTTGATATTTCACATGAGATTACCATCTTTGGAATAGGTCCATCCCTCCCCTGTACTAGTCAGAAAAAGTGAAGGCTTATTACCTTTCTTCAATTAAGAATCCGGTTAGGGCCATTTTTGCAAAGTCAGGGCTCAGCCTAGCTCTGGTGCCCCTGTGTTCTTGGCACACAGGCCTCCATGTCAGGCGGCTGAGACCCGGCCTGTGGAGGGTCCTGCTCTCTAATCTCGCATACTCAACAGTATGAGACTGAGGAAACTTCTGCTTTCCTTTTCAGATATTTCATATGTGTCCCTTAGCTTTTAATCTCTCATCTTACGCAGCTTCACAATTTAGCAAACGTGTTGAGGGGAAAAGTGGCTCTGTCCCCGTTGTTTCTTTCCAGCCTTATAGAACTACAAAAGTCCCACTTGTTCGTCATTTCCCAGTTCTCTTCCCAGGACAAATCCTGACCCTCAGTCGATTGCCCACACCAAGAATCTTCAGTTCCTCTTGGAACAAAAGCAGTTAACGCATGATAAACACACATTTTCTGCCTTCTCCCCTCTCTGGAATCTTAGCCCTTCTGGTTTCCATTGTTTCAGCGACTCTCTGATGCTTCTAAACAAATATTTTTTTTAAAAAAAATTATGTTAGTTTTGAGCTGATCTCAAAAGGAGCATTTGTCTTCCTCTAGCTACTCCTTCCTGCTTGATAGGACTGGTAATGCCAAGTGTTGGCAAGAATGTCAAGCAACCTTGACTTCCATGGACTGTGATGGGGGGTAAATTGGTACAACCATTTTTGGAAGACTGGCATTAATAAGGACATCCTACGGCACAGGAATTCTACTTCGAAGATTATACTAATGAGAACATTTTCAAGTTTTAGTGCTTACGGGTCCTGCTCCTGGACTCCCAGGGAAGCTATACCTCAGCGTTTACCAAGGTCAAAATGACTCAGCAGAACCTCAAAGCATGGGCTCTATTTCTGCCCCAAGTACACATTGTGTATCTGCTTCGTTAAAGAAAAAAAATAAAAAAATTCGGAACACAAAGAAATAAGGAAAAGAAGAAACGTCCCTGGTTCCCATAAGCTTAAAGTCATACAGCCCCACCCATACCAGCAACTGAAGACAAAGTCTGCAACTTTCTGGAATGGTCTTTGTCTAATACTTTGTAACTGTTTATGTAGAAAATGTATATAACCTTACAGCAAATGTTTCCTTACCGAAAACTCTCTTCTCTGTGAAGATTGTGTATCCCGAGTTGCTGTCCCAATTTGAGTTGGAATAAAACTCTTTTCCTTTTTTTTAAGAAATTGTAAAATTTCTTATTAATTTTGCATCGATACCAACTTAAGAAATGCATTCATTAGTCCACCAAAGGCAGGCATGAGAGCCTGAAAATGGAAACATCCCAGATGTCCATGCACAGGGGAACGGATATATAAATTGTATCACATTCATTCACAAGGAAAACAAAGCACAACCACATACAAGAGGATGAATGTCCGGATGTTTAGCAGAAGAACTAGATACAAAATAACATTTGAAATTTGAAAAAGCGTTGCAAACAGCAAAGCAGCACACACGGAAGAATTACGGTGCCAATAATATACTACAACGATGTAGAATATGGCTAAGCTTTGGGAACCTTCTCCATGTAAACTGGACTTCAAATATTTTATGTAACCTCAGTGAAAATCCATGCACTGAAATAAAAACTGATGAAAGATGAAAACAGAATTCTCTCATTTTTGAGATAAACTTAGTAGTAAGTATCAAGGCACTCCTAACACCGCCAGCTGCTTTTTATTCCCCTAAACTAGGCAAAGCTGCCAAAGCGTTCCACATTCTACGGCTTTATCTCCACGGCTCAAACGCATAGCTGTACATTTTCGCCTTGCTTTGGCCTGATATATGTCTCTCATTTTTGTCACTTATGTTTGAAAGTGTCAAATTCTAATTTGGACTGCTATATCTTAAATCTGATATTTGTGGAGCTTAAGGAATGTAGTGGGCGCATCACATGACTCGTCCCGACGTTGTGACAATGACGAGTGCCTTTTCCAACAGCCAAATGCTCCTGATCTCCTTCTGTGTTAGGCATCAGAACATTGCAGTTTTACTCTGCACAGTATTACTTTTCGAAAGGGAATGTTTTGTGAAAGATCGGAGAGAGAAGGACCTCGATTTGAATCTAAACGATGCCAGTGTTTACCAGTAGAAAAGTCTTGATATTAAAGAGTACCTGGACTTGAACAGGTCTCATAAATAAAAGAAATTATGTATGAGGCTGGTTTGTCTCAAACGTACAAATTCTTGCGTTTAGAAATGTCAGCGTGCTTGGTAAAAGCAACTTGTCTGAACCTCAGTTGGGGGCTGTTAGACACTAGAAGTTAAATATTTTTGCAGCCAGACATTGAGCTTACTGCTTAACACATCTGGAATATCACTTCTTAGTCCAAAACAGGCTGCTGATTTTTTCAAGAGAAGGAATGCCTTCGTGTTGGGTGAATTTTTTCTTTTCATCTAGAACTTTAAAAAAAATATCTCTTTATTTTGATATAATTTCAAACTCATAGACAAGTGGCAAGGATAGTACCAGAAATTTCTACGTACCCATGTTTACGAATTATTCACAATAAACTTAACCCCCTTGTTTTGTCATGTTGTTTTTCACTTCATCTTCTTTCCCTGTGTGTGTGTGTGTGTGTGTGTGTGTGTGTGTTTTGTGTGTATAAACCCTTCATCCTTAAATACTTCAGTGGGTATTTCCGGAGAGCAAATAATTCATCAGCCCTTTTTGTCCTTCTTGGTCTTGATATTTTTAACTGGCGAAAGCCGTTTAATTTACAGATTATCCCTCAGTTTGGATTTGTCTGTTGTTCTTCATGGTTAGATTCAAGTCATGCATCAGAAATGCAGGAACACCAGAGAAGCGTCGTTGTGTCCTCAGTGCATCCCGTGAGGAGGAACGCAATGTTGGTTTGTTGCTGATATTAACTTTGATCCTTTGATTGAGGTACTCAGGTTTCTCCTTAAACTTTTGCCCATGAGTCTCATCATTCTACTACCATTTACCATTCTACATTAGATTTTCTAACCACCATCCCTTCCCTATCGACTAGTTATCATTCTGCATAAGAAAGGGCTTTCACCTCTTTTCCATTTAAGTTCATTTATTAATTTATTTAATTATATTTTTATGGACTCATGGATTTGTATGTTAATCAATAGGTTAGAATACACTTAGTATCATTATTTTCATGATCAAATTATCCAAGATCTGGCTGTGTCTTCAAGCTGGCTCCGTGTGTGTGCATGTGTGTGTATGTGTTTGTTTATTTCCATCATTCTTTGAGGACTTCCTTACTTCTGGGTCAGAAATAAGTTTCAGGCTCATTTCCTCCAGTTCTTAAATGAGTCTTTTCACAAAGAAGCCCTGGTATCCTTTTGTAGATCATTTTCTGGTATAACATTTCTTTTAGGCATCCTCAGCAGACAGAGTTAGAAAGATGTACATATTTGCCTCTGTATTTTCATATATAACTGTAGCTATATCTATATAGCCATACAAAAGCAGGGGTCCAAAGTGATACCTTCAATTTCAATCCAATATCACAGGGTGTATTCTAGCTCTCCTTCCATATCCGTAACTCTCTGACTCCATTCTGGATGAATTTGCTTTCCCTTTTTTTTTTTCTTGCTTGCTCCTCTCTCCTTTTTTCTATTTTCCCTTCCTCCCTTTTTCCCAAATGTATTTTTCCCTTTTTAAAATATATTAGTTACACTATTTCAAAATCTGAAAATATTAAATCAATGTTAAGGAAGACTAAACACTGCCTATTTCTGTAAAATTAGTGACTCCCATTTTATTTTATTTTATTTTTTTAATTTTTTAAAGATTTTATTTATTTATTTGAGAGAGAGAATGAGAGAGAGAGAGAGAGCACAAGAGGAGGAAGGGTCAGAGGGAGAAGCAGGTTTCCTGCTGAGCAGGGAGCCCAATGCAGGGCTCGATTCTGGGACTCCAGGATCATGACCTGAGCCGAAGGCAGTCACTTAACCAACTGGGCCACCCAGGTGCCCCATGACTCCCATTTTAAATACTACATTTTGCCTATACATATGTTTGTTCTACCTTTTGTATTGTAGGTTTATTTAAAATTTGTACAAAGGGAGCCCTTTTTGGAAAATCAGTGTTGTATAGAGGCAAAAAGAAGGTAATTTATTTGGAAAATATTTCCATGAAGTGATAGGTACCAGATAGATATTGCTCTGATTTTGTAAAGATATTATAGGGAAGGAACTCTTTCACTGAAATTGTCAACCAGGAATTATTGAATAATCATGGCACACAAGCTCCACCATCGTACTGTGTGCGTCCATCAAAGCTGGCAAGAGCTACCTAGGTTATTTTTCAAGAGTGCTATCCTTCCACTGACTTTCTAGGAAAATAGGCAAATATTACAGCACCAATGTCTGTTCTTGAAAGTATAATCCACAAATAATGGACTATGGAGATTCCAGAATATTTAAAAGTATCAGATAAAAACTTCTGCTCTCGAGTTAATGTGAGTTGTATTGTTCTTGGGAGAAGAGAAAGGAGTCTGATGGATGAGGCAGGAAATAGTTCAGTAAGCACCTAAATAAACAAACTTGTAAATAAGAAAAGTGCATAAAAACATAAGGAAAATAAACTTTGGCTTTGTGTGTGTGTGTGTGTGTGTGTGTGTGTGTGTGGGTACCTGCCTTTCAAATAACACCTAACTTGGAAGTAATTCTTTCTTACCCACAGACCAGACCAGGTATAAAGACCAAATGTACCTCTGAACATGCGGGGATAAAAGGGAGCTCTTGACACTGAAGAGAAAGAAAAGAACAGAATGACTTTCTGGACCTATGTTTCAGAACAGAATGGAAAAATGTCATGATGATTACTGGTATGAGCCCAGAATTTTATTGTAATAGTTGGTCAGCGAGTCCAAAATGAGCATTTAAGCATCCAAGTCACAGTTCCTGGTGTCACTCAGACATAAGCAAGGATGCTTATAAGTCTAGAAAGCCTGAGGTCAAAGGTTAGCATCACCAGGGAAAGAACCATTACCTCGACAGGTAGATGAAAAAAAATGATGCCCGAGTTAATGCAGTACCGGAAATCAGAGCCTCTAAAAGCTTGACACAACCCGCCAGCCTCCAAAGTGCCACAGGTTAAAATAAGGACCACGTCTATTGTCATAGCAGGATTCGTTTTTGACCTTGTCTTTTTTTCTTCTTAATTAGATGGAGAATATTACTATATATTCTGTATACTGCTAGGCAGGAATGTGCAAATGGCAACAGGCGAAGAAGGAGGAAAACTGAGAGAGGAACACAGTAGAACAGCTGTGGTGCAGGAGAGGCAGGCAGCCTCAGGTGTTAGTGAGCGTGTCCATGCAAACCCCACGGGAGAGCTCTGGAGAGCTGGACACCAGGGCTCTGCTGCAGGATGCTGCCCACCGGACAGATGGTGCAGCTGATGCCAAGGGCGTCAGGGCCAGTGATCTAACCTTCAACCCCCCAACATCACTCTGTCATCGAACACCTGCTTGGTGCCGGGCTCTTCATTTTATCTTTACAGAGCCTGCGTGCTAGGGGAAATTAATTCCATTTTACAAATGAGGAAATTGAGGTGATTCTAGCCATGTCTTGCCACTCCTGATTCTGATGGGCTTTCCATTGAGCTGTGTTGCTTTGTTTCGGATGAGAAGTGTTTATAATTTCTCTGCGAATGGAGGGAATTAAATAAGACTATACTCATTGAGTAGCATCTGGCAGAGACAGTTTCATGTAGCTCATTCTAAAACATAGAGGTCTTGGTTGCAAGGGTTTTACTTATGTTAATACATTTCATCATCAAAACAGCCCTAACAGGCGGGTATTATTAATATCATCCCCATCCTGCAGGTGAGAAAATTGAGACACAGAGGGAACTTCTTTAAGGTTACACTGCGTATTGGCTTGCTAGGGTTACTGTAACAAGGTACTACAAATTGAATGGCTTAACCAACAGAAATTTATTGACTCACCATTCTGGAGGTGGGCAGTCTGAAATCAAGATGTCAGCAGGGTTGGTTCCTTCTGAGGAGGGAAGGACTCTAGTCCAGGTCACCTTTCTTGGCTTGTAGATGGCCATCTTCCCCCTGCGTTTCTTCGCATTGTCTTCCCTCTATGTATGTCTGTGTGCACATTTCCTCTTATGAGTACACCAGTAATGATGGATTAGGGGATGCAGTGGATTGAATTGTGTGCCATCAAAATTCATATGTCGGAGTTCTAATCCCAGTGTCATGGTATTTGGAGGTGGGACCTTTCAGAGATGATTAGGTTTGGATGAGTTTATGAGAGTGGAGCCCTTACGATGGGACTGGTGCTCTTATATGGGGACGACAAGCCACTATGTGAGAACAGAGCAAGAAGATGGCTATCTATGAACCAGGAAACAGGCTTTCTTACCAGGAACTGAACAAGCCAGCCCCTTGATCATGAACTTTCCACCTCCAGAGCCATGAGAAATAAATTTCTGTTCTTTAAGCCACTTCGTCTTTGGTATTCCGTTACAGCAGCCTGGGTGGGCTAGGACACCTGCTTTCCTACCACAGGGCCACTACATATGCTGTTCTTCGTCACCATCGCATTCTTGGTGCCTGGCACATAGTTGGAACTCAATAAATATTTGCTGAATATTACTATTTAAAATGAATTTAAGGGGCAACTGGGTGGCTCAGTAGGTAAGGCGACTGACTCTTGATTTTGGCTCAGGTCATGATCTCAGGGTCCTGAGATGGGGCCCCACCTTGGGCTCTGTGCTGAATGTGGAGCCAACTTAAGATTCTCTCTCTCCCTCTGCCCCTCCCCACCCCACTTGCATTCTCTCTCTCTGAAAAAAATAAAAAAACAAAAGAAAAGAAAAGAAGAAGAATTTAAAATGCAGGCTTGTCATTGCCCATGGTCGGAGTCTATCTGGTTTAAATAGACCTCACCAGGCAAACCTACAAATACTCTCCAATTAGAATTAGAATTAACAGACGCCTTATTCTATCTAGTGAAACTGTCTCTGGGCAAATTTAAATAGCCTTTCTCTTTTCATAAGTGTGTACGTGTTACAAAAATAATGTGAGTTAAAATAACCCCATGGGAAAGGTCTGCCTTTATAAGTTGCATCTCAAAGAATGGCAGGATGATGCTTAACTGCAAAATGTATAAATTTCTGGGGCAAATTAAGTGTTCTGCTGTAGACTTATGGACACGCCTTTAACATGGTTTATATAAACGAAGACAATTGTAATGGACTTGAAATTAAATTAAAATGCTATAGCAGTCATGTTTTCTCATGAATTCTGCTGAAACTGTGGTGCCCTTCTTCCTGCTTCTCCTCTTTGTCTCCAGCCAGCCTTTTTCGTGGCCTCCAAAGTCAACTTCATAAAGCACCAAGCTGACTTTGTCCCTCTTCTACCTCAAAATGATAGCCCCAGATGCCGACAGAATAAAGCACAAAGTATTTTTTTTCCAACTTATCCTTTTAGCCTCTACCTGATTCATCCCCAAAGTCTGATATCCCCCCTCCCACTGTTTTGTTAAGCTTCTATGAGCCCTGCTCGCACCCGTCTGCTCTGGGCCCCTTTGTACATTGGGACACTTCCTGGAATAAACACCATCCATTCTCCCTTCGAGGCCCATTTGAGACACCACTTTCTCTGTGAAGCCTTCTTTGACCTTCATCTCCTATTGTAGAGATAGAACCACTCTCCTATCTACATTGCTCTGGAACGTTGTCTCTCTCCATTTCCATTCCTCAATTTCTCCACTGTAACATAAACAACTTGAGGGCACGTGTGATTTCCAGCATGCTATTAGGTGTGGACAAACAAACCTCTACATAGTAAGTGCTCAGTAACATATGTGGAAGGGAAGGAAGAGGGAAAGAAGAAGGGAAATCAAGAAGGAGGGTAGGAAGAATGGATATCTTAAGATACTGTAAAGAAAAAGCATGGCTACCCAATCCAATGCAACCTTCTATGGAATGGGGAGGAGAGCAGAGAGTCATTTGCTTTTTCTTTCACAGATGTAGAGGGAAACTAAAAGAGGAGAAAACCTAATTTTGATGAATTACGAATGAATACCTACTAACTAAAAGTAATCAGGTAAAACAGGTTTAAAAATGAAAAGAAGGATTTTCTGAGACCTGGAAATTATTCCAGTTTCATAATCCACTCAATAGCTGTGCATAACCAAGGTTAAACATCTAGCTGAAATAAAAATCCCTTTCCTCACCAAGTACGTCCCCAAATCCAGATGTTTGGCATGCTGATAGACATAATATCTAGATGACAGATTGAATTTTTTATTGGCCACTTATGTGTTTTGACACCACCAGTGATGTTATGAGTCTGGAGCTCCACATAAAAGCTTCTGCACTTATTTACCCTATAATTTATATAGTAAGACATTTACCAGGAAGGAGAGAATGCCAACATAGTTAAACAGAAGGAAATATAAACATGATTTTCTTTGAGTAGAGGATATTTGATGTCAGTTCTGATTACCTGCATGAGAACTTGTTAAGTTTCCATTGGGCAAGTTTTATAACAAAAGAAATGTTTTTGGATCCAAAGACATACCGAGTCCTCCACTATGCTGGCTCAAGAGTAGGCCAGGCAAACCTCTTTAAATTGCTTGTGGGTTTTGTAGTTTTTGGTCATATGGCTATTCAAAAAAAAACAAAAAACAAAAAAACCCTCATGGTAAGTTTTATTTTCAAAAGATGGCTGCAACATTATCCCCACCCCACATATTTTTCTTACATTATGACTCTTATCACTTGTCTTAAAAAGATGTGGGGGCCACATTCCCTTCCCTTGTATAAAAGTGACCTTGTAATTATGGCAGAAATAGAACTCATGACTCATGAGTTTAGGTTATTTATGATGGTAAAGCTTCTGACTGGTTTTCTTACACCTCTTGCTCTTGAATGAACCACCCACCATTGAATGAAGACAGCCAAGCAGTCCATGAGGAGGCCCACATGAAGAGGAATTGAGGCCTCCAGACCAGGTACAGGATTAGTTCTGGGTTAGAAAGGGCTTTGGGAACTGGCAGACTAGTGGTAATAGTGAGGCCCAGAAAGGACTACTGGCTCTTCCAGAGTAATGAGATTGTCAGTGGTTGAGTGGAGGGTGGAACACAGCTATATAAGCCAGAACTTTTCTCATTGATGATTGTCTTCAATATTCCTATATTCTGGCTTTCTGACATCTGAGCGTCTCTTTTTCTCAGTGCTGTCATGTCCAACTATCTCCAGCTGAACAGCACATGAGCTCTATCCTCATTTCTGTTCCTCTAGGGCTCCCTTCTAGGACAACCAATGTTCCCTTTCTCTTCATTGACATTTTAAGTGTTTTAGCTCATTTGTGTTTTCAAAGACTTAAAGATTGTCTTGGTGATTCTATGCGCATGAATAATACACATTTCAACATAAAGGCAATCATTCTATGAAAAATAACAAATTTCCTAAAATAAATGAAAGAAGATGGTATTGTTCCATAGCTTCGAAAATCTCTTTAAATGTTAGCTAATAGAAAACAGTTATATTTTTACATATGTTCCTGCATTCAAATTGTTGAAATATGATTGTTTTGGTGGAAGTATGTGAAGAAAATCTAGCTTCATAAACATCTGCAGTTGGAAAATGAAGAACTATTGTAATAGATTTTCATTAAATTGTGGAGAGTCTTCTTTGATACTACACCAAAACTTGACAAGTGTTACTTTCTTAAAGGTTAGTTGCAAAATGGAATAACTGATAACAGATGAAAGCAGTTTTCATACTCTTGTACATTAAATACATTGGTCTGCCTTACATTATAAATAGATCTTTCAACCAGCATGATTTTTTTTTTTTTTTATGTCATGTGTTGGTCATTTGGAAAATACTGATTCACTGAATAATGCAGACTTCTCAAATGTTGACACATTTCATTATATGTTATCAAAGAAAACCACATTCATTAAAACTATTTCTGATGTCATCAGAAGAGTTTTTAAGTATTGGGAAGCTGTCAAGCTCACAGTGGTGGATAAGAGTTTTCCAAAATTTTGATGTTTGTTGGAAAGTTTGAGTTTAACATTGGCAACAAGTATTAGCAATTGTTTTCCTTGAAGTAACAAATTCCCACAAATCAGAACAAACAAAATCTGTTTATCAGTGATTCTTTCAAATAAGAATCTTATTTCATGAAAAATGTGGCTAGTTCAGTTCACAGTTCAATTGCACAAGTGTTTTATGTGTACCTCCCATCTCCTTACAGAGATATTAAGAAAACATAGTCAATGAATGGATAAAGGAGATGTGATATATATATATATATATATATATATATATATATATATATATATATATATATATATAAAATGGAATATTACTCGGCCATAAAAAATGAAATCTTGCCATTTGCAATGACATGGATGGAGCTGGAGAGTATTATACTAAGTGAAATAAATCAGTCAGTGAAAGACAAATGCCATATGATTTCACTCATATGTGGAATTTAAGAAACAAAACAAATGGTCAAAGGGAAAATAAAGAGAGAAGCAAACCAAGAAACAGACTGTTAACTGTAGAGAACAAACTGATGGTTGCCAGAAGGGAGGTGGGTGAGTAGATGGGTTAAACAGGTGATGGGGATTATGGAGGGCACTTGTGGTGAGTACCAGGAGTTGTACGGAAGTGTTGGATCACACTGTATATTAACTAACTGGAATTTAAATAAAAACTTAAAAAAAAAAGAAGACATGGTCAAGAGTTGTGATTTAACAAAATAAATAATTATAATTTTAAGTGCTTCATCAAAGATATTCTTATGTGAAATTGGCTTTTTTTCCTTTAACTGCTAATACATGGTGGGGCGAAATGCAATGGTTCTAGTACAGGTTGATACCACGGCGTTGATACGCACTAGGTGCCAACAGTTTTACTCATCATTGCTTCTGCACCATCCATGTAAGTGTTAGAGTGAAAAGGGCAAATGATGCTTTAGTAGTATTATGAAAATAGTTTAGACCATCGTGACCTCTATGGGCCAGGGGGATCCACAGATCATTATATGAGATCATTACTTGAAAATTGCTGACATAAAGTCTAACAAACTATAAGAAGGAGTCAGATTTTATTTCAGTTACAATGAGCAGCTCTTCATGGGATTTTAGCTAGGGAAAGGTATGATTTGATTTGCATTTTTGAAAGATGACAGAGAGGTTTCTTAATTGAGAAAGTGTTTGATGGCGCCATGTACAGAGAGGGGAGAAGGCTGTAGGAGGATGTAAATAAAGAAATATTAAAAGTAGTTTGAGATGTAATGTATTTGCGTTGTCAAGGAGACATCCAAGTGAAAGACTTTAGGAAATTTTACTTGTAGATCTGAAACAGAAGTTAGTTCTAGCCTGGGTTTATGTACTTGGGAGTCATTTATCTATAGAGAGCACAAAATTGTAGTGATTGATAAAATCACATAGGAAGACGGTATAGAGAAAGAAGAGAAACTTGAACCCAACCTTGAACAACTCAAAACTTGAGAAATATACAAGATTAGTGAATCTCTTGGAAGTGGGTTTGGGGACACTAGGGTATGAATACAAAGGGGATTTGTCCTTGCACACTTGTTTGTACAATTTCCAATGAGAATGTGCTTTTCTTTTTATAGCTTTATGTTATTTAAAATGTACAATTTGACAGTTTTGTCATATGCATACACCAGTGAAACGTTCACCACAATCAAGATGACCAAATCAAGAAAATTCCTTGTGATCCTTCATAATCTAAGCCTCCCTCACCACATTCTCCAGGCAACCACTAACCTGTTAGGGTGTTATTCTGTTCAAAACCAAAAATAATTTAAAAATGAAATCATTCTAACCAAACATCATTTTTCAGGAAAATAAAGTTATAAGAAATGGATCAGCCTTCACAGACTGGTAAAGCTTTTTGAGGACAAAAGGAGATTAGAATCCAATTTTCTTGACTTGCATTTTTGGGACCTTTTCACTATACCAGGCTTTCTCTGCTCTTTGACCTACCCTGATCATGGTTTTTTGTTTGTTTGTTTTTGTTTTTTTTACTTGACTCCTTTTAGACAGTTTCCCTTTTAAAAGTATTTGAGGAAGAATTTCTTCTCTGTAGGCTGAAGTCGCTACTTGATCTGCTAAGACACGGAGCCTTCAGTTCTGACAGCTACTGTAGGCTGCCTCAGAATAAGTTTATAAGGCTTGAGAAACACACCAAAGATATTTCAATCTTCTACTCTATCAAGAATTCCCCATTGCATTTCACTTTCTTTGTCATAAAATAATTCAACAAACTTTATGTAAACCTGAAGTTTTCAAACCTGCCAGTCTTAGAGCAAAACACTGTTTTTCAACAGAGAGCACTAGGAAGTAGAACAAGACACTCAATTTTCGTGTTATTGAAATTATATTACTTCACACATTATCCGTTGGGTTCCTCCAGAAGCAATCTGAATCAAAGATTTGAATACAAGTACTTTATTAGGGAGGAGATTCCTGGAAATGCTGGGAAAGGATTGGAAGGGGCACAAGTCAATAAACTATATATTATCAAGCAGGTAATCAATTTAGGCAATGAGACTCCATCTTGCTGGGGGCACTGTAGAAAATACTGTGGATTGCACTTCAGACATAGTCCATCCGAAGGGTGAGGAAGTTGAAGTATGTATCTGCCAGCTCTATAGTCATTGGTGGAGGGAGTCACCAGGGAGCATAGACTCCCTAGCATTTCCTGCCTGTCCTCCACACATGTGAGGACCATGAGAAACCCCTCAGGTGACAAATCACAGGCACTTGCAGTAGGACAGTTTTGGCATGTGCTGGACTATTATGTAGCAAGGAGATACGTGCAGGGTACTGACTCTGTCCACCAAGTGAACCATACAACAGTTAATTTCAAAAGGGAATCTCAAGTCTCATAGAATCATGGGATTTTGGCTCCTCCTTGTAATTTCACTAATAAAAACTTTAAGCAAGTTATAATGGTAACTTGTACACCCCCTGAGAACAGAATCCATATTTTGTTTACTATTGTACCCTACAAATGTCTGATCATAAGTGCTCAACAAATATTTAACAATGATTTTATAATCAATGAACTGAAATACTTTGCTGTGAACTACCTTCAGATTAGCTGTGCGATTGTATGTTGCAGGGGTGAGGAGTACATAGTGGAATCAGACTGCTAAGGTTATAGCCTGGCTCCATTCCTTATTAACTGTGTAACTTTGGGCAAGTTTCTTGACATCTCTGATTTTTGTGTATCTTATCTGTTACATGGATGTAATCATAAATTCTATGTAATTGTATTATAAGAATTAAATGAATGAATTCATGGAAAACAATGAACATAATGCCTAACACTTGTGAAACGCACAAGACCTATTAGTTATTAATATCCCTGGTCACTTGAGAAGCGGCAATTAAGATTGTCTAACATCTAAAGTGACCATGGTATGGTTGACGAAATCGAACTTCACAGATATGTGTGGTTGTTGTAAAATGTTTGTGATCTTGTCCAAGGCAGAGTTGTCAAAACTAATCATTTTCCATTAAAAAGTAGATGTAAATTTACCCTGATCTTTTCTCTCTTTAACATTGTGTTTTCACATGTTTAACTTACTTGGGGAAGTAACCCTGTGTTTTGAATTAAGCAGATACATCAACACAAACCATTTAAGTAAGACAGTTTAAGGAAGGATTTCAAATATTATTTTTCAGCTTTAGAGATAATAGATTTTATTATATACCCAAATACCAACTGTGCTGTCTCTTGGATTTTATTTATGTACTTTCCATTTCTGTTAATGGCTCATTTGTCTTAGAATTCAAGCTTGGATTTACCTTTTTGCTTTAAACTATTTGTTAAATGCCTCGTGCTGGATGCTTGAGGTCACTTGGCCCATTTCTTCCTTCACATACAATACCGAATATATCGTAGGTAGAAAGGAATTTGCTCTACAATGAATGCTGATAGCCATTCTCAAGAATACATTGCCATAATAAATAATTTTCAGTCTATGGCACACAACTTAAGCACATTTCCTCTTCTTCCATCCCCCGTGGAAATAAAAATGCATCAACCTCTGTGAATATACTTGAAAATTATCATTGATTATCTTTACATTGTCTGGGACAGATGGTCTGTGGTCTTTTTCCTTTTGAGAGAAGCCCCAAAAGATTGTTGGAAGATTACTTAACAAGGGATAAGAAAATCTGAAGTCTGGTTTTGGCTTTGCCTCCAAGGCTTTGATTGAGTGATATCACAGACACTGCTGATAATACTTTCATTGAATTATACAACACTGTGTGTCAGATCAGGAATTTGGATGCTCCTGAAAAAAAAAATGTAGGTGAAGTCTGGGGATATAGGTTTAGAAACATACCCACCAGTGGATCTAGCCACAGATAGGGACCCAAAAAAATAGAGCAAGCCAATGTGGGCAGGGAAGATCTAAGTCATGTTTTTCATATAGGGTCTAAGATCTGGGGTTTATATTCAAGCAAAGTTGGGCATATATTCTAGCAAATAAAGCCAGGGAAAGTCAGTGAAAGTCCCATCTTCTTAAGGGTGGTCCAGGAGCAGGAAAAAGAATTCCAGGACCCCAGCTTGGTGGCTGGGGTTAAAGGGAGAAGACACAAGCAAAACAAAATGTACCCATAAAGTGTGGAGGACAGAGAGGGTGTCACCCAGAGACAGAAAGGTGGCAGAGGGCGGAGATTGAGGGAGGGCAGGGTTAGAAACCTTCACAGAGCTCCAGAAGCAAAACCAGTCACACAGATTGAGGAAGAATGAAGGACTAGTGGTGTCTATTAGTTATCTATTGCTGAGTAACAAATTACCAAAAACTTAAAAGAATGTGCATTTATTATTCCACAGTCTCAGTGCACCAGGAATATAAGACAAAGGGACCCTCTGACTAAGGAGTCTCTCACAAGACTGCAATCAGAGTGTTGTTCAGGGCTGCGGTCTCATCTGAAGTTCAAAGGTAAGAACCTGCTATTGAGCTCTATGGTTGTCGGGTTTCAGTTTCTTAGAAAGCTGTTGGATTAAGGGTCTCGGTACCTTGCTGACTATGGAAGGGGGGCCACCCTCAGCTCCTTCTCATGAGTGCCTTTCCATAGAGTTAAGAACATGGAGGCTTGCTTCCTTAAAGCCAGCAAAAAAGAGTGTCTGCTAGCAAGATACAAGTTAAATTCATATACAATCAATAAATGGAAAAGAATCTTATCACTTATACTGAATTCTCTTTGTTAGAAGCAATCACAGGTCCAGCCCACGCTGAAAGAGGTAGGGGAATGCATGAGTCATGAATACCAGGAAATAGGGTAATTGGGGGTCATCTTAAAGCCTGTCCATTGTAGGGCACTAACATTTTATCGAGTACCTACTATAGCAAGTACAGCACTCGCAGCTGTAATGTACACTACTCATTTACTTAGAGGTTCAGCAGTGAAGTTGTGGGTACTTTAGAAGCATGGAATCCGGGAGTAATACAGTAGCTGGACTAAATATTGTCCCCTTTCTTGACTTCAGTTCCACTGAACTGCTATGAGAAGACAGGGGCCTGGATTAGTGGCCCATCTGGTTCTTTGGTTTCATCCCTTCTGGAGTTTCTATAAGCCTGTCATTGAAGCCTTTCTCATTTTTCCAGATTCCTTTTTAACTGTGGAAACTGACATCGTATTCACTCTTCTATAAAGGGTCTGTTTGAGTATAATGGGATCATAAAAGATTACTGTAGTCTACAAAATGTACCTCAGCACATATAGCCAGGGTATTTCAGAAAAACAGAGTACAAGCCATGTGTTTGTAAACCGAATAATTCTTCCATAATGAGAACTTACCATGAAAATAAATCTGCCTCCCCCCAAAAAAATTAAAGAAAAAAAAAGAAAGATATAAACTAGAAAAAAATAAGTGAAGGAGAAGAGATTAAGAGGTAGTGGGGGAAGCAACTGATATTTATTGAACACCATTGTGTACCAGGCAGGATGCTAAGAGACATTTGACCCTATGACTTTATTTTGAAATGTGAGCAACCACTTTTTCAAAGACTGCCTCATATATTCCACATGTATTTCTTTTCTTTTAAAAACCCTGACGCTGTGTGTTTCCAGCATTTTCTCCACGTTTTCAATGATCATCTCATGTCATCCAACTCTTCTCAATCCTTTGAGATTAATTTTGTAGAAAACATAGGATATATGCTTTTGAGGGCAAACTCAACTTATTCACATTTTTGTTTCCCTAAGTAGGAGGAAACCCTCCCTCCCAGGATTCCCCAGATGACTGGGATTCAAATGTAATCATGAAAACCAGCAAGGAATGTACTGGTTAAGGACTTACATGCTAATGCTGGTTGGAGCTAGAACTGAAATTCAGGCAATGGAGATTGTGGTTCTTGTCTTTCACGAATCGGTGAAGGTTCCAATTTGTGTTGGAACAGGTCTTCTCTGCTGGGTCAGCAGCCTGGCTGGATTCAATCACAGTCTCTAGCTGGGTTTGATTCGGTAGCTCACTATAGACAAGCTTCAGTACATGGTCTTTTACTGTGCTAAGACCAGTTTTCAAATAAATAACTGTCTAAATGGTTTCCAGATGCTAAAATAAAAACTGTACCAATGCAAATATATTACATTTAATTTCAAGGCTGTTTAAGGTTTGTACTGTGCCTAGAGAAGACAGCTATAAAAAATGCACATCACTTTAGCAGAGCATACTTCATCAATTACTCCATTAACAATAACAATGTGGGAAATAAAGGGTGAAATTGAGTATAATACAGCAATGGAGAAAATGAACATAAACAAGAAATGGAAATCATCAAGCAATGAATTAATACTGAACCATTACTATCCAGAGTACTGTTCAGGTCTTTCCTGAAAATACTATGCTCCTGATCACCAATTGATAGGGCCCAGGAGGTTGAATCACTTTCCCCAAAATGATGAGGTTTTAGGATTTGCATGACCATGCTTCTTATGACTCATAGTACAAGTGCCCAAGATGGCTCTATAAGGGGTAGTAGTCATGGAATAAGGAGCCCTCCTGTCAATCAGCCCTAAAATACTGGATTCATTAGCACCACTCAGGCTGTATCTCAGCACTGATATAACGCAAGGTGAGATGGATTACTCATCCCTAAGGTTACATGGCTGAATACGTAAGTGGACACTAAAAGAGGAGAAGCTAAGACAAGATCTGTTCTTATTATGCCTGGAAATGACATCTAATCAAATTGCTCCCCCACTGTATTTAAAAATATATAAATCAACAATCAAATAAGGTAACAGTGTCGGAAGGCTTTTAGAGATACAACATCTCAGGGAAGAAATTAAAGGATGAGGTTTACGAAAAATAGATTGGTATTTGTTTTATGGAAACCATGACCTTAAAATCACATGATTTCAATTATACAAAAGATTTTAAACTATTAATTCACCGTGTTTCTTGGGAAGGTGGAGGGGAGAACTGTAATATTGAATGGGACTATAAAAATTTAAAAAAATAGGACATTTAAAACTACTTCAATTTACTTTTATGGGAGAACATCAGATCATAAAGAAGAGAAAAATAACCTGGCTTCACGTGAAGTCACTTGATAAAGCTAAGAACGCTGAGTCAACTGTCCTTTCACAGTGATCCTTGTAAAGTCACGAATAATGATGGAAATCCTTTCGTTCCTACCATGACATTTGGTCAACAGACAAAAATAAACATGAAGAGAGAAGCCCATAAGGTTTAGAGTGGGGAATGGGAGAGAATAGGAATTGCATCGCCTCCGAGCTGAAGAAGAGAGAATCTCTGAATGGTTGTGTCAATCTGACAGTGTGGAGGAGGTACCCCTGTGCACTTGCCGAAGCCTGGAAGAGCTAGATAAGAAGGTGCTGTAGTGTCCTTTCATCCTTGTAGGTCTTTAACTCCATGGATAATTAACACTTAAACGTTCCCTGTTGGTGGATTTCCATCTCATTGCTTCTATATAGGATGCTCCCTCTCAGCCTGGCTTCAGATTGACAATTTAGGGTCTTGCTTCTTTGATTCAATAAATTCCATTTAGCTTCTGGATCTGCCTACCTTCTTTAATTCTGGTCATTAAATTCCAGAGACCAGTGACCCCTGCCTTAGTATTCGATACAGTTTCCTGAGGCTTCTGGTCTGGACTTCAACACTACAGTCCTCAATTTGTCTGAAAGGAGGGAGTGTATATACTCCTGCAGATTCAATTTGCAAGACCAAATCAAGTTCTTCTGGAAACATTATGCTCCTTGAAGTCATGATCCGTTGGTACATGTCTCTTTGTGTTGTGCGTGCATACTTTCTAGCAAGCCCTTGCTTTCCAAACTTGCCCTAAATCTCCCCAGACTCCAGGACAGAATTCAGCTATGCGATGGAAGGGAGGCCATGAGTATGGTGTAAAAGCTACTTGGGCGAGGAGTTAGACCCACAGAGGCCACCAAACAGCTTTGTGACCTTGAGAAAGATACTTACTCCTCTGGGTCGGGTGATTCACAAAATGAGCAAATTAAATTCAGTCGGTAAGGCCCCTTCCAGCTCTAACTTCCAATGGATTTTATCCAAGAAGACTTAGCATTTTGCTCTGTTTAAGATTCTGTGTTTTCCAACTTCTAATGAGATGGATGAAAGCGATAGGAACTTAGCTGAAGTTCTAGTGAAAGAATCTTTGCATCTTTGCCTGCAGTTTTCTCTCCCCAGCTTTGCTCCCACCACAAAACTAAAATAAAATATCAATGGTTTCTTTTCACATCCATGAAAAAGAATCCTCCAAGAGACTTTCCATTCATGCGTTCAGATTTACTACACTGCAAACCAGTGGGATCCTCCTGCATTTATTTAAACTTCTGTCACCATCATTGTGAATACAGCCAGAGGTCCCCTGTGGGCTGCCAGATGAAATGCTGAATGGCACAAAAGTAAACAAAGCAGCATCTCACTTTCTATTCTCCTGGCTACACCACTGGTATTTAATGACATAAGAAATACCCAGAAGCTACAGTGGAGTTAAGTAGGAGCATAAATAAAGTGACATTCCAGCAAGCTAGAATGCTCATATCTTAGATTCTAAAATCAGATTTCTTTCTCTCCAGGCATTCTTCAAACTGAAGTTCTATTTCTTTGGCCCTTGTAAAATTTACCTTAAGAGAGGGCTTTTCTAAACTTGAAACTGTAGCTCAGTAAACAGTGTACTAGTCTGGGTGAAGTTCGTCTTACCCCCGTTCCCTTCTGTGCCCTTTGGTCCTGAAATGGGTTCTTCCTTCTACTTCTCAGAGCATCTTCGTGGTTTCTTATGTCCAGGGTAAAAGAAGTTACTAAGGAATACAGCAATTCTAAATTTGGCCAGTCTCTTTTTGGTATATGTAGGTTATCCATAAAGTCAGTGTCTGCGGGACCATCATTATTGGGCATCTCTCCCGCAAATATCCTTGGCTCCTTTGCTTGCTGATTGGGCACACGATACCTGCATTCGAGTCGGCATTTCTGCAGAACGGGGATGTGGAAGCAGTTTGGTCACACTTTTGCTCATGCTTCTGCCACTTTATTGGACTGTCATGTGCACAAACACAAGCAACTGGGATACACAGAGAAGGTACTGAGTGGCTGGATGGCAGAGAGAGCCATAGCCGGGATTGCCCCTAGGAGCAAGCAGGATGCCGTCCACCTGAGATCTGAGCAAACGTTGTGAAACTCATTCTATCACTACATGGCCCTGCCAGGTTTTGCCTGCAGCTTTCTGAAAACTCAGAAACCCTAAGTATGTCACCATGAATCTTCTTGGAGTTTTGAGTCCAGTTTAAAGCCACTGGAGTCCATGCAAGGGATCACCAAGAAGGAGGACCTGGAAGAAGAGAGAACCAAGCGCCATGTGTTAAGGCAGCAATCCCCAAACTCTGTTTTAAGGAACATAACCCTTCAGGGGGTCAGTAAGTTTGTCTCAGCAGTAAATGCAATAAAATAAAGTGGTCAAAGATGTTTAGAAATAGGGGCTTGAACAATGTTAGCCAAGTTTCTTTACTGCTCCTTAGAATCTCTCCTCGGATAATGTGCACAGAAGCCGGATAATGTGCACAGCTCCTTAGAATCTCTCCTCGGATAATGTGCACAGAAGCCGTGGTGCTATGCTTAAGAAGACAGCATGTGGAGCTGGAATGCGGAGGCTCAGATGCTAGCTGTGCTTCTTATAAGGGTATCGATCCTCTTTGTTCTGCAGTTTCCTTGTCTGTAGAAGGCAGGTAATAATCACACCTGCCTCCTAGAGTTGTCGGGAGAATTAATGAGATAATGAATGGAAAGGCTGAGCCAGTTCTTGGCACCTGGCAAATACTCAATAAGCAAGCTTAAAGATGAACAAACAAGAGGGCAAGTAGCATTTTGTGAACTGACTTGACCTAGAATGATGGGGCCTGGGGGTTCGGGAATCTATATTCACAGAAGAGTATTGTTTAGAACGGAATTTAGGGAAAGTGTGCGCTAGACAATATTAATAAATAGGAGGTAGGCAGAAGGGGATAAAAGTCAGAGACTGAGATGTGATTGGAGAAATAGAAGAATTAGGGTTTGAACTGGTGAGCCTCTACTCCCTCTCTGGTTCTGTTTCAAAACCCAGTGACCTCAGGCAAGCAAGGTCCAAGTCCCAAGAGACAAATCAGGTTTGGGTCCAGAAATCGACAGTGTCGTAATCCATACCATTCCTGGTTAACTTGACCCTGTTGGAGGAGTTTGGTGGTAGATAAAGGCAACTTATCCATGCATCAGGCTCACTGGATAGCAATCCTTATCCCTGTATCAGAATCAATGTTGTGTCCCCCAGGTTTGCTTGGCTTCATCTTGAGCCCTCAGTTGTTTGCTCAAGGACAGGCTTGGCCACCACCATTACCACCATTTCATCTTCAGTGAAGAGCTACAAGCACTGGCATGATTTCCATCACACTCCGTGAGGCAAAGTCTCAGTAGCTCCAGCATCTATTTTGGCCTTTGGAAGCTCTGAATCTTTCCACTACTTCTAGACCTAGAGGAAGTACCATGCAGCAGGACATGAGATCAGGCTTCCCTAGTGACCGTCAAGGGGATCCCCAGAAATACAACCTGGAAATAGGAGATCAAAGACAGTGAGGTGAACATTGACCAGTGAGAGACAAGGCATGAGAAGATGTCAGCTAAGTTCCTCAGTCCGCCTTCCGCCATGAAGCACTGTGACGCTGAGGGGCAGTGATTCCATATGGGCTGTCTAGAAACTGGCCGTATACTCTTGAATCTGTGACCATCTCAGAGACACGCCATCTTACATTTCCTTTCCACCATTCCTTGCCTCGTTCACCTTTTTCACTCACTCCTCCTGCTTTAGGATGGCACAGAGTTTTGCCTCAGGCTCTGTTTTAGGGAATATGAGATAAGTTAGATTCCGCATCAAAAAGGATGACTATACTTTCTGCTATCATTTGAACTGCGTTGATACGACCATATTTCTGGGAGTCTGCGAAGTTAGTCAGAAAGAGAAAGCCTCATAATAATCTTCATTAACTTATATTTCTCTTCTGATAATATTCATTAATATATATTTCTCTTCTGGAGGACTTATCTTTCTGATCTCTAAGTTAGGGACTATGGTTTAAACAAGATTGAGATCCTGCCAGCCTGAAGTTTTCTTCTCTACTGTGAACATAAGAAAAGGAATAATGTTTATTCCTCTCTGTATTTCTAGCACTGGGCATAATGCCTTGACTATTGTGAATATTAAATAAATACTAACTGAGTAAATTTTCTTACAGGTATCTCTTTAAGCAATCTGGGTAATGGGAGACAGATTTCCTATTAAATTTACTTTTTATAATAATAAAACTGAAACTCCTAAGTCAATGTGATGGGGTTTTGGGATATCTGTGAGGTGAGGTTCAGTGGGGTGAAGTCTGGAGCCTTGTCTTCAGCCGGCCTTCTGCCCCCTCATCAAATGACTCACAAACCATGATTTGTGGACCACAGGCAATCCAAATTCAATTCATCACTTTGGTGAGGACGTGATAGATCCCACAGTAAACCAGATTGTCAAATGATTCTGCCCACAGAACTTGACATAAAAATGTGCGAGGCTTGTTAAATATTAGCCTCCTCTCCCTGCTGGAAAGCCCACTGCAGGAAAAAGTACTGTGACAAAACTATCTTTTAATAATTGTGTGGGTACTCAATGATTGAGAATCTCTGGATGTCTGTAACGTAGGTAGAACCATGGTAATTTGTGCGAGGCAGTGATTTTTGAATGCTGTCTCTATTTTAGAATCACAGGGGCAGGAGGATGGGTGAAAGTTTTAAAAAGTAGCCCCAGGGTCCCAGTCCCAGATATTCTAATTGCATTTCTTATGAATACATTAGATAACTTTGTTTACGCCATGTTTCACAGAATATTTGAAGGGAAGTAGTCATTTTTTTCTACAGAAAAGATGGACACATGTATATTAAAGATTATCTGGAAGAATTTTAATAGACAAGTTGGTAAAAAGAACATGAGAATACCTACAAACAGCCAGTGGGTGGGTTGGCAACAGCACTTCTAGAAATGGGGCCGAGGATGGGAAATGGAAGGTTGTAGCGTGGAAAATCTACGCTGCCTCTACCTCTTTTTTTGCCAAAGGCAGTTGAGGATGTGAGGATTCATGACAATGGTCCCTGAGAGCAGAGAAAGGATGGCCATGATGGTGATGATGATGACTATAGTGAGGAGACTTAACTGTTAATCAAGCCCCCACTATAGAGTAGGAACTGTTTTTTCTCATTCAATTCTTACAAAAATTTTAGGAAATAGATATCAAGTGCGAGCGCCCAGTTTCCAGTACACAGCAGCCATTGGAACTCTTTTTCACTCACTTCTATAAACAACTTGGGATACTTTGATCTTTAATAACTTTTGAAACCTGGAGTCATCCAGATGAAAAATTAATGGACTTGGGAATTCAAAGCTGTTCCAATTATAAAAATTATTTTCTAGACGACAGTTCTTTGATGACCAGAAGATATGACTGAAAGACAGACAGACAGACACACATTCACACAGCCCTCTCTTATAAACTGTTGATGTTGTTATTGTCCTTAGGAAGAAGCTAAAAAAGCATCTTCCAGAAGTCAAAGAGTTCCTTTTCTAAGTTGCCTGGATTCCAGGTGTCTCAAAATAAGACGGATATTCAGCTACATCAAGCATGCAAGGCATTGACCCGATATCATCGGGAACTTGGTGGTCAACCAGAACACTTGGAATGAGGTTCGAATCCAGATGTCAGACCCTAGGAGCAAAATGATTCAGTGCAGATACTATTCCTGGGACAATGATTACAGACAACTACTACCCTCAAGTCCTGTAGCCAGATACCTACACTATTTTGAGTTTAGAAAAAGTCATGTTGGCCTACGTCTGTTAATCTCTCTCTATAGCTGTCCTAGTAGTTTAAAATTCTCCATGTTTTTCTGAAAAAACTGCCACGGGAGCAATGCCTAAAAGTTCCTTCATTTGGCTTCTGAATAATGCAGACCTTCCACAGACTCCATCTAGGAAATCTTTTTAATTTTCTCACTTACCACTTTTGAATAATATAAAACAAATCTGTGCTCTGCTTTTGCCAAGACAATGCATGGAGGGCTTCCAGGGTTCCCTGGGAATCATTACTGTGTTTTGGTTTGCTTGGGTTCAGACCCCTTGAGATGGCCCTTGTGTTTCAGGTTCATTTAAGCTGCTGAGTTGGGCCTGGTTTCCATCTGCAACCATAAAATTGCTTTGAATTTCTCCAAACTCAGCCCAGGTTTGCTAAAAACTCATCTAAGAGTTGGCTAGGGTTCACTGAGAGGTTTGCAGATATATTTGATTATTTAGCTGTTCAGAACTCCAATTTCCAAATTGCCAGGTGAGAATTTTACCTGTTTGGAAATTCACTCATCTGGAGGCACTTGCTTGCTACTCAAGCCCAAGACTAAAGGCTGTCTTTTTTTTTTTTTTTTGAAGTGTTAAGGTATCTGAAAGGAGAATACATGTCTCCAAATCTCAAAATGCTGCTCGAATTTTCCCCCCAATGAATAAGAAAAGCATTCACTTATCAAACCCTTCCCATCTATGGCATGTGCCCTTATTACTGACTCTGTTTTCCGAAGTTACGGTGATATGTTTTCCAATTGACTCATGTGAATTAAAATTTAGCAAATGGGAATGAACTTGAAAATGTTCTGACTTCAAAATCCATTAGAGACTAAACCATGTGTGGAGGCAATAGTGTAGGTAGAAGCAGCTGTGTGCCAGCATGAGTGGATGAATACAGTTTTATGATTAAAAGTGGAAGAACGGAGAGTGGAATACATTTTTGGATTTTGGAGGGATCTGCAGGGCACTTGCTAGTGAAGTGGTGTGTCATATGGGAAAGGTCGAGCTCCAAAATTTCGGAAGGTCTAATACGATTTTAAAATTTGTTTTTTGGGGTGCCTGGGTGGCTCAGTCCTTAAGCGTCTGCCTTCGGCTAAGGGCCTGATCTGGGCATTCTGGGTTCGAGCCCCACATCACGCTCCTCCGCTGGAAGCCTGCTTCTTCCTCTCCCACTCCCCCGGTTTGTGTTCCCTCTCTCGCTGGCTGTCTCTATCTCTGTCAAATAAATAAATAAAATCTTAAAAATAAAATAAAAAAATAAAATAAAAACTTGTCTTTTGAAATAGATTTTAGGAACAGTGGTTAAATTTCATTTTTCCTTCCCCTCTATCCTCTGCCAGGTCTTGCTAAATCTAGCTTAAACTCGGATACTTCAGAATGATTTATATCCAACTTGGAGACATTGTCATCATTATTTTAAAACATATTCTTCACTTGTAATAACTTTCGGAATGCTACTGATCAGCTACGCTTATCTATACGTAGAGCTAGGCATATGGCTAAAATGAAAACTATAATTAGGATTTAAAATCCGCTTGAAATGATTATGGCTAACATTTTAAGAGATCATGGGGCGCCTGGGTGGCTCCATTGGTTGAGCAGCTGGCTCTTGGTTTTGGCTCCGGCCGTGATCTCATGCATCATGAGATCAAGCCCCACGTTGGGCTTCGCACTCAGTGGGGAGTCTGCTTGCAGATTCTCTCCCTCTGCCCCCTCCCCACTCTCTCCCCCCCCCCCTCTCTAAAACAAATACATAAATCTTTTTTAAAAAATAAAAGATCCTATTGATGGATCTCTAGCAAAATTCAGTTTTGATGGTGATAAAAATCTAGTTTTACTCTGTCACTAAAAACTCCAGTATAGATGTCATTGTTATAAATCCCACAGTCCAATAATAATTATATAGAGAAAATGGGGGAAAAGATATAAAAAAACAGAACACAAGGTACCAACAGATGGATAATATTGTATTTTTCCTGGCACATAACAACCATTTGGATTTTGCTAGATGTGCTTATAGAATAAAACCGATATCCATTTACATTTGAAAATTTTACACAATGCCGGTAAATAGTCCACACGCAGGTGGAGACGCCTTTTAGAAGTTTCATAATTTTGCTTATTTTAATCTTCTCCACGAAACTTGAAAATATTTTCTACTTATACTATTAGTCATAATGATTCAGATATGCAATTCCACTGATATCAAACCTGGGCACACTGTACGAAGCCACTGGTAGTTCTACTTCCAGAGAAAAAGTATTGTTCAGGGTGTGATTATGTTGTATTTGTCGTCTCCATCCACATCTGCAGGAAGCATCAGGGACTAAATTCCCTGTCTTCGCCATACGCCAGGAGAGTCCGCTGCTTTCCTCAGGCATTTTGGAAATGAATGGGGTGATCCAGCATGTTCATTCTTGATCTGGTTCTTTCTGCTCTTCTCCCTTGCATGATGCTTCCCCCAAACTAATGATGACATAAGGTCATTTTTACCTTTTCCCAGTTTAGCCACTCCTGGACGTATACGGCCCGCAAGACAGGGATCTATAGTGCTCACGTTGAAAGCCAAAATTTAAAAAAATATTAAATGTGAAATCACTTGTAACAGAAAATTAGGAAGGAGGTGTCTGAGATCAAAAATGGAAAAAAAAGCATTATCCTCCCTAGTTGGAAAGTATTTAAGCAAAGAGGAAAAAACCCACAATATTTGTGTTTGAGCCTTTAATCCTGTTTTTCTTATTCCAGGGAAAAAAAAAAAAACAGAATTGTATTTTTTAAAAAATCTATGTATAAAATTCAGGGTTTCTGAATATGCTTGTCTCATAGAGATACTTCCAGAAGTTCTAAAAACAAAAGCAAACAAGTTTCCTTTGAAACCAAAGGTTTAATTTACTCTTTTTTTGTTTGTTTAGGGGAAATTGTTTTTGCATATAAAAATTTTAAAAAGTCTCTAGTTTTGCAGATCTTTTAAGTAGTTTTACATATTGATTTATTCTTTCTTTCTCTATCAAACACTTATCATTCATCTATGATTCAGTGATGTTGTGGGCTGAATTGCGTTCACCCCCCCACCCCCCACCCCCAGTGAAAAGTCTATTTTGAAGTCCTCGGCTCCATTACTTCAGAATGTGGCCGTATTTGGAGATAGAGTCTTTACAGAGGTAAATAAGTTAAAATAAGGTCATTAGGGTGGGCCTTATTCCAATATGACTGGTGTCCTAATAAGAAGAGGAAATGTGGACACCGATGTGCATAGAGGGAAGTCTTATGTGGAGACACACGGGGGGGGGGGGTGGAGGGGGGATGACCATCTCCAAGCCAAGAAGAGACACCCGGACCAGATTCCCCCACTCAGCCCTCAGAAGGAACCAACCCTGTTCACACCCTGATCTCACACTTCTAGACTCCAGAACTGGGAGAAAACAAATTTAACTACGTGAATGCAATCTATGGCAATGCCCTGAGCAATCAGTTACACATAAGGTATGCAGTTCTCAGTTATAGAAAGAAAGCAAAGCATACTTCAAGAGATAGGGATACCGGACACCGATAAACAAAAGTGAGGTAATGAAGGGGAAAATGGGGATGGGGTGGGGGATGGAAGGGAAGGAACGTTTGCGGAATATCTATGGATGGCAAGTTGCTTGACATGAGTAACCTGGGAGGGAACACAGCAGCCAGGGAATGCGAGGGTGTCTCACTAATTGCCGTGAACAGGAATCCTTGCTCAAATCTTGTTCTCATTTCCTTGAGCAGGAAAGAAGAACTAGGGGGGGAGAGGAAAGAACTTACCTGTACTTGCCCCTGCAGGCCTCGCGATTTCTGTATGGAAGCATCTTCTAAATGGCTGGCATGTCTAAAAGGCTTGTTTGTCTCTTATGATATACAGGGAGTATCTCAGAAGTGCTCTCCTTTTTCTTTTTCTTTTTTTTTAAAGATTTTATTTATTTATTCAACAGAGATAGAGACAGCCAGTGAGAGAGGGAACACAAGCAGGGGGAGTGGGAGAGGAAGAAGCAGGCTCACAGAGGAGGAGCCTGATGTGGGGCTCGATCCCATAACTCCAGGATCACGCCCTGAGCCGAAGGCAGACGCCCAACCGCTGTGCCACCCAGGCGCCCCGTGCTCTCCTTTTTCAATAATTAAATGATAATGTGTTCTTTCAGCCATAGAGTAGTTCCTCCATCTACTGCTTTGTTTACCCCCAAAGGCCATTTCAACAAAGAAGGCAGAGGAACGTCCTTCATAGACTATGTGAACCAGATGCCTGCCCAGCAATTTCATGCGTATTATCATTGCAGTCTGGGCCCATCTCTAGCATTCTTGGTAACCTTAAGTTGCCTTATTGAATCTTACACACAGCCCTCCAAAAGGTTACTATTTGGTCTCTTTTATAGGTAAGATCAAGAGCATGTTTTAAGTAAATAGCCGAGCCTGGACTTGAAGTCAGAACTCTATGAATTCTCAACCCCTATCCTGTCTCAACCGCCTGTAAGGGTGAAAAGTGGGTAGAATTCTGGTCCTTTGAAAAAGTGTAAGTCTCTTGATCCCATGTTAATATTTTACTCTCATAAGATTCTGTAAAATCCCCTGGAACAGTAGGGCCCGACCTTACCGCACACTGGAATCACCTGAGGAACTTCTACAAACACAGGTACCCAGGATCACACCCCCAGAGACTGCGTTTCAGCTGACCTGAGGTGAGCAGGCATCAGCATGTTTAGAAGTTCCCTGGAATGTTCTAGCAAACACCCAGTGTTGAGAACTACCACCATAAAAGGAAGCTCTACGCTATGGGTGGGGGGCGGGGGGGGGAGCAGGTAAGAATAAGGTATATATCCCATTAGTAGTCAAAGCAAATGAAATCTATTAAACAGAATTTTTATGATTAGTTGAAGAGAGTCTGCTGATTTAATAAAAATACACAAGAAAGTAAAAGAGATCAACGTATGTCTGGTCATTTTTTTTCCTCAGAATATTCAGTTCACAGACATTATTGATTATTGTCACCGATTTTTGTCAAACACTGTTTATTGAGATGCCACATGGTCTAACACTGGGAAAAATGCTTAAAAAATAAAAACCCAGGCATGTGTGTTCCATGAATTGTTAACATATATGTCTCTGTTCGTGTAAATTTTACTTCTGTAGAAATAACTGAAAACCTTTTGTTGAGGATTCTTTACAGCCTATCTGGTCTATTCTACTGTCCAGCTCTTTCTCATTGCCTCTGATCCAGGCTATTAATATAATGCTTCACTGAGAACTAAATGTTTTCTTTCTTCTTGGGGCTTAAAAACTGAAGTCATGGTTTCACTATTTGAAAAATCCAAAATTCAGGCTGAACATGGATTTTAGTCACACCGCCATGTTCAAACATTTTTGATAGAAGATGCTTTATTGCCACTGATTCCAAGCCACAAACATGCTTTGAATCCAATTCAATATATTTCTTATTTGTTTCTGATTTCTCTCTCTCTCTTTTTCCTTTTAATTATTATTAGAAAGTATAAATTTCCAGAAAAGCTTGGCCCTGACAAGGCTCCATTATTTGCACATGACAAGGTTTATCAAAAACAGTTGGATTTTTCTAAGAAGGCTTTTATGTTTCCTCCATAAAATATAAATAAATGAAAAGGATTAGGCTGAGGAAATGGAGTATAATTCATCACCAATGTGAAACATAGTCAACCGGTTGCAGATGGAATAACTGGAGAACTTGGGATAGCGTTCAAGGCAAGAAAACCCTCTTGCCTGTGCCAATAAGGCATCTTTAACTTTAGTAAAAGAACAGGGTCCGTTTGGTGGTTTGTGATGTCATCTTAATTTATTAGCCTTCTTTTGTTTTTTAGTGTTTATATGTCTAAAGCTGGTTTTGACTCTTGAAAATGTGTTATATTCTCACCTTGACTCAAAACTTCAGTAAAGGCCCGTCTCTCCCACCATCTTCCACTCCGTCTCCCTCCCCCACCTCCGCTCCCCTCCTTCCCACTCCCAAAGGAACAGAAAAATAAAACAATAGAGAAAATGTACAAAACACTGACCACTGCAAAGACAGTGGCTCCTAGCTGCACGAAACCCTGTGTTTGACAGATTTTACATTTCAAAACCAGTAATTAGTAATTTAAGCAAACATTCACTTTTTGTGTGTATAAACGCAATTTCTCTCCACCCAGACAAAATCAAATATTTTAGTTAGTTTAACCTAAAACATAATAAAATTACTGGGGTTTATATATCTGTCTCTAATTTTGTCTGTACTGCTCACCATGGAGCCTCATTCTTGGTGAAATAGAAATTCATGGCACAATTTCCTCCTAAAATCTGTCTGAACTTTCAGAAATAAGAGACTTTTCAACTCCCATATTCTTTCCCCGAACTTTCATTCCTATCTAATAATAATAGAGTGCTTTATAGTATATAAATCACATTTCTGTTTAAAAGTGACCTTCTCCGTGACCTTTTTGTCTCTGCCTGTCAGCACGTATTCTTCTAGTAATAATAAGCTCTAGCCAGGAACGAGTACTCAAAATTAGACTGATTCCGGGAACCGCCCTTATGAAGGCGGGGATACAGCTCATTTTGAAGTTAAATAACTTAACAGTTTTCTCCAAAAGTACACATGAACTGGATGTGTCATTTGAAAAAGAGAAAAGTTTACTGATGGTTTTGAAAAGGAGAAAAAAAAAATTATGCCAATCGGTTTGCAGTTCGAGAGCCCCGTGCAAATGACAATCCAAGTAGAACTGCATCATTTTCTGTTAAAACCAGAATGGGAATTTATTATTTCTCTTTAATTCTACCCCAGTTCTCAGAAGCCATACAAATGAGAACTTAGTCTGCTGTCTTTTTAACCTAGAGTTCTTTTGATCCCAGAATTCTTTAAAATCTAAAATACTATACCATAGGGGCGCCTGGGTGGCACAGCGTTTAAGCATCTGCCTTCGGCTCAGGGCGTGATCCCGGCGTTACGGGATCGAGCCCCACGTCAGGCTCCTCCCTCTATGAGCCTGCTTCTTCCTCTCCCACTCCCCCTGCTTGTGTTCCCTCTCTCGCTGGCTGTCTCTATCTCTGTCAAATAAATAAATAAAATCTTTAAAAATAAATAAATAAATAAAATACTATACCATAATGATTCATTTTAGCAGAACACATTATTTTGTGAACTGGCACATTTTTTCCTCTGTGTTAACACGCAATTACGAGGCTTTAGTACAAACACCACAGGCACACAATTTTCTGATTTTAATATTTTCCCAATAAAACAGGCCTGCTTAATGGCTGTCACAACTATATTATTTATTTAGAGAAAAGAGATACAAGACTGAGTTCTTAGAAGCTATGCCCCAGAAACATTTGAAACTGTCTGATAATAGATGGAGAGGCATTTTTCCCCCTTTCAAGTAAATGATTTTTCTTTTAAACCATGGGTGTAAATTTTAAACGAATTTTATTTCAGAGTGAGTCATAATGAAAAAGGAGCTTTCTTCCATTAGGTCAATTTATATTTCAACCTAGTCTACATTCAAGGTTGACTTTTAACTAGAAGCTAATTGCTCCTCCCTAAATCTACATGGAGGGAGGCATGGGAGACCGGGTGTGTGATGGCCCAAAACGTAAATGACTTCCATACTACGGAAGGTCTTTTTGACAGTCCTACCAAGGCAGAAATGAAGGAGGAACATGGGGCGACCTCCAAGATCACGGAGCCACAGAATATCAACCCTGTCTCAAATCTTGGAGCAGCATTGCCCAGAGTACTCCAGGGCGTGTAGATACATCTAGAACAGTGAGGGGAACCCGGCTCAAAGATCGGGGCAGATCCAACATGCTGGGTCCCCCCTTGGACGCTCACACTCCGTAGCATGGACCCTCACACCTTTTCACTATATTAACACTTAATTTCCCAGGAATAGTGTCTTGTAGGACACCGATTTGAAACTCATCACTTTAAGAATAATGGACCACAATCCAGAGAAATAAAATACCTCTTTTCGAGATCTCATAGAGAGCAACCCTAGAACTCCAGCTTCTTAATTTGCACACTCCTTTGCTGGGTATGCCACCTCTACACAGGTGACCTCATGGCTTGCGTGTTCTGCCCATATCCTTGTTTTAATGGACTGAGAGTTCCTCATGAGAGGCAGTTTATCTGGGAACTTACGGGCCACGTGAACGATCATGGCAATTGTCGAAACACGAGCCTTTCAATAACATCCTATCCAGTCACACACAAAGACACATGGCTATGTTCACTGGTAAGATGAGTGCAATAGAAGATAAAAGACCCAAACTCATATGCTTAGACCCTGCCTTTAATAAATATTATCCTAACATCTGGTTCATTGGCTGAGTTCCCCTGGGTATCTTCAAGTGGACCCTGCATCTCATTTTCTTTCCCTGGAGCTTATGACAGTTTGCAAAGCACAGACTATGGGTAAGATTCTTTCTTCTTCCCTAACTCACATCTGTGTAGAACTTTGATTTCTCTCAAATAATAATGAATGAGCTCACAAGTCAACCCCATTGCTCAGAGCATTGGAGAGCACAGAGATCTAGAGATACTAACTACTTGGGATTCCTCTGTGAGTCAAAGTTTAAAAGGAACCATTGATGGATTAGAAGAATCCTTAATGGTGAGCAGAGAGAAGCCGCCAGCAATTGCTGGCCCGTGATACTCACCACTGTCCTGGCTGCCCCTATCAGCAACTTTCTTCTGAATCCTTTGAATATTCACAAGGGGCCAGGTGGGAGATAGCCAGGATCTGAGGAATCTTGAAGGTGGAGTGTAAAGAGGATGAACTGGCAGGTGGCAGTTGAATTATTGAGCTGTATTCTCTTGTTTGTGTCAGCAGCAAGCGATTCTTCTTTGTCTCAGAGACAAATCGCAGGCCCCAGGCCTATCAAAAACAGTGACATGGAGCCATAAAGAACTCCGTGGAGAAAAGAGAAATGGTGCTTCTTTTCCTTATGGAAGTGATTGTTGATCAAATCGCCCTGTTTAAATACCAAGGCAAAACAACACAGATGCAAAAACTCCTATGGATCCTTAATCACATGTGGTCCTGTTTCTCTTCAATGCCAGCTCGAAATATCTGCAGGATGTAGCCCTTGGCTTTATTTTTCCCTTTGAGTCCAAATTCTAGCACAGTGCATCTCAAAGTTCCATGTGCATACAAACCACCTAGGGATCTTGGTAAAGCTCAGATTCTGATTCAAGAGGCCAGAGCTGGGGCCTGTGATCTGCATTTCATACAAGCTCCGGGGGGGTCGGCTGCTGGCTGAGGGTGGCGTTTGGAGCACCCAGCTGCCAGCATAGTGGAACCACATGGGAGTGGCTACAACTGCCAGGGCTACAGATCTGTGAGCCAATCATTGAGCAGTAGATTGAATTCCCAAATAGTTGTTTTGAGTTGGTATTAAAAGTAGTGAAGGTCACTCTTCTCAAGTGGGAAGAAGCTTATTGAGGGTAATTGAATGAAATGAGAACCTTTCAATTCAATCTTTCCCTTTCATTTATCATCATAGCTCATGAGCTTCAAAAATTCTCCACTGAAAATGAATGATCTAAAAAACACCATCGCAAGCAGGTTTTGAGTGCCACTTGCTTGAACTTTTGCTCCCCTCTAAACACCTATACAGATATTATACCTTAAGGGCACCTCCAAACTCTTTTTTTTTTTTTTTTTTTTTGTCAACTTCACCTTTGCCAGCCCGGGCCAAATATCAGAAGGGGAATTAGGTCAACATTCCAATGAGTTTTTGTATATTTTGAAATTTGATCCATTTTTCTTCACTTCAGGCAATATAAAGGTTAAACTCTGCATTTGAAAAATACAGTTTAATCATGATTACTTATCCCAGCCAGTCATCCTGTAAATGTATTCCAACGTGCTCACTCAATCCCTTCATTTTGAACAACTAAACAGAGAAACCAAACAGTGCTCCCACTGATTAAGTTGCTGAATTAGCCAGATATGTTTTAACTTCTGTAACAGGGCCTCAGAGGGGAGGGGGTTGGGGGAACGGAATAGACCGGCGATGGGTAGTAAGGAGGGCACGTATTGCATGGTGCACTGGGTGTTATACGCAACTAATGAATCATCGAACTTTACATCGGGAACTGGGGAGGTACTGCATGGCGACTAAAATAATATAATAAAAAATCATTAAAAAAAAAAAGAATAGGAAGGGGGCCAGACAGCCTCAGCACTTCTAAGGATTAGTGATAAATATGGCCTTACTCATCAGCAAGAAGTAGCATAAGACCCAAGGCCTTCTTCATACATTCCAACAGCAACTTAATGATCCAAACCCAAGATGACGTTTATGACCTGCTTTCGTAATGTTCCGGGTCATTTTAGGTGGGATCTTCCTTCCCACTATATAGGTGGGATCTTCCTTCCCACTATAAGGGCATTTTTAAGTTGAGTTAGTGTACACATTTCTACCTTTTTTCTAAACTGTAAACTGCTCGAGTTTAGGAATCCATCCTCTTCATCCAGGCATCTCTCAGAGTACCTACCAAGGGATCTGACATAAAGAGAGGATCCTAGCATCTCACAAACATGTTTATAGAACTGAAGCTCATCCCAAAGACTATTTTAAAAGGAATCTAATATAAAGCAAGAAAAATCTAAAATGATATTCTTTACATAAAATGCTATTTCTTCTCTATTTTGGAAAGATCTTGTAGTAACTTTAAGTCAGGATAAAACACTGCCGAAGTTGACCCAAAGTGATTGAGAAGCCATTAGAGGGGGGCAGTGGGCTTTCAGGGTGAGGCAAGAAGGACAGAGGGATAAGATTTAAACAATTTGCTTTGGGGCCCTGAGTATTTAACACGAGGCCAACAAAATTAAAGAAAACTATATGACAACAACTGCCATATATGTATATAATTAGAAGGTGTGGTGGCTTTAATTTTAATTAAACATTGTTTAATTAAAATTAAAATTATTATCTTGAGCATTTAAAAATCCAGTGTGCTTTTTGTGTTCGTGTTTGTAGAACACTTCTGGGAAATGGGACCAATGTTATATTTTTTTTGCTGGTAGATTCATTGCAGTTTATCAAAACACACATACACAGACAGTATCCAACAGACTTTGTTTCCCTTGTTATCTTGCAATAGTCATTCAAGTACAGGATTCTTACCATTATCCTTGTGAGTTCCGTTTAAAAATCAAAATCTGTTCAAATGCAAAAATTGCAGGACGACTACTGGGAACATGGAGTAAGGTTTGTTAGTTTGCTTCAATCAAAAAATGATATTAATCACATGAGGGTATTTTAAACATTAATGTTGTGTGTTTTTAGTTCCTTTTCTCTCATTGACTCTGCTATCACAAACAGCCAATTATCCATAAAACCCCTTAACTTCGATTATCCCCTTGAGTCCCTTCCCCCTCACAGTCCTTCCTTCTCTCTTGTTATCAAATAGAGATACTCTTCCATCATCCTTTTCATTTCAGGAAGGACTCTGCTTTGGGGAATGAAATCAACTGGGATTACTTTACAATGAAACCTTCCCAGCAGTCTCATTGTAGAAACATAAATTGTAGTGGCATTTAAGAGAGATTTACATAAAGGTGATAATTGATAGAAGCATCAAATGCAATCAATTAACTTTATTATCTTGAGCATTTAAAAATCCAGTATGCTTTTTGTGTTCGTGTTTGTAGAACACTTCTGGGAAGTGGGACCAATGTTATATTTTTTTTTTTTTTGCTGGTAGATTCATTGCAGTTTATCAAAACACACACATACAGACAGTATCCAACAGTGCAAATAATGTGCTCCTGGCATATTAATGCTGGATAAAAACTCTTTGTTGTTCGTGTATCTGGGGACCAGAGTTTATATTTGCTTAATCTCAGGCTTTCTTACTTCTCTCTCTAATTCTATTAATGATTTAATGAAGGATTAATCTGCTATATGCATATAAATTTCTTGAGCTCACTACTAAAAGGGAACATTGGCCTTAATAGAATTTTAACTTAGTCTTGAAATTAGGATAAAACTCAGCTTTAAGTCTACTCAGACTTTTGACATCTTTGGTTTGACATAAATAGACAAGCAGAGTGGTGCGAGCACTTCGAATGTCCTAAAAAATTAAAACAAACAAAGCTTTAAATAATTCACAAGTTAGATATCCGTAAGGAAACTTACTTCTTGGTAAAGGTATGACCTCAGAGCTATAAACCCTTACCTTCTAAGGGCGTAAAACAAATTATAAAAGGACTAGGTCTCCATTCTCAAGGTGTTAAAACAAGTTTATGTCCTAAGAATTGATTTTATTTCTGCACTGGGTCATTAATGTAGCCTCGTTTTACCTACTGAGATAGTTCCTCAGTATGAACTGCTTAATGACATCATCATTAACTTGGTTTTCATTTAATCTTTTCAATATGTTCGTTTTTATAGGGTAAAGGTTATATTTAGAAACTTATTAGTATCAGAACCCACGGATATTCTTTCTCGAACAAATCTTGTGGCAAATTTCTCTTTCTGTCGGGAGAAAGGAGCTCCTCTTTTTATTTTACCTTTTCCTTCTCCATGTGGAGAAGATAAACAGCTGTGGTTTACACATATTTGTGACATTCGAGTTTATGAAATGTGCCTTACAAATAAACTCATTGAAAAGTCTTTGAAGAACAATAAAGCTTTGCTCTGATTCTTGAGTCTAAACCAAGACGAGGCTGATTTACAACTGACCCCAGCTGAGAGCTACCACGGCTTTTTTGGTTCTCTCTCGCAGTCATTTCATAAAGCTCATATTCATATTCAGACTTGAATAACAAAGCTTGTTAGGATCCTTACATGTATATTTTCCTGGAAGTTGTGCTGAATAACTTATTTAAGTCACTGCCATATTTATTGCACCACTGAAAACCTGGCATTTGTAAATATTTCTTATTTTTATAGGGTGATTATAGGGTGCTATGCCTTACACAAAATTCTCTTGCAAGATTTCTCTATTCATTGGCGAATACGTAAAGTATTTGGCATCCTTATTTTTTTTTCAAAATTCAAAAGATCAAAATAAGAGAAAAGAAAAGAAACACAAGAACATTTCCAAACTAATAATATACTTGAAATGAAAGTTGCTGTGCTTTTTTAATACCAAAGTCGACTAAATTCTCTTAAAACTGGCAGGATTCCTAGTCTGTCTCAATTGAAATAGCAAATCTACCAACAGTTTGAATTTACCCAAGTTAAAACTCAGTCAAAACATAAAGGATTATATACTATCTACTGTGAAACACTTTCTGAGATTTCAGTAACTACAAAATCAAGACTTGATCTCATCTCAAAGTTTCTAAGAGCATGGTCTTCAAGCTGAAGAAAGAGTTCTGAATAACCAGCATTCATAATGTCATTAGCAATTTAAGATATTCTATGATATGGGCCAGGCACATATCAGAGCAAAGTGTATGCACAACACGTTGCATTTATTTAAAAAATATTTTTCTGGGTATTTCTCTTTAAAAACATCAATTTCCTTCTGAGATAATAGTCACAAAATATCCTTTCTTTGTGATTTTTCTATTTCACGATTATGTGTTCATTTTTCATTTGTTCAATGCATATTTATTGGGTATGATTTACACTCGTTTCTCTATATAAATACGTTTCTTTATAGTATTTGTACCACATTAATTGCATATGTGTGTGTGCTGGACACTATTCAGGCTCAGTGTGAAGAGAAAGTGCCCAATTAGGATTCGCTGTGAAATCAGAAAGGGCCAAATGAAAAATACTCTACAAACAGGAAGCAAATGACTTAATTTAAAAGCAACTGTATTCAGATTTCATTTTTGAACATATTTACACTAGAACTCTTCATGTTTACTTTCCCCTCACCTTCAATTGTCCTCACTAGCTGCATCCCCTGAAGAAATGCTATGTTTCTCAAATCCTTGTGTTTTTTTATAGATTTTATTTATTTATTTTAAAGAGAGAGAGAGAGCACAAGCAGGGGGAACAGAGGCAGAGGGAGAAGCAGGCTCCCTTCTGAGCAAGGAGCACGAGGTAGGACTCGATCCCAGGACCTTGGGATCATGACCTGAGCCGTAAGCAGACACTTAATCAACTGAGCCACCCAGGCACCGCATCAAATCCCTATATTTTTAATTGGGTTTCTCAACGGTAAACAATAATAATGAAGAAAACGCTGTGATGACTGGAGTCAATGTATCAGTCAAGTTAGTAGATCAGCCAGTAGTCCACAGGGAAACAGACTCAAGTGGGCCAACTGAAGAGAGCTTAAGGAGGAACTGTTGACGAAAGTGTGGGCTGGGTTCAAAGACACAAAAGGATGGTGAGACCAACAGCAGGAAGCCACCACACCTGGTGGGGACCTGCTGAGGGAAACGAGAGACAGAACAGGGTGTAGTCAGGGCTGCCATGTGCTGGAGGAGGGACCCCTGACAGAAGCTTTGGCCTTAGACAGAGGAACGCCTTCATCAGGCTGACCCATGCCAAGAAGGGAAGAAGCTGAGGAAATAAATGCCTTCCCCACGCTCTGATGTTCCTGCAGTGCTTTCTGAGATCCAGAGCCAACCGGCAGCCAGAAGGCAGGGGCACCTTGTTAATGCAATCCATGGACCTTAGTTTCTCAAGGTCCAGAGCCAGATGGAAAAGAGTGAAGAATGGAACTGGAAGGGCAAAGACTATCCAGCACAGTTAGATTACAAATAATAATTCCAAATAAATAAGTCCTGGGCATGTAATGGGGAGCATGGGGACTTAGAGTTAATAACACTGGATTGTATATTCAAAAGTTGCTAAGCAAGTAGATTTGGGGGGGGTGAGCGTGGGGGTAGAGGGGTAGAGGGAGGGGGAGAGAGAGAATCTTAAGCAGATTGTATGCCCAGCAAGGAGCCCAGCAGGGTTCAATCTCAACACCCTGAGATCATGACCTGACCCGAAATCAAGAGTCGGATGCTTAACTGACTGAGCCACCCAGGCGCCCCCTAATCAAGTAGTTCTTAAATGTTCTTATCACAAGAAAAAAAATTGTAACGGTGTGTGGTGATGGATGTTACCTAGACTTTATAAGGTGATTATTTTATAATATATACAAATATCAAATCTTTACGTTGTATGGGTGAAACTAATGTAAGGTTATATGCCAATTATGCCTCAATTTTTTAAAAAAAGTAATAGTTCCTATTCACAATAGACAAAATCCTTAGAGAAAGAAAGCAGACTAGTAATTGTCAGAGGCTGGGGGAGGGGGCGATGGGTAGGGAATTTAATGAGATTTCCTTTCAAGGTAATACAAGAGTTATGGAACGAGGTAGCAGCTACAGTGATGTTTGTACAACTTTCGGTACATGTTGAAATCATTAAAATGGTAATTTTTTTTGTTATGCGTCTTTTATCACAACTTAAAAAAATCTTATAGGACAACTTGAAAAAAAGAAAAGAGTCTCTGCACCTCAGATGTAAGACACAATTATATCTAGTATTTGTCTTAAAAATTGAAAATTGGGATCATTCGTTTTAAGCGGAATAGGCAGGTCCACTGGACAAAGTACCAATTAAACTGACGTAAACCCAAGAACAGTCCTGTCGACCCAGCTAAAAATATTTGCAAATTTGTGCAACCTTTACAAAAAGTTCACGTGCACATTTCCCGTTCAGAGATTTAGTTTTAAAAGACAGCTCTTCTTCATAATCTGTACCTTCTCCCCCAATTTTCAAACCAGTCATATCACTGGCGTGTCCTTTTCCAAGGCTTAGAATTCAGTAGCTGGTTCCATTGTGGGAATAGATAGATTAAAAGTATTGGAGAGCTAAGCTCCAATTTACGTGAACTCAATTGTGGTTTAAAGCAACTAAATAAAAGTACTGAAGTATAAGACTTTTTATGGCTCACATGAGGAAACAATTCCAAACCACTGTTTTCTCTAACAAGGAATTCCTTCAGTGTGTTTTGGAAACAATTCTATAAATGTCAGTATGTTTTATGCTAATTCTTCATATACAATGCATTAATTTTATAGGGATTTAAATCACTGGGTTTTATTATTTCTTTTACATTGTGTGCTTCTTTGAGAAGAAACATGACTCCTTGATTTATCTTTATACAATGCTTTAATTGTTGACTGGTATAGGGTTTTTAATAACAGGTCAGGTTCCTTTGGAATTGAGTTTGCTGATAACTTTTGTATAGGTGCCAAAACTCAGACCCCCATCAGTCTATGTATGCCTTCATTAGATTAACAGTGTTCTCTTGATTGGGGAATGGTTTAAAATGATTTTGAGGTTCCTTCCACAGCTAACATTCTACTTTTGACTTACAACTTTGTATTTTAAATGCTTACACATTTAAATCACACACACACACATACACACACACACACACGCACGTGTGGGATCTCATTGAATATTGAATCCTTACAACACTCCTAGAGGCAGGGCAAGTTTTTATCACCTGTTTTGTAGATGAGGAAACTAAAGTTTTGAGGGATTATGTGATTTGTTCAAGACCAAGCCAGGATTTAAGGCTAGTTCTTTTGATTCTAAGACTAGCTCACTATCAAACCTGGAATTGTATCCTGTAGAGATGGATAAATCTTCCCTATCTGTATTCCAAGGAAGATATACCTATCATATCTAAAAGTTTCCTTTAAAGCTTCAGACTGGATCCAAAGATTAGTTTCCTCTCATTTATTGAACTAAATTAAAGAGACTGATAGTGTGGGTTTAGTTTCACCAGCCTATGTCTCTTATGGATGAATAAAGATGGAAGTCCCTGGATTATAAAAGATACTGTCTTCTAACAGTATTTATACAAAAATGATTTAGTATATATTAGTAATTACGAAAATAAAAACCTGCCATTGCTTAGATTTTAGTGTATGTCCTTTGAATGATGTATCATTTTCCTTTTTATAAAATGTACAATTTGTTTTCACTGACATAGATTAGAAGACGTAGATTCTCTTTGACAAAACATATTCTCCTGGCATAACTTATGATCATATATATTTTATAGTGTTTCATCTAAAAAATGTGCTCCGATTCCCTTAGCCAATTTCCTTTTGTTGGTCATTTCAGTTGTTCATTATTTTTTCAGAGAAAAAATTCTGTTATCAAAATCTTGATGTAGTTTAGATAACTTCTTTAGGCTATCATCCTACAAAGGAAGTTACTGGTAAAAAAAAAAAAAGTTACTGTCTTTTTAAGATTTTGGGAAAAAATTTGCCAAGTTTTTCCCCAGAAGTAATATGAAAATTTATACTCTGAAAAACAGTGCCTCATGTTTCCTAATTCCCAATCTCACAGCCGATATTTTCAAAATTTTAGCATTTGCTTGTTTGGTCATTGAAAATGGTTTCTTTCTATTGGCATGGATTTCAGTGATGGGGATAAGGAATTTTTTTATGCCTTTATATTTTTCCTCACTTCGTACATATTTACTGGATGTGTTTGTCTTTGGGGCATATATTCTCTTCATTTTTTTGTGTGAATAGGTTTGTTTTTATGTTTAGAGAGGTCTTCCTATTCTGATATTTTTAAATATTTATCCCCATTTTCTTTTACTGCTATGATTTTATTTTGATGCACATATAATGTTAATATAGCTAGACTGTATCTTGGTATACAAGTATAATTTTTCTTTCTTTTTAAGTATATTTTGTGGATTGCAATGCAAGCATCTTTTACTTAAAAAATTATTTCCCTAAAATATGACATATTTTTTCAAGTATGAGTACTTCTTTCTATACAAATGAATTTATTTATGTGGGTATCTATTTTTTCCCATTAATCACAATGATAATTCTGGATCTGCCCTTTCCCTGCTTGTAGTGTCTTATAATATTTTTTACTACCTAATGGTTAGAGTCTTCTCACATTATTTTGCTTTTTAAGTTCTTCTCTTGGCTATTTTGGCTACTTACTCTTTTAGATGAAATCCAAAACCACTCTGGAGTTTTAAAGGTGCTCCTTTGGGATACTAATTGAAATGATCTTAAAGTTAAAAACTGATTGGAGAAAAAGATTTGATAATCCTCTGTATTAACTCATTTAGTTATGTACTTGTTCATTTATTCATTTATTCACTCAGCAAATATTTACTGATTTATTTCCATTTTCCCAGGACTATATCTAACAAAGAAGGGCAGGAGCCTGGGAACATGGGCTAATCTGCCAAGAATAGGACAGTGTCTAACAGCCATCTACAGTAGCTCCTTAGGGAGACCCAGGAGTTCTTTAAAAATTTTTTTTAAATTTTTTAATTAGTTTCAGAGGTAGAATTTAGTGATTCATCAGTTGCATACAACACCCAGTGCTCATTCCACCAAGTGCCCTCCTTAATGCCCATCACCCAGTTACCCCATTCCACACCCACCTGCCCTCCAGCAACCCTGTTTGTTTCCTGGAGTTCAGCATCTCTTAGAGTTTCCTCCCTTTCAATTTTCATCTTATTTTATTTTTCCCTCCCTTCCCCTATGTTCATCTGTTTTGTTTCTTAAGTTCTACATATGAGTGAAATCATATGGCATTTGTCTTTCTCTGACTGACTCATTTCACTTAGCATAATACCCTCTAGGTCCATCCATGTCATTGCAAATGGCAAGATTTCATTCTTTTTGATGGCTGAGTAATATTCCATCAAATGTATATGCCACATCTTCTTTAACCATTCATCTGTCAATGGACCTCTGGGCTCTTTCCATAGTTTGGCTATTGTGGACATTGCTGTTATAAACATTGGGGTGTAGGTGACCCTTCGAATCACTATGTTTGTATTCTTTCGATAAATACCTAGTAGTGCAATTGCTGGGTCATAGGGTAGCTCTATTTTTAAGTTTTTGAGGAACCTCCATACTGTTGTCCAGAGTGGCTGCACCAGTTTGTATTCCCACCAAGAGTGTAAGAGGGTTCCCCTTCCTCTCCATCTCACCAGCATCAAACTCATTGAAAGCAACCAGGCCCTGGAACCAAAGTTCCTTACGGAATTCCCATGCTCCAGAAGGCTTAAGAACTCCTAGGGCTTTTGCCTTCAAAGGCAAGAGAAACAAAAGTCCTGGGAGTTTTTAAACCTTCTGGGGTACACATACATATAATACATACATATATACATACATATACACATATGTATATGTGTGTGTGTGTGTATAGGTATACGTGTGTATGTATACGTATATACACCCAATATATAACAGACAAAATGTTGGTGTCTTCTAATAGAATGAACTCATACAAATAATTTTAAAAGTACTAAATAAATGCAGAGATGCGCAAATCAATATGTTGACAATGCTTTTTCTTTGGATCATAGCCACTTTATTTTTCCATTGCTGCATTTCTGTATTTTCCAGTTTAGTATCTATTAGCATGTATTGTTTCTATATTCTGAAAAAAGTACTTCTCTAATATATGCTATTTTTTAAAAACTTCTTTAATAAACATTATTTTTAAGAGAGAGTAGAAATATAAATTAGCTTGTAAATAGAGACCCACAGCAACAAAATTTATAAGACAAAGTGCTCATATAGAGATAAAATCAGTTCACCTGTAGTAACTGGAGAAGCATGAATCCTATATGAAATTTACCAAGTATGGTTTTTAAATAACCATTAATAAAATTTTGTTCTACATGAAAAATAAGGCAAATCTACAGAAAAGAAATGACATCCAAATGGATAAATCACTGTGTCTTTGTCTCTTTTTGTCTGTGTCTGCCTATCTGTTTTTCTGTCTCTCTCTCTCTGCCTCTCTCATACACACACACACACACACACACGCACACACACACACGCACACATGCACACACGCACACACGCACCACAGTACCCTTATAGAATACCACTTGGTCCACTAAAGCAATTTAACAGAGTTCAGAGGCCTAGCATCCAAAGCTGACAAACACATGTATACAACCCCTTTGAGTCTCCTAAAAACCCTGAGACATTGACTCGGCCGGAATCAATATCTTCCCATTTTGCAACTTTTTGATTCAGATGAGGATTCAGGCTTTGCAACTTGACCTTCTAGGGTTATGCTTCCAAAACTGTGCACCCAGAATTAACCTCCTAAGCGTGCATTGGCAAAGCAGTATAGGCCTCATCAATCAGTTTAGCATCTTGGGAGGGGGCCCAAATCATTGATATGTCTTAAAAGTGTCTCAGATGTTTTGAATGTGCAGCCAGGATCAGAAGTAAAGGAGTGAAATTTTGGTTTTCTGACTTAAATTCCTATGCTAATTTTATTGCATCTCCCACAAGGGTTATATTATGTAAATGCACAAGTCCTAAAACATATAGTTTCTTAAAGGTGCCCAAGATTTTATATCTTAAGATGCTTCCCCCTGTCTGTACTGGTACAGACTTAAAAGTTTCTTGTTATTACAAATCTCTAAGAAAAAATCAATATATCTCTAAGCTTATTAAACAGATGAATCTAGTATCTAAACTTTATTTATGCAACAGATATAAAAAGTGATTAAGAATTTTCATTGTACCTCTGTCCAGACTTGGAAAATAAAAAATTTTGACACATTTAGAAGCTAAAAGAAATAAAAGTATTTGCCAAAGTTTATTTAAATATAATGTCACTTTAACATACTTCATGTATTCTGCACTCAATTTGAAGGCAGTTATTTATTATTTTAAAACAAAAATATTTTATATGATTGTTTACGATCCTGCCTTGGGGTTAAATGTTCAAAAATTTTTATAGCTATCAGGTATTAATTTTTAATAACTATATTAACAATAAGTTAATGACCATGCTTAATAATTCATATACTAAATTATACAGCCAAGCAAGCTTCTTCTTTATACATTCATTGAGCAAGTAATAGTGATATTCACATTATTTTCATATATGTCTTGCCTGGCTAAACTCCTGAAGCCTGTTTCCAAGGCATTTGGAAGCTTTTTGTGGAAGGGTTGATGTTTGGCAATGGTGCTTCATTTCCTTAAATGTTCCATAGTACCAATTAATTTGTCTCACAGGGTAGAGACCATAGAATTTATGACAGCTGCTTGGAAGCCTTTCATTTCATCAGCAAAATATTAAAGATGTAACCAACATCTTGTTTATGTTGCTAAAAATGTTTAATATAGACCAGCACTTGAAACAGAATTTTCTATAACAAAATTAAAAGATGAGCTAAAAATATTTTATATAACACTTAGTGGGTGAGAATATAACCTCAGTTCAAAAGTTGAACGACACGAAACGGATACAGTACCAAATAGCTTTCTTCCTTTTTTTCTATTAAAAAGATAATCTTAGATTCAGATTTCAGCATGCATCATTATCATATTAACATGGAGAAAGGATTCATTCAGAAGGAGGAAATTTTATTTTAGGGAAGAAGTAACTCAGTTGTGAGGTTAGCAAAGGCTAGCTTCAAATCTAGATCAGATATTTGGTAGGTGAGCGAAATTGAAGCAAGTTTCTTAAAGGCTCTAGACTTCAGATCCTTCCTTTCAGAATGGAGATAAAAGTATCTACTTTGTATATTTGTTCAGGATTACAAGAGATGGAAAATATTGAGCAAGGGAAGCAGGTTGAAAATGTGTGTTTACTTTTTTTTCATTGATGTCAGGAAATCTTGCAGAATTTGGATAGAATCTGATATAGTCAGATATCATCTTGCAATATATGTAACTCATTTCCCATTTTTTTCTGAACATGTTGAGAGCAGAGGGCATAGGTCACATTTTAATGTATCGTTTCCTATATAACATAATAAAGATGATAAACTGTATTGAGCAAATAAAGGTATTAATGTATTTAATTATATGTTTATTAAAAGATTTCTCTTTGGTTATATTAAGAATAATACGGTGGAAATAATTCTTAAATTATGGTAAAACCTTGGGGTTATAAAGGAACTATAGTATGAATTTTGACTTCAAATGGAACCATGAGTAAAGTATAGAAGAGACCTAGTTTAATTTACTGCTTCCAGGGACCCATTTCATGGTGGACAAGTACGCTGTTGTGATAGATTACAATGCTAGCTCACTTTCCCTCCCTTCCCCCCGTCTCCACACCCTGTGCCAGGCAAACTTGCAGTATTTTCTTCCTTTGGGGGAGATCCGGTGCCACCCTTTGTCACCAGGGTCAACCACATGACTTGCTTTGGTCAAAAGGACATTAACAGACTGGATACAAGCAGAGGCTTGAAATGTGCTTGCCTTCGGGCTTTTACGCTTCGGACATTGCCCTGAAAACATGCCAGGGCTGGCTTGTGGAATCGTAGGAGACAGACACTTTGGGCAGAGTAACCCCGCTTCCCGAGCTCACAGCCACGTGACACCCAGACATCTGAGAAAGCCCAGCCAGATCAGTAAGGTCTCCTAGCCAACCTTCAGCTTTCCCCAGGCATCCCAACACAAATGAATTATTATATACCACTGATACTCTGTGGTGGTTTTATGCATATCCATAAAGCCTTACCCTGGCAGCAGCTAACTATAACAGGTATTCTTAAAAATTACTTTAAAAAAGAATTTAAAAAGGGGTGTCATGGTGGCACACTTGGTTGAGCCTCCAACTCTTGCTTTCGTGGGGGTGGTGATGTCAGGGTTGTAGGATCAAGCCCCGCCTCCGGCTCAGAGTTCAGTGCAGTGTCTGCTTACGACTCTCTCTGCCCCTCCCCCACCTCTAAAATAAATAAGTACATCGAAGAAGAAGAAGAAGAAGAAGAAGAAGAAGAAGAAGAAGAAGAAGAAGAAGAGGAAAGGTGGTGTGGTAAGCTGAGCAAATATCTCGAAGTAATCTATTGTATGCCTGCTGTGTTTTTATTTTCTTTTACTTTTATAAAAGCTTATAAAATGCCAGATTTTAATACATCATTGTTTCAATAGGGTACGGAGGGTGACTCCTGGGGCGACCATCCTTTGGATGTGCAGTTTAATTACCTACACCTGGAACCAGAGCACGACGCTCCCCAGTGCCCAGGTAATCTCCCGGTAGTAAGATGAGCCTTTGTGTAAAAGCTAAATAAATATTTTCAAAGGATTAAGTCACATATAGTTAAGCTTATGGACATGAAACTCTTGAACAGATTCTGAGGCCAGAGGCATTTTTCTTTCACACGGCTTTTGTAGCTATAAGTCTTTTTTTTTTTCTAAAAATAGCAGCAGATCGATCCATAAATGTTCACATTCTCTCATTACTTTAAATCCCTCCCTTCCCCACGAGCTGACCGCTTACCCCAACTCCAGACAAATATATCCAACTGCCTGCTAGACATTTCCAACTGGAGGTCTGCTAGGCACCTCTTACTCAACATATCCAAAGAGAAAGCCACTATTTGTCACGGAAAACTGACAATTGGATTTCCTGTCTCTCTGAAAGGCTTCACCCATCACCAAGCCAAAACTTGTGAGTCGTTCTTCATGCTTCCTTTTCCCTCAGCTCCCCTTCCCCAAAGCTTATCAGGGCCAGAGTCCACACACTCCCCAGAACTATTCATCACAATTTGTTTGGCTTGCAGGAGCCCAGCTATTTGTATTTGGGTAATCCATATTGATCACGAAAATATCAAAGCTTTTCATTTTTCACAAGAATTTGGTGGAGATTACAACACAGCCCCAGAGCAGAAAAACGTGAGGCCTTATTTTTTAACAATAGTGCCAAAACTGTTTTTTTTCCTACGTCAGAATTCACATTTATTGGAGACAAATTCAAGTATATAACATACAGCCTCAGTATGTCAAACTTGCTTTATACTTAAAAGAATTCAGCACAGTATTCTTTGACAATCATTTTTAAAAACTATTTACATTAAAAAAAAAAACAGTTTACTCACTTCTATGACCTACACCCCACTTCTGGCACTGAACAATCTGTTCTCTGTATGTGTGAGCTAGGTTTTATTGCGTAATTGATTTATTGATTGATTCCACATATAAAAGAGATCATATGGTATTTGTCTTTGTCTGACATATTTCACTTAGCACCATTGTGCTACAAATGTGTTACAAATGGTGAGATTTCATTATTTTTATAGTTAAATAATATTCCATTGTGTGTGTATATATACACACACAGACACACATACGTACATTTCCAGAGTGTATATATGTATATATATTTATATACCATAATTTCTTTATCCATATCACCCATTGATGGATACTTAGATTGTCTTCATATCTCGGTTATTGTAAATAAGGCTGCAACAAACATGGGGGTGCAAATATCTTTTTGAGTTTTTTATATTTTATATTTTTTTTATTGTTTTTTGTTTGTTTCTTTTGTTTTTGGTAAATACCCAGAAGTGGGATTGCTGGATCATGTGGTAGTTCTATTTTTAATATTTTGAAGAACAGCCATACTATTTTCCATAATGGTTGCACCAATTTACATTTCCACCCACCGTCCACAAAGGTTCCCTTTTCTCCACAACTTTGCCAACACCTGCTACTTCTAGTCTCTTTATCAACATAGAATGTATTATATGATTCAGGAGTACAGGTCTGTGATTCATCAGTCTTACATAATTCACAGCACTCACCATAGCACATATCCTCCCCAATGTCCATCACCCAGCCACCCCATCCCCTACCCCCTCCCCTCCAGCAACCGTCAGTTTGTTTCCTGAGATTAAGAGTCTCTTACGATTTGTCTCCCTCTCTTGCTTCATCTTGCTTCTAGCCCCTTTGATCATAGCCATTGTAACAGGTATGAGATATCTCATTGTGGTTATCCCACTGTGGTTTTGATTTGCATTTCCCTGATGATTCGTGATGTACAGTCTCTTTTTATGTCACCGTTGGCCACCTCTTCTTCAGAAGTATCTATTCAGATCTTCTGCCATTTTTTAAAAACAGACTGGTTCTTTCTCTTTTTTTCTTTTGCTATTGAGGTGAATGGTTTCTTTATATATTTTGAATATTAAGCCCTTGTCATACATGTGATTTGCAAATATTTTCTCCCATTCCGTGGATTGCTTTTTCATTCTGTTGGTGGGTTCCTTTGCCGTGCAGAGGCTTTTTAGTACGATATAATCTCACTAGTTTGCTTTTGCTTTTGTTGCTCTTGCTTTTAGCGTCAGATTTAAAAAATTATTGGCAAAACCTCTGTCAAGGAGCTTACCACCTATGTTTCCTTCTAGGAGTTTTATGGTTTCATGCCTGTATTTATCCATTTTGAGTTAATTTTTGTGTATGGGGGAAGACAGTGGTCAAGTTTTATTCTTTCACAGATTACTGTCTAATTTTTCCAATACCGTTTTATTAAAGAGACTGTCCTTTCCTTATTGCATATTCTTAGCTCCTTTGTTGTAAATTAATTGACCATATATGTGTGGGTTTCTTTATGGTTCTCTCTATTCTGTTCCATTGATATGTGTGTTGTTTATTTTAACATTCCTGCATCCACGTAACATTTGAAAAGAGTTTCCAGAGAACCCCAAGAAAGAAGGATTTCCCATCTTCTGTGTCCAGGAACTAATCGATCCTTTCAAAAATCAAGTTTTTCAATGCAAGGGTTAAGGGGAAGAAAGGGGATTTAAAAGGTAAAACCCGCCAACAGTTATCTGGCATGGGACTCTTGAAGAAATTGTTAATGCCTAAATGTTCCACACTTTTCAGTGGCCTGGTGCCTGAACTCAAACAGAACTTCAATAAAAGTCATACAGAAAAAATAAATGGATTGGAATCTAAGGAGCTCAGCAATTATGTTAGAAATGTTTACCTAAGGAGAAAAAAAACTAAACATCAATTTTTAGATCCTTTTTTATTATAAAATATAAAGGGACTGAAAGTTTATCTTTAGATTGCACTGGGCCAATGAAATGCATATGTGTTGAATATACATCGATTTTCCCCAAATAATGAATCTGCCATGTGGTTTATTCAACTCTGCTCTTGGTGTGAAATCCTGACTGCACAGTGTGTATAGTCCTGAAGAATTCGGGAAGCTGAGCATACGCGGGTCATGACCTTGATCTACCTTCTTCAAAACAGGTGCCTCTCTTCACAGGTGAAAAACTTGAAGAAGTACCTGCTGGAACTAACATGCTCAGTTTAACTAATTCACTTGGGTTTATAGTGGGGATCAGGCATTCACACAGGAACACCCCGATTTGTTATCATTGGAGTATGTGTTTGTATGTGCCTGTGTGTGTGTTTTGGGAGGGCATATCATGAACGAGGACATGCCCATTATTGGGATGGGATGGGATTCTCATCTGCACACTAATCAAAAAGATAAGTTCGTGCACAGCCAACCTGGTTGTTCCATCATCAACAAAGCCATGAGGATTCAGAAGGGGAGCCGTCAAGACCTTGCAGGGTCGTAAAAACAATAAGAGGCACTTGCCGCCCAGTGTAAGTGATCCGAAACCACAGGTATTCGTACGGCGGAGACTAAGTCAGCGGCAGATGCTGCATCGAAGGTGTTTTCATTAAAGTAAGGACTGGTCATGTTCTTGATGTGATATCAAATAATAATCAAAGTAACAGAAATCTCAAATCCTAAGATCAGAACAATGTGGGAGTACCCGGAAGACCGTCAGCAAGCTTGGGTGATACAGGAAGACTGAGAGCCCGTCAAGATCCGAGTAAAGAGATCTCTAGGAAAAGCTTAAACAAATGACTGGTGAGACAACTGAAAATAAACTTCAGAACACCACTATTAAATAGAATTTGATGATTTGTGACTAAAAATGGCATCACAGAGTTATGAGGATTCAGCGTAGTAGTTACTACTGAGTACAGAAAGGACTAAGCATAGTGCTTGGCACTTGGTAAGTACCCAGTTAGTGATAAATATTAAATACATAGTTTCTGTTTCAACGTAGAAATGAGTCTCAACAGATCCTTTGGGTGGTTAATAAAATCTTGAGTTTAATAGGGGTTATTTTGTGGGTCAACCGAGGTGATGTGTTTTAGTTATCTTTTGCTGCATAACAAGTTACCCAAAAACTTAGTGGCTTAAAACAATGTTTATTATCTTATGGTTTTTGTAAGTCAGGAATCCAAACCCAGCTTAACTGGGGTTCCTGGCTCAGGGTTTCTCAAACAAGGCTAGAATCGCTATGTTGGTTTGGGCTGCCGTCAGCTTCTCTTAGTTTGGTTTGCTCTAACAAAGTATTATAGATGGGAGGCTTATAAGCAACACAGATTCATTTTGCATAGTCCTGGAGGCTAGAAGTTCAAGATCATGTACCAGCATGGTCGAGTTCTGGTGTGAGTTCTCTTCTGGGTTATAGATGACTGACTTCTCATTGTATTCTCACATGACAGAAAAAGCAAGGGAGCTCTCTGTGGTCTCTACTTGTAAGGACACTAATCCCACTCGTGGCGGCGTCCTGCTCAAAACTTAATTATCTCCCTTTTAATAACATCATTGGGGATGAGGATTTTAGCCCATGAATTTTGAGAAGACACATATATTCTGTCCATAACACATCACAAGGCCTGAATGGGGAAAAATCCACATCCAGGCTCACTCATGTAGTTGTCGGCAGGATTCAATTCCTTTCTGGGTGGTTACATGAAGCCTAAGTTCCTCACTAGCTGTTGGCTGGAGGCTGCCTTCAGTTCCTCACCATGTGGGCCTCTTCATAGGGAGCTCACAGCATGACAACTTGCTTCATTGAAGCAAGCAAGAACTGGCAGTCAGAAAGAGTGCAAGCAAGACAGGACTCACTCTCTCTCGCCAAATCTCAGGAGTGACATTTCATCACTGTTAACGTTTTATTCATTAGAAGAAAAGCCCTAGGTCCAGCCAACACTGGATAAGGATGCACACACCAGGATCACTGGGAGCCATCTTAGAAACTGTCAACCACAGGGCAAATTGAGAAAACACACCACCGACAGATTGAAGATCTTGACCTACCCCTACCAAGCTGTTCAATTTAAGCAAGCCCATTATGCAGCTATAATATTGTAGTCCAGAGTGTGGGCTCTGGAGCAGATCTTTTGGGTTTGAATCAGACTTCACACACCATGTGACCCTAGAAATGTACCAAATTTCCCTGATGGTCAGGGATTGTCCCCCTATGTAAAAATGTGAATAATTATCATACACACTTCACACTGTTTTTGTGAGAACCAAGTGAATTTATACATATACTCACTAAGAAGACTGCTGAAGGATAATAGTAATAATAGTACCTAAGTATCATGGTTGTTGAGAGGATTAAATGAGATGGTAAATGGAAGTGTTTAGCACAACAACTGGCTAGCAAGACATTCAACTCATGGTGTCTGTTGTTACTAATGTCTACATTTTCATCCCTAGAGAGAGGAGTCTGTTGTGGGTATCACTCCGCCAACTGATCTTCCCTGAGGTTTCTATAAAGAGGGTTAACTGATCTTCAGTGGGAAGGGGTGCCAGAAAATCTAAGGGGTCCCCAGTGTTGATGGCAGTCAACCTACCTCAATATGGCTGTCTGACCCCCAAGGTTTCTATTCTACCTGGCCGAGTGCTCATGAGAAAGTTGGACAGATATGTGCAGCTTCACACAGTAGGTAGAGAAAAGGAGTCCACAATCCCTCAGGAAGATGGGAGGGGACTGGGGTATCTGACAAAGACAGGACAAGAGCCAAGGAGCTATAGCATACTTGGACTTCTGCAAGGCAGCCTTTAGAACGCAGGGGGGTGAGACCTCTCTTCAAAGTCCTGGGATGAATGGGAACATTTTGCAAAGTTTTGCTTAGGAACACAGGTATCAGTCAACTCCTTTTGAGGTCCCATTGGGAAATATGGTTTCTGAACAGCTGGATAGAAACAAAACAGGGGCATTTTTAGAGAGGGGAAAATAAACTTGCTCTGTTACTTAAACCCAAATACTGGAATAAATACTAGAATAAATACTAGAATCTAGGGTCCTTTTAAAGTCAGTTCAAAGCTGCAGAAAGAAACACAATAAAAGTTGAAAGAGGATTTATGTTATGCAGTCATCCACATAAGCAAGTTGACTGGTAAATAAAGTGTAGTGTGATTATTATAATGTGGGTCACAGACAGTGGAAACATAGGGAAATTTCTGCATTAGGGAATGAAGCCTCTTATATTAAGTGAGGCATGCTGGACATTTCATATGTTTTTTACAACCAAAACAGAGGTCTGTCGATGGGAGGTCCTGAAATGACAGGGGTGGGAGGTTAAAGGAGTTCCACCTTGCATTGATTTCCAAGGGGAACAGATAGATTATGGCTTCTTTTAAGTAACAACAATGCCTTTCTCTCATCTCCCTCAACTCAAGCCACCCCCATGAACTCACTGGAAACCTTTGGTTTCAGTGACCTGGCATCGTATGTAACAGAGACAGATGAGGACTGGGTGACAGCCAGCTGTAAAGGAAAATTTTTAATGTGTCCTGCTAAGCAAATTTTGATAAAACAAAATAGCCCATAAAGGGAATCTCCTTGGGAAAAAAATACACACACATATACACATACATATACCACGTGTAGATATACGATAATGCCTCTGAAAGAATAGTATATCTGTGTCTATATCTATAGATATCTCTTTTTGATCTTAAGATGAAAAGAAGTATGTACTATAACACAGTAAATGGTAGGTCTACAATTACATTCTAGAATCATAACATACAATGATATCCTTTGACTACTTGAGCTTCAAAAACTTAGAAATTTGGATTTTTCCAACACTTCAGTGGAAAATGTTACCAAGTAAGGAGAATAGCAGTTTTTAAACAAGAATCACTTCTCAGAAGGAATAAGCAAAACCCTGGGCATGTTTGGAGCATTTAGTTTTTGCTGTACATTGGGCAGACATGTAGCTTAAAGAAATCCGTGAAGGGAATCTTGTGAAGTGTTTCACTGGTGGGAAATATCTGGCCCCTGTATGTCTATATGAGGGAATTTATTTAGCAGTGCTCCTGAGAATGCCAACGGGCCCTTGAGCCCGATTTGGGGTCTTAGAAGAAGTCAGGACAGGCCAGGACCAGCAGTGCAGTGAATGGTGGGGGTGAGGGCAGCAGGGTTGGCGGCCCGAATGGGGAAGAATGCGGGAGCATGTTCCAGACCAGTCATGAGTTTGACCTTAAGGCTGGAAGTGAGAGAACATGGATCTTAATTTCAGTTTATGCCTTTAAAGATAGTAGGACTTCTAAAAATTGAGCTGATCTTGACAAACTTTCTCTCTCTCATCCTTAAAAGGGGATAATGAGATGTGGCAGATTTCTTTTATGAGGATTACATAAAGTAAATATGTGAAATATTCAAGACAGTACACAGGTCATTTAAAGACTTCCATAAAGAGTAGTCACAATTATCACTAATTATCCATGGCTTTTAGAGCTGGGTCCACCTTGTATGATCGCCCCTATTTATATGCTCTAACAGTGCCCAGAACTATCTTAAAAGGAAGATATTGGAGAGAACAAGTTTATAATGAGCTGAATATATTCAGTTCCATTTTAAGCATACCAGAGTGATCAGAGCTTAGGCTAAATTTGAAAAGGGCTGAGTTCAAGGGCCAGTTTTGAAAACCAGCTGTATGATCTTTAACAACTTTAGAACTTCCTTCCATCTCTTTTCTTCATCCTTGAAGTGGGTGTGGTGATTAGAGTTCCTTATTAGTGGGATGGGGGTTGGATGGAATAAATGCCTGCAAAGTGCTTGGCATGGTGATTGGTACATAGCAAGTCCTCAATAAATAATAGCTGTTCATAAAAGTGATAAAAGTAATTGCATACATTGAAGAGTTTCAGAAGCATTTACTTATTTTTAAAATAAAACCATTTCATATTTTTGGTGGTAGTCCTATACCAAATCATAAAGCAAAACAATGAAAAAAAAAAGTGAAACGATCCCATAGTATTTTTTGAGGTCAACAGAAAATAAAGTGCAAAGAACAAGAGACAGAGTTTTATATAAGCCTCTGATGAATACAGATAACATTTGTATTTACCTTAGTCACACATGTTCACAAGTGTATTGCCATGTGTGTGTCTCACTGAAATCATTCATTCATACAGTCATTAATTTGCTAAATATTTTTGAGCGCCAACTCGTGACAGAGCTAGCTCCTGCTCTACAAAATCTGTCGCCTGGTAGATGTGATAAACAATAGGCAAGACCAAAAAAACACATTACTCTGTATTGAGAATCGAAATGAGAGCTAAGGGGAAGTACAGAGTTCCATGAGTGCATTTCGCAGTAAAACCTAATTTGGACCGGAGGATGACGAAGAGCTTTCTTGAGAAACCAACATCTAAGCTGGGACCTGAAGGGTGAGCCAAAGTTAGCTGGAGAATGAACACTCAAGCAGAAAGAATTGCAAGCATGATGTCTCTGATTTGGGAAGGGTAGGTAACCCCTCAAAAGGGATACTTCTGAGGCAACAAGAGAAGCAGCCTGGCTACAACTTTGTGAGTTTCAGGGAAAGATACTAGGTGAAGCCACCAAAGTACAGAGAGGATCCAGAACATGTAGATTCTGGTTGCTCTTGTTAAGGACCTTAGTTTTGATCCTCAGTATACAGGAAAGCCATTGGATGGTGTGAAATAATAGGAAATATATGTCTGTCCCAGTTCCTGACACAGACAGTGCTCCTAAAACTCTTGTAAACAGGGGTGCTGGGAGAATCTTTTGTTCTAACATTTGGTCTTTGATCCTGGTTTCCGACACAAAGTTCCTGAGACCTTTGTAGTTTCCTGAATGAAAGGCGCATCTGACACTGAGTTCCTAAATCCCTCACACTTTTCTATGGGAAAGGAGTGTATTTTGTTCTAATGAAGTGACTCCTGGCAGGCTCTTGGTTGGGGGCTGGTCATCAGAAAGACGAAGCCCTGATAGAAGCTGGGTTCATTGGGGCAAAAAGTCCTCTTCAGCAAGTGAGTAGTAGAGGCAGATCTGACTGTCAGAAATTTGCCCCATCAAGTCCACGTTCACTATTCCCACCCTACTCTCTTGGTCAGTAATTTTGACCTATTTTTCCACTTCTTTTCCCCATCCTGATCGTCCACATTGCTTGGGGTCCCCATTACTGATGGAATCTGCTAGGTGCATGCTGAGGGACGCTGTTGGGTGGAAGGGCTTGTGGGAAATTCTCTCCCTTCTTTTCCCACCACAGATACTATTATTCCATGATTTCCTCAATTCACCATTAGTTGAATCCTGCCCTCCAGGGACAGGATCAAAAAGTAAGTCATACTCAAAGCACTCCCAGGAGGGGAGAAAGAGAGATCTGAAGGTTTGCAACGATCTCATCCAAACTCAGCCCTGAGATGGAAGGTGGGAGGTCGTTAGATAGAGCCCCACATCCCCCTCTGGCTGTGCCAGGCAAAATTAGTGAGCATCTACTCTGTGGCAGGAAGGGTGTATAGAGGAGGTGGGACAAGACAGCAAGGTTTCTATGTTACCTGAAAGTAACAATGAAGTGTATAGTCAGCCTATCCTAAGAAAGTCTACCCTCACCTCCAAAAGGAGGGAGATAGAGAGGACCAGTGACCAGACTGATACTAAATGTTGAGGATATACAGGAATAGAATTTATTCCTTCAAGAAATATTAGTTGAGGAATCTTGCAGGGTTTCTTTTGTCATTTAGGCTGCATAAGCCCCTGTCTAGGACCTAGGAAACATTCGAGAGCTGAGACAACGTTTGAGACAAGAAAAATGTATTTCTTGTTTCCAAGATAATAGAGGAAAACTATAAAAATTAATATTCAGTGTTTTAACAAATATCTAAAAATGTAACATGACGTCAGTTATGCAACTCAACTCATATAATTGCATGAAACATTTAAAACAAAAGAGCGAACAGTAATTTCTCCTCTAAAATTCCGCAAATGATGAAAGTTAAAATAATTCTTTTCTAATAGAAATTATATTTAACACAGAATGCAATTATATTAAGAAAAAGGGTGTTTTTTAAACTTAATTTTATTATTATTATTATTTTTTCTTTGAGAGAGAGAGAGACTGTGTGAGTGTGTGGTTGAGGGCCCAGAGGGAGAGGGTTAGGGAGAGAGAGAAATTCTTAAGCGGCCTCCAACCCCAGGATCTGACAACGGGCTCAATCTCACTACCCTGAGATCATGACCTGAGCTAAAATCAAGTGTTGGCTGCTTAACTGATTGAGCCACCCAGGTGCCCCGTGTGTGTGTGTGTGTGTGTGTGTGTGTGTGTGTGTGTGTGTGTAATTATAGTTTTCCTATATTTTATATCAATGACCCAGGTCTTCAGCTATGTCTCTTTAAATTTCTCAAATATGAGAACAAAGTCATATTTTCCCCTTTACTTATTCAATATATATGGAGTCTATGCCACCTGTAGTCCTTTGTTGTTAAGTTATTCACTGATAGATCATTTCCATTTTATGTTCTTGATTTTAAAAGTTATTTTATAAGCATCTGCAGTTATCTTCATAAATATATTAGCTCTGATGGGTCTTTGAGAAATTCTCTGGTACAATCTCCTCATTTTACAGATGAGAAAATTGAGCCCCAAATGATTGAGTTGCCCTGGGTCTCACACTTAATAAATGACAGATATGAGACTCCAAATTGGGTTTTATCTCCACTTCCAGAGTTCATTTCACCACAGCACACTAACTTTGAAACATTTCCCAAACACGTTCCTCTCCTTTGCAGAATAAAAATGCTGATGGTACATGTAAACTGTTGTCGGCTCATCCTATTAAGACAAAATAGCAATATTATTCTTATCCTTAATTCTCCTGCCCAGGCACACAATTAGCTGTCCTAACTAACCTGAATGAAAATTACCCATGATAGAGTGAAGATAATCACACTGTTTATTTGCAAACCTCCTCATGTTCAATCTAAGTTTAGAGTCATGCCAAATGAATTTGGATATGAATACATTCATTACTTCAGTTTGCAATTATTTGAAATTATAAAAGCAGATATTGAAATAAAAGTTCTTTTGGGGGTGACTTCGATACAGTGTATTAATTTTAATTATACCATTCAGGATCATAATATGGATTTATCCTTTGCTTCTGAATGTTCTTACACAGAGATCTATTTGTTCAAGAATTTCTATAGAGTCTATAACCAGAATACGTAGGAGCTCTAAAAGGAGGGCAAGAGTAGCACAATGATAGCTTTCATTTCTCCAGAAGAATATTTCATTTTATTTTTTATTTTTTTTTTTTTATTTTTTTTAAAGATCTTATTTATTTATTTGACAGAGAGAGACAGCCAGCGAGAGAGGGAACACAAGCAGGGGGAGTGGGAGAGGAAGAAGCAGGCTCCTAGCAGAGGAGCCTGATGTGGGGCTCGATCCCAGAACACCGGGATCACGCCCTGAGCCGAAGGCAGACGCTTAACCGCTGTGCCACCCAGGCGCCCCTCCAAAAGAATATTTTAATGTAGATAAAATAAGAGCATATTAGAACCAGAGTAATGGAGTAGAATTTTTTTTTTTTTTTTTTTTTTGGTCTGAGCTTCAGGTAAGCCAGTTTCTACCTAGAATCCTTAAAATCTTGAGTATGAATGTCTTATTAAAATATATTCTACATCATTTTTCTTCTGTCCCTAGGGTCATTTCCTGCCAGGTTTACTGTAAATGTTTTCTTTTTTAATTTGTGTTTCTCTAACCTTTTTAGTTACCTTAAAAAATATTTGCATTTGTGTCCCTCTTTCATATTCATTCAATCAGAAAGATCACATTCTTATTCACAGAAAATATGTACTTTAAGACATTTAATATTTTTTAATTTTTGTAAAGTCATTTAGGCTCTTGGTTGTTTTCGGTAGATGAGAACAAATATGAAAACTTAATTTTAGAAAATCTCTATTTCCTACCCTGTGACATTTCAAATTCAAAGTAGTTGAAGAACATTATTAGAATAGGCCTTTAGTAGGATATTTGACAGACGGAGACGAATAAAGGGAAGCCAGCTTTGGAACTCTTCCACTAACTAATCATAAAAGAAATGCCATCCCCTTATTCCTCATTTTCATTCCATTCTTTAAAATTTGCCTCTTGTTGGTATTAGATTGTAAAGTTCACTCAGTTCATCCTGATCCTTGTCCTCATTACCCCCAGCCTGTGTGTTTTCATTATTTGGAATGTCCAGAAAATTCCCTTTGAGGGTTGCTGGTGTGCCTTTCCAAGAGCAAACATGTACACGCAAAGAAGATATTTTCATTTCTTAATGAAGTCAGCAGATCCCCTACAACGCAAACATGTTTGGAAGATTAGCAGGCAGACTGGGAATTAGTAAAATGATTTGTGTCTGACTACTATGTTGGGGAGTAACGACAACTAGTTTTCTTGTCCAAACATCCATCGATTAGTGATGGATCCTCAGTCTAACAAACAGACCAAGTCCATACATTTGGGTCTCTTCAGAAGATAAATAAATAATGATTTTTTAATAAGTCACCTAGGCCAGATCTCGAATTCATTTTTATCTCCTTTTCCTCCTCATTCATCCCATCTTCCTTGTTCTATGTTGTTTTGTAGAAATATGTAAGTCATAGCGCTATCTTTTGGAGCTAATTTATTTTCTCTTTGACACATTCTCCTTCTAAAGCCTGAGTTCTCCCAAACCATACGTTGCAGAGATGAGGACTGTCCTGGTGCATGGCAAGGACTTCCAAACTCTGCTTTGTAGAGTCCTCAAGGTTTCTCAGTGTCCTTCCAGGGCCACAAGGTGTAGAATGGGGGCAAACAGATATAACTCTGTGTGTGTGTGTGTGTGTGTGTGTGTGTGTGTGTGTGTGTGTGTGTTGGGGGAAGGACCATCAAACACTGCCTCATTGAAAAGATTATTGGTATTACCAATTAGAGTTGCTTATATCAGTTTATTTAAATTATATTTCTATTTCTTAAATTATAATAAGAAAATGTTTAGAAGCCACTGGTCTAAGGGAATAAAGACATTGGTCAAAGCACTCTGAGAACCAAGTTAAACAATTCCCTTAACCTTCAGTGCACCTACACACAATGTAAGGAGGCTAAAGAAATTATTTCTAAATTCCTTCTGGTTCTAGCACTGGACAATTATATGAGAAGTTCAGTAATTTTCCCTTCTAATATGTTCGTTTATTCAGGAGGCTGTTACTTAAAGGCAAAATCTTTATGAAAGTGCTTCTCCAATCTGGGACGAAGCATCTCATTTGTAGAACGGTTGTCTAGATTTAATAATTTCAAAAGTCCTTCTTGGATCCCAGATTCGAGGATTTTATGATCTTTTTATATTCCACGATAAGTCTACAGGGATACAAATAGGAAGAGTGGAGTATTTGCAGCCTTTGCTCTCCCTCTGCATGATAATAGAGTTTTATTTTAACGCTCTCATTCTTTTTTCCTTCTTCCTCCTTCTAGAAAGTTCTTGAACTTGTAACTAAAAAGATATATATGTGGTGAAGGGCATCTCAGGAGGCTGTAAGGTGAAGGCAAAAGGAGTTTTACTGGAAGTAGGTCACTGGAGCAAGATGCAAGGAAATAGCTGTGGTGTGTGTGAAGAGTCAGAGAGGAGCAATAAGGATACTTAAAAAATATTTCTGGGATCTATATATAAACGTCTTGAGCTATTTTAAAAGGATTTCATTGCATGGATTAATGTTCTTTGTGCTGAGATATACCTTCAGGATTAAACTACAGGGCTCATAGCTTTGTGAGCGTTCCAGAAAGCAGTATTGTTTAGTGATATAAGTATTAGACCAGAGTCTGAACTGCAAAGCTAGAGAAACCATCAGGGAGTCTCCGAAGCTCACCAGGATCGCCCTTCTCTACTCTGTGAACTGCTCCCACCCACCTACCCACAGAGATGGCTATGCCAAGCAGAATTAGCCTGTGGCTTCGGGGAACTGAGTCGCTACTCTCTCATTCTCTGCCTCCCTATCTCCCATCTCTCGCACTCTTGCGTGCACTCCCGCTCTCTCTACTTCTCCACGAGCCATGTCTGCCACTCTCTGCATATCTAATTTGCTCGTCTATCTCTGCCAAACAGCTTTCCCTGGGTCCATTTGGATACAATTTTCTCATAGCTCCTGGGTTTTATACACCCTTCGTTCCAGACACCAGCAAAAATGGACTGATGCCTTTCTGTTGCAATTCCAAATCCACAGCAGAGAGAAGTTGACCAGCCCAGCTCTGTCCAGGTGTCCACACCTAGGGTCAGCTTCGGCCAGGCAGGAAGTATACAGAAGTGCTTCCTAAAACATGAAGCTCTAAACAAACATAGGGGGCTATTAGTATTTCTCAATTTTGTAAAATTCAGGGATCCCGTGATCTTTCCACACAGGTTGAGCATGTCCTGTGCTTCCACAATTCACCAATTTGCCACTTCATTAAGAATTGCACATAGCCCATTACCCCACGAGCAAACCCATGCACACACTGGAATGGGAAGACCTGGGCACTGAACTATGCACTCTCGTTGCTTCAGCCCCACTCCACTGATGCAGATTATAAGACATTATTTACCCAAGGCCTCTGTATCTGGAAGTAGGGATTCTTTAATAGCTGTGAGACTCATCATTGCCCAATCTTTCCCTTTGGGTGTCCTGAATGTTTTCTGCTTGTCTCTCTCTCTCTCTCTCTCTCTCTCTCTCTCTCTGTGTGTGTGTGTGTGTTAAAATATTTTATTTATTCATTTAAAAGAGAGAGAAAGAAAGAGAGTGAGTAGGGGGGGGAGGGCCGAGGAAGAAGCAAGTTCCCTGCTGAGCAGGGGGCTGGTCACGGGGCTCGATCCCAGAACACTGGGATCATGATCTGAGCCGAAGGCAGACACTTAACTGACTGAGCTACCCAGGCACCCTTCCATGTGTTTTGTTGGTAACAATGCCAATAAAGCTTAGATGGCTTCTGGACAACCTATGTGTGTTAACTGATAATTCTTCCCAAAGACAGCTGACTAACAGGTCTCACTGCCACAGAGATAATTAAGGCAGATTGTCTAAAAACAATGGGGTGTCACCCGACTTGCACAAGAAGCTTCGGCAGCCCTTGTCTTATTTAGTCAATTGTCGTTATAAAATAGTGTCCCACCCTCCCAGATTCACATGTTGAAGCCCTAACCCCAGTGTGACTATAATCGCAGATGGGACCTTTAGGGGGGTAATTAAGGTTAAATGAGGTTTTAAGAGTAGGACCCTAATCCAATAGGACTGGTGTCATCGTAAGAAAAGGAAGAGATCCCAGAGATCTCTACCCATGCGTGGAGGGAAGACGATGTGAAGATATAGGGAGAAGGGGCTGTCTGCAACCCAAGAAAAGAGTTCTCACTGGAAACTAACCCTGACAGCCTCTTCATCTTGGACTTCCAGCCTCCAGAACTGTGAGAAACTACATCTCTGTTGTTTAATCCACCCAATCCATGGTATTCTGTTATGGCAGACTCATATGGTGACGCTGTAGACACGTGCTTGAAAACAAAAGAATGGGTATTCATCTGTGGTCCCAGCCACCCCCAGAAGGGATGATCAGTTTCTCTCTCCGGGTCAATTTCTCCAGTGGCATTAACATCTGATTTTCACTTAATTGATCTGATCAACTCTGCCCTGATCTGAACTGGTCACCAAGACAAGCGAAAACCCCAAATCGACCCTGCCACTGTCTGCTGTTTTTCAGTTGTCTAGACATAGTCATAAATCGCTGGATGACTGCCCACCGTAAATTTTTAATGAGAGATTTTGAAATTAGAAAAGGAGGGAAGCAATCGCAATTTATGGCCTGGAGTTATTCAATAAGCAGGGACCCACCTGAGAAGCTATCCATCAGCTCCCTCATGGCATCAGCCCTCTCGGTTATGCACGTCCAGAGCACAAATCCTATTTCACTCCCTCCCCTGCTCTTCCCAGAAAAACCCCATGATACTTTCTCCTGATTCTCAGATTATGGAATGAGAACTGAAAAATTATCCAGAAAGCATAACATTCAAATAGAAATGGCGTAGGAAATATCTGTTACTCTGATGAAGCCGTTCCTAAGCAGGTTGGGTTGATGACCCCTTTGAAAATATGCAGCAGATATGGCCCTTCTCCCCAGAGAATATCTGTGTATTGCAAAGAATTTTAGGAATGTACAGGTATCTTGAAGCCTCTCCATGCACTTGTAGACTCTAGGTTAATACCCCTACAGTAGGGTAACCTGCTGTGCACCAGCATCCTTCCTTGGCATGGATCTGGGTATTCCGAGCTCTGTTTTTATATAAATATGATATTCAGAGAGCAATGTACCTGGATATATTCTATTAAATGTGCTTATTGAATTTGGCTAGACTGGGGCATCTGGGTGGCTCAGTTGGTTAAGCGTCTGCCTTCAGCTTGGGTCATGATCTCAGGGTCCTGGGATCGAGCCTCACGTCAGGCTCCCTGCTCGGCAGGAAGTCTGCTGCTCCCTCTCCTTCTCCCCCTGCTTGTGCTCTCTCTCTCTCTCCCTCTCTGTCAAATAAATAAATAAATAAAATCTTTAAAAAAAAGAATTTGGCTTTATTATTGCATCCTCAAAAACGTTTATATCTATATTCAGAACATGCGTGTGCGTCATTTATTTCTTACAGAACTTTAGTAGAAGACATTGTCTCTTCACATGTGTCCTGAGGTCCAGTGCTTTAACAATCCATCAAAGACTTTGCTAAAATGCAGATTACAGGGCCCAAACCCTATCTCTTGAATCAGAGACTAGGGACAAGGATTATATTTTAACAAGCCCCTCAGGTGATTATTATGCTATGGAGACGTGCACTCTACAATTAAAAAGGAATGATATTGAGGCAAGTTTCCAGTAAAAAGTGCTTCTGCTGCAGGAGCCAACCCCCAGGAGCTCGTAATGGCCGAAGTACAATTAGAGCAACAATATACATAATGATAGCATGGATTTTAACCCACAGACTAAAACATAAGTCCATATTGATAAAGCAAAAGGATTGCACAAATTCTTCCTTACTAAAGAATTCTAACTAAGAACTGTAGAGAGAGAGAAATAGGAAATCACCATTAGACAAGTACCACAGTAATTATTGCAGATAAGATCAACTCGTGCAGCTAAAATTGAGGGATAGAAGTTTGAGGGCAGGGGCACCTGGGTAGCACAGCGGTTAAGCGTCTGCCTTCGGCTCAGGGCGTGATCCCGGCATTACGGGATCGAGCCCCACCTCAGGCTCCTCCGCTATGAGCCTGCTTCTTCCTCTCCCACTCTCCCTGCTTGTGTTCCCTCTCTCGCTGGCTGTCTCTCTCTCTGTCGAATAAATAAATAAAATCTTTAAAAAAAAAAAAAAAGAAGAAGTTTGAGGGCAAGGAAAGGATCTTGGGATCATCTTCAAGTATCTCTCCTGAGGTATTTATTAATTACAAAGGGAAAGATTATAACTTTGTGAAGAAATTGGCAAGCGTCCCCTTAACCAAATAATTAAGGTTAACACCAGGAATAAGAAAATTCGACATCACGACTGTGCAGCGGTTATACGAGATGTTAGTTTCAGTGGAAGCCGGATGAGGGATAAAAGCGAACTTCTGACTACTCTTCTCAGCTTTCTTGTAATTCTAAAATTCATTTAAATAAAAAAAATGTTTAAAAATTGCTAAGCAGTCCCTTGATTCGGTATCTGTCAATTCTCACATATTTATAAATCACAGACAAAGGTAATCATAAAAGCACCAAAAATCGACTCTCGGGCTCTAGGAGCGCAGAATTCTAAAAGGAATTCCCTCTAACTGATACTAAATTGAGAAACCCACTTGGTAGCCAACAAATGCTTAACCACTAAAAAAGAGAGTGAGCAAACTGATCGTCCTGAAAGGGGGAAGACCGGTTATCACTTTTGCCATCACCTGCAGCTGGCTCAGAAACCCAAGGTCTGTTTGAGTCGCAAAGCTGGAGAGCCCGATCTTCGAGAGGGTGCAGGTTTCCGAGGGAGCAGGAGCTTTTTAGTTTGGGCAGGTGTTTCTGAGGTCCTCCGCTATCTAACACAGCGAGGCTTTGGCGCATCGAAGGCTCCAGAGCTCGGCTGCTCCTGTGATGGTGGGGTGCCCGGCTCATCAGCTTTTTAGGGCAGAGCCCTCAGGGTGGTGGTGAAGAGCCACCCTAAATGTTATAGGCAGCCAAGCTTCCTCAGGCATCTTCAGCATCCAGTATCACAGAAGGGGCCTGAACTGGAAAACAAACAAAAAACCAAACCAAAACAAAAAAAACAAACCTTGGCAAAGATACCAACTTGTCTGTGATCACACGTGAGACATCCAGAAGTTACTGGAAAGTGCTAATAATGGTAATGGACGGTAAATGCTGGTGATAACCAGTGCCATATAGTTTATTTCTGTACTCCTGGCATTTGGTAAAGACTCAATAAATGTTAACTATTATTTTTATTGTTATCCCATTTGCACCCTCCGGCTAGGGAAATCTGATCAAACACTGCTAAAACTAGGTCTAAGTTATTAAAACTGTTTTCCAGGTGCTGTGTGAGCTGAAGGAAGCAAGAGGGCAACCATGAACAGGGGGTCCAAATCAGGGTATTTTTCTAGATTTGCATTAACTTGGACCCACAGCCGCTCCTCTCTGAGCCTCTTTTCTGTATACGTGGAGGGAGCTTCTAAACACCAAGACTCCTTTCAGCCTTTGCGTTCTTGTTCTTTCACTCCAAATTCTTTAAATGCTTTCATTTCACTAATTTTTGGACGTGGTTACACAAGTTCTTGATCCTCTGCTAAATATCAATAGAAGGTAGAATGAACTCATTAGAAATGCAAATTTTTGGGGTGCCTGGGTGGCAGAGTCCTTAAACCTCTGCCTTTACTCAGGGCGTGATCCCAGGGTTCTGGGATCGAGCCCCACATCAGGCTCCTCTGCTAGGAGCCTGCTTCTTCCTCTCCCACTCCCCCTGCTTGTGTTCCCTCTCTCGCTGGCTGTCTCTGTCAAATAAATAAATAAAACCTTAAAAAAAAAAAAAAAGAGTAATGCAAATTCTCAAACCCGACAGCACAGCTGCTGAATCAGAAACTCTTGAGGATTCTCATGCTGGATAAATCTTAAGAACTGCAATATTCTCTCATCTTTCAAAGAAGAAAACTGATGTCCTAAATGAGTTGGGAATTGCCTAAAAGTCTCAGAAACATGTTACTGTCGGAGCAAGATCTGAATCCAGATCTACTTACTACCCCAAAGAGGAACAATGATAGAACAGCTAACATTGAATAAGCCTTTCCGATACGTCAGACTGATGAATGCTCAACACAGACATCACACTGATTCTTGCACAAACTTCATTAGGTAAATATTAATTTTTGGATTCAGATCATAAACTGAGGTTTACAGAGGTGAAGCAACTCTCCATTAGTGAGCTACAGAATTGACAGCTGAGGAGTCCGAATTGGAGCTCAGTTAGCAATGGTCTACAAACTCCATGCCGAACCTTTTCAGAATCGTGCCTACAAATCATGTTTGTTTGTTTGTTTGTTTGTTTAACTACAACCATGATTCTTACTCTGGTTACACACACTCCAAGAGAAAAACAAAGCCAGAAAACAAAACAATTACTAGTCTAAGTGCTAGTATTATTGTAGCTTTGATTTGTAACTCCAAATCTTGTTTCCTACATAGTTTTAGAGGCTAATGCATTTAAAGGAGCTAGCTTGTGTTTTGGGGGCACATAAGGTATGAAGATATAATTTTGTGGCATTAACAACCAAAAAGGGGTAGGGATGGAGCTATAAAGAAGGAGAGTTGTTGTATATTACTGAAGTTAAGCTGGTATAAATTCAAATTAGAGTGTTAAAACTTAGGATATTAGATGTAATCCCCGTGGTAACCAAAAGAAATGGCTATAATATGAACAAAAAGGAATGAAAAAGAAATGTAAACATTTCACTACTAAATAAATAAATACGTTCATACATATATAAAGACAAGCAAAAAACCCCCACTGAACACAAAAAGAGGTATTAATGCCAGAAATGAGGGGCAAAACAGCTATAAGGCATATAGAAGACAAATCGCTAAATGACAAAAGTCCCTCTTATCAATAATCACTTTAAATGTGAATGGATTAAACTTTCTAATCAAAAGATAGCTATTGAAAGAATAGATAAGACACATGCTCCAACCGTATGCAGTCTACAAAAGGCTCCCTTTAGATTCAAAGACACAAAAAGATCGAACACAAAAGACTAGAAAGATATTCCATGCAAATAGTAACTTCATGTTATGTATATTTTACTACAATAAAAGTTTTCAGAAAAAAATTAAAAAAAAAACTAGAAGAGATTTCTAAAATCTTAATGCCCAGGCTTTGTCCCATACCAACTAAATATAATTCCAAAAGCCAGTGGCTCCTAGCTCTGGATGGAGAGTTGTACCACCTGGTAAACTTTTAAAACATATCAATGCCTGAACCCCACCTCTCCAAGATTACCATTCAATTATTAGGGGTGATGCCTGCGTTTGGTATTAAAATAAACAAATAAACAAACTCCTCAGTCTATTTTGTTATGATTTGTAAGAGCACCACTTCCAAAATCTCAATGAACTATTCCATTTTCTGGCCATTTCCTTCTATATTTTCAGCTTACTCCCCTTCATGGCCCCAACCCTCGACCCACCAGGATCTCACATCCATTGGTACCTATCATCACGCGGGTACGTCCATCACCACCACCACCACACACATACACCCCTCTTCACTTTCCTCGCTGCACAGCTTAGAGTCCATAGACCATTACTGGCACACCTTGGAAGTCTGGTGGGTTCCGTTCCCAGCCCACCCCAATAAAGCAAGTATCACAATAAAGTGAATCAAATAAACTTTTCAGTTCCTTGGTGCATATAAAAGTTATATTTACACTACATTGTTGTCTCTTAAGTGTGCAATAGCATTACATTTTAAAAAAATAACACACATACCTTAATTTAAAAATACTTTATTGTTAAAAAGTGCTAACCATTATCTGGGCCTTCAGGGAGTCATCATCATTGATCACAGGTCACCATAACAAATATAATAATAATGACAATGTTTGAAATGTTGTGAGAACTATCCAAATGTGACACCGGGACATACAATGAGCAAATGGTGTTGGAAAAATGGTGCTGGTAGACTGGCTCAGGGTAGGGTTGCCACAAACCTTCAGTCTGCTTAAAAAAAAAAAAAAAAAAAAAAAAGCAATAGCTGCAAAGCCCAATAAAGCGAATGTAATAAAAAGAAGTATGCCTGTATTATAAATGCTCACATGCGTTATGATCTACTCCCTTGCCCCTCTCTTCCTCCTTCTGTGCCTCAAAAAACGCCACACCTGATTAAATCCAATTACTTCCAGATTCAACTACACTCCAATGGCTGGATTTCACCGGGGGACAACGCCAGCCATGTTGACTGGTGACTGGCCTCACTTTGTATTTATGATAGCGAATCTCAAGTGGACCTTCAGCACTGGCAGGCAGCCCGACCGCTGAGTCACTCCCCAGTCCTGCACAGGGCCAGCTCACCCTTTTTCCTCGCCCTTCAAACCTCTAACACACCTTGGTCTCCACGATGCGCTCATAGTTGATGACTTGGTTTCTCATTTCACTAAGAAAATAGAAGCGATCCAAAGACCATGTCCTTCCTTGCTCACCACCAACCTTCCACAAGGCCTGCCTCTGCCCCTTTATGCTCTGCCTTTCTTCCCGTTATGGTGGATGAATGGTCTGCACTCCAATGTAAGAAAAGTATTCCCTTCCATTTGTTGTCCGGATTTCTTCCTAAGCTGTCACTCAAGGACTTTGTTCTTACAATTTCCTCCTTTCTCTAGAGTATCACTGATTTCTCTTCCCTGTGGTTCATTGCAATTGGCACAAAAATATGCTGTAAGATTTTTATTAAAAAATCACTCTTTTGATTCCACATGTTTCGGAGCTACTAAATCATTTCTTGGCTCTGCTATAAAATAAAACCTGAAAGTGTTTTCTATATTGACTTCTCCATTGCTCTCTCTCCCATTCTCTCTCAAAATGACTTAGATGAAGCTTCACCCCAACACCCTCCCCAATCTCCTTCCACTGAAACTCTGTCAAGGTCAGCAGTGACCCTTATGCTGGTGAATCTTATTGTCAATTTTCAGTCTGTATCTTTCTTGATTTCTGAAAAGCATTTGGCAAAGCTGGCCGTTCTCCTCTTGAAACATATTTTTCTCTTGGCTTCTGGGAAACTGGAATTATCTTGTTTTGTTTTTACTTCACTGTCCTTTATTTCTCAATCACTTTTGCTGGATTCTCCGATCTTCTAACATCTAAATTTGGGAGGCATTGGGTCTCTTCACGTATCTTCTCTAGCTACACTTATTCCATAGGTTTTTCATCTAATGCAATGGAGTTAAGTACCATTTACAAGCTTGATGACACTCCCACATTGATTTCTTCAAGCCCAGCCTCTTTTCTGAACTCCGGACTCTATCTCTAACCACCTCTCATACTGCCTCCTGGCTATTGAACAGGCATTTCAAAGAGCATATTCAAAGCTAAATGCTTTGCTTTTCCCCATAAATATGTTCTTCCTAGTACTTTCCAACTTACTTTATGGCCAGACTATTAACCCAGACGCCCAGATAAAATCTATGGAGACATCACTGATCTTTCCCTTTCTCCTGCTCTCCAGATCTAATTCATGAGCAAATGCTTCCTATTTTAGCTTCAAAATATATCCCAAATCTCTTATCAGTCAGGCTCATCTTCAAGCCCTATATTTCGAAACAGCTTTATTCCCCCATTAGCGTCTCATCCTGAGCAATACTGACGTGGCTTTGGTATCATACTGGCTTTGCCATTTCCTCTGTGTTTGGCCTAAGGCGAATCACATCATCTCTAGGGTAAAATTTCCAGAATTCAAATATATATATGTATATATCTATGTATATGTATGTATATATATATGTGCAGGTATGGCATGCGTGCATATGTGCATGTATGTGTGTATGAAAGATAGATACATACATACACATACGTACATACATACATATGGTTAGATCCCAAATATGACTTCCCACTGCCTTTACCCACTACCCGTCATATTCAATCCATCATCATCTTTTGCCGGTAATTGACAAATGCTCTAAATTTGTCTCTCTGCTTCCCCTCCTGTCTGTCTCTGTCTACCCCCAACGCGAGCAGCCCAAGCAATCCTTCTGAGACATAAGTCACAGCATGTCGTGTCCTGCTCATACGCCTCCAGTTACTTCCCATCACTCCTGGAGTAGCATCCAAAGACCTCACGGTGATCTACACAGCACTTCATGACCTTGGCTCTGCCTTTCTTTCCTGCTCCCTCTTCCCCAGCTACCTTGGCCTGTTTTTTGTTCCACTAACTCATCAGGCAAGGCCCTGCCTCAGTGCTTTGCAATGGCTATTCCCTTTGTCTGGAATACCCTTCTCTCATCAGTCTGCATTACTGAGTACCTCTCTTTATTCGGGTTCCCTCTCAAATGCCACCTCCTCATAGAAGTCTTCTCTATTCACTTGGGTTATGCTGGAGAAGGCTTGTGTCAGATTACAAGAAGGAATTGTGAGCCAATCCATGTCTTCCCATCTCTGCATTCAGCGATGTCATGTTGGTAGTCAAAATCACCCATAGTGGGAATGTTTACACTGCAAAATCAGCAAAGGCTACAAATCAGACCCCCTCCTCTTTTTTTTCCCTCAGGGCACACAACGCTATCTAAAATAACGCATCTTTTAGCTCATTACATGGGTTCAGATTTCTCCACAACATCTGTCTCTAGCACTATATTAAAATCGATGTGAGTGTTTATTGTTTATTTCCCCTTCTGAATGTAAGTTCCATGAGGGCAGAAACTTTGCTGATTTTGTTCACCGTTATATCTCCAATGCTTGGAACAACGCATAGCAGAGTCAATGATTAATTAGTATTTGTTGGTTGAAAAAATTGTGAACATAATACTTGTACTTGAAAGGTCGATATTTGCAAATTGCTTGCAGTTATATTGTCAACCCTTTTTACTCATTTCTTTCCTTTCTCTCAGTTTCTATGCTCCCAGGATGGAGTTAATTGTCTTCTCTTCCCACGATCCAAATATCCTTGCAAGTCAGTGACTGATGAGGACTGTCAAAGCCAGCGTGTGTGTGTGCGTGTGCGTGTGTGTGTCCTTAACTCTCCAACCCAAAGCTCGTGATCTTTGCCGCCTCTAACGTGACCACATCCCTTAATGTCCTGACCTCTCTGCCAGCTGAGTTCCACCCATGGAGCCCAGCCACAATCCTTTGTGACACAATTCTTTCAATCTGTATTCTGATATAATTCATGTCTCATGAAGGAAAGGAAAGGGACCCATAAAGAGAAAGAAGCAAGGAAGGATGGAGAAGATGGAAAATACACTATGCAATTAAAAAGATTAGTCTGCTCAATTTTGTTTTGGATTGAGTTTTATAATTAAGCTGAATGTGTTCCTCTTATTTTCCAACGTACACCTCCCCATTTCAATTTTCTATATCATCTCTCTGCCTTTCTGGGAAAAGTCCTTCTGTGGTATAGCGTCTTTGTTTTAAAAGCTGTTGACCTAAAACTGATGCCGTTGAGCTGTTTCTGTTAATGGACTTGATGTGCACGGGGAAGAACGGCGAGGACACTCCTGCTACCGGGCTTGAGTCGTCTGTTTCATTACAGGGGCTTGCAGACAATCGATACAGAGTAGGGCTAAGATGTATTAAGGTAAATAACAAAGCATGTTTGGATTCCCTTGTATCATGTCAACAGAGCCGGTAATAGCTGAGCTTTTCAGAAATGGACCTGAGCTTTTCAGAAATGGGTCATTTGTGGGTACAAATGACCACACAGTCGTAGAAATTTGACTGTCAGAGGCTAAAATGCAGAGAATGGCATGGAAATAATCATGGTTTCCTGTCTTCCTGCTTCGTTCTAAGAAAGGTGACATGTAAGAAATTAATTTATTACATTTAGCGTGATTTTATCAATATGAAGGGAAAGACTTTTTTAATTCTCATAATTATTTGACAGGAAATGCAGGGGATTAGTCTCCTCAAAACTGAATTGCGAGACAATGAATAAATTGTACCGCCATTTCTTTCTCCTGTCATCCCTCCTATGTCAGGAATGGTCTCAAGATCGAACAGGTGTTTTCATAATAGACTGGAATTTGCTTTACAGTATTTTCCTGAAAGTGTCTTTTCGAGGGACTTAAAGCTGAGACCCACACTGTAAGGACATCAAACTGAGAAGTCGCTGATGTAGAGGAGGCCTGCCTTTGGGCACAGGTAGAAGAGGTGACCCCGGGGGCCTGATCATAAGAGCTGAGAAAGCTCTCCTGTCTCCGACTCCTCCCCCACTTGGCTTGGGAAAGTCTCAAATTACCTCAGATTTAATAATAGGAGATTTCCCTTTGACTTAAGACTCTAAAAATATCCCTCACAGATAGGTTACGTTCCTTCCTTGTGTCTATTTGTGTGTCTGTATGTCTGTCTATGTGACTATCGATGTGTCTGTGTGTGTGTATGCTGTGTGTGTGCGTGTGTGTGTGTGTGTGTGTATCTATCCCTTTTCAGAAGGAGTTTTTGATTTTAGGAAACCAGATGGGGGGGCCTTGAAGACTTTGAAGTCTGTGTGTGTGTGTGTGTGTGTGCGTGTGTGTGTGCGCGTGCATATATATGTCTCTATGGATGTATGTATGTGCCTGTGCCTGTGTGTGCATGCTGATGTGTGTGTGGTTTATGAGTGTGTCTGTGAATCTGTGTATATGTGTTATATGTGTGTCTGTGTGCTAGTGTGTATGTGTGTGTGTGTGTGTGCACACGCATGTATGCTGGCCTGTCTGTGAGCGCCTGGGTCAGTCCCTTCTCTGGGAGCAGTTTTTGGACCCCAGAAGAGGGTAGCTTGGGGTCCCCAGCAGTAGGATACGGGTAGGGAACAAAGACAGCCTCTAAAGGTGGAAAGGTTTTCAGGATGTGGGCTTCAGGAGGCTGGGAAGGGCTGTGCCCCAAACAGCTTCTCCATTTCCTGCCTTTGCCCACATTAGCCCTGACAGGGTCTTTCAGACTATATTTTTAAAGATCTTATTTATTTATTTATTTATTTATTTATTTATTTATTTATTTATCTATCTATCTATTTACGAGAGAGCATGTGCGCAGGCGTGCAAAAGCAGGGGGAGGGACAGAGGGAGAGGGAGAGGGAGAAGCAGACTCCCTGCTGAGCAGGGAGCCCTAGGCAGGGCTAGATCCTGGGATCAGGACCTGAGCCTGAGCCAAAGGCAGACGCTTAACTAACTGAGCCACCCAGGAGCCCCTCATTCGGACTCTTTAAGTAGTTATTTTCTAAGCTTCTATTTTTAGTATGATTGACAGCGAAGACCAAATGAATTAGGAATATTCTAATCAGTGGTTGTGTCTCAATTCAGGAGGTTTCCCTAAATATGCTGACTTTGTATTAATTGTTGCTTTAGAGAGAGTCCCTTTCCGACCACCCGACCTCAAACAGCCCCTCACCCCTTCCTGCATCCTGCTGCACTTTTCATTCTCCATCATCACCATTTGATATCTGGTTTGTGTTTTGATTGTGTATTGGGAGTCTCTGCCCACCAGCGTGTGAGTTCCACGGGGAAGCGTGGTGCAAGAAGGAGTCCTGGTGGAACCTCCTGGGACAAACTTACCCCAACTTCCCTGCCTAATCCCGAGGGGCCTGGAAAGGCCCAGGGTCAGGCATCTCTACTGGCGGGGGAGGACTCTTAGGATAGCTCCACGTCAGTACTTCAAGGGTCAGGGAGTCCAAGAGGTTTTGCAGGAGCAGGAGGAAGACAGAGGATGAAGACACCCCAAGACATGCTTTCTCTCTATGCTCTAGAGGAGACACTTAGAGAGATTGAGGAACACAATAACCTGTTTTATGGTGGGCTCTGCAGTCAGGCTCTCTGGAATTTAATACTGATGCTTACAGGCTGTATGAATGACTTTGGACAGGGTTTTTAACTTCTCTGCTTCTCAATTTTTTATCTGTAAAATGATGTAAATATCTGTAAAAAACAAGGACAAATAACACCCCTGTTTGCTTGTTCTCAGAAGAGAATGATTTTTTTATATGCACATAAACTGATATGTATAGAGAGAGAGAGAGAGAGAGAGATGCAGATGGGCTTGGGAATCTATAAGCACTCAACAGAGCTGCCGTCAATGTTGTTGTCATTAATACTATTATTATCACTGCTCAAATCTGTACTCGTAATCCTGCTGCTACTCCCATCAGACCCCATAGGCTTCTTGGGCCTAGAGAAATAATTTATTAGCTTTTTAATTCAATTTATGAACTATACTGAGGCTCTATTGTACAAGGTACAGAGCTAAATGCTGTGGAAAAATTGAGCATAAAGCAAACATTGCCTGACATCTATGTATGATCCAGTGGGGATGTAAGACATACAAAAATACAAACCCAACCAAAGCAAGGCACCATTTGATAAATATTATAGGAGAGAGGCAAACAAAGGGCCCTGGGACTACAGAAGACAGAGAACGTTCAGTGGGGGTTTGTTTCTGCATTCAGACCCAAATTAGGGTGGTGAGAGAGGACCAACAGGAGGAAAGAGGTGGAAGAAAAAGACATTTCAGAGACAGAGCCACAGATCCTTTGCACAGGAGGATAGAGGAAAGAAACGCGGAGAACAACTCCCATGTTTTGAGACTGGAAATCTAGAAGGTTAACAGAAAATAAGCAATCACAACAACAGAGCTGAAAAAGCTTGTTTGGGAAGAGAAAGGATGCTTATTCATCCAGATGGGTGCTAGACCGAACACTCACAAGCACATTCTCAATCGAGCTTCTGCTTTGGCTACGTTCTTCCCGACAAGACCATAGAAATATGGGGTCATATTTGTTTCATATCCATCTCAGCTTCAACGTTCACCCATCATTCTGGCACTGATTTTTCTACTCCGATTCTTCTGCCCACGGGGACAGCCATCAATGAGCGCATTTCCTCGCGGTGGGAGCTAACCATGCTTTGTCAATGAAAATCAACTTCTCCCACACTTCTCCCTAGTCAAACTCAAAGACATCCGTAACCTCACCAAACCCGAGGTAACAAGTGAGGCATTTTAAAGCCAGTCAAACCATGCTTGCTGTAGATCCTATTACGTGGGTAACAGGTGTTTGTATGGCTGTGATGTATTGTAGAAAAACGTGTACTCAGCGGCTCTTGTACGTCTCCCTCCCACTGTGTTGTGTGCTAGTGTTAGTATTTTGGCCTAGAACAGAAAACATATTGCAGAAAGACACTCAAGCTAACTTCTCTTTAAATACGTTGTTCATCTGAGGGCACCTGGGTGACGCAGTCGGTTAAGTGTCTGACTCTGGAGTTAGCCTCAGGTCATGATCTCAGGTTTATGGGATCCAGTCCTATCTGCTTCTTCCTCTCTCTCTGCTCTCCCCCCTCCCCCACCCTCCCATCCTTTCTCTCCCTATAGATCTCTAAAATAAATAAAGCTTAAAAAAAATTGTTCATCTGGACTAATTATTTTCATGTTTGAAACAGAACAAAGAGCACACTGCAGAAAAGTGACAAGAAGTCACACTGATCTGCACATGCCTTTTGGGCTCTGATTAAGGAAAACGGGGGCCCCTGGGAGTACTCACCCCTGTGTGCTAGCATCATAGGATATTAGCTCTAGGGGTAAAGCCTAATCCCACAATTCATAGATCGGAAAATGGGGTGGGATGGTGAAATTACTGACAGAAACTATTCTTATTATAAGTGAGTTAGAGGGAGCACCGTGACTACAATCAAGATTTCTTGCACTCTGGAAATATCACTACCAAAAGAGAGAAACGTGAGGAAAAGCAAAAGCCATGGAAGGCAGGGAGGGACAAGGGAACCAGTTATTTGGAAAGATCTATGCATTCCTCTCCAGGTTCTGAGTGTGGGTGTGGCGGAGACAAGATGGTGACTCCAGACCACGAAAGACCTCAGGATATCTTACTGTGTGCTAGGGCAAGGAATCCCACCAGAATCCTCCAGTGGGCAAATGGTTGGTCCCCTTGTGGAGCAAGGGATGTAAGTTAGGAAAACCGACTGGGTAACTTAACCGTTTTTCTACCAACTTTTACAGCAATCCGTGTCCTTCTCAAGCCTTCTTTTCGGAATGTGTGGACTGGCCAAAGGCGTCTGTTCACTGTGCAGTTTCGGTGTTTTCTCAGATTGAGGTGGCAAATTGGGAGTTCTTGGAGTATGTGTTAAAGACCTTTTCCACCCCTGAATTAATGGATCTGAGAGAAGTCAAGTCAGGGCTCTCTGTCGTTTCCCCTGAGGAGATGAATGCAGAGGCACACCCCTGTCTGTGGCAGCAGGCTTCACCCCTTATTCTTACACTTCCATTGAACTGCCATTCGTCTTCCCTTCCCTGACCGGTTTGAACGTGGTCTCCAGCATTAGCTTCTAGGACATCCCCTCTCCCTCTGCAGAGAGGGTCGTTAGGAAACCAAGAAGATCATGGGAAAAGGAGGCCATGTCTACATGTAAGTTTCACCAGTGCCCCCAGTATTTTTTTCCCAGGACCTCCTCATTAACCTTCAACTGATCATGGACATAAAAACCATGTGTGAAGGTAGGTTGAGCCTCTTTGGGGCACACACAGCAACGTAATAGAACACAGCTGTTAAGTATCAGTATCTGTAAAGACCATAAGACCTAACTATTTAGGTATTTGGGGGGCTGGCTATAACTATAGTCTCCTCTTATTGAGGAGGACAGCAGTTGCTTTTTCTTGAAGATTAATGCTTTCTAATTCCCAGTCTACTTCAATGTAATGCACAGGAGATTATTCCAGGATAAATAATTTCTAGAGACATTAACCCTCCTTAACGTCTCTCCCTGTGATAAAAACGAAACAGCCTATACCTTGACAATGATGTTCTTTTGTTTAAAGCAGAGCCGCGTAATTCGCCTGGATGTGGATTTTAGTTCTGTGTAAGGGAAAAACCAGACTAGCTGCTTAATTCAACATCAGGAAAACAATGAAACTGGTTTGTTCTTTCTCCGTGGAAGGAAATTTCCCATTTATACCTGTGATTATTCTGGCTGGCTCACTTGATCACTTCCAGGGGTAATAGAAACAGCGAAGGGCAGGTTTGCAGCATTGGTGAGCTCTCCTCATTAAAGACTAAATCAATTTATTACTCTATTCAAGGCGCAAGGATTTTATATGCTTAGCTTTTCTTCTCCTTGTTTCCCAAGTCAGAATTCCATGTTGTTTCTGAGCTTTCTCACACGCCCACCTGGATTCTGTAGACCCGTCAGCTGTCAACCTTCCCTTACGGTGGATTAACAAAAGCCACAATTCTTGTCACTCCTCTCACGGAAGTGAGTCCATTCACCTATCTTTGAATCCAAGCTGGCCTTCTGACTTGCAAGCCTTTCAACATCCTTTCTGAAAAGAACTTTGGCCTGATCCACAAGTTCACGAACTACCTGTTCTTCCATGTTACCACAGGCAATGGTTTTACTATTTTCTACCAGTACCTAAAAGGGTCCTCTTTTCTCCAACTTCCAAAAACAATTTTCCAGCTGAACTTCTTGCCTTCACCAGGTCTCCTCAAGGCCCTTCCAGCTGCCACCTGCTACCAGTCCCAAAGCCAATGCCACATATTTATTTTTTTGTCATGGCTGCACCCTCCTTCCAGGACCAATTCTGTTTCAACTATTTATTGCCAAATGGAACAAACCACCCTAAAACTTGGCTACTTAAAATAGCAACTTTTAAAATTCTCTTTCACAAATCTGTGGGTTGAAAGATCCAGTGGGGTGGCTCCTTTGCACCATGATCATATGGGAGCTCGGTTGGGCCGGAGACTGTAACATATACCTCCCCCCCCCACCTCCCCCCACACACCTCTAGCTGGCAGGTGATGCCGATTGTCAGTTGGGAACTCAGCTGGGATTGTCTGCTGGGGCACTTATGTGTGGCCTTTCCATATGGCTTGGGGATCCCCGGTCTTCCGGCTGGGATCCAAGAGGAAGTAACCCAATGCTAAGAGGGATAAAGTGGAAGATTCCAATGCTCTTAACTTGCTAGATCTGGAACTATCACAGCATCCCTTCCACCACATTCTATAGATTAAGGGTTAAGCAATCAGTTTTAGGGAATGGAAAATAAACTCCACTTACTGGCAGAGAATTTGTAGCTCTACTTTAATTGGCTCTAACCTTCAAATGTTATTTTCCTTGTGGGTGCTTTTTTCTAGTTTTACCATACACTTTCTTGCTATGCATGCTCTCCTTTTCTACGTTAGCAATCCAGACACTCCCTCCCCCACACCTGCTATGTTCTTAGATCATCTGCAAGACTTATATCATCTGGAAACACCATCATTCACTAATTCTCTAAATATAAGATTACATTAAAATATGTTGGATATGGATAAAACAAAACTGTTGCCAGCTGATAATTGTTGAAGCCAGGTAATGGAGGCATGGGGGTTTGCTATGCTGGTCTCTCTACTTTTGAACATATTATACATTTCCAATGGTTAAAATTAAAAGAGGGGAATAATATCAGGGATTGCGGTGTACTCTGAAGTAATAATTTTGGGGTAGCCCCTTGCTCACTGGCAACACACTTAGCAGCTTAATAACTTTCTAAAAGAGTTTTCAAACTCCCGGAATACAAGTCAGATAGACTTAGTCACAGGAAACCTAATTAAGTGTATGAATTTACTTGGTTTTGATCATTTAGGACTCACTGGAAGTATGTGATTGTCAAAGCTCTAGGAGGCAGAGCTGTGCAGTAACAGATAGTAACAGAAGTACTTGCAGTGACAAGAAATGTCTGATTAAGACTTCATTATAAAGGCTAAACTTTGAGCTATTTTATACATACAGACTTAGAATGACCTTCATAAGATGCAAGACCTGATATGTGTTATTTATCTAACATGCTTAAGAATACCACCTGGCGCATCCTAAGTACCATGATAGTATCATCTGTTGTCATTATCGGCAGCAGCAGAAGCAGCAAGAAGTAACCTGGCTGAAACTGACCAGTGTGACTTGGATGGGACTCTAATTATTTTTGGATGTGGTAGTGGAACAACAGAGGACACAGTACGAGAACAGTGACTAAAGAACACCCAGCCTCAAATAAGGACATTCATGACCCTGCAAACTCCATCCAAGTCACAGGGATGAAGTGTTAGTAGATAAGCCCAGACTCCACTGCTGTGATTTCTACCTGCCAGTTGTGGTGTATTTAGCTCATAAAGCTTATAATGTCAACAGAAAAATTAATTGAAAAGAATCACATCAATACTGAGAGTCATTGACCTGTATCTCCAAAGAGCTATATGTCCTTCAGGCTCTTGCTGAGCCGCAGGGTTGCCATTGCCCTTGGCTATTTTTCTCTTTTGACTTCATCACCCCTGCTGGTGACTTGACGGGAGCAGAAGCCCAGAACATTACAGTTATTTTCTTTTTTGTAGTTGTTTATTGATTCTCTCCTTTATTAGAATACAAATCTCATAATGTCAGAGCCAATCTCTGGCTTGTTCTCCATAAGACCTCTGATACTTACACCAGTGCCTGACATAATTGCTAAATGATCCTATGAAGAATGACTTATAGTTTACTAATGTCCTGACTTCAAGAAACAACTTTGGTAATAGGCTCCCAAACTGGATGGATAAAATCTATACTTATTCATCATCTTGATTTCCAGAGTTGTTGATAGATATCATCTTCCAAACCGTTACCTGAATGGGGACCATTTCTATTTGGATACTCTTCACCTTACAAATAATCAAATGGAGTGTGATCATTTGAATGGCTTCATGATTTATCCTGGCATGGGCTTTGCTTATTTTATAAGAAAATAGAATTGTATCTTACAAGGACTCTACTTAAAGTATTTGACCTCAAGATTAGAAAAATTCACATCAGCTAATATCTGGTATATATCCAAAATTAAGTCATGAAATATATACATATATATATAAAATTACTCTTCTATCTTTCTACCTTTATTCACACAACCAAATATTAATTGGTTACTGAAGTCATTAAATAATTAATCTAGGTCTATGGTGAAACACAGCTATGAATATAGTTTGAAAAAACTATCAAAAATCCAAAGCATGGCACAGTCTTTTAAAAACATGCTAGCAATAAATTTCATATAAAAGTCATTGCCATTATTTTAGGCTGCCCATAGCTCTTAATACTAACTACTGGTAGTATTTTATAGTATTTTATAGTTTGAAAAAAGACTTTCATACAGTCATTGCCCATTTGGTCTTCACAATAACCCCACACCTAACGCATTGTTTCTTTTCTAATAAAACTGTACCTCAGGTATGATTCTTCTGTTCTTCAGATGAAAAAACTGAGCACTGAGTTTCTTAATTGACTTGTCCTAAGTCGTGAAGCCATTAGCATTCTTAGATATTCAAATATAAAAAGTTCCCAGGTATCTTAGTTCCATATAATACACATGTATTTTTTTAAGATTGTTTTATTTATTTTACAGAGAAAGAGAGAGAAAGAGAAAGAGAGAGAGTGGAGGGGCACAGAGAGAGGGAGAGAGAGAATCCTCAAGAAGACTCCCCACTGAGCTCAGAGCCTGACGTGGGGCTCTATCCCAGGGCCCTGAGATCATGACCTGGGTCGAAACCAAGAGTTGGACACTTAACCAAAGAAGACATCCAGGCACCCCTGTAGTACACATTTTTGAAAGCATCACTGTGTGCATGTTATCAGACCGTCTACATATCAAGAGAGACAAAGGTGATTCTAAGGTTACTGTCACTTAGAGACAAATGCCGCTTGGACTAAACAGGGTTAAACACAGCTTACTCCTTAGAACTTATGGAAGAAGGGAGACCTCCTTCCTCTGACTCCATTTTTTTCTTTCTGAATGAGGTCTTAATCACCCCTCCCCTCCAGATTAATTCACATCTGTTCCTGACGTAATGCTGTGGGTCAGCCTGGGTTCTGTCAAAATGAAGGCGGTATTACCAAATCCCAAATTACAGTATGTTTTACTAACCGGTTTTATAGACTAGACATTGCAGGCAGGCAGAGAGGAATTCCCACTGCACTGGAGGGGTAGCAGAGTCTCCAGAACAGGCTACCGGTTCTGCCTGGCTCTGCCTTGCCTCCCGCCTCCACCCACCCCGAAGACAAAGGAACAGGAGAAATATGGTGAGAGATGAAATCATGACACTGACCTTCTTGGTTTTAATTTCCCCTCATTTGTGGGGAACAGCAGGTGGATGCCATAACCTTTGACTGTGTCATAGCAAAGGGTTGGAACCTAAAAATAAAACCTTCTTAAAGACAGAAAACTAATGTCCAGACAGTAACAAAGTGAGAATAGAGGAAGAGAAGAGAAGACAAAGTCACTTTTCTGTTTTTCTTTTGTTTAAGGCTGGTGCTTTAGAAAATTCTACAGAATTAATATAAACGTTCTATGCAGTTGAACTTGTCCATTTTTTTTTCTGGCTTTGCTTAGCAACATCACATCAAAATATGCTATTTTATTTCTTATAAAACCCCCTTCAGCTTAGTCACCATTCTGGGGAAATAATTGAAAACCAGTAAGTGAAGCAGAAGGAAATGAAAGGAAGATGCAAAACTACCAACATGATAGAAAATGCAGGACATGGTCTGAAGCCTATTACAAACATGTTTATTCATGCATTAAAAAATTGTTGTTGCATTTTTTTTCCTGAGCATGTGTTTATGTTTGTGTGTAATAAGGGCCTGAGAATTATGACCTAACATCTGTAGCTGCTATAATTTTGTTTGCTTATTCATCTATTTCTTGACACACCCCATAGTTCCTGCATGGCTAGGATGTGTCAGGGACTTTTCTAGGCACAGAGATGCAACAGAGAATGAGAGGGGAAATTTCTCAGCCTTCCTGCTCCTTATATCATAGTGCATGAAACAGAAAATTAATAAGTAAACAGGCATATGTGACCCAATATCAGATAGAAATAAGTGCTATGAAAAAAAGGAAGCAGGATAAGAAGTTGCCATTTTAGGTCAAGTCAGAAAAGGCTGTCTGAACAGAAAACATTTGAACAGAGAGTGTAGACTCAGTCTGTTTGCTGGAGAACACCACAGAACTTCACAGTTGGGTCAATGAATGGACACAGCACACTCATATTGATTGACAGGACCCAGGACTGGATTCCTTAATCCCCAGGATCTCCCCAGGTACCTCCCCTGGGAGAAGGAATTCATGATGAGAGAAATAATCTCTAACTGCAAAAACTCAACACAGGCAGTGGTTAGGATGGGATCGTTGAGCTCAGCCTGGTGTTCTCTCACCCCACAGCTCCTCCTCTGGCTTAGCTGCCCAGGGGCTCACTTATGCCAGAGTGCTTGGGAGATGCGCTGCAGAAAGAGAGCTATACTTGCCATGTCTCTAAACATTTCTCTCTCACATCCACAGCAGGTAAAAGAAAGCATCACTTGTGTGGGGAAATTTTCTTTCCTTTTATTTTGGTACCTGGGATAATTACCTCATTTAGCTTCAGAAGCAGCAAAGGCTGTCATCAGAGTAACATGGTTGTGGAAACATGTCGGCCCTCTCCGACACCCCCTTGCTCTCCTTCTGTTCCCAGGACCTCTTTTTCCTGGAGGCAAGCCCATTCAGGGTGGGTCAGTGGAGCTAAATCCACTTTCTGTAATAGCAGCCATTTTCTGACCCAGTCAAAAAGAAGATGCTCCAAAAAAATAATCAGAGAAGGATGGACATTTGATACAAACCAGACCTGTGAAAGTCTCAGCAGGATGTTTTTGTAGGAGCCAGTAGGAAAATCGATCTTTCTCTAAGACAAATAAAACCAATTAGATATGGGCGTGGTGCTGTCAATTGCCATTCATGACTGCCCTTGGAGGGAGAGTGTGAAGAGGGAGAAAGAGACAGTCCCAATGGCATTTGCGGACCCCTGGATCCAGCTATATCCAAAGACTTATCTGCCCATACATGTTCCCCGTACACCGTTCGATATATTCCTAGGTTTGTCTCAACAAGTTTGAGTTGTGTCACTGTCATGAACAATGGAAAAAGACCCACATAAAGAGAATCATGGAACCAGGTAAATGACAAAAAGTACGACAGGGGGATCAGCTGCTGGCAAAAGTCAGCAGAATGGACCATACTGGAGAATAAAGGAAATGCTATAAGAAGGAGAGCCATGGCCATCCGAATTCATGTGTCAGAGGCCCCAGGAATGTCATGAAAATCACAAGAAATGGTGAGTGGCATTCCAGGTGCTCTGCTAAGAGCCTGCCACAAATAATTATTGTAGTTTTGTTGTCTCTGTGAGATTTTACCTCTCAAATTGGTGGGACCTAGGCAACAAGAGTCTATATTGTTGCTTGAAAACACCTTTTGAGTTCACATTTTCAGAGAGGGCCAGGAGCAAGTCATAGGGTCTGACTTCCATTCAGCACACATTTAATGGGTGCCAATTTTGTACTAGCCCTACGTGAGATGGGAGCTAGAAAGACAACAGTAGGATTATGGGCTTCCTTTAAAGTTTACCAAAATGGCTGCCAGTATATCACACCCCTTTGCCTTCCCTGAAAACTTAAGAAGGTGAAATCTGGGTACCAGAAGGTTGCTTTAGAGGAAACAAGACAACAGAAATATGAAACGCTTCCTGAAGACTGCATATGAAAGCAAGGAGGTAACTTTGATTAATTTTAGCTGACTTGTGTGTGTGTGTTTCCTGGAGTATTTTTAGCACAGTCTGGCGACATCAGCTGTTCAACTCTCTTGCTCCGGAGGCAGTTCTGCTCACCTCCCATCCATGGCAACATGGCCGCCACAAAATGGAGGAGCAGGGCCAGGCAATCCTGTGAATTACCCCTGCCCCTCCTGCCAGAGAAGCTCTGCCTCTCTTTCCTTAATGGAGAAATTGCCCTCTTCCTACAATGTCTTATAATAAATGACTTTGCTTGAACAAAGAACACTGGTAATAATATTACATGTCCTTTCCATGACAACACGTGGCGATGACATGCGAACGCTTCCATGAAGAGTAGCATAAGTCAGAGAAGAGACTCTTTGAACTCCCCTCAAATCACTTCCTCTCCCTCATCTCCAGATTTCCATCCTGGAGCTACCACCCTGCATGGCGTGTGTGGGGATTTGACGTAAAAACTGCACCTGGCAAGGCAACCGGAAGAGAAAAACATGGGGGATGGAATGAGGAAGATGTGACAACTTCTCTGGGGATAAATCCCTGGTGATTCTGAAGGAAGCATCTGGAGTCGAGAGGTTAATTCTGTGAGACAAAGTAGCACATACAGCTGGTACAGGATTCCTGCAAAAGGGGCATGAGTAACCCATCTTCGTTTGGATTTGACTTGTCCAACTGTGCCTCTCTCTCCCCTCCACTTATAACCTTATACTTTTTCATGATGTGATTATCGCAACACTTGAGAAATCGTTTTGCTGCTCCCATTGCAACCAGGAGTGTGGTTCGTGGGGTACTCCAGCCATGTGGCCAGCCACCTCAGAGAATGGAGAGGGCTCCCTCTTCTCTTCACTCTGCAAAATAGGAAAGAAGGATAAGGTCTGAATGTCACGGAGTCCTCTCTCAAGAGGACAAAGAACAGAGCTTCTCCGAGTTTCCTACGGGCATGCACACAGTTAATTTAAACACATTCAAATTAACAGACTGTGTTGACTGAAGGGCGCATTTCTCTCTGTTTTGGATAAAAACTAATTTAAATGTGGTGGTACCAGGCTGTGAGCACATTCCTACAATGAAGTAAACAAATGTTATTGCGTTCACTTAGGGAGTCTTGCCCAATTAGGTTGATTATAGTGATCACAGAGATGGATCCTGAATGCACAAGAAAGTAGTGATGCTCAGATTTGTTATATAATATTTATAGACTCTGCGGTAAAGCTTCAGACGAATTAAAATATACAATCTTGTATTTCCACGGACGAGGGGAATGTAATCCACATGTTTGCTAAAAGCAAGAGACAGAGCCAACAAATTCCCTGACATTTACGTTGATAAGACCTTCTCTGAGAAATTGTAAACTCCTGCTGTAAACCTCTATTTTAAACAACAGTGAACAGCTTCCCTCTGTCACCTGGTGGTTTAACCCCAAATCACAATCTGGGCTTTGCTTGACTTTAGAAACTGCTCTGTCGTTATTCTTTTAAGTGGATCAACTTATGAAAGCATACACTATATGAAAATAACCTATGTGTTACATTGTATTCAGCCCCATTATTTTCTTATCATACCCAAAGTGTTATCAGCGAGCTGATTTACTTAGCTATCTCAAGGAGCAAGTATGGGCTTTACCCTGTTTCTGTGACCATTTTAAAGGCTTTGTCAAGGTCACTAAAAAAACAAAACACAATTTTTAGAACAGCTACTCATTTTAACAATAAAAATCTGTTCACCTCATAACCGGATTAGTGGGAGAGCATGGAAGAAAAGAGCAGTGAGGCAAGGTCAACTTTCAGATGAACACTTAAACCTCCCTGGGTTCCATTTTTCCTCATGTGAAATGATAGCGCTGTTGTGGGTGATTTCATAGATTTTTTTCCAGTCCTGACCATCTGTGATCTTTGATTGCTGACGCACTGGTGCTGTGGGTGGCACCCAGGTTGTGGGCTCAAGCCTGAGAAGGCTACGCTGTGACATACCCTGGTTCAGAACGACAGCCATTTGTAGCTCTTCAAAAACAAGAAGAGAGTGTTCTTAAGAACAGGGATACCGACAGGTTTGAAGGAGCTGTAAATGAATGAATGGAGAAATATTAAAAGAAAATAATTGCTTTTAAACACTTTTTGCAACGATTTTTTGCCTAGTATGTGTCTTGAGGGACACGCATTGTTTAAGAAAAAGCCTCAGTGGGTCTCTTTGGGTGTAAAAGCTAAACCTCATTGTGGAACAGAATAGAGCCAAGAGGGCACCCATCGCAACCCGATGCCCATCCCTCCACATCATCTAACAATGTGAGGATAGAATCAGCATCAAAGATATGGTTTCCTGGCCAGCCATGTAAACCTGGTTTCTGTGCTGCCTCTTCTACTTAGCTGTGTAAAGTGGGGTGAATGCCTTAAACTTTCTGAGCTTCAGCTTCTTGAAGCGATGGCTGTGTTTATTCTGTTTTTGTATCAGGCCGTGACAATACCTACTTTGTCTTTCATCTTGCTTGTACGATGCAATTGAAAAGATTTACCTGTGAAAAGATTTACCTGTTAATTCATCCACACAGACCACAGATGAAGCCAGACCATGGAACACCTTGTGGCTTCTAAAGAAGGTGGAGCATAGGAAGAAACAGGTAGAATGGGAAACCCACCAACATTAATAGCATTTGGCTCAGCATCAGACTTCCTTTTGCGGATGGCATCCCTCACTGATTTGTTGCCTTGCTTCCTGCATTTGTAACCTGGAGCTGGATCGCTAACAGATTGTAGGGTTCTGATGTTGGTATCAATACAGTTTGTTTGTTCAATCGTTCCTTCATTTATTCAATAACCATCTACGAGCTGCCAGACACAAGGAATAGAGTGACGATTTAGCATAGATTGTGTACTAGAAATGTTGAAAATCTCGTACGCTGGTTCTCAAATTTTAGATGTACACGTATCATTAGAGAAATTGATAAAATATAAAATTCTGAAGATCTTTCCTAGGGATTTTGATGAAATACGGTCAATGGGAGCCAAACATTTATATGTTTATCAGGCTTTCCAGGAAACCGTTGCAGGTGATCTAAAGATTCCATTCTGAAAAATTCAGACCTACTATTTGTCCTCCCTTTTCCATGCCTAAACTCAACCAGCTTCCCTGGAACCCATGGTTTCCAGCTCTTTCCAGGGCTTACCACCCCCGCCACTTGCCTGCATTTTGCCCAGGCTCTTGCCTGCTCTGCTGCTTGACTTCTGTGTGTATCCGCAAAGCGGCGCACAAGCTGGTCCCGAAAATCACTACAAAATTACCCTAAGAACAAATAGTATGTGGGTTTGGCTACTCAAAGAAATGAAATGGATTGCAGAACTTTGGGGGAGAGATGCTACTAGACCTGTGACTCCTCATAGGACACAGGGAAGTGGAGGTTGGGCAGTAATCTGATGAATTCTATCAGCATAAGCAGTTCACTTAAGTAGCCCTGTCCCAATGTGTTTCAGAGAACTTTTTAGACTCGAGCTGACCTTTATGAAAATAAAATGACCTCTGCTCACTGTCATTTTGTGTAGTCACTTTTCATGGAAAGGCACAACGAGTGTTTAATTCGGAGCCACTAGTCCATGATGCTTTATATCGTTTAGATGACACAGAGCGGTCTAGATTCTATCAGTTTGAGGATCAACTATCATGCTAAACGTTTCATGGTACATAAAGAAGTGTAAAGAAAAATACTCAGCTAGAAAAGCTAGGGCTAAGAGAAGCTAATCAAGTTAACCAGATTGAGGCGAGCTTTTGAGTTGAAATAATAAATCAATTAATCAGTGCATCTGCAAACCTGTATTGAGCACAGGCACAAGGATGCGTGAACTAGCCCATGGATAGAAAAGCACAGCTGGAAAATAAATTGGGGGAAAAATTCTGATCTTCGAGTATTTTGTTTGATTCATTCCTTTTCATAATTGTAAAATGCACATGGGACTGAAATTTATGGTCCCCATGCAATAGAAAGGCATAATCTCAAGTTAAGGAAATGATGGGACCAACTGCTGGTTTCTAAAATGTGGTTAGGATGTATATTTAAAGAGGACCCTATCAGGCCTTTATTCTATAAAATAACTAGACAAATAAATCTGAGGCATCTGAGGGTAATGGCATCTTGAAAGATAATGGATATTCAATCTGGGAGATGGGAAGGAGATAAAACCTTGGCTAGGGTATGTTAAAAAAAAAATTCAGACTGTCTGTTAAACTGCTGGATAGACTAGTCCCTATAAATTTTCAAATGAGAGTGTCCTGGGTTTTATCCAGGAGGCTATTGCAAATGAGATACACACTGCTAACACTCTGTGCAGTTCTTCATAAATTTTAGGGCCAGTTCATGTAACATACACCTCATGCCTGGGGTTAATCACCAGTAGTTCTTGGCAGAATGCAATTTTTAATACTCTTAAAGCAAATCCGTGAGAAAGTGGAAAAATCTCCACTGGATTTTAATTCTGAGATGAGATAGATTCCTAATCCTGCCCATTATGAGATAGTTTCCAAATGTTGGAAGGAAAATTAGGGCTAATTTGTATTAGCACTTTTGTTTATTTCCAGGAAGATTGTACTTAACCTATTTCGCTTGCTGAGAGCATCTATCGTCAATTCATTGGTATGAGGGTTCAGTGTAATGCATTAAATGATTTTTAGGGCATTCATAATCAGTATCACTACCCTTTGTACAACTTCTTATATTTATAGGAAAAGCAATTTTTCATAAATATGCCCCCCCTCAAAAATATGTTAGTGTAGAAAGATCAAAAGGGGGTGTACAAATATATTCCGCACTTTACAGTTTGGAGGAGGAATAAATGCAAAAAGTCTTCCCTCCTCCCTGTGTTCATGCTGTTTGTATCCATGTGACTTGGCTCTTCCTCTTATTAAGAGGTGGAATCTATTTCCCTATTTCTTTGTTCTGGGCTGGCCTTATCGTTTGCTTTGTCTCAAATAAACATGGTTGAATGGGTGGTGTGTAGTGTGGAGCCCAGGCATCATGAGGCTTTCCCTCTTCTTGATCTCCTGACTCTGCTTTTAGATGAAGTCATAGCCAATTTAGAGGATGGAAGATCACATCAAGGAGATCCCAACCTCCTCAACTAACATCTTCCTAGACAAGCCTGTAGGCAGCTGACCTCCACAGATGTGGAAAGCCCAGCCAAGAGAGACGGAAGCTCTGTCTGGCCTGTAGCAGATCGCAAACATAGGAGTGTGTCTTGCTGAGTCCAGAAGAAGCATCCAGTTGACTCATTGACTATGGGCAGTAGTAAAGCTTATTGTTTGAAGTCACAAAGTTTTAGGTTTTTTGTTCAGCAATAGCTCATTGGTATTAGTTGGTTACCTTAAAAAGAAGTGAAGAGAAAGAAACAGATATAATTTTCTCTCCAAAAGAACCAAAAATATCTATGCCGTGTGTTCAGAACACCCCTCGTATTTAGTGAAGGCCAGTGTTGATGTTTTCTTAGCTTTGGTTATTAGAAGTACTCATGGTGGTGCACCTGGTTGGCTCAGTCAGTTAAGTGTCAGATGGACTCTTGGTTTTGGCTCAAGTCATGATTTCATGGATCATGAGATCAAGCCCCATGTTGAGTCTTGCATTGGGCTCTGCACTCAGCAGGGAGTCTGCTTGAAAATTCCCTCCTTCTGCCCCTCCCCCAACTCCCACATGCATATGTGTGCGTGTGCGCTCGCTCTCTCTCTCACGCGCGCGCTCTAAGATAAATACATCTTTAAAAAAAAGACGTGATGATGACGACAGTACTGAGAAATTATAAATTAAAAAAATCCTAAAGAAATGTGGGTGGGGTTTATGCAGATGGGAGAAAATTTTGCATGCCTAATAATATTTTCTTAAAGGACTTTCAAATCTGTACTATACATTCAAGGCATTCATCTCATTATGCTATACATTTCATTAGGCTATAGGCTTCATTAGACACTTGAATCAAGAATCTCATTACACATTACAGACACACATCTCATTATGCCATGCATCTCATTAAGCTCCCAGCCAGGAACAGATGTAAAATAGACAAATTTCAGCAAGGCTTTGATTCCAGCCCACATGGCATTCTCATCAACGACAAAGCAAGGGTGGACCAACAATTGGGTGATTTTTGAGTGACACTTGACAAAGAGGAACCAGCTCAATCAGGCGCTATTAAACAACCGAGGAGAAAAAATAGCTTGGTGTCAAATTCCACTTCGCTGTCCACTCTAGGAATGTGTTTCTACTGTCAATCAGGAATCACCTATCAGTGAAGAACCGGAGATGGGGTGGAACAGGGCATGTGTCTGTAACATTGCAATCATCTGTCATGAGGCAGACATCCACCAAAGGGTAGCATCAATGTCACCTTGCATTTGGCTTCAGCAATTGTATCTGTTCTGTGTCCCCAGCTGTAATCAGTTGTTTGGCATCTTCATGGATGGGTCCCCTGATGATGTCCCTAGTTAAGCAATACTTCTTTGGTCACAGATGATAAAAACCCAAATCACAGGAATTTGAGATTAGAATGTATTGAGGAGCCTAGAGCTGTGGCTGATTTCAAGCTTAGCTATATCCAAAGGCTGAAACAACATCACTAGGATACTGATGTCTCCCTACCTCTCAGTTAGTCTGGACTTTTTTTGCTTTATGTTGGCTTCATGCTTGGCACACATTCCTCATGCAACGGTTGCAGGTGGCTCTAAGCTTTCGTCATCCTCACAGCTATTCTCGAAAAAGATAATGCCTTTAGAAAGAGATAACCAAATCCTAGAGGATGACTCTCCTTTGGGTGAAAGGGCCATTCAGAAACCAATCTGTTCGTATCAGGGAGATAGAATAATCTGAGTTCCCAAATCCTATGCCCTCCCCTACATATATATATATATATAGTCATGGATTGAAAACGGAAGGAGGGTTGAACACCGATGGGATGTTAGGTAAACAACAATGACGACAACAACAACAAAACCCACATCTACTTCTCCTGCTTTGTCCTGGGGATTCTCATAGGTCTGGTAAGGATTGTGCAGTTTACATGCACTCTGAGAATTTGAGTGCTCTGTCCTTGGTCACCAGGAAAGTGCTTGTCACTACTATTTAAATAAGTGGCCTCTCCTAAGAAATCCAAGGGCTAGATCAATACCATAGATATTTCTTGGGCTCTTGTGATGTCACAAAATGTAAATAATAGTTATTCTGGGGAATTTAGGCTGGAGTAAGCCACCTATAGATGGTATGATTTACATGTGCCATCAAGTCTTCTGTTTTGAATAGCTAAAATATTTATTTTAACTACTGGCTCATGCCTCAGTGTCTGTAGAAAGGGTTAAATTGGGAAACATAAAAAATACAAAAACAACAACAAAAAAAAAAACAAGCAAAGGGGAGAAAATAGAGTTCATTTAATTCCATACTCAAACACAGATGACATGTTGAGTGTCTTTTTTGACAATGAGTTTGGAGTGGGGAAAAGTAAAGGAGAGTCCTCACGAAGAGCAGAGATTTGGTAAGGGTGGAAGGGCAGGTAAGAAGGGAATAAAGGAGAAGGGCAGTAGGAAGTAGAGAAGGTCAGACAGTACTGAAGGCAAAATTCTTTAACTTCGTGGTTTGCCTAGGGCTGTCCCCAGGTAACACTCTGCAACTCCGAATAAATACAAATTTTCTCTAATCTGAAAGGATGATGATTTTGTTAGATAGCACTATGAAATGAGTCTGACCAGAACCAGTTATTAAAGAGTATTTTCACTGGACTTTTCTAGACAGTATTACACCAAAAAAAATGGGTTATCAATACAGTCTTGACCTTAGGGGTCCTTGTGAAGCTCTTTGCCTATAAAACATTACAGTTTAAACATTCCCTCTGCATTCCTTTGAGATGAAGTGCTATATCACCAATTGTCCAAAGTAGACAAAGCAGTTTCTTTTTCTAGCTTCAGCAGAATTTTTTTTTCTAAGAAAAACATTTAGCTGGAAGATGTTAGAGCAGAAAAGCGGTTGGAGTACTGTTATGGGTCAAATTCTAACTTTGTGTAGTAACGGGCTCCCTCTGCAACCACGTTTCACTGAAACCAAAGGAATGAACTCTGTCTAACTTGCCATTGAGTTTTACCCCTAAAACACTCAAGAACTTGAGGAATTTTATACACTCATATTAACAAAAGCAGCAAACTTCTCACATACTTTTAAAAAAATCTCATCAAGTCTTATTTATTAAAAAATAATAAACACAAGGACTAGTAAAACACAAATAATAAAATTTGAAAATGACCCTTCTTTCCCTCTTGTTTGATATGACTTGTTTTGGAGTTTCCTTAGAATTACTATTCCAGTTAAAATGGCGGGTCCTCATCACACCGTTCCTGAAAGCAAAGGTCAATCAGTATATAGTTAGCTGCCTCGCTCTTTCTTGACTTTTGGAAACATATCTTCATTTTTAGGTCTTCTCTCCACCTGCAGGTGATCAAGAGAGGGAGTTTGTGTGTGGTTAAAAATCAAGGATACATGCCCCTAATAGACATTTTAGCTCAGATTCAGAACCAAAAGCAAGCTGTCTTTGTCTTATAAGCACAATTTTGAAACCACAGACTAAGACTATAATTACAGAATAAAAAGTAAAAGTCAGTGTGTTTGCCTGTGAGATTTGCCTTCCACATTTCTTAACACAAGGACATATGATTATGAAAGCCCATGCGTTAACCCATGCATGTGGGCTTTGTGATGTGAGTTAATGATAATGACAAGACCGCTCATGGTCCCATTTGCAAATAATACTTAGGATATGATTGGTTTTTTTAATTGTTGTAAAGACGATTACTAGGAGATCTATCCTCTTGACAAATTTGTAAGGGTGCAATGCATCATCCTCGACTGTAAGTGCAATGCAGTAAGGAGATGATTCTTTTTTCCTCCTTTTCCATCTTGTTTAGGAAAGATAGTAAAGGAAAAATTAGAGACCATACAGCTAGTCAATTTCAAGGCAATAGTGAGAGCCAAAAGGGTCTTGGCATCTGCTAGTCAACCTTACACCTTTCAGGAGAGCCTATAGCCCAGAACACAGACACAGTCACCTGGTGGTCCATGTGACTCAAAAAAAAAAAAAAAAAAAAAAGTGAGCCTTTAACAGAAAACATATACTGTCAGGGCATGGGGTCCTGTATTTATGCAATGTCTGCTTTTCACAACAAGCCCAGGGTGACTTTCTTGCCTCCATTTTGTTGTGAAACTCTTGGCACTTGGCTTTCATTTTTCATAAGCTATAAATGATATTTAGATATTCAAAGCTAAAAAGATTTACTCACTTGGCTAAGGTGATAGCATATGTAGACTAAAAAAAAAAAAAAAATAGGCGTTCTGACCTTTGGGTGAACAGTAGAACTTAAAATGCTATTGTTACAACATGGCATGGGAAAAGCATGATTTAAATGTAAATCTTTTATCTCCAAAGCCATAAAAGACTATGCCTTGGAGGTATGAGAAAATGCAAGCTCTAATGTGGAGCATATAAAAAAAAATTAAAACATTTAGTGTAGCACCAAATCTGCTTTTCTGAACTGCATTTTTTGCTCATAAAATACTTAGAGTCTATATTATTTTATTTATATTTAAAGTGAACTGTTCTTTAACCATTTCATTGTAGGCTCCTTGGCCTCTGGTTCTAAAACTCAAGACATCTGCGCTCCCTGCAAACCCCACCTTTCTCCTTCTCCTAACCTCCAAGTTTCTGATGCGCCTTTCGTCCTGCTCAGTGGATGTCCTCAGGGGCAGAGCTGACTCCTGGGATCTCTCCAGCCTGGCTCCCACCTCCGGGAGCTGCACAGATAGCCAGGAGTGACAGTGTCAATGTCAATGTCAATGTCGAAGGTCATACTTCCATTTTTACTTTCCTTGACCTGCCCCATGGCTTTGAGAGAGAAGAAATAAAAGCTTGAAATTTGGATCAAGCCATAGGTAGGGCTGGGTTTATGACAGGTTTGTATATGGGCCGCAGATTGGACACAGTTGGAACTGAGGATTCTGCCCAGATTATGCGTTCCGTTTTCCATATGGCTCTGCTGGTGCTGATCATACTTTTTCCAAGCGCAAATACACCCTCCCTTTTAGGAATATTCTGCTGCTCGCTCGTGTTTTCACTGCCTGCTGGTTTATCTACTCCTGGCAGGAGCTTCCCTACATCTTCCCCTGATACCACGTGCAGACCAGACAGGACAGAAGTTTTCTCTCCTTGCCACCAAAAGAAACGAACGTCTTGGGCAGCCTCGAGTGGGGTCTTTGTTCTCTGGAAGCAATTTGAATTAGGAACTATGTCTTTTGTGTTCTCAGAATTGGCACATTATAGATACTTGATAAGTTTATTCAGTGAATGAATGAATGTATTTCACATACTTTGACATTTTAGATTTCTTTCTTTAACCCTTTGTACAACCTGAACTCTGTATCACATACTTTCAAAACATTTCCTGTTTCTTCTGCCTGGAATCCTCTTGGATGCTACATCTTCTTCCAGCTTCCCCCACATCCCAGATTAGAAGTGGTCCCCTCTCGTAAACTCTCACTGCAACCAGTGTTTTCCTTCCTAAGTTCTAGGGCACCTGGTTAAATGATGACATGCATAATGGAACATTTCTTATTTTCCTAGTTAGACTGTAAGCCCATGAGAACAAAGAACCATATTTATCTTATCCCTCACCGCATTTACAACACCAAGACAATGCTTGATGTATAAAAGACATCATATTGTATTTGTTAGATGATACATAAAGAATCAATCAATGATTTTCAAGGTGTGTGTTTGTTTGTTTGCCTGGTTTTGCCTAACATACCTTTAGCCACTCTCTCAAAAGCCCCTCTAAGTTTTCCCCCCAAGTCCCCATTACCTGTTTTCTCTGCTCAGTGGTTTTCTCTGCTCAGTGTTCTCCATGTCTCTACTTACAGCACTTTATGGAGACGCTGTATCATAATACTCATACATATAGATTCAGGACAATCTCAATACACTTCCCACATATATTATTGTCTGCCAATAAAATCTTCCCCTGAGCTCTAGCCTCATGACAATTAAACATAGCCCAGAAGATTTTTCCTATCTCTAGCATATGCAGTAATATACATAACAATTATTCTATCACTTGATACTGTAAGGGTATCAACCCTGTTTGATAGGCACTGCCATTCTGTTCTGCAGTTAAGGAATGTCAGGTCCATAATAGACAGCGGAGTAGTCATTGATTCCATGTGTACCATATTCCAAGGCCTCTTGGATCCAACATCATGATTTCTTCCTGTAGTGCTTTCTTTTTTTTTTGTTCAAGTAATCACAGTCTTGAACTAGACCCTGATTATCTCCAACTGAGATTAAGAAACTTTTTCATTTCCAGACTGCTTTCTTCTAAATCTTTTTTTTTTTATTTCTTCTTTGTGTCTAAGTAATATTCATCCCCAGAACTGTTAAAAGTGCCTGTAGTCATGGTATGGGCATTTTAAAAAGGAAATTCTCCAAAGGCAATCTACTTAACAAAATTATTTTCTATCAAATATGATTAATAGATAATAGCTTTAATATATAAAAAGCACATAAAATAAATATGAAAATTCCTAAATTTATAATTAGAAAAACAGGTAAGACAACAAACATCTAATAAAAGGAGAAACACAGTAGACTAATAAACAAAAAGAAAAATATTCCTTTTTTTTTTTCAAAGATTTTATTTATTTATGTGACAGAGAGACAGCCGGCGAGAGAGGGAACACAGCAGGGGGAGTGGGAGAGGAAGAAGCAGGCTCATAGCGGAGGAGCCCGATGTGGGACTCGATCCCGGTAGCCGGGATCACGCCCTGAGCCGAAGGCAGACGCTTTAACGACTGCGCTACCCAGGCGCCCCAAGAAAAATATTCCTAATCATTAACAGTCGAAGTTAAAAGAAAATAAGAGAATAGTGAAGATTTGTTTGTTTGGTCGGTTTTGCTTTTTTTAATGATCATAGTTAATGTTCACACTGTCTCATGAGTATTTTCCTAGATTTTTGGTCAGATAACCATCACCTTCAGCATATTACATTAACAGCCATAAAAATGCCTAATAACCCTACCATCCTCATTTTAGGAATGTAGCCTAGATACCACTACAAATTCAAATAAAATGACACATATAAAAATTTTCTTCACCATGCTGAATAGATCTTTGACTGAAGAAAAAAAGAATTTGTTTATTTTTTTTAAAGATTTTATTTATTTATTCGACAGAGATAGAGACAGCCAGCGAGAGAGGGAACACAAGCAGGGGGAGTGGGAGAGGAAGAAACAGGCTCATAGCGGAGGAGCCTGATGTGGGGCTCGATCCCATAATGCCGGGATCACGCCCTGAGCCGAAGGCAGATGCTTAACCGCTGTGCCACCCAGGCGCCCCAGAAAAAAAGAATTTGAAAATGGACTGTGGATTATATAATTGTGATGCATGTATCAATATTAACTTTTCAAGTTTTGAATTTTTTTGTGTGTGATTATGCAAGAGAAAGTTCTTATTTTTAGGAAATATACACTGAGGTGCCCAAGGGATAAAGGATAGTTTACTCTCAAATAATTCAGAAGAAAAAGTGTGTGTGTGAGAGAATGAGAGAGAGAGACAGAGAAGAAATGATAAAAACAGGAGAAAAGCAAATGGGAGATCTTTACAATACTTTTGCAACTTTTTCTGTAAAGTTAAAATCAGGGGCGCCTGGGTGGCACAGCGGTTAAGCGTCTGCCTTCGGCTCAGGGCGTGATCCCGGCGTTCTGGGATCGAGCCCCACATCAGGCTCCTCCGCTATGAGCCTGCTTCTTCCTCTCCCACTCCCCCTGCTTGTGTTCCCTCTCTCGCTGGCTGTCTCTATCTCTGTCGAATAAATAAATAAAATCTTAAAAAAAAAAGAAATTATATCAAAATTAAAAGTAACAGAAATGCTCTTCACTGTGTTATTTATAAAAGTGAGAAAAAAGAAAACAATCTACATGTTAAAAATAGGAGAAAGGTTAGTTAAACTGTGATGCAGCCACATAATGGAAAATAAAGACATTAAAATTGTTTATAAAGATGGTTAAGAAGAATGGAAGAACGCTTACAGGACATAGCAACATAAAAAGATCTGAATAAAAATTCCAAGTGCGACATTTTAGCTATGTAAAACCAACACAAAGTGTTGATTGTTGGTGGGATTACTGGTGACTTTTATTTTTTTGTTGTTGTTACACTGTTCCTTATTTTCCATATATTTAAAATGATAAGCCTGTAGTAATCTTATTTTAAAGAGGGGGAAATTTCAATTTCTAGTCTTCATTTCTTTTCATTATCTATTTATTTATTTGCTTAGAAAGAAGAAATCAATCACCTTGTCCACGAAGCCCGTCGCTAGACTAGCAAGAGCAGGGTTCAATGATGTAATAAAACGCTGTGCCTCAATGGTGTCTGTCTGCTTTTCAGATGCTTACCCACACCAGGCCCTCTATTTACACTGTGGATGTCCAGTGTGGGAAAGTACACACTCATTACTATTTCCTAGCAGCTCAAAATCACACGGAGTAAGTTGTTTCTCGATAATGGTGATGTTTTCATTCTGAATCCTTGTTGTAGGATAGGAGCCCTGACTTATAGGACAGGAGCCCTGACTTATAGGACAGGAAAACCTCAGTTTGAAATTTGATTCCTAACTAGCCATATGACCTTGAGGAAATTTCCAAATCTTTCTGCACCGTAGTTTCCTCACCCATAAGGTTGGAATGTTACTACAAGCTTATAGGGTAGCTGTGAAGAGTACGTTGGATAACGCATGTAGAGAGAGGGGTCCTAGCTCATGGGAGACATTAGAGTCCCTATTGATATTATCTCTTGATTTTTACCATTCTGGGAGGTTGATAACAGATAAAGAAGAAACCCTGGCTCTAAGACCGGCACACCTATCTTTTCTCTTGACTCATATTTTTCAGTCATTAAAAGGAACCCCAAAAGGGCAAATGAGAATACCATCATATCAATACTTTGAAGTATCAACAAGCCCTGTTCTCTTTTGAATTTCAAAACCACTCACCTGTAAAGGAAGAGTGTCCCTCTGCCTTTATTAAGGATCAGGCAATAAAGAAATGCCACAAAACCAAAGTCTCTCTCTCTCTCTTTTTCATTCTTCCTTACATGCATAGAGAAGAGACTTGCTGAAAAGCTCCTCCTTTTGGACTTTCAAGTTTTCATAACATATAGTTGTTTTCTCCAGAAGATTATATCTGAGTCCCATCAAGTTTCCCTGCCCCTCTTGCAAAGGTTCCCCAGGTGAGGCTTCAAAGATCTGGAAACAATACAAATTTAAGGAGCAAAAATGTAAAAACACTGTAAGACCTTTGACTTTTCTTCATTTCTGTCTACAAAGGAGTAAAACTAATTCATAAAGTTTCTTACACAAGAACTAGTATAACCATTCAGCCCTCAGAAAGGTACAGGAATATTTAGTCCACTAATGGAAGATGAGGTCCCTTTTTAGTTTTTCATAACAGCCATCTCCTGAAAAGAATATGACTTTAGTAAACTTTCCAAGAAGCAGCCCACCCTCATGCAGACCTCTCCAAAGCCAGGTGTGGATATCAGATCGTTCTGGGACAGAAGCAGAGCAGTTGAACCGTTCTTAGTAGCCAAGATAGTGATAAGAATGGGATTCCGAGGCCCAGACCATGTTCCCAGCTTCCAGGGCCCTCCTACCTCACCAGAAATTCCAACTCTTTCCTGGCATCCAGGCTCATCCCACAAATCCCAGGTACCTGTCCTCTTGCAGAGCTCAGCTGACAGTCTATAAATCCCCTGTAAATATTCGCTGACAATGAAATGTGCTCTCCTTCTCCCCAAGGGCATTTGAATCTAAGAATAAATAAACTTTCATGTTTCCCGGAAATGAAGCCATAAGGATGGAATAGTCAGCACCAAGTTCGAGATTTAATATTAATGTTCACTCATTCCATGAACTTTATTCTAGGTGTGTGCGTGGGCTCCAAATCTCAAAGAGTTTTGAGATTATTTTCTCAACTTAGAAAAAGCTTACATTTTAGTCAGAAAGTATTGTATCTGGTGATAAAATACCCTGAAAGCTATCTTCAACAAGGTCTACACAAGGTTTGAGACAGGGGGACCCAGGAATACTTGAGTTATAAGAGAGCACAGTTACCTACTATGCAATTTCACATCTCCTGTGAACCCAGGTAGGTGCTATGCCCATTTCACAGAGGAGTATGCTGAGGTACAGAGAAGTTCATCAGCCTGGCCAGGGCAGAGCAGCCAGTAGTGATGGAACCCCTGGTGCTGGAACCACTACTGACACAACCCCAGACTTCTGTCTGCTAAGTCTGAGCCCACTTTCCTGGACCTACTGTGTGCTCAGCCCACCTCCTTGCAAACTTAGCTAAGTGTTTATATGCTAATGATAGGATTCAGTCTTCTTAGGAGCAAGACCCATCAACTTGGCTTAAGTGACTCGAAGACTTCAGGACCAATCTAAATGGAATCCTCACAATGCAAAATGTGTCCTAAGCCTTCTCCTTCCTTCCCGCCAGCAAAATGGGAGGTGAGATGAGGAATGGATCCTGCTTTCAACTAGCCTGGCAGTCAGAAAGAACAGTGGAGAGCTTAATTCCCCCACCCGGCCCTCATCCCAGAGAAGACCAACCACTGATGTCTTGGAAAATCAGTGACGTATAAGTGATGCTTAAAAATCATAAAAAAGGGGCGCCTGGGTGGGTCAGTCAGTTAAGCATCTGACTTTTGATTCCAGCTCAGGTCATGAGGTCAAGCCCAGTGTTAGGCTCCATTCGTTCTTTAAAACCTGCAAACGTACATTCATTTATTCACTCAATGAATGCTTGATACCTACAATGATCAGGTACAGTCATACTCCATCTGTGATACAAAGACGAATGCCATAGAGTTCTTGCTTTCAAATACCTCAAATCCTGGTGAAAGAGCCAGGGAAAAGAGAACCTCGAGTGTAGTGTGGGTAAGCTACTCTGGGAGCGTGGAGTAAAGCAGGCTGCCCAGGCAACAAGGTGACACAGGGTTGGGGCTGACACAGGTGCGGTAGGTAGCCAGGTGCAGAGAAAGGGGGAGGCTTCTGAGCAAAAGCAGGAGAGGCAGAGGCAGGAGGGCTTTTGAGGAGCTGCAAGGAATTGTGGGGAAGTGTGGGGAGAGGTGAGGCAGGAAGGGGAAACTGAGGCAATTAAAATATGCTGCAAATTTTGAACTTTTTCTTGAGGGCCATGGGCAGCCACTGAAAAGTTCAAAGCAGACCTGTGGCATATCAAATTTCCCTTGAGACAGATTACCTTGCAGGATCAGAGAGGATAACAAGAATGACACAGCTGTTTATAACAGGGCAAAATTCACACCTCCTTTTTTTTTTTTTTTTTTTTTTGTGGGGAGAACACATAGGAGGAAAGGAGGCTGCCTTTCATCAGGTAGAATAGGACCTCATGCGTTTATATCCTGCTACCGAGAAGATTAGTCTGGTTTAACCTACGCCGAACTAAATTTTACTTTGCATTGTTGCAAAAATAAAAAAGTAATTCAAGCAAGATAATATTGTGTAAATGAAATGGCGACGAGATTGTTTTTAAAGAATAAACTCTTTTCCTGATTTTGTTGAACTAGTAGAGTATCCATTTACTTATCAAAAATGTCCTTGGATAATTACAAATGAGTATTATTTATTCATTAAAGCAGACCTGACAGTTCAGTGATCTTAAAATTGTAGAATGACATTTTTTTTTTGCAAAAAAACTAACATTTCAGTAATTTAAGCTGGCCTCTCTCCAATGTGAGGATTTACTCTACCAGCTTTAAATGATTTACTCACGACATTAGCAAGCAATTTTGGAATTGTGTAATCAAGATCTAAATGGATCTTAACAGCCCCAAAGAATTAATATGTCTGCTACAATGTGAACAATTTATTCCCTTCACACAAGTAGATTCTGGTTCAGTGATTATTAAATTCTTGATTATTTGTAGGAAAAACATTATATGAACAAAGTCGCCTTGTAGATTTGCCTTTTTTGTTTTATTTTGTTTATTTTCATTGGACCACTTCCACTGATAGTAAGTCATTCATTTCTCCAATACTGGGCAGAGCTATGTGCCAGACACTGTGCTATTCATTGCAAGGTCCTGGGTGACGGGGACTCAGCTCCTGCCTTCAAAGGGATCACCATCTGGTGAGGGATACTGGGATATAAACAAACCCCTATTAAATGATGCAATAAATCCCATTATGGAAGTTTACTTCGGGGGTTATGGGAACACCGAAGAGTAAGAACCCAACTGTCCAGAGGGTGAGTTAGGGCAGGTTTCCCAGAAGAGGTGATTTTGAGCAGCCTCATGAAAAACTAACAGAGGAAAGACATTTCAGGCAGAAGAAATGAAGACAGGAAACAACACTGAGTGTGTTGGAGAGAGTGTGATTAGTACGGACTGGACAAAAATGTCCTGTGTAGAAAAGACAGAGGAGAAAGAATGAGAATGGAGGGGATGCATTCTCGTCCCATGCTAAGTGTTCTGTAGGCAGCTGTTCAACATCTGGACACAGATTCCACGCTAACCACCAGCTTCTGCAGGCGTGGCATGCTGTTTACTCCTGACCCCTCACTCCCAGAAGGTGTTGACATCCTGATCAACTGATGGGGAAGTGATAGATTCCAGGATCCCCAGCAGTGAAGTGGGATGTCTGCCTTTACATTTTTTCCACTCTAGTAGAATTGTGCTCAGCATGTCTGCTTGAATTGCATTTGTAGTCGTCTACATGTATACTCAGATAAGAAACAGAAAAACTGGTTAAATTAAATACCATTTTAATCACCAAAAAATGAACAAACATAATTTGAAATAGTAGGAAAATCTATCCAAATGTATGAGTGTGCATGCACGTGTGCACGTATGTGTGTTTGCTTTCTTTTGCCCCCATCCACTTAAGCAGAAGTAGAGTTTTTGAGATGAATGGCCAAGCAGTAAGGTATTCACCATGAATATGCAAGGACGAGCAGTTTCAAAAACTTGATTTGAGTGTCAAGAGCAAACACTAGATGATTCAGAGCTAAAAGTGGAGATTTTAAACCTAAAAGTGGAGAAGAATTCAGAATGATGCAAGAGTTGTTTTCTTACTTGAATCTTCTCTGGGAAGAAAAGGAAGGAGACAGGAAACAGAGAAAGGAGCCTAGTGTGGGATTCCTCCTCCTGAGGCTAGGTCCCAGGTTGTGGAATCAAAGCTCCAGAAGATATCTGGGGATTGCAGAATAGAATTTAGCCAGGAAACAAAGGAACTTTCTTGGAAAAGTCATGCCATCCTTAGAAAAGTCAAGCTCTTCTGAAGGAGAAAGAAAAGGTGACAGGGTTCAATGAACTAACGGAAGTCCTGAGGGAGCTTCCCATTTCTCCATGGCCACCGAGCAGTAGGATAAAGCAGGCAAAAGTTTTCCATGTGACCAAGAGGGATCCAGAGGAATCTAAGAGACAAGAGATCAGTGGAGGCTGGTGATGGGACAAGAAGACAGTGCTCAAACCCAACACGCATGGCCTCCGCAGTAAAGACAGTGACAGCCGAAGCAGCACAAGTAAAGGGTGTTGAGACTGGACCCACAGACTTGTCAGCCTCAGAAAGATGGCAGGTCGGAAGATGCTCATGGACTACAAGCCTGTCTTGATCCTGGAAGCAGAAGGGCTGGGGGAAGGGATGATGAATTGACTGAGTAGCTACCCGAAAGTGAGTGACTTTTAAACCACAAGTGATTGAGTTAACTCAATTTGGCAAAACCATGTTATCTGACACAGCAGAAATGGGATCTCAAGATCAGAGTAGAATTCAGTCACTTAGAAATAATGTAAATTCCATTTTGGACACCTGAACTTATCACTGTACAATTCACTCCGCATCACATGTTCTCCATCTTAAAGGAGGCAAGTGGAGCACCCAAAAACATAGTCTCTAAATTAAGTGAAGCGTCAAGGAGCTTAGTTGATCAGAGTAAAGTCAGCGCAGATAGCTTTGCTTTGGTTGCCCATCACGAGACAAGACGGAGTGAATTGGTTCATATTGGAGTGAAACCAACAAACTCAAGTTCATTGGCACTTTCCTATACTCTTCATACTGGATTAGCATCTAGGATGGAAACTTAAGATCAGGAACGTTAAGCCTCTTGGGGAAAGCTGATTCCCTCCAATTCTGGCTTCCTGACTGGATAGGGAAGCTGGAGGGAGCTGGAGCAAACAGCCACTTGGTTCTATGTGTCGCCATGGGGGATCTGCGTGGAACATTGCTTGCTCCAGCCATCTGAGGAGTCTTCTGTGCATATAATTTCCTAGTGGCCACGTCTACGGTGCCTTGCATTACAAAACCTGGTAAGACACTGGTGGGAAGACTAAGGAGGAGTCCAGTCCTGTCTTAAAGGACACGAATGTTGAGAAAAATACACAGTGACCCTACAGGGTCCCTTCAAATCACATTTTCATAATAAGCCCAGATAGCAACAGATACCCTTTCTTCGGGATGGGGGGCGGGGTACAAACTAGGCCACTGCCCTATGCCAAATGTGCCATACACAAAAATTCTGTCCCACTCTCTAAATATCTAAACTTATTGCCAGAGGGGGAAAAATGTGTCAAAAAACTGCACATTACCACCAAACTGTACAAGAAAGCAACCTGGTCAATTGGTTGGCTCTAGAAAGAATTTTTTTTTTTCAATGTAGTCATTGTGTTTAACTGGAAAAAACAAAATTGATCTCTACAGGTCAGGACCTAGAAACAAGTGTGTAATTACTAATTATATACTTAGGGGTTTATTCTCCCCTAGATACACATGCCCAACTCCCACCAAAATTAATCTGAGTCACATTCAAGTATGGAGGGGAGATTAAGCTCCCTGGCTGTGACTACAGAAGTAATGAAATTCTCTTATAAGTCCATGTTGCCCCATAATCATACTACAATATTGAAGTTCAAGTTTGTTAAGTAGCAAAGACTCAATACAACCATTCACTGTGAAGCCTTCCCAGGAAAAGACCCCAGTGTGTATTGAATATTTTAGTATTTTCTTAGAAGAGATTAGTTTTTTAATTACTTTAAGTGGGGAGGGGAAATGCTTTCATAATTATTCAGGTAAGGGGGAAGTTATAACCCCTTGGAACTGAAGGCAGAGTAGGGAGCTGGGTAGAAGCAGGATTTTACCAAATCCTTAATTTTGTCCTTTACTTTTCAAGCACATTAAATCAAATATTTCTTAATAAATGAAGGAATGACATAGCATACAGCAAAGTGTGTGAGGTCAAGCCACTGCATGGTATTACTTATGACGGGAAGTTGGAAGGCATTAACAGTGTAGAGGAAGAGAATTATTCTATACTTTTAAAAATAGAAACTTGAATTGCTACTTACTGTACTTAAGAATATTTTAAGTTAATTATCTTCTGCTTATAGATTCATACTCATTGGAGGGAAATTAGAAAATACAAGAAAAAAATGAAACCCCTTCTTCAACTCCACCACCCAGATACTATCAATGCTAATATTTTCCATTTATGACTACTTTTCACTGATATACTTTTATTTTTGCAAAATTACAAGTCAGAATCCCTACAGTTCTCAATGGAACATTTTGACATTTAATAGGCCTTGTTTAAATTTTATCTGACTACATAATCTATGAAGACATTATTTTAACCAGTTTGATCATTAGAAGCATGATTGTAATTCCCCTCTCCTTCTGTGCTATTGATAGATGATTGAGGAATGACTGGGTGGCTCAGTTGGTTAAGCGTCTGCCTTCACCCTTGGATCGAGCCCCACATCGGGCTCCCTGCTCATGGGGAGTCTGCTTCTCCCTCTCCTTCTACCCCTCTCCCTGTTCATGCTTGTGTACTCTTTCTGAGATAAATAAATAAAATCTTTAAAAAAGTAGACAATCGATTGAGATCTACAGTCTTATACTTAACACCACATATCAAATATCTGAGATTCCTGTATAAGTGAGATTCTTGACAGCCATTTCTGTAGGTTTTCCTTTTTTTTTTTTTTTAACTGTTTTGCAAAAGTAATGCAAGGGCACAGGGAGGTACTCAGTAAACAACAGGGACCCAGCAACATGTCAATCCCCTTGCTTGCTTCTGGCCCCTCATTGCCTTCCCCAGAGACAACTCCATTACCAGTTTCTTATGTGTGTCTTCAGAGACACTGTGGCATGAAACTTTATTTTAAAGATTTTGACACATTTTTACCAATTTTTCCCCCAGCACATTTATTGCCACCCGTAGCACCAGGAATGAATTCTTGATGGTGCAAAAGTAATAGTAATGGATGGAAGTCACTATTGCTTCTCTTCACCAGCTTGCACTCTTGCTTTTTCCTTCTTCTTGTTAGAGGAGACAAGAGAGAGCCAAGGATCAGAGCTGAGCCAACCACAGCATGCACCCCCCCCAACACTGATATTGGTTCAAGCATGGGAACGTGACCCAAGTGGGCGATGAAGGACCTTCCCGACATTTACATCGTGTCAGGGAAAATGAATCTGGTACCTGCTGGCGGTGCTTACCTGAGACACTGCACTCTTGGTGCAGCTCACAGAGAGAATGAAGCCAACTCCTAAGAAACAGAGCTAAGAAGTAGAAGACAGCACCCAGCGGCATTATTTGAACACCCACAGCAGGTACTTTTGTCAAGTCACTAAAGCCAACAAATACATTTTACTTTTTTTTTTTTTTAAGATTTTATTTTTAAGTAATATCTCTATCCAAGTGGGGCTCGAACTCACAACCCTGAGATCAAGAATGGTATGCTTGGGGCACCTGGGTGGCTCAGTCAGTTAAGTCGGGTCGGGTCATGATCTTGGGGTCCTGGGATCAAGCCCTGAGTCAGGCTCCTTGTTCAGGGGGGAGCCTCCTTCTCTCTCTCCTTCTCCCTCTCCCTCCACCTCTCTCCCTGCTTGTGTTTTTTCTCTCTCTCTCTCAAATAAATGAAATCTTAAAAAAAAAAAACAACTCTCTAAAAAAAAGGAGTTGCATGTTCTCCAGACTGAGCCAGCCAGCCACCTCTCACTTTACCTTTTTAAAACTAGTAGGAGATATAGTTTTATCACCTATAGCTGAAAGAAACTTGACTTACACCATGAGAGACCTTTTCATGCGTAACAACAACTTGCCCATAACAAAAAGGAGGACCCAGACATCCCCTGGAGGCCAGGGGCAAACACAGCTAGAGGAAAGGTCCCAGGGGGATTGCCTCTGTGAAACTACACACAGGCGCTCACCAGTGACTTGCGAAGTTGACGCAAAATATGCCACAATCTATGTGCTACACTGTGTCCCGTGTGTCTGCAGGTGTGTGTGCACACGGGGAGACGGGCAAGTTCTAGCAAACATCCCACCTGCTGCAACCTCCAGAGTCCGACCATTCAGCCTCTGGCCGTTCAAGTTCGCTCGATGGGGCTTGTTATTTTCATAGGAGTTTTTTTTTTTTTTCTTTTCACTTGAATTCACCTGAATTAGAGAATATAGAGTAGCTACTTAGTAAGGCTGAGCTCCAGAAACACCGATTTTAACACAATTCAAGCAAAGCCTGCATTACGAGGTGGGGAACATCCATCTCTCTCTGAAATGGAAACTGGTCCTCTCTGAAAACTTTTTGTGGGATTGCATTTATTTATTTGAGAAAGAGAGAGAGATAGTGATAGAGAGCACAAGGGCGGCTGGGGAGAGAAGGAGAAGCAGACTTCCTGCTGAGCAGGGAACTGAACTCAATGCGGGGCTCCATTCCAGGACCCTGGGATCATGACCTGAACCAAAGGCAGATGCTTAACTGACTGAGCCACCCAGGCGCCCCATGGTCCTCTCTGAAATGTGTTCTCAGAAGGCCCAGGAACGAAGTAACGTGCATTCCTCTCTGGGGGTGGTGGCCAGTGCTTGTCCTCAGATTGGGTTATGATGGGCTGGGTGAGGGATAATCAATCTAGTTTCTAAAAGATTCAACACATCCGCATGCACAGGTGTGCACACACATGCATGTACACCCACACATACACACACACACATGCTCACACCTGAAAACACACAAATGCTCACATGCTCACGTTTCAATACACACCAGCCTCGGTGAGTCTGTAGGCCACCACTGTGATAACAGTGCTCGCTGTGGGAGAGGAAGAAAGGACTGGAACCCGCCCTCAAGCTTCCAATGTTTCATTTGAACTTGAGCTTACGCTATCAAAGAAGGAACATGAAAAATGTGCTAGCATTTTGTCATTTCCTGACAATTATTATTTGTAACAAATCCCCAGGTAATTTGGGCTCATTAATGCTCAGATGCCTATAATCTATTTGCTCTATTCAGCTGAGCTATTGAGTGTTCGAAGATCTAAAAACGTCCCCACCCTCTCAAATCTCTGCTTTCTGTCTTTTTGATATGAATTGTAGGAGTAAAGTAAACAGAGGGCTCTGTTAGAATTTCCTTTTCTACAAATGAGCCATAAAATTCTCCATTAATCAGTCCTGGCTCCCAGGGGCCAGTTTGTATTCTGGAGGTTTCCTTTTCCTTTTCTGGTCCCCATTTTGTGGAGGAGATTATTCAAAAGAAAAAAAAAAAAGTCACACAGTAATAAGCCCCAAAGAATAGGCTTAGAAAAGCCAGCTTTTTTTTTTTTTTTTTCGGTAGGGAGCCTTTCGCCTGAGCCAGGTTCTCACCATCAAGCACCATTCAAAACTTCAAAATTTCTCTGTTGGCTTTAAAATATAAAATGTCTTTCTCCCCTTCCCGGAGGGTATGATGCTCCTATCTACTCAAACAGGTACTCCAGGTAAGCCTTTATTTAGCTGCATAAGAAGATACCCCCCCCACCCCCCACTAGGGGATGTCTGCGGCAAGAATCCACCAGCACGGAAGTAACCAACACTGGAGGGAGGAATTTATCCTGGGTTTGGCATTTCAGGGCTTCCCCCACCTTGATGGCTACACGAGGTGTCAATTCTGACAGATCTAACATTTCTCTTAAGGGTATTTCCTTTCAAGGACGGAGGAGGAAATAGGTATGAAGCTCTGAGCTGTGTGTGAGGAGGGTGGGCAAGCTCTCCACCTTTTGGGCTGCTGTCTGCCAAGCCCAACCTGCTGACCCGCATTTTTCCCATGAACCAGATTTCTTACCTTTAGCAAGACTCCCCCACATAAAGACACACTCGCCACAACCATACTCAATAGATAGGCTATTTTTAGATATATATCGTTATGAGTTTTAGGTGTAAGAGCAAAAGAGATTACACAAAAACTGGCTTCCATGGGACTGTAACAAAAGAGTTTTCTTTGTTTGGTTTCAGGCGGCTGAGGGTTTTTTTTTAAGCATCTGAACCACCCCCCTTTCCCTTCTTTATTTTTCTGTTTGTATTTTGTCCTTTATTTACACTAAGCATAAAACTTCCATAAGCTGTCTTAAGGGATTTCTTTATTTTTCCTCTACCATTTTTTTTTAAGCAAAACTGTTTGTCTAACCTGGGGGTGGGGGGAGGTGAGGAGGGGATAGAATAGCCAGCAAAGATTTTTATTTCGAAAGCAAAGTCACCCCAAGGTTAACTTGGAAGCCGAACAGTTTTAAAAGTTTATCTCGCAAAAGTTGAAGCTGAAGGCTATAGCGTGGGGTTCCTGCGTAAAATAGAGCTGTTTCTTCCAGAAAGACTCCGTTGTTGATCTGCGGCGAGATGGCATCTAAGCTCTTTAAATAAGCTGAGTGTGACTAACCAGGAATCCCTCTCCCTCGGTCATTAATGTTGTTTAGATATCACCCTTGGTAAATTAAATACCTTGGTCTGAATTGATTAATTGCTCCATAAATCTTCTTCTGAGAAAGTAGATGGGCCTCATAATTATTCTTCTACTTTGTGCAAGCTCGTCCAATAACAGTGCACTTATGCACATAAAATTTTGGAACGTCTGGACTTGCATTAGAAGTGACTCACTCACACCTAGTGAACCATTCTCTCTTTCCGAGACGACAGAAGTGTGAGTTCCTCGAATCACTGAATTCGTTAGCACAAACATGTTGGATTTTGCTAACATACCTTAAGACTTTATTAGCCGACCTTATTTTATATGTCCTACAGGCTTTGGCAGTTTTGCCCATTTAATTGAAACACATTGGCTTCCATAAAAAAGAGCTTGCTTAAATCAGAAAGGAATTTCTCATAATCTCTCTGATATTAACACTTGGCTGTTGGACAGTATGAGCTGCATCCCAGAGCGTTTCGTTTATGCACCTTAGTTCTGACTTAGTATCTGTTTCAGTCAGATTGTGTGAAGTCTCTGGCTTTTGTGTGTATGGGGAGGACGGTCAGGCGGGGAGGGGCCCGAATGCTCTGTCCAAACTGGAAGCCAAGAGAGACCTTCATTATGCATATTCTCATTGGCACCTGTGTCACCCGGGAAAACCATCTCGGAAAGAGAGTGAATGAAAGGCCAGCTCTTGCGACGGGGGGGGGGGGGGGGGGGGGGGGCATGTCTGGATGAGAACCTGCTAAGAGGCTCCATCAGGTGCCCACACCCCACGGACTTACCTGGGTTCCTAAGTAATTTAACCCCGATTTACCTCTGAGCTAGCCAATTACTGCTGAGATCCTCCGCGAGGCAAATCACATGACCTTCTTTGGAGCAAATGATGCATTTCAAGACTGATGTGTGCAGCCCTGGCCTGATTCTCTGGCATGCCATTGGAAACCAGAAGCCATTCCTGCTAGGACAAGGTGGCCTACTAGGGGTAGGTGAAAATCTCAGATAATCCGCATTCCCCATGTAGCCATTCTACTAATTCTTTCCTTATTGACCTTCACAGGGAGTAGCGAGGTTGTTCTTGGATAGCGAGGCAGGGTTGCAAACACACTCACACTCCATCTCAGAAGTGCAAGGGAAACACAGTGCCTTCGTTTCCCTGTAGGTGCTCAAATCTTTCACATCCACATCCACACGCCTGCCGAGAAGTTGGGAAGAACACTGTAAATAGAGTGCGAGTCAACAGTTGAAACAATTTCCTTACGCACTAGGCAAATGTTCAATTTATCCAATAGTTTCTTTTCATTGTCCCAGCTCCTCTCAAGGATCTGGGGAAGGGGGCCATATATCACTCATGGATTAGGGACTGATGAGGCAAGATGGCTGAAGGACTTAGGGTCTGGACGATTCCCCTAAGGCAGGGCTCTGAGGCACATCCTGCCCTCCTTGACCGATTCCACTTCTGTTCCAACCAATTCCATGGCCCCCAAGGCGGAACTCTTAGTCCCACTCAGTCCCTGGACCAGATGCTCCACACGGGGGGCCTCAGCCACGTCTCTCTGCCATGGCCTCCTCATCTGACAAGCTCCCCAGTCAGCACCAGGGGCACCCAGAAACTTCTGATTCCTCCCCATTTCTCTAAAGACACAGAAGACTCCTAGAGCACACCATAGCCCCTGTGTTTGTCCAACTTTGTGGATTCTGATGAAGATGCCTCAGAGCAAGATGGCAGCAGGGTGCAGATTTGGATTTTGAAGCTCAATTTCCACAGCTTTGTTTAAGGAACTGAAAGGGAAGGCGGTGGTGGAATGCAGTATTATGAATACAAAATGGGGTACAAAGATTAATATTAATTTAAGTGAAAAAGGATTTAAAATGGATCACAAAACTTAAAAAGATGAATATTAGCACAAACATGATAAAAACCAAGAAAAATATCTTAATATTTTTGTTACCTTGCTACCTGACACACAGGAAAATCTGTAAGATTTTCCACCATGATTTTGGCCGTGTGTTTTTTTATTGCCTCCTTGTATGGCAATAATTTTTATTATTTTCCATAGAGAGAATTAAAATAATACTCAATTTTGATTGACTAAAATTTGTTTGTAGGAGTAATAATTTAAAAAGTGAAATTCATCTTTGAAACATCTTATTGAGAATGTCATATAAATTTGTAGGATTATTGTTCAATTTCTTTTATGTATGAATGCTTACATTCCAGCGTATTTCAAATTCTCTTTCTAAATGACTAATCTTAAATAGTTTTTAACTGATAACACTGGGTAACCAGTTTGTTGTTGATTTTCATGGAGTAGTGGCATATTTGAGCTTTTTCATTATCAATGTTAGTATTTTATATTACATTAACAAAAACTGTAATTCCTTTCCAATGTGTTTATGTAATTACTGTCTTTTCATTAATTGAATTACCAAAAAATCCGAGAGTCTATTCATTATTTTAATGTCAAAGTCCTTTCTTCACTTTATACAACTTGGGGAAAAATGTATTACAATTTGCTTCTTGGTGGTGGAATAATTTCTATTGAATTCATAGAAATACATGAAAATCGTTCATTGTGTAGCACATTTATAATTATATATGTTGCATTATTAAGCAAATTCCTGGCAGAATAGAATTTCATTTTTGAGTAGGTATCAGTGAAAATCAAATCCTCCATTAGAATTTTATATACAGGATGATAGAAAAAGTTTTTTTGACAAACTAACTTCTGGTCCGGCACCTACGCATTGTTTCTTTCTTTGTCACACATTGTCCAGACTGAGAACCAAAACATGAGAATTTTCTGGCCCAACATCGTGGTATCCCAATACCAGTTAAGTCAGTGTATTGTAACCCTGACCATTATAATGCAGGACGTTTGCAAAAACTTACCTACACACGAAATAATTAGGAACTATTAAGTATATTTCACTAAACCCAAACCAACACTTTGCCAAACCAGCTTCGCCTTAGCCATACCCTAACACCGCCTATTGAAACTTTAATGCCACCCGATAGCAGGGGAAGCAGTTAATATACCTTATTTTTGTGAACACATTGCTAGGGCTTCCTCTAAGTCCTGCAGCTCAAGATTCATTAACTTACCATTAAGTCAGCTCTCAGTAGAGCTTCAAAGGTGAATTCTTACCAACAATCGTGTTCCCAAAGGATGTGGGCAGTGGGGGGAGTCTGCTAAGGGTGTGAACAATACGAAAGATACACTAGTTGTAGAGATTTTGAAAAGTATAATAAGCTTGAATAAAAGATGGTCTGCTTTTCATCATTACAGTGAGCTGGCAATTCTAAACAATGTCAATGATTATAATATTCCTTTCTTCCAAAAATAATATTTTGTTGGTCTAAGTTCAAAACAATCACTGCAATAAGTATTGAATTATAACAATAATACAAAGGTAAGGTTCAAATGAAGATATACTTATTGTATATCTTTTCATAAACATTGCATTTATTCTATGTGGTAGTTTATATGGAGAATTCCCAATTATATGGTCAGTCCCCAAAACAGATTCAACCATGCATATTCCTAATAGACATCTCCACTTTGAGGTTTAATAAGCATCTTAACTCAACATAATCACATACAAGCACCAAATCTTCATCATAAAGTCTGCTCCATCCATAGCCCTCCCCAACTTAATTGATGACAATTCTATCCTTCCAATGGCTCCAGCCAAAATACTCAGAGACATCCTTGACTCCTCTCTTTCTTCACATCCCATAGCCATTCAGCATTCCTGGTGGCTTAACCTGCTAAAATATACCCAGAATCCAGCCTTCTCTGACTCCACCATGCCACTACACTGTGAGTCTTTATTGTCTCTCCTCTGGACTACCCTGGTAGACTCTATCGTCATCTTTGTCCCACCACTGGATTACCCTGGCCAACAGCCAGTGGGAGTCTTTACAACCATACACTGGCTCATGTCTCATTTCTGTTCAGAACCTCCCAGTGGCTCCTCGTTACTCTTAAAGTGAAAGCAAAAATGTTCACAATGACATACAAGCCGGTATAGCCAGTTCTTCCTGAAATCGCGCGTGTATTTAAGAAAGGTGCACAAGTTAGAAAAATGGCACCTACAACCTTCGTTCGGCTGATACTCTTTCTGATAATGTATGTTAAGGAGATAATCCTAAATCTAATCTAAAATGTATACATGCAACAGCTGACATTGATTTGGTGCTTATTATGTGCTATTTTTTTTAATGCTTGATGAAAATTGACTAAGTTAATCCTCACACAGCTCCGTAAGGTATGTATTCTCACTGTCCCCATTTCATAGGCAGGGAAGCTGAGGCACTGACAAGTAACTTGATTAGCCAAGGTCATACAGCCTAGAAGGGGTATAACTGGGATTGACACTCAGGCAGTCTATCTGCAAAAATCACGTACTTTACTTTGCCAAAAGAATAAATGAACTAGAAACCATGTAAATGTCCAATCATATAGGATTGGCAACTATAATAAGGTGTAGCCATATAATTATCAAACACAATATTTTTCTAAATCTATAATGATATAAGAAAATATTTGTGATGTTAAGTGGAAATGCTTAGATTGTGCATCATAATTGAAATTTAACAGCTGCCCAGACATGCATACACACACATCTATACAAAAAACAAATGTCAGAAGGAAATGCCCTAAATGTTAATAAAGGTTAGCTCACAATGGTCCAATTACTAGATGATTTTTATTTTCTTCAACATATTTGTTCTTGGTTTATACATTTTCCTCTGCAATCATGTCTTTATTTTTACAACTAAAAGAAACCATCATTTAAAAAAAAGTGAAACTTTTATTTCAAAATTGCTATTTAAATAACTATATAAGAAGTTTATTAAAAAGGTATAACAGGGGCGCCTGGGTGGCACAGCGGTTAAGCGTCTGCCTTCGGCTCAGGGCGTGATCCCGGCGTTATGGGATCGAGCCCCACATCAGGCTCTTCCACTGTGAGCCTGCTTCTTCCTCTCCCACTCCCTCTGCTTCTGTTCCCTCTCTCGCTGGCTGTCTCTATCTCTGTCAAATAAATAAATAAAATCTTAAAAAAAAAAAAAAAAAGCTATAACAGGCGTTTCTCTCTTACCAGTTTTATTTTCTTACCAAGGAGGATTTAGAATTTCCCTCACAGAAATCCTAAAGTTGGAAAGATCCTGTTTACATAAAAAGAATGCCTTTAATTATTTTCACTGATTTAAAAAAAAAATACTCAAAGACACAGAACTGCAGGATTCATGCCTCTACGAGCAAACTGAGACAACTAACTTGATTTGCTAGAATTCTTGCCAGAAGTAAGGCAACGTGATTATGCAATGAGTTAAATCAAACATAAGTATATCACCAGACTTTTTAAAAATGTTGTCGATTACTTAAAGACTCTCTTTTCTACCTTTATGAAGAGCTTCACATTGGGGGGGGCACCTCTGAGAGTGACTGTGATAAACTGTTAAATGAAAAGACAGAGTAGAAAATTGTCACTTCACTTGAAAATCTCTAGCAGTCTGGAAAGCCTGTGGCTGTGAGGAACACATCAGCTCACCAACCAGAGCTGGGCACTGCCTGATACCCACATACACCCGTGTACTAACTCACTTCTGCCTCACCACAACCCCGGGAGGATATGGCACCATTGCAGATGGAGAAGAAGAGGAACATATCTTTGGAACTTATCCAAAGACACAGTAGCCCCCCTTATCCACAGCTTTGCTGTCCGTGGTTTCAGTTACCCGTGGTCACCTGTGGTCCAGAAGCAAACGATCCTCCTTCAGACCTGTCCTCAGACGCTCAGGGGTTGCTCAACACTTTGTCACAACGCCTACGCTCTTCACCTCACTTCATCTCATCGATCAGGCATTTTATCACGTTGCCTCATCATTAGAAGAAGGGTAAATACAGTACAGCGAAGTCATTTGAAAGACAGAGACCACATTCACATAACTTGTGTTACAGTATATTGTGATAATTGTTCTATTTTGTTATTAGTTCTTGTTGTGAGTCTCGTGCTGTGCCTCAGTTAGCGATTAAACTTTATCATGGCAAAGTACGTAAAGAACAAAATATAGTCCATATAGGGTTTGGCACAATCCGCGGTCTCAGATGTGCACTGGAGGTCTTAGAATGCATCCCCCGCAAATAAGGGGGGTGACTGTATGCAGCTATGAAGGGGCAGATCTGGGCTTCAAACTCAGGCATTGAACTCCAGAGTCTCCCTCTTCTTAAACCACAGTATCTTATCTACAGAAAAGGGAGGGATGCCCCCACGTTACCCAGAAAAGCACTCATGGTGACCTGGGTTTCTTCCATGGGTCCTGCACATGGGGAGTTGGTGGGAAGCATTAGAAACCCAGAAGTCAGCATATTTTTTAATGTAAAATGGGAGCCATCTGGGAGCGCAGTTAATGCAGCCCTTTCTCCACCTTTCTGTCTGCAGGAAGGTTGAATGAAACGCCTTCCTCCTCACAGGAAAGAACCCACAAATGAAACAAGGAGACACAGTTGCTCTCCTCAGTGAGCCATTTGAAGGGCAGACAATTCCTGGTTCATCCATTATCACATAAATAATTAAACACCCTGAGCCTGCGCCAAGGTTGGGAGGTCTGTGAGGCAATTGCTGTAAATATCCGAAGTGTAAACTTGGTCAGTCATTAGCTCCTCCTAGTGGCTCTTCGGCCTTCAGTCAGGAGGCAGCTGAGGTACTGCTGTCCTTGAGGGATGGGAACTCGGACCGAGAGCCTGAAGTTTCCTCTGGAGTGGCAAGACCTTTCTTCGCCCCTCAAGGCGAGGACACCACCACTCAGAGAGAGCTGCTCCACCCTAAGCATGAAACTTGAATTGGTCAACAACCCACATTTGCATAACAATGACAGAGGATGGTATCCAGACATCTGTGGCATTTACTATAGTCAGGCGACTCTTCACGTAGAGTCCTGTTAATAGAACCGATCAGAATTATCTTTTTTCCATTGAAGTTAAGGAGAAATATGAATAATCCAAAGAGACAAGTAATACGTTTACATTTGACTTCAAATTGTATTTTATTCTTGCCTGTGAATGAAGACACATCTGTCGCATTTAAGTTTAAAAATTTGAAATAAAGTAACAAGACCACACGTGTGGGGAGAAAAGAGAGAGAGAGAGAAAGGGAGAGAGGGAAAGAGAAAAGTCTGGGAAGCTGTCCAGTTTCCCCAGCCTGCCCTCCTACTCAGATCGTCTGTGGAAACTACTGTGCGTTGTGAACCAACAGACCCGTCTCAGACGGGTGCAAGGACTCACCGTCCCCCACAGCTTTGCTGGACTGGGTGAAGAAGTCCAAGTGTTTGAGTTTCAAAGGACATCTGGGCACTGCAAGTGAACAGAAGGAGCAGAGGTGTCCACAGAGCCCTACGTGTAGAGTGGGCGCCATTAATAATCTTGCAAGCACTTTTGTCCTTGGGTAAACCTGACCTAAAATCATATGCCCACGGATAATCCAGGGTATCAGCAGATAGGAGAATCCAAACCATATTGAAAAAAAAATCATTAAGGAAGTCTCTTCATTCTATCAGAATGAACGTATAATTGAACAGGGAGATATTTCAGTTACCAGTCTTGCTACTATAAAGACGACAATCTAGTTTGGTAAGTGAACCCAGAATCTACTTCACACCGATTTCAGCACTGCTGTCAGTAGTCATTAAAATTCCACCTCTTTTCTTTCTCTGGAAGGAGACATAATTGAGATGGAAAGATTATTCCAAATATTTGTCACGTGTACCACCCCCAGCATTGCTTAAAAACATACTTGCACGCACGCGTACAAACACCTACACACACATGCACCTCCCTGGGGCAGCTTGAGAGCTTTAAGAAGATTTTGGGTTGTCTTGGAATCCCAGAAGCCCTAGAAAATCAGCAGCTATGCTGGAAGATCTTCATAAAGGAGGGTGGTGTCTAGAAAAACTATAGACTCTGGAGTAAGAAAGAAATCTAGGTTAGTATCCCTGCTCTACCCTGAACATTGTTTCCCCATAAGCAAACTGATGATATCTGTAAACTCCAGTCTGGAAGAGCCCCGCTAATAGCTAATTCACAAGTCTGCCTGTGGGGATGGAATAATCCCGTCTGTAAACTGCTTAACCGCGCCTGCCCCCAAGCAGCTGCTTCAAAATGCTTAGTGTCCCGCTACTTTCCTCTTCCTGACAAGTTTTTGTTCTGCTGAACCTCTAGGGAGGTAGGTAAACGCGGAAGTGCTCCTGAGAATTCTGAGATCTCTGGAATATTTTCCCCCCTCTGGACAGTCAGGATGGTTGACAGGTCTGGAATTTTGTGGTAAGATTTTTTTTTTTTTTCCTCGCGAGGATCATTCTTAGGTTTTATGGATTAATATCATCCCAGAATGGGTCCACCTGACATATCCCCCAGCCTGTCTCCAATCCTCAGCCCATGTTTTCTGGAAATCTGTAGCTCTTTACTAGGTTCTAGCCATATTCCCTTACTTACTCATCCACTCATGCAACAGATATCATTGGGGATATTACGGTGACTGAGACAGGCTTGGTTTCGGCTTCATGGGAGATGATGTCCTTGAGGAGGGGACAGACAGAAAAGAATGAAGCAGGCATATAAGGAGTTTAATTATTGCTTGTGACATTGTGGCAAGTATTATGTTAGGGGCTGCCATGGAGAATGGGGTGAAGTGTTGGGGGAGTGGTCGCCATCTTAGAAAGGACGGTCAAGGAGATGGGGGCCAGTTAGGCTGAAGTGGGGAAGGAACAACAGTTGTTCCTCCTACTGGCGCAGCTGTTCAATGCAACCTTTGAAAAGGAAACTGTTAGGAATAAGGTGCATTGTCCGATTCTCTTTTCTAGATTCTACTCCAGTTTTACAATCTTGAACGTGTTCCTGGGGACTTTATTGCATATATATATATTATATATATATATATATATATATATATATATATATATATATATATAATATATATATATATATGTAAAATCTTGTCTTTCTGTGCCTTTCTTTTATTCATGTCTTCATTCATTCATTTAATTCATCCATTCATTTTAAACTGTCTCTATGTTGAGAGCTCTATTTAATAAGCTAGGTTCTCTTTACTGGAAAAATTAGAGATGAGAGCTGTCTGGCTTCCTACTGTCTTGCAAGCGTGCTCTACTTTTTGATCTATGCAGGCTTTGGTTAACTTTGTCGGTCTTGTGCTCCCGTGGACAGAAAGCATGAGCCAAATGAATGGTTGCCCAGGTTCCCGGCCTCTCCCTGGGAAGCCATGGCTCACTTACCTCCTGCAGGTGCTGGAAATCCAGTCAGGAGGTGACCCGTGTCCTCCTCACACCCGTCTAGGAAGGGAACAGGACTTTGGTCATGCTCTGCGGGGCACACAATACTTGCGCAGACAGGTACTTCCCTCGAGATGGGCCCCACATTCTGCCAGATCTGTCTGGGGGCAAAGAGCTGTGTGCCCGCTGAGCCCCCCGTGGTCAACAGGAGTCATCAGCCAGCCTTTCCTCCTACAGGGCAGCCCTGAGCTCTCCTCCAGCCGATGCTCTGGAAGGCACCACACTCCTTTTGGCACATGTACACCCTTCTCCTCCTATTTCTCTCTCCTTCCCTCCCTCCCCACACAGACGCTGAGCTGACCTAGGAACATTACCAGGCTTCTGTACCAGGGAATCAATCAAAAGATCCCTCCCTGCACAGAAGCCCTCTCTCCTGGCCTCCCCAAGGCTGCTGCCTCTGTTTCCTGCGTGCCAAGCCTGAGCCTGTGGGGAAGGTTTTCTCCACCTCCCATCGGTCTGGACTCCGGCCTGCGTCTGAGCACTTGGGGCCCCCACGGCAGCTGCTTCTCGGAGGCCTGACGCTCTGCCAGGTCAGCCCTGGCCCGGCTGACTTTCCTCAGCGCTCATCTGCTGAACCCAGACTTCCCCTGTTGGCTCTGTCTCCCTGTTTGAACGGGCTCCCAGTCCGAAAGGGCTCCCTGAAGCCTTAGCTTCCAGTGGCTCACCCCTTGCAGCCTTCCGGTTAAAGGATGTTGGGTCAGCTCAGGGGTCCTCGGTTTACAAAGAGAAATTCAGTTCAATGAAGCCTTGAAACACCCTCAAACAGCCTTCCTCGCAGTTTGTACCTGCTGGCCTTGGCACTGTCTCTCAGTTTTGATTTTTCGGACTATTTTTCCAAAGGTCCAGGGGATGGAGGCTTGTATTTCATTTGGATTTCGTGGATTTCATGAAAGTTTTTTTTTTCTTTTCTTTTCTTTTTTTTCTTTTCTCTCTTTTCTCTTTTCTCTTTTTTTCTTTTCTCTTTTTTCTTTTTTGTTCTCTCCTTCCTTCCTTCTTTCCTTCCTTCCTTCTTGTCTTTCCTCCTCCTCCTCCTCCTCCTCCTCCTCCTTCTTCCTCTTCCTCTTCTTCTTCCTCTTTCTTCTTCTTCTTCTTCTTCTTCTTCTTCTTCTTCTTCTTCTTCTTCTTCTCCTTCTTCTCCTTCTTCTCTTCCTTCTGGCCAAATTCTTCCTCTTATGTCTAGAAAAATAAGAAACCCTCTCTCACAGTCTCCCTACACAAATACGCTTCTTTCAATTTTCTGGTTCCAACTTACAGGCAGCTATACTGATAATAAGGCTGCTTCTTCCAGCAAATTTCCATTAACCCTCTCATGAAACTAATTGGGAAATACGGAAAACCACAAAAAGGTAAATTTAAACATCATCCATGTCTAAGAAGCAGGAGACAACCGCCATTCACAGGTCAGGCCGCACACTTAGAGCCGTCTTCTCTGTATCACATACACACATACACAGAGATGATCTTTCTATACACATAAAAATGGCACGACTTTGCATGTCTTATAGTCTTTTCAGATTTACTATTTTATAAATCTTAAAGACAGTTTTACTCTTTGACCTAGAGATTTCACCTCTAGAATGGACAAGTACATTGGGATGTATGCATGAGGGTGTTCATTATGACCATCACCTTATTAGCCCCTAATTACAAGTGACTTAAATCCCCAGCAATGTGGGATTGGTTAAATAAATTGTGGGATAACCGTGCAATGTAATGCTACAAGAATATTAAAAATGGTGACATAAATACATACGTATTAATATACAAACATGGGCATGGAATAGTGAGAAAAATAGGACTACAAATGAGTAGGTAAGGTATGATAAATTTGTCCTCATATATATTATCTTTTGAGAGAATATCCAAAATATTCATAATGTTTATCTCTGGGTAAGTGTTCTTTTTTTTTTTTGTAAAGATATTATTTATTTATGTGAGAGAGAGGAAGAGGAAGCACAAGCAGGGGGAGGGGCAGAGGGAGAAGCAGACTCCCTGCTGCGTAGGGACCCTAATGCAGGGCTGGACCCCAAGATCCTGGGATCATGACCTGAGCCAAAGGCAGACACTTAACTGACTTTGCCACCCAGGCGCCCCTGGGTAAGTGTTCTGTGAGTAATAGATATTTTCAGTTTATCTGATTATATTGGCAGTTTTACAATTGGCATTTATGCTCATGGAAAAAATTAATAGGAAAAAATATATTGGGGATAATATTTTCATATCATTATCTTCCTCAAAAATGACACTTAATGACTCGGTACCCCAATGTCGTCAACTACGTCCCCATCTCAATGCCCTTTCTTAATGGGGGGATGAGAGAAGGGAGGGTGGCTTAGAGATAAGAAACACCTGCCCAATTAGGGACAAGTCTGGATTAGAATCCAAGTCCTCTGTTTCCAAAGTTCTAGATCCAATGCTGCTTTCCAGTTGTTAGGAGTGTAGCAAGCTCTGTCGTAGATTATAAGACTACAATATCTGTATGTGTGTTGGGGGTGACATAGATGCAGACCATTTCACGTCACTACTTTTGAAGGGGTAGTTTGAGATTGGCTTGTAAAATGGTCAGTTGTACTGGGAACTGGAAAAGCGCTTTCTACTCTAACCTCATCATCTCAATTGTTCTCTGTACCAATTGTTCTTAAGCTGTGCTTCCCAGCCCTGCCGTATCAGCATCACACTTGAACTTGTAAGAAATGCAACTTCTCGGGCCTCACCCTGGACCCATGGAATCAGAAAGCCTGGGGTGGGGCCCAGTGAACTGTGTTTCAGCAAGTCTTCCAGGTGATTCTCATGCTCACTCACGTCTGAGAACTGATGTCCGGTCAGTGTAAATCACCAGCAGTGTCAGGAAAGACCCCAAGACAAAAAATAACCAAAGGGAAATTAGAATAGTCTTTATTTCTCATTACTCTCCTTCCTCAATAATCCTAAATGATTGTTAAGAATGTGGATTCCAGAGTCAGATTGCCTGGGCTTCAATCGCAATTACATCATATATTATTAGCTGCATGGTCTTCAGCAAGTTTCTTAGTACCTTTGTGTCTATTTCCTCATCTACAAAATGGACTGAAAACCATCGTATCTGCCCCCGGCACTATGACACATACAGATCTGAGAATGTGGCCACGGTAAGCATATAGAGGTGTGTTTAGCCACCGTTGTCATCACCCTCCAACCTCAATGCTACGTTTTGGACCTCCTCCATCAGAAGCCACCATCCACTCTGAGCGTCCCCATCACCACTTACAGGTCCTGTCTAGCCACCTATATCTATGAGATTGGTAATAATTTCCTTATAGTCCACTCTGTACTAATGATTACTAGTTGTGAGTTGAATTGTGAAAACATATGTTCAAGCTCTAACCCCAGTACCTAGCACTCTGACCCTACTGAAAGTATTTCCTCTGTGGATATAATCAAGTGTAGAAGAGGTCATGCCGGATTTGAGTGGTCTAACCCAATGGCTAGCGTCCTTCTAGAGTGAGGAAAATGGACACAGACACACACAGGAAGCAGGGGGCATGAAGCTGAGGGTGAAGTTACACTGCCCTAAGCCAAGTAAAGTCAAAGTCACCAGGAACCAGCAGAAGCTAGGAAAGGGCTAAGATCCCCCCTAGAGCCCTCAGAGGGGGCACAACCACACCAATACCTTAACTCTGGACTTCTGACATCCAGAACTATGAGACGATAAATTCCTGTTGTTGTAAGCTGCCCAGTTTGTGGCAATTTGTTTCAGCAACCTTAGGAAACTAATACATGAATGACTTGATATGTGGGTCCTATAGCTCAGATACGTTAATATCCTGCTTATCGGGAAGAAATGTTTTCAGCATTTGCAGTAATATAGAGAATAGTCATATCCCTGGACTTGATATCAAAACCCTAGAGTCTAAATCATAATAATTCCTAGCTGTGTACATTGTTACAGGTTCCTAATCTCTCTGAACTTAGCCTTTAACACGTAAGGTTGCCAGATAAAATACAGAACATGCAGTCGTATACAAATTTGACATACACGACAAATCATTTTCAGTGTAAATTTGTCCCATTCACCTATGTCCCAGGGGACATACTTATACTAAAAAATATTTACTTACGTGAAATTCAATATTAACTGGAGGTTCTACAGTTTTATTTGGCAAATCTGAAAATCCTACTTACATGAAAATGTTGTTAATATCTAATTTGTACTCGTATTGCACAAATTAAAGGGGAAATTGTATGTGGAAATGCCTGCTGCTTTTTCAGTGCTCAAAAAAATGTAACTAACGATAAACCAGCAGAAATGATCTTTGGAAGGTCTCAAGTACAGAACACGAGCTACTTCATGGAGGGGCTCTCAGACCATCCCTCGGATACGACTTGTATCCAAATTGCATAAGTATGATTTATCTGGTTTTATTAGAACAGGAAAGTTAAAGAGGTTTTTGGTTTTTGTTTGCCCGTTTTTCTTTTTAGTGGAGGCTCAGGTGGCCCGTGACCGTTCATAAAATGGCTTCAGAGGTAGGGGGTAGAGGGGAAATAAGAAATAAACTAGGGTGGGAAAGAAAAACAACCAGCAGGTTGTAAGAGCCAGTTGGTTCCTTCTTAGCTTGATTTAGGGGAAAGGGTTAGAACCTCTGAATGGAACAGACGGATCCCTTCCTTTAACACTTGATGGGGGGAGAGAGTAAAATCATAAGTAGCAGCTAATACATATATATAATATGAATATATATATGTATTATGTATATAATTTGTATATATATTCATATTACATATATAATTATATTTTTATGTCTGCTTTTTATAATTAATTGTTCTTTACACTGCCAAATATATACAGTGTGTAATAATTATGGAATAGGTAAGGGTGTGTATACATATACACATGCATACAGTTGGCAGTAAAATATGTAAAGAATAGTTATACAAAGCAGACACAAATATTTGGAACGCCATAGTTCGGGATTAGTTAGTACAGGGGGAAAAGTAACTTTATACGAGCAAGAACTCCCAACCATATCGTGGTTTCATCAATCATAGTACAGTGATTAATGACAATAATTATAGTTCTATGTCATTGGATAAAGGTTAACTTGTGTTTGTTATGCTGTCTTTGTGACAGTAGGGCTGTGTGTAGCATTGCAGAACTACTTCTCTCCTACACAAATGGCTGAATAGACTTAGACACTACAAGAATGATCTTCACTCATCTGGACATTTAATTCCTCAGAAGATAAAATATTGGCGTATTTTTTAAGGGGCCGTCTGGAGATACAAGGCCTTGATCCAAACATTTAATGTAATGGTGGGAATTTCTAGTATTTCAGACCCTTCAGGGGCCCCTCAACTGGCAACTACAGAATCGTTACTTATTTTTCCTCCACAGGTAACTGGTCTGCAAAAAAAAATTTTTTTTAATTACAAATATCAAGTCAAAACAAGTTTATTGAGTACTTGATTGATGGATATTTAATAGAGAAAAGTAAAAACAATATAAGGCAAAGAAGAAAAGTCTCTTGATTCAAAGTCTAATGGAGTCACATTGTTCCCGTCTCAAAATGCCAGAATTCAGTTCTAAATATGAATCTAATATTTCAGACCCCTTCAATAGTTATTAGCTATTGAATAAAAATGAAATAGAAAATATAGTGTCTCGACTCAAGAGCTTAGTAGAATAGAAAATACACATTCATGAGGCCATGGGGAATCATAGAATATTAACCCCATAATAATGGAATTTTGCTTCTTAAGCTTGCAATTTCCAAACTTACTTGAGAGCAAAAAAAAATTTTTTTTAATTTCAAGAAATCTCTACTAATATTTAGCAGAATACCCCTTGAGGAATATTGGAATATAAGACATCCACCACAATTGCTAACCTTTGCCTAACTTTTCAAACTTATCTCAGAAGATACCCAAACATTTTGAACTTGAGCTTGTTGGAATATCCGCCTTTAAGTTTTTGGAAGCAGTAGTTCTTCAAAGTGGGCTGTTTATAACCCAAGGTGTACTCTGAAATTTATTGGAAATTGAAAAACAATCAGATTTTCTGTTTCCATTTAATCTAATAATTAAAATAAATTAATTTTACAAATATCTAACATCCAGATTAATACCAGTACATATATGTGTATATAAAAGTTTAAATGATGTGCATGTAATGAGGGCCTGTGTTCAAAGTATTTTTTTTCTTGAAAAGCCTATGCAATTGAAAGGAAAGGGACCACCACTCTAAAGACTCCACGGCACTTTTTTCATGTTGTTTCCATTTTTTTGTTTGTTTGTTTATGTGTAAGTCTATTCCCCAAGACCACACACCCCTTAAAAGATCTTTGTATCCCCCTGAGCAATTAGAGTATTAGGGATTCGATAAGGGTTTGTTTAACAAATGAACAAGTGAGTAAATGAATTTCCAAACTCGGGTGGTTAGTCTGATCACAGACACAGTGGAAACCTGAAAGAGCAAGTTCACCTTTCTGCCAACTTAGATTGCTTCTGTCAAATTCATGCTTTTACCCAGTCAAATAGTCTTTACCTTGCATCTGGCTGGTTTGTTTTTCAGAGAGGATAACTAGACAATTTTCCCTTTATATCAATTTCTGTCTGGTCTTCAAAGTTCAGATAGATGAGAATGCAGAAGATAATCACAACCAGAAATTATAAGCTATGGGAATATGTAAAATTATAATTATTTATTGAAGAAAAGATAATTAACTGACAGATGCCTTGCCATAATTATAATACTCTGTCAATTACTTGGCCCCATTTATCAAGATCTCCAACTTCTCCTGATCACTTTACTGCTCAAATTAGTAGGTGTAGGGGTATTTTTCCACTCCCTTCATTAGACTAATGCGCTTCTCTTCTTTGGAAGTTCAGAAATGACGGTTGAATTTTGTTCCACTGCATAACACCTCTCCAGGCACTTTCCCATCTAAGAGAAAGGCTTGAAACATCTCTTGAGATTATCCACATTTGCATACCTCCAGAGTGTTCGATATATGCCTTAATTATGTTGAGTTTTAAAAATCCTAAATAAAGATCATATCCAAGTTTTCAAAATAAAGACTGCAGAGAAAGAAGAGATTTGTGTTACAGTGAAGACTCAGTATGGACAAGACCTACTGAATAGCAAAATAGGAAAAGTGCCCCCCATGTTGGCTTTTAGGTCTTGCAGGATGGGATAAATGAATCCATGACTGTTTATCTTTAAATTTGCCTTTAAGAAAAAGTAGACGATTTTTCAAGGTCCTTTCAAACTTCGGGGATGGGAACACTGGCTTTGTGTGAAGCCTACCAAGGACACAGAAGAGCCATGGTGGTGATTTATATATTTGTTTGCATTTTATTTTGTGCCACAGCCTGAAGAGACGAGAGCTAGTTCTGTCTTGAATTACGACCTCGAGAAGGCATTGAGTTGTGGGTTGGTGAAATCACACCTAGAATACCACAGTCAAGTTGGGGCATCACAGCCCCAGAAGGAAGGCGGTAGATGAATTGGAGGGACTTCAGAGACAAGCAAGGAGAATGATAAAGGTATTGAAAGACATGACGTACGTGGCGAGATTGATGCCCCAGACTATCTATCCATAAGTACAGCTTGCCAGAGGGATGACTAAGGTGATGACATGATAATACACGAAAAACATAAACAACCAAGGAGCAGGAAGATGGCTGGGGTGGGAGCTGCCCATAACTTAACACGGATGAATAATTAATACATTCAAGGGCAAGAAAGGAAAGGTTAGTCTCAATATCAGGAAACTCTGCTCACAAAGGGCTTAATGAAACTGATTTTTTTTTTTACCAAAATTACTTGATTGTTCTTAGATTATGTGATATGCCAGGAAAGGAAGGGTAACAAAGCAAAACAAAACAAAACAGAGCCTTGGGGAGTGGCAAGTAACCCTCAATTAGTATGCCTTCCTGGGACAGAGGGAGGGAATCTGTCCCATAAAACAGGGCCAACCAGGATTACTTCTTGTAACTATAATGCTGTTGCCAAATCTTCCATGAACTACTCGAGGCAGGGTACATAAAAACACTTGACATTTTTATAGAACCCTTTCTTACAGGTATATAAAATAGTTGACATAAACATTTGAGGAAATGTAAGGAACTCAAGTATCATAATGCATCATTCTTTTTAGTATTGCTCGTTCCATAAAAATTGTTGGAATCTCTTGTTCTCAGTTTCTTCTTCTACAGAATGAACGCCTGGAATGAAACAATCTACAAGCTTCATTCTATTAGAAAAGTTTACAGGTTACGTTTCTAAGTCGCTCATCTTTTTAAAATAAGTACTAATGTATAAAAGCATACTTTAACCAAATATTTCTTACTCTTTTTCTCTCTTCCAGATTCCCTTATAAACTAGTGGTCATGGGGTGCCTGGGTGGCTCAGTCGGTTAAGCGCCTCACTCTTGGTTTTGGCTCAAGTCATGATCTCAGGGTCCTGGGATCAAACCCTGGGTCGGGCTCTGAGCTCAGCATGGAGTCTGCTTGAAGATTCTCTCCCTCTGCCCCTCCCCTGCTCTCTCGTGCTCTCTCTCTCTCTTGCTCTTTAAAATAAATAAACAGAAGCTTTAAAAACAATTAGTGGTCAGCAAAATGTTTTTTGTAAAGGACTATTTCAGGCTATGTGTGGTGTATGGTTTCTGTTATGACTAGTCAACTCTGTGGTGGTAGGGGACATCAGCCACAGATATACATAAATGAGTGGGCATGGCTGTGTTCCATACGTTCCGTACGATTTTATTTAGGGACACAAATTTGAACTTCATATCATTTTTATGGTTCTATAAAATATTGCTCTTCTTTTGATTTCTTCCAACCATTTGAAAATGTTCTTTTCTTTTTTTTTTTTCAGTTCAAGATTGGTACAGAAAGAGGCAGTGGGCTGGATTTTCTAACTTCATCAAATGTATGGGTAGCGTTTTCCATTCTATTTTCTATTGCATTATTTATTATACAACTAAGCAATTTTTTTAAAGATTTAATTAATTTATTTGAGAGAGAGAGAGAGCACAAGCAGGGGGCGCAGCAGGGGGAGAGGGAGAAGCAGACTCCCCACGGAGCAGGGAGCCCGATGTGAGGCTCGATCCCAGGACCCTGAGATCATGACCCGAGCCTAAGGCAGATGCTTAACCTAACCCACTGAGCCATCCAGGTACCCCTAAGCAATTTTTTTATTCTAAAGTTGACATAGTAAAATCTCCGAATAAAAGGAAGTTAGGGAGAAAAGTCCTTCAGCCACAAATGGGCTGACAGATAATTATGAAAAGCAATGATGATGACTCTGATGGTGACAAGAAAAATATATCATTGTTATATGGAATTACCCTGGGGCCTCTGTAAATTACCAACTACTTATACTTCATAGAAATAATCAGGTAGTTTCCCCCAAAAAGAAAGAACAAGGACATAACACATGAAAATATTCTCTACCTACTCCATGCTTTTCTTTTTTCAGGTTTCCCCAGAAGAGAAACAAAATTTCTCCTTCTGTGTGCAGAGAGGTGTAGGAAATACAGCTTTTTCTGCAGTCACCAACACTCTCTTTTTGAACATTTAAACCACACAGACATCCTCTCTGTGGGTTAGGTGATCAGTTGACAGGATAGTAGGCAATTCCATTTACTTCCAAGTTACCAGGTTGTAGAGGAAATGTTACTAAAATACGAATATTCAAGCGAATCACAGCAAAATCACCATTAGGATTAATGAGGTACTCCTATAAAACAGAATATCTGTCAAAATATGTACTCTAAAAAGAAGGACTCTAAAAATGACCCACAATCTCACAAACCACCCAGAGCTCAAATGATCATCTCAACAGAATCATTTCTTGAAAACCGATGCATTTGGCTCAGGTGGTATCTCGGAGGTACGACAGCCAAAATGTTTATCTTGCTTTATCTAGTAGAGAAAAAGACAACTTTGCTTTCTGGTGCTATGAATTCACTTGAATAAGAAAGGCATACACATGGGTGCATGTATATCTTTGCAACTAAATAGAGACTCTTTTCCCTCTCAGCATTATACAGTTTAGTAAAAATAACTTGGGACTTCACAACTGCAAATTTTACTCAGATTTATAGGAGTAGTTTTATGTTTTTCGATGTCTTTTAATAGGTTTACCGCATCAAAGATGGCAACATTTAATAAAGTCAATAAATAATTGCATTGTAATTTTGAATGTGTATGTTGCAAAAAGGTAACAAATTCTTCCCCGGTGGGAGAAAATATTTTAGAGCACATGCATAAAAGAAAAAAGAAAAAGAAAAGCACCTACATTTTAACAGTTATTAGGCCCGTTGAATTATTACCAGTTTCTAAATCACATGCAGCAGTAAGAATTGATAATAAAAGAATATTGTCTCTGCAAAATGGATTACAGATTTTGATCACTGCCACCAGCTTAACTGCATATTCCTACCACTACAGATAGCCTATAATAAAACGAGAAAATATTGTCGATTCTGGAGAAAATGCATATTAATTGTGATAAATTTATATGTGTTATGAAATAAAATTTGATTAGTTCCCAGATCTCTAGGAAAATAAAAGTAGAAAATACATAACTGGAAAGGCACGCTGAAGTTGAAGAACGGATGGGATTGGCTGACACAAACTGTAATGCGTTAAAACAGTGACACGAGAAAGTGTTCAAGAAATTGGGAATCTGGAAAGAATGAAATGCATGAATAGAGAAGATCGAACAATATGAATCTTCATATCTCCTGTTACACTTCTAGGGAATCAGGGCCAGGACTGGTGAAGATTACTGCAAAAATGAAGCTTACGCTCATGTTGCAAATCGTGGACTCAGGAACCTGTATTGAAACCTAAGCTCTGCTACTCACCAGCTGTGTGTCCTTGGGCAAGTTACTTCACCTCTCTGTGCCTTAGTTTCTTCATCTGTAAACGAGAGTAGTACCTACCTCATACAGTTATAACGAGGACGCCTTGAGTTAATATTTGTAAGATACCTAGAACAGTACTTGATAGTAAAGCTAAAGAAGCGTTTGACGGTGAAATAAAAGTGTATCTTTCTTGACCCTTTACAGCATCTTCTCTGGGTGATAGTGACGGCCCCCCATATTCACAGCAGTCCTTAGGCCCACACTGCAGCAGTCCTTTGCCCTCCACAGGCAACTCCTACCCCCAGGCTATTCCCTCATCCCATTCACTAACTCCTTCCCTTTCCTCTTGTCAAATCTTGCTGTTCCCACATCAGCTTTTTAAATCTGATAAGCCACTAACAAAGCTAACATTTCGAAGTGTGAACTGTGCTCTGGTTGCAATGCCAAGTTCTTCTCATAAAGCATTTCTTTTAATTAAATTTAAACCTGAGTAAAGGGGTAAGGACCCTTCATTATCTTAGGGCTAAGGAAAATGATGCTTAGAAAGTTGAGTAAATACCACAGGGTCTGGAAATACAAGGGGCAGACACATGGCTGCACACAGGCTTGCACGCAGGGCCTGAATAAAGACTAAAGGACCAGGGTTAGTACTCCCCATCACCATGTATCGCCCAGCTCCTTCCACCCCTCCACGTGAGCAAAGGGGCGGGGGGCACTGTGGAAACTCTCACTGGTCTCGGTCCACATATGATTTTAGCAAAGGCCTCTGCAAAAAAACGAATAAGTAAATAAATAAATAAGCAGACAAATAAAATAAATGCAAATTAAATTAAATAAATACAAATAAAAATTTAAAAATTAATTAATTAGTTTAAAGGCTTCTATAGATCACAGCTACACTCTCATTTTCACTTCCTAACAAATGAATGGGAAAGTGTCCTGGTAACAAGGGAATTCCAGACAGGGCTCCAAGCATGCGCATGTGTGTGGGGGGGGGAGGGGATGAGGGATTTATTCTAATAAGGAGACTTAAGGTTTTAATAAAAGAAGTAGAGAGTGGTCTCTAATCCCCTCCGTTGGTCCTGCTCCCATCCTCACCCTTGGAATCTATGCCTTTGGCAGATAAAGAAACACTGATCTATTACGGGTTCTTCCTCCTTTCACAGTTAACTGTGTATTTCTTTTCAAATATGTCCCTGATAATGGTTTAGCTTTATGAGATGAAAATAAAACCACTATCATGGAGCGTTCTCCGTGATTTAATCACCCTTCACAAGGAGAAAAAAATAAATGTCCCGCTTTTGAGGTAGGGAAGTAGTTAGCTGCTGAGGGGAAGAGGCACTAACAGCAGCAAAGATGAATGAGTGAATAAACTCAGGAAGTCAAGTGAGTGACAGTCCACACTCTTCATGTGTGACCATTTTGCCAATCTTCGCATTTTCAGCTTTTGAAGTACCTCGACTCTTCCCAATGTCACTGTGTGCTATAAAATCCTACAGCTCATAAATTCCATTTAAATTTGGAAATGACTTCTCAGGCATGAGCCTTGAGACAGGCAAAGTCAAAAAACAAAATCAAGGAAATGCATAGGACTCTCGTCCTCCCTGACCAAGATGCTGCCCTGTAAGGGCCACTCAGTACCCGCCGCCATATACAAATGTGCCCAGCTGACCCACTTTTATTTTTCTGCATTACTAATCATTCATTTGCCTATAATTCATCATAGTGTGTTTAATTTTAAAGTTAATTCCCCAGCTAATTTTAAGATTTATGACCAAGTCTTTGTCTCAAAAGCTCACTACGTTATGAAAAAAAACTCAATTGAAAAATAATTAATCTGGGGTTTGAAACTGTCTTCCCATTGAGTTTGGATGAGTGCTTTATCAGTCCAATAAACTGGGTCTAATTTTCAAATAAATTAGGAAGAAAAAAAAAAAAAGAAAAGATAGGCCATCATATTACATTTCCAGCAGGTCAAATTCTCAAGAGGCCAAACATGTCCTTAATTCTGGAAGAAAAATCGCCCGTACCAAGAAGGAACCTGAAGAGAGGAATGACCATGATTTAAGTGTCTCCAACGAATCATTATGTGCGGTCTCTGGGGAAGGTAGAGTTAACTACATTTTATGAGGAGATGAGGAAATTGAGGCACAGAGCCATTTTACAAGCTGCCCAAGGACACACCTGGAGGGGCCCGTGATCTCGTCCCTCACCCTCCCCTCCTCTCATCCCACCGCACCCTCACAGGTCCATTTTGGGGAAGCCAAGAGGAGGCTAAGCTCCATCTGACTTAGGGAATTTTTGCACTGTTCCCTCTTCCTACCAGTCTTCTCTTGGCTTCTTCTCATACTTCTGTCTCAGCTTCGATCCCTTAAGGCCCTCTATGACGACTCCATCTGAAAATAGATCCCCCTTCTATTTGTTCTCAGCATGCTGTTTGTTTGGCTCACAGCAGTTGATTTTAAAAAAATATATGGATTTGCTTAAATGTTTTCTGCCTTCCTCCTTCATCCACTCACTAGAATGAAAACTTCAAAAGGGCAGGACACTTGCTTCCTTTCAATAAACCCCATTGTTCAGCCAGCATCTGGCATGATACCCAATACATGAAAGGCTCCCAGTAAGTATTTTTTTTAATGGATGAAGGGAAAGAATAAAGAGAAGGGGGAAAGGTCAGAGTGATGGATGGGAAGGAGGGACTCAGCCCGAGTTCTGTGTGGCTGTGGGTGCTGGATTTGCACAGCTCTGCGTCCTGGGTGGGAAGGGCAGCTGGGATCATTTGTAGCAGTGAGAGAGGACGAGTGAGAGATGTGTGATTTCACGAAGAGTACAAACCATCAGCGAGAGCCCAAGGGCAAGGTGTAGGGATTTGTTGTCATCCAAGGCACAGCGGGAAGCACTGGTCTCGGCACAGCAGAGCCTGTCCTGGAACCAGGATGACAGAAACAGCTCCGTTGGCCATAGGGTCCTCTCTACCCAACGGCCTATTTGCTTTGCTGGGGAGGTGTTCAAGCTCCACCTTTGTACTATTTCTTTCCCTTGAATGGTTTTCTTTCCTTTTTTTCTTTCATTCTTTCTTCTCTTTATTGCTGAGTTTTTTGGTTTTTGTTTTTTTCATTATGTTCAGTTAGGTAACATAGAGTACATCATAAGTTTTTGTGACAGCGTTCAAGGATTTGTTAGTTGCGTATAACACCCAGTGCTCATCCCAACATGTGCCCTCTAAGGAGGGCATCATCACCCGGTCTTGCTGAGTTTTTTAAGATGTTTGTCTTTACCCACATCTTATTCTAATTATATCAGCCTTCATATAATTTTAGTCTATCACCCTTTATTATTCTCTCTCTACTCTACTTGGTACTTTTCTATTGAAAATGTTTATAATCTTTAGTTTTCTTCTTAAGCTAGTTGCTCGTAGGAGTCAGCTCAGGCTGCCATAACAAAATAAGATAGACGGGGTGATTTAAACAATGAGACATTTATTTCTTACACAGTTCTGGAGACGGGGAGTCTGAGATTGAAGTGCCAGCATGGTTGGGGATTGGTGGGAGCTCCCTTCCTGCTTGCAGATGGCAACTTTCTCACTCTGTCTTCATGGCAGGGAGACAGAGACAGACTCAGATATATTCCCTTTAAAACTGGAAAAAGTACAACCACGTACTCTCATTTTTATGCCACTACAAATATATATATCACCCAGTTTCTTTCTCACCCTTCACCTCTCATCCCCTTCCCCGGGAGCTATATGATTATTTATCAACTACCAGTTGGTTTTAAGGGTTATTATCAGTGGGGACTCAGACCACTTTTCTAAGGCTCTTCAGATATTTGAAGATCAGAATGCTCACATATCAAGTGAGAAAAACATTTCTTTGATGCCTTTCCAGGTCATTCTATATGGCCACCTCCGTGTTGGAACAATGAAAGTGTGAGAGAAGGGGGGGTGGAAATAACTCAGCAAGAGACGTACTCTGGCCCCTTACACTGTGCCTCTCACCAGGAAAATGTTTTTAAAAATTTTAAACATTGCATGTTTGAAAAAAGCAACAGGTGTGCCCCAACACAGTCCCCACCTATAGATTAAAATGTTGACCAAACAATTCATGAGTGATCCGAAGGTTCCTGACTGTTCAATGTAAAGTGAGATGTTTTTAAGTTCAAAACAACAACCTTACACCAGTTAGAATGGCAAGAATTAACAAGGCAGGAAACAACAAATGTTGGCGAGGATGTGGAGAAAGGGGAACCCTCTTCCACTGTTGGTGGGAGTGCAAGCTGGTCCAGCCACTTTGGAAAACAATATGGAGGTTCCTCAAAAAATTAAAAATAGAGCTACCCTATGACCCAGCAACTGCACTACTAGGAATTTACCCCTAAAATATAGATGTAGTGCAAAGAAGGGACACCTGCACCCCAATGTTCATAGCAGTCATGTCCACAATAGCCAAACTGTGGAAGGAGCCAAGATGCCCTTCAACAGATGAATGGATAAAGAAGATGTGGTCCATATATACAATGCAGTATTACTCAGCCATCAGAAAGGATGAATACCCATCATTTGCATCAACATGGATGGAACTGGAGGGGATTGTGCTAAGTGAAATAAGTCAAGCAGAGAAAGACAATTATCGTATGGTTTCACTCATATGTGGAACATAAAGAATAGCATGGAGGACTTTTGGAGAAGAAAGGGAAAACTGAAGGGGGGGGATCAGATTGGGAGATGAACCATGAGAGACTATGGACTCTGGGAAACAAAGTGAGGGTTTCAGAGGGGAGGGGGTGGGGGGATGGGTTAGCCCTGTGATGGGTATTAAGGAGGGCATGCATTGCAATGAGCACTGGGTGTTATACGCAAACAATGAATCATGGAACACTACATCAAAAACAACAACAACAAAATTCAGACAGTGTCTTGTATTTAATAAGTATACAACATAAATGTGGAGTTGATTAAACACTGTTTTAAGTCATTTCAATGACCAAATATCAGCGACCAAACAAATAATATAATTCATCTGGCCAAAAAGAATATATAGCTTCATTAATATGGCCAAAAGCATAAAACATTAATTTCACGGGCTCTTCAATTTATGAAGAGGTATATATTATGTAAGGGTAGAGAATGTATCCTACTGTGTTTTATTTTTGTCTCACATTTGTTTCATCATTAAGTATTTTGATAAACGTAATGATAGAAATGGTTAAACCTAATTTCATTAACAACTAATAAAATAAACCATCTTATTAATCATTAATGTACCATACCCATGTTTTAACAGTATAAATAAAAATGGGTTTTATTTTTTTTCTTCCAAACACACAACTGGATAAAAAGTAAAAATGTAATTCAACTGGGATTTGGGGGTGATGCCATTGAAATAAACATCTGGATTTTCTTTTAATTAAATGCATTAGTTGCTTTTAAACCACATATAATGAATAGATCTAAAGAATTTTTAAGAATATAGGAAACAGGAGTGTTTATATAAAGATGATTATAAAGAAATGAGACCCATTTTTCTTATGTGTTCTATAAGCTTACTCTGAAAGCAATTTAAAAATAAAGATTTAAAAAAATATATCGTTAGCATCCGTGGAACATATGTATGTCAGGGTTCAAATTTCAGCCTCCAGCCAAAAATTGCAACATGATCTCAGGAAACTAACTTGAACTCACTAAGCTTCGATTTTCTTATCTATAAGATAATAACAGCATCTCCCACATAGGTTTGGGAAGACTTAAAAAGACAAGAGATGTAGAGAGTTTGGGCATGTTTCTGCCGTATCCTAAGTGCATGGTACCTTCTCGGTGCTATCATGGTTACTGCCTTTATCATTATCGCGGCCTAGCATTCTATTGTGCCTGTTAAAAATTAAGCATTTTTACTGGATATCACACAACTTCTGATCTTATCTTTTTAACAGTATGAGGGTAGTTAGTGATGGGCTTTCGACAGGTGAACAGACTCCTTGGACAGCCACACGGCAATCTTTAATGCTACTCCTATATGCAGATAGCAGTACTTAGGGAAGGGAAACTATATGGGCAACGGGAGGAACACAATGATGAGATGTGTTAGTAAATTTATATCAAATTAGAAAAGGTTGCCACATTGTAAATATCCATAGTAGTGAACAGATGCGTCTGCAGGCACCGCAAATATTTTTATGCTCAGCAACTTTCCATCTGCAAAGGAGGAAAGACTGAAAGAATAAATGGTACAATGGGTTTGTTCCTGATGGGGACACATTAAGCTCTCAAGAAGAGCCTGCAAGAGGCCTTTGAATCCTTACTCAGTTGTGCTGGTTTATAAATACTTAGGGATTAGCTGCTTATTGACAACTAAGCCTGGGAAATGTCTCGCATGTGGTACCAGTTCTTGTTAATAAATGTTAAAATACTTATCTATAAAATTCGGTGCTGATTAGCTACAAATCCTGAGCAAACTAAAATCCAATTCTAAGAACAGCTTTCAAGTTTGGGAGGTTGTCGGTCTGTTTCAGGAAAGCACAAGGAGAAGCACTAATTGTAAGGCACGTTTAAATATAAAGACTCCGCAGAGCATTCAATACTTCCTTATGTGCATTTTCAGTAGGGAAAAAATAGGTCTTTCATGAGAAACAATCTCCAAGTACTCCATTCCACTCAGAATTCATAATTATGCTTAATCTGCAGCTCCCCTTGGCTGGCTTACAGGTCCTGTTGGCAGGTAGTGAATGCAAAATCATTTTAATGGGGGGTCCTCTGGGAATGGAGCAAAAGTTTTGAGCATTTACCATTTCACAATGGAGTTTGGCCAGCTGTTGGACACCCCGAGCCCAGGCCCGCAGATCCCCCAAAGCAGCCATCTGCATGGTCAGCTTCAGATCAGCAACCTAGAAAAGAAGAGGCTGCCTCTGAGTAAAGGATGACTCCAGGCTGAGAGCAGGAAGAAGCTATGGGATGGGACCACCACCGGCAAAGCCAGACGGGAAAGCTCTCCTGTGATAGGGCGATGCCCAGTGTGGGGCGCCCCTGTCTGCTCGCCTATTGGCCAAGGGCTGCCCCAAGGGGAGTGTGCTCAGGAGAGCGAGGCCTTGGGAGATAGGAGATGCTTGTCTCCATCAAAGGGCCCATTCAAAGCAGCACTGTCTCCACTACCGGCCCAGGAGCTGCCAAACCGGCTCCGGTTCCTATCCTGTCCGAATATCTTAAAGGTATGATTACGTACAGACAAGCCAGACAGTCTGGGAGCAAGAACGAGAGCATGTCTAATTGTGTGTGTGTGTTCGATATTGACATTTCGTTGTGTGTATTTTGTTTGTATAAATGTGTATTTTATTGCATATTTAAAATAAATTTGATGGGGACTCTAATGTTACTAATTCCAAAGAAAATGTTTTGTTTTTATCACAATCGTTCACTCATTGATTCATCTGCTCCTTCACGTAAACAAATATTCTTGAGTGTTTAGGATATTCAATTAAAAATCACCTGTTTTTCTTCTTCTTCTCCTTCTTCTTCTTTTTAAATAAAGCTGTTGTCCAAGAGAAATTTCTTTAGCTTTGTTTTGAAAAACAACAACAACAAAAACAACAAAAAACCCACACTCATTCTCAAGCTGCCAGCATTTTACAAAGACACTCCACATTGTACTTTTCTCTTTCTTTTGGGAAAAAGATTGTTAGGAAAAATATATTATTTTTCACTCTTGATTTCTATAGTCCCTTAATCCTATATATAATATATATTTCCTATATATAATCATATATATCTATATATATGTATATACACATACATTTATTCATTAATAAAATTATTTATTAAACACCTATGATATGCTGGGCTCTGGACTAAATACTCGGTATGGAAAGAGAAATAGAACACAGCCAGACCTCCTGAAATGCACAGGTAAATGGGAAAGCATGCATGTCAAAAAGAAAAACAGTGCTGGAAGTTATTAAAGTTTCCAATACTCATGTGCATTAGCCATGACAATAACCCAAAAGAAAAATGACCATTTGTACCAGGGAAGGTCCTAGAATAAGAGTCTATAGAATAGATCCCATTGTTATGCTTTAATTTTAATCAAAATTAATGTGTTTCTGAATTTTTATTTACCATCTTTATTTTATTTTGGGCAAACCCCATAATTAAGTCATGATTAGTAAGGCTCACAGAATATGGCCAGTAACCCCACTCCAGTTGGGGGCCACAGAGCTCTAGATTGTTCCATGGGGAAGGCTAGAGAGCACAACTCCAATATGTGTGTTTCTACATGGAAAACCTGAGGACCTCACAGCAAGAGGGAAGATGTCTAAGATCATTTGCTAGGATCCTTAGGCACCTTTAGATTCTAGAGAGACCCAAGCAGTTCACTATTCAATTAAAATGAGAAGAAAACCCCAGATCATGATAGCTGGTTTTAAATCACCCCGGGAAACTTATAAAAACACAAGTTGAAAGGAGAGCACAAGTGAATATTTTTTCATTACAGGGAACATTTATTAAATATTCTTAGGATCTAGCATTTTTTTTTGTAATAATAACTGGCTAGAGGATATACTCCCCACTACACACACACATGCGCACGCGCGCGCACACACGCGCGCACACACACACACACACACACACACACACATTGCTGAACAACACCAGTCAATGGTAGGAAAATTGACTTGAGTACCTTCTTAGGTGATGGTTTCACCTGTCTCTGGGGCTCCTGTTTGTTTATTCCTTCATTCAACAAATATATCCTGAGTCCCAGTATGGGGTCGGGTGCTGTATTTGTGGCTCTCAAGGAGCTCGCGGTTAAATGAGAGTCAAAAGTAGTTGGTGTTGAACAAAGTATAATATGGAGTAGAAAAGGTTATAACAATAAACATATGAACAATGCCTATCAGTTTTAATTGATAATAGCAAAGCCATTGAATAAAATAAGAATCTTAACAGTCCACACTGATATAAATAAAGGAAAAAGGAAAGCCAATAAATACAAAGTGACTCACTTGGGGTGAGGTGGAGAAAACATAGCAGACAAGTAATCAGTGCCAAAGAGCAAGAGCAGGAGAGTGTGGTACATGGGGCCCACCTGGATTCAGGTGTTCCTGCATTTGCTTAAGACCAGCGCAGGAAGTGGGGCGTCTCAGTCGGTTAAGCAGCTGCTTCAGCTCAGGTTGTGATCTCAGGGTCCAGGGATTGAGCCCCACATTGGGCTCCCTGCTTAGTGGAGAGTCTGCTTCTGCCTCCCCCCTGCCCCTTCCCCTGCTCATGCTCTCTCTCTCTCTCAAATAAATAAATAAAAATAAAAATAAAAAAGACCAGTTCAGAAGGTGCAAGATGGTCTTCAGTAGCTGCTCCTTCATTCTGCTACTCCAATGTTTTGATTCTACTTCAACAAGTCTGAATGGAGTTTTTTAACTGTGGGGTATCGGAAATCAAAGAAAACTGCGCAGAGTCTAAACATTGTGGCTGAGTTTTACATAGGTTTCCCAAAGCCTGTATTGTAAATGGAGGGGCTATCACCTGATCTCTAATACTGCTTCTGTAAATCATGTTCCACGCTTCTCTCCATGACCTACTAGTCAGAAGGCTTCAGGCTGCATCATACTTTTTCTTTCCTGAAGTTTCCCCTCTTTGAGGTTCACATTTACCTTCCTAGACTAAAACTAATCTCTCTCAGTAATGTGGCTAGAAGCCTATTGCCTATGGGAGCCCCCCAGATTTTCCACTCTATTTTCTAAGCGCAGTTTCTACAGTCTAAGAAGGTCTTCACTCACTGCAGCTTCCTTCTGCTACTGCTGTTTCCCGAGGGTCCTATTCTGTACCTTGTTTGCACCCCATTCCTGTGCTCACTCGATAATGTTGCTGAGGCACAAGGACTGTTATTTAGATGGTCAGCAAAACCACAACTTGTCTTCATATCTGTTGCTCCTTGCTTTTGTCTCCTGAAGAACCAGTGCTGGAATTTATGTTTCTTCCAACTAGGTGCTATCCTGACATCCAGGATTGGGTCACTCTTTGCTTCTCCTTTGCATTTTCCTTTTCCTATCTGTTTCCCACTTCCTGGCCCTCTCAGAGGGTACTTTTCCTTACCAGTCAAGGTAGGACTCAAAGTTTTTGTAGCAATGACCAAAATACACACAATATTATATATACAATATCATTTGCTCATAACAATACTGATGCAAACTTCTGAGTCCTTCCAGCTTCATCTACTATCATTCTCCCTTTCAACTAACACATCTCTCCCACACTGACCTGCTTTCGGGTCTTTGAGCTTGGCCACACATCCCTGCCTTTGCATCTTACACTCTTGTTCTCTCTGTCTTTCCCACCCTGCCACCCCCCTCCCTTCCATTCCCAGCTGTCTGAATGACTGACTAATTCTTGTCTTTAGGATCTTAGCTGAAAAGATTTAAAAGCTGCTCTTTTTGCAACATTGGGTTAGGGAATGTAAAAGATGAGCCTGAAAAACTTTATGGAGCCAGAAAGTAAGGAAGTAGTCAAATGATGGTGACATCTCCAAAGAGCATAAGACTAATATGAAGGAGTTCCCACTGGCCAAATCTGGAACATTCAGGTCATCAAAATAAATAATAAGGGTGAATTATTGAAATCCACTTAATGACATAGAATCCCAGAATCCATGTTGATATGAATAAAGCAACAAAGGAAAAGGGAAAGCCAACTAGTAAATGTAGAAGAAATGATAAGATTAAAAAATTACCATTCGGAAATGATCATAATCGGAATTGATTCAGGCAAGAATCACAGGAACTGTGATTAAAGAACTAGTGGATTAAAGTTTGAGAAGGAACAGGATATTTACAAAGTATCTCCCCACAAGATACTTACAAATTCTATAGTAAACATGTTAGCCACACCTTAATCAAGCAACTGGCTGTAGACACCATGTGCCTCCTGATATGATGTTCAACATTACTTCCTTGATATTCCTACCAAGAGTACAAAATCTCAGTCTAATCGGGTGGAAACTGAAGGCATTCCAAAAAAGATTGGCTTCTACTCTTCAAAAATACCAAGGTCATGAAACACAGGAAAGATGGAACTGTTCCAAATTAAAGAACATTAAAGAGAAACAACAACTGAATGCCACATGTGATCTAGAATTTCCTTTTGCTAAAAAAAAAATAGAAAATTGATCAAAACTGAATAATGTCTATAGACCAGGCAATAATATTATATTAATGCTGGTTTCCTAATTTTGATAATTATAGTGTCACTTTGTAACAGAATGCCCTTCTTTTAAGAAATTCAAACTTAAGTATTTACAGATAAAAGGGCATCATGTCTGCATTTCCTCTAAAATGAAAAAGCAGACACTTATACATGTCTGTGCATTGTGTGTGTGTGTGTGTGTGTGTGTGTGTGTGTGTAAGAGAGAGAAAGAAACAGAGAAAGAGAGAGCGAATGTGCTAAAATCTTAATATTGGTGAATCAGGGTACACAGTATTTACTAGTCTTGAAACATTTCTGTAGGCCTGAAATTGCATGAAAATAAAAAATTAAAAGACACACACACATACATACACACAAGTTTCTTCCTGGCTGCCCAGTCATTTTCTATCATTCTCCTGTTTTGATTCTTTGTATTCTACTATTCATATGGTTTGACATTACTCCTGATTCTTATGCAATTAGATTATCTGTAAATTTGCTGTCTTCCCTAATGGAATGTAAACTCACTGAGGGCAAGGAACTTGGATGTCTTACCTTGGTATAAACTAGAGCTAAAACAGTCCATTTCTGCCTCAGAATTGTCTTAGCTGTCTCATTCTATTTAACCTTTTCATTCCGAGTTAAGCCAAACTTATGCTCTTTTTCTTTCTTTTTTTTAATTTAAATTCAATCAGCCAACACATAGTACATCATTAGTTTCAGATGTAGTGTTCAACAACTCATCAGTTGCATATAACACCCCTGTGCTCATCACATCACGTGATGCCCTTAATGCCCATCACCAAGTTACCCCATATGCCTCCTCACCTCCCCTTCAGCAGCCCTGTTTGTTTCCCAGAGTTAAGAGTCTCTCATGGTTTGTCTTGCTCTCTGATTTCTTCCCATTCGGTTTTCACTCCCTTCCATTATGATCCTCTGTGCTGTTTCTTATATTCTACATATGAGTGAAACCATATGATAATTGTCTTTCTTCAACTGATTTATTTCACTTAACATAATACCCTCCGGTTCCATCCACATCAATGTAAATGGTAAATATTCACCATTCTCATGGCTGAGTAATATTCCATTGCATATAGATACCACATCTTCTTTATTCATTCATCTGTCAAAGGACATCTTGGCTCCTTCCACAGTTCGGCTATTGTGGACATTGCTGTTATGAACATTGGGGTGCAGGTGCCCCTTCTTCTCACTACATCTGTATCTTTGGCGTAAATATTGTGCAGTTGTTGGGTCATAGGGTAGCTCTATTTTTAACTTCTTAAGGAGCCTCCATAGTGTTTTCCAGAGCAGCTGTACCAGCTTGCATTTCCACCAACAATGTAGGAGGGATCCCCTTTCTCCACATCCTCACCAACATTTGTTGTTCCCTGTCTTGTTAATTTTTGCCATTCTGACTGGTGTAAGGTAGTATTTCATTGTGGTTTTGATGTGTATTTCCCTGATGACAAGTGATGGTGAGCATTTCATGTGTCTGTTGGCCATTTGTATGTCTTTGGAGAAATGTCTGTTCACGCCTTCTGCACACTTCTTGACTGGATGATCTGTTTTTTGGGTATTGAGTTTGATAACCTCATGTCTTAAATGGAAAAATGTGAGGGCCTTCTAAGTGGGTCTCTACTTCCTTTTTCTTTTTTTAAATATGGAAACCTTATCTGTGTGGTGCTTATTTCCAACAAGAGGACTCAGTTCAGCACTGTAGTCTTCTTCCAAAAGTATCTGCTGGGCCTCTAAGGACATCTATATTCGTAACTTCTGATCTTTCCCAAGAGCATAAGGGCACTGAATTCAATTTGGGTGTCTAGATTTGCTGCGAAGGCATCATCTCATCAAGTAGGAGGCCCCCTCAGCACAAGCACTTGAGCCAACCTGGTCCTCCTCAGAGCATGCTGTCCTGGAGCTCATTATCTATGTGATATGTCTGCTTCCAGCTCTGGCCAGGTCAGTTCCTCTGTACCACCTAACTCCATTCTTCCCCTAGTGTAGTTTATTAATTGGTATAATTAATAGCAATAGTAATCACTTTATAAATGCAAATCGGATTTTAATAATTCTTTTAAAAATCCAATGGCTTTCTTTTAGATTTAGAATAAAATTCAAAACCTTTACCACGGTCTCCTCTTCGATTTTCTTTTCTGCCGTTCTCCCCCTTTCTAGCTCAGAACCACTTACATCGCTGTTTCCTGTGCCTTGAAAACTTTTTCCACATTCTCACCCAATCACTCATGTCTCTACTCAAATGTCCCCTCTAACATTCTCCTTTCTCTATTTTAAAGGGCCTTCTCTCCCCCACTCCATTAGCTTTTGCCCCTTCATTTGAATCCTTGAGGGTACGTTGCCTTTTACCTCTAAACAACTTCTTCCTCATTATTACCAGAAATGTTATTTAACCTGTATTTATAGGCCTATTTGTCTCCCTTACAAGAAGGTAAGTGTGGTCAGGACAAGAATTTTGTCAGAATGCCCCTCCCTTTATCCCCCATTCTAGGCATGTATTAGGTGATCAATTAATTTGTATGTGATATTATGATTTATTAAAAAAATGTTATTTGGTCATTCAGATAACCAAATTATATTTCTCATATACATTTGGTCTTTATCCATGGTTCCTGGATAGTAGCTCCCAAGACCCTTGGAATTTCTTGAGTAATAAGAGCAATGGGAGAATCTTTGGTTATAACATTTGGCTTCTTGTCCTCAGTTCCTGAAAATGTTCAAAGCCATGAAAGTACAATGAATGTCTTGCTGTTCCCAACAAGCCACTTTCCACCCCAACTGGGTTTATGTGAATGAGGTGGTTTTTGGAAAGCACCTAAGAATGGGGGCTAGTTGCCAGGGGAACCATGAATAGAAGATTGGGACTTTCAGTCCCATCCTCTGATTTCCAAGGAGGGGAGAGGGGTTGGAGTTTGAATTAATCACCAATGGCCAATGATTTTATCAATCGTGCCTCTGTAATGAAGCCTCTATAAACACCCAAAAAGAGGGAAAGCAGAACTCTTCCAGGTGCCCGTGTGCCAGGCCCCAAGCTCCATGAGGACAGACGCTCCTTTGTTCAGGACCTTGCCCTGTGTATCTCTTTGTGTGGCTCTTGATTTTTACCCTTTAATATCCTTTGAAATTAATCAGTAACCTAGTGAGTAAACAGGTTTTCCTGAATTCTATGAGCCATTCTAGCAAATTAGTAGAAACCTAGGTGGGGTTCATGGGAACCTCTAGTTTATAACCAGCCAGTCAGAAGCACATCTAACAATATGGGCTTGTGATTGACATCTGAAATGGACAGTAGTTTGGGGGAACTGAGTCTTTAACCTATGGAATCTGATGCTGTCTCTGAGTAGATAGTGTTGGAATTTAGTTGAACCCTCAAACAGCCTGCTGGTGTCTAAGAATTGCTTGCTGGTGTAGGGAAGCTTCTGCACACCACGTGCACATTAGAATTGGGTCCAGGAACCCAATTGATTTATTAAATAAATCAACATTTAGTGCCTCCTGTAAGTGGTAAATATACTAAGAGAAGGTTTATAAATAAACATATAATGTCTTTTTTAGTAAAGCAATTTTTATGTCCATCACTGTTGAACTCAGATGTTTTGATTAGTGGACTATAAATTTATTAATGGTAATCACAATGGTTCTATGAAATCTGCCCTGGTCTTATAATTGCAGGGTCACACTAGGTTGTCAGGTTTTGGGGACCCCATGGGGACCCCACAGATATACGTTTTGTTTGGTCAGAACTACTACCCTGTACCTGTCAACCTGGGCTCAGGCCCAGAAGTGGTCCAACCTATGGCCACCACAATTCTTTTTTTTTTTTTTTTTTTTTTTTTTTTTTTTTTTTTTTTTTTTTTTTTTTTTTTTTTTTGTTTTTTTATTAATAATGATTTTTTATTATATTATGTTAGTCACCATACAGTACATCCCCGGTTTTCGATGTAAGGCTCGATGATTCATTAGTTGTGTATAACACCCAGTGCACCATGCAATATGGGCCACCACAATTCTGTGGTTTCCACTAGTGCTCCAACATCTCTCGGAATATTCTTGGCATTCTGTGAGAGGCTTGTTATTTTTTTTTCATGGTTTGGACTGGCCAAAAAGATTTCTGAGGAAAACATCACAGTGATATACTTTCTTAGAAAACAGCAGATTAATTTGTCATCTTTCTCAATTCCTCTTTCAAAAAAATTTTCCCACATTGGTGAGAGTAAGACAAAACATGTGTGTTTAATGTTCAAAAGCCGTGGCTTATATTCAAACTGCTGCAATATTAGTGGGGAGAAATGTAAACCAGCAGCACCTGAAGCCCCTTAATTCCTTCCTGCCCCATTACTTCATTTTATGTACAACGTGTATCCAGTTCTCACATTCCTGCTGATAATCAGCCAAATAAACAATTACCTAAGGAGTCAGTATGGCATACTGGAAAGAGTCCAAATTATAGAGGCATGCAGATTTGGTTTCTAACTGTAGTTCTACTACTGTCCAAGTGACCTTGGATGAGTGACTTAATCTCATTGGCCTTTTGATTTTTCAGAGATTTCAACTTCTGCCTTTTGGGGAGGATTAAAAGAGGAAACAGATGTATGCCACCCAGCGTGGAGTCTGACACATAGTCAACACCCATGGCTTAGAACACATCTGTTGCATTAGCCCAGCACGTAGTAAGCACTCGATAAATATTTGTGGATGAATGGGCCAGTGAGTCCCTATGAAATGTGAACTATAGGTGCCTTCCCCTTGCCACCAGTTCCAGACCCATTCCATTTACAAAATCCTCACAATAGTAACAATACTGTGCACTAAAATTCATTAGTGTGAATGATTTAAAACTGCATCACTTCTACTCACATTCATTGCCAGGAGAGTTTTAGAGGTGGATGGGCTTAGAGGGAAAAAACAAACAAACAAACAAACAAATCTAATCCACTACTAACTTAAAATGAGATTTTCAATCAATGTATAAATCTGGGACCATGCAACACAATCGCTTATTTTACGGGGTTGTTTGATACCTGAAGACAACTTGTATAAACTGAACTGATACAGCAGGTCATTATACCAACTAACAAAAGCAATCGTTCATTCTAACCCCACTGTTCATGGCACAGACTTACAAATATTTCTCAAAATTTATGTTCACCTTTTTCTCCCAGTCACATAGCTAGACTACATTTCCCAGTTTTTTTTTTGCAGTTAGGAGTAGTTATCGACCAAACTCCAGCCAATGGGGAGTGAAGAGAAATGAAGTACAGCCCCTTCAGTTGTGGTCTATGGAAATTCCCACTACTCACTTTCCATACTTCATTTCTTCTGTCTACTAGAATAGAGACAACCCCGGAGTGACCTTAAAAGCTTCTTGTCAAAGATGGTTGTACTTCTCTAAGCCTGAGTTACTGAATGACGTCATGGAGGTGCGCCATTATACCAACTCATTTGTCTGCCCTGTTTAATGAGAAGGAAACAAACTGTTGTATTGAGTCATCATACATTTGGGAGTCAGTTTGTTATAGAAGTTATCCTGCTCTGTTAAGACATTGCAAAGAAGCCACCTTTCCCCATCAATCATCCCTACAGAAATGAAAGAATTTTAAAATCAACCAATGTCAGAGTGGGTACTCAACATACACATAATCTTTAAATTGTCTTTATCTTAGAATTCCTTACCCTTAAAACATTTTCAGACTAATCATAGGAATTATCCATCAGTGTTTGTTTTGCTCTCTCACATTTCATAGTGCTTCAATATATCTTGCACTCAACATTCCTTTTGCTAATACTGAAATAAAGGATATTTATATTCATTTCCACATTTCTAATATCAACTTTTAATTATAAAACAAAGTTACTTCTTTAAAAATATTGCATCCAATACACATTTGAAAAGCTTGCATTTTCTTCCTTTATTCTATATGATGGATTACTTGAGGACAGGGCCAAAGTTTCTTTTTTTTTTTTTTAAAGATTTTATTTATTTATTCGACAGATAGAGACAGCCAGCGAGAGAGGGAACACAAGCAGGGGGAGTGGGAGAGGAAGAAGCAGGCTCATAGCAGAGGAGCCTGATGTGGGGCTCGATCCCAGAACGCTGGGATCACGCCCTGAGCCGAAGGCAGACGCTTAACCGCTGTGCCACCCAGGCGCCCCAGGGCCAAAGTTTCTTATCTATGAATGTTCGGCACATGGTACGGTGCCTAGAATACAGAGGGCACACAATAAATATCAAGTTCCTTGCAATTAGAGAAACAGTCATGGGACGTACATTTTTTAAAGTTTTTTAAAAAAGATTGTATTTATTTATTTGAGAGAGAGAGGGGGAGAGGGAGAGAAAGAATCTGAAGCAGACTCGGCACTGGGTACAGAGCCTGACAGGAGCTGAAACCAAGAACCAGATGCTCAACCGACTGAGCCACCCAGACACCCCAAATACATTTGTATATTAACTCAAAGTTTCTATGCTTTTGTCAACCAATATTGTGTACGTGTCTGCACAGCAATGATATAGACTATTTAAGAAATGAGATGAAATGGAAAAGAAACAAAAGGAATGACCTCTGCTTTAATGAGTCCAAGAAAGACACAACACAACGGCGGTACCAAGGTGGAGAATGCGACCCCAGTGGGGGCTCCTGCTTCACTGGAAAGACTCTATACTACGCTGGTTTTGTGCCTGGTCCATTTGCACACCTTGCTAGTTCTGAGGCTGTTCTTAGGGCTATTTTAAGACTCAGCAGCCTATACGTCTTTCCTTTTTTTTTTTTTTAAAGAAGCTTTCCTAAGCCCTTTTGTTACACAAAGAAAAAGCTGTTTCTCCAAAAATAAAGAGTTGCTGAAAGCCAGAAGCTTTTGATTTAACAGAAAACTCCAAACTCATCGATTTTAATCAACACTAAGTTGGGAGATCTCAGGATCTTAGATTTTGTACATTTCTTAACATCCAGTGTTTAGAGAATATTTAATTAAATCAGCTAACTTGAAAAAAAATAGAGTCAAGGAGAAAATACAGAGAAATATCTTAAGGCTTACATAGAGAATTCTTTTATTCATTGCAAAAGCTGTAGGTTCATGGGTCTATAATCCAAGAAAAATTAGCTCATTCATCTTTAACCATATACGTAGATGTGCCTCTCATATTCTTACCTGCCTAAACTAATTCATAACTGTCAATCAACTTCTAAAACCTTGATTATGTTTAATGACGTCCGTGAGCTCCTCCAGCCACATTAGAAAATCCTCCTAAAAATCATCATATTTCCTTCAGTATCAATGCTCTCCACCTAAATGTAATCTTGTTTCCAAAATGGTATTTCCTTACTTGCTGCAAATCAATATGAGGGGAATTGTGCTGGTTATGAAAATAATAGTCACTTAAATACAACATGAAAGTCATCAGCTAAAAGAATTGACCAATTTGAATCAGTAAAGACATGCAAGGTTGTTTTAAAGATTTCTCATCCTTCTTGGTAGTTTTGGTAATTTTGTTTCCTCTTCTAACACAAAGGAAAAAATATGTGCTGCCATTTGTAATTTGTAAGATATTCTGAATATTGTTCAAGAGCTCAAACTTGACTACAAAAGACCCACAAATCTATCCCAATTGTGTGAAGTAATGACCACATGTGGGAAGGACAACATTTTCAGTCTCCCTTTGAAAGCAAAAATGATCACAATGATCTTTTATATATAAATTTATTTATTTACTTATTTTGTTTGAAGAGTTTTGCACTTTATTGATTTTGTAGTTGAAGATGAATATCATTGCATAATTTAAAAATTAAAATGTGTTTTAAAAGTTGTGGAATGAGGGGCACCTGGGTGGCTCAGTCGGTTAAGCATCCGACTCTTAGTTTTGGCTCAGCTGGTGATCCCGGGATGGTGAGATCGAGTCCTGTGGGGGGTTCTGTGCTCAGTTAGGAGTTTGCTTGAGATTCTCTCCCTCTCCCTCTGCCCTCCCCAACTCTTGCACAGGCACATGTGTTCTCTCTCTCTCTCTCTCAAATAAATAATAAATAAATAAAATCTTTAAAAAAAATAAAAGTTGTGGAATGAAACATTTTATTCTTATCCTTTTTCTAATTCATTTTCCCTACCTTCCCAGTACCCACTATTATTCATTTCTTACATATCCTTCCAGAGTTTCTTTATGCATAGACAAACACAAAATAACTATTATGATTTCTGCATTTTTTACACAAATAGTACCAAGATCTACACACTCTTCCATGTCATCATTCTCATCTGTAGCAAAGAAAATCCTGTGAATATTGCTCACGCTGCCTGAAAAAGTCTCCTCCAGATATTTTTAATAAGAATATTATTTAGAGAAGAAGAGTACTGTGAAGGATGAACACATAATAAAAGGCAGAGACTAAAGTGACAAAAATCTAATTGCAGGGCAGAGGAGAAAAATGTCAGCAGGCTAGGCAACCCGGCAACAGTGAAGCTCTTCCACCAGCTACTGACTAGCCTTGAATGAGTCACTGAGCTTAGGTTCATTTGTAAAAATAAGGTGAAAACAAGACGCATATTTTTAAAAAGTCACTCAACAAATACTGAACAGGTGCCTTCCTACTATGCACCATTCTGTTGCTGGGAAGACAGCAGCAGACTAGATGGAAAATCCCTTCCTCTTACAGAACTTCTATTCTAGTAGGAGGAGCGGAGCATTTCAGGTGGGTGGTGAAGATAATAGTTTAGCTGGTTCATGAGAAGACTTGTGGGCAGAAAACATCTGGTGAGAAGAACAAGAAATATTAAGGAGACACATGAACATGGCAGAAATGCTTAGGAAACTCTCTAGGTCTGCTAGGACCTAGTCATTCACAAAAAAAAGGAGCTGGATTCTTTTTTTTTTTTTTTTTTTAAGATTTTATTTATTCATTTGACAGACAGAGAGACAGCCAGTGAGAGAGGGAACACAAGCAGGTGGAGTGGGAGAGGAAGAAGCAGGCTTTCAGCAGAGGAGCCCAACGTGGGGCTCGATCCCATAACGCCAGGATCACGCCCTGAGCCAAAGGCAGACGCTTAACGACTGAGCTACCCAGGCGCCCCCCCCCCCCCTTTTTTTAATAGAAAACCAATGGAAGTGTTTTTTTTAAATAGATTTTATTTATTTATTTGAAGGAGAGAGTGTGAGAGAGAGAGAGAGCAGGGGGAGGGGCAGAGGGAGAAGTGGACTCCCCACTGAGCAGGGAGCCCCTCAAGGGGCTCCATCCCAGGACCCTGGGACCATGACCTAACCTGAAGGCAGATGCTCAACTGCCTGAGCCACCAAGGCACCCCCCCCCATAGAAGTTTTTAAAGAAGGAAACAACTTGTTCTTTCCTCTACCATGGTGTTCCTAAATGAACTAATTCTTGATTTTTTGTGCAGCACATTTTGAGATATAAAATGAAATCTAACCTTCATCCCCTATCTGCTGGGGATCCCTCTGCTTGTTTTATAAAACGTTGTGATGTTTGAATCATGGCATCTGTTGTGATAAGTCTTTTTGACTATCAAAGTAACTTTCCCCTTCAGTTTTTTCAGATAGGGAAAATTAAGAAGTAAAATTGCAGGGGTGCCTAGGTGGCTCAGTTGGTTGAACACCCAACTCTTGATTTGGGTTCAAGTCATGATCTCAGGGTTGTGACATGAGCCCCGAGATATGCTCCATGCTGGGTATGGAGCCTGCTTGGGATTCTTTCTCTCTTTCTCTGACCCTCCTCTCCCATCTCTCTCTCTAAAATGAATGAATGAATGAATGAATGAATGAATGAATTAAATGTTTTTTTAAAAAAGTGAAATTGTGGATCAATGTAAATGTTATATAAGTTCATGTCTTATTTCCTTCTTATATTTGTGGTCATAAGACAACTCGGTAATTATCTAAGAATCAAGGGTCACATTACTGAACAAGATCTCTTTAGAAAATCTAAAGTATTTTATTTTACTACATATATTAGCAGAGAAAATATTTCCATAAAATAAAATGTATGTGTTTAAAATGCTTCGCTGCTAGGAAAGGATGATTTTCAGTTTTCTGATAAGACATGCATCACTGGAATAAGCTTACCATGTTGATAGCAAAGATTTGGTTTTGCACATCAGTCTGGAGTTACAGAGAACATTTTAACACCCAGAGCAAAAGGAACTGGAGGCATGAATTCATCAAGACAGTAAGAGAAAATTCAAAGCATTTTCTAATAATAGGAGGTTTTACATATTATCTGTGAATTTCTATTAATTTAATAATGATAAAATTCCTTTCTGCCAACAGTTTAGTAACGAGCAGCACTAAAATGATTTAGGAATTGTATATAGAGATATTATATATAATGAACACATAATAAAAGGCAGAGATGTATTATGTGTTCATTATATGAATATTAGTGTAATGAGCACATATTACACATACGTTATATATTACTTATATATTATACATATAATGAACACATAATACATAATATACAAATATTATATATATATATATATATAGTCTTATATACTATTTAGAATATAAGATGATGTCTTCAGGTAGAAGATAAATTGAATATAACCCATCATGCATTACAGCAGCATGATAGTGTAGGTAGAGAAACCAGTATTCATTGACTGGATCCAATATTTCCTGAGCACCTCATATGCCTATGCACTATGGTAGGCGCTGGGACACAAGGGGTCCATAAGACAGCCAAATTTCCTACCATCACGTAGTTTACATTCCAGCAAAGTCATATGATATGTATTGCTCATGTGAACAGTACATGCAAATTTGTCCTTTTTTTCTTTTTAATGCATATTTAAAATAAACACATTTCAAAAAAAATAGTAGTCATTATTTTGTCCAACTTGAGGTGATGGACAGAAATCTTAAGATCAAAAATATATGTAGGCTTATAATAGCTTACAAATATTTTTTGTAGAATATGTTAAAATTTTTTGAAGTATCTAAAAATGTCTTTGCAGCAAGTGTGGTAAGTCTGAAATATCGTGAGGCTTTCTTTTCTCTGTTCTTCCATGTGTGTTTTAAAAAATGTATATGTATGTATATATATATCAAGATAATGACTATTTTAATGCCAGGTTGAAGAGCGTAAAATTGTATCTCTAAAGACAAGTTTTGTTTTCATGGATTTGTTGCAGTTCTAGGATCATTTTCAAAAGTTGAGTTGTTGTTTTTTACAGTATCTTTGCATTCAATGTTCTTTCCTACTGCCACCCTTTTCCCAATTGGTGGGGTGCAAGGGAGAGGAGATACAAAAGACTTTTTGTTCATTTAAAGAAAAAATACTCATGTCTTCCCATGATGATGAATTATCTGGCCTCAGTCTAGACTACCCTATTAAAAATATGGTCACCTGATTCCAACTGCAGTAAGATTCCTTCTGGCCCCTGGCTTGGATCTCAATGTCACTTTATCAGAACTTCCCATACATCACTGACCTGTAATAAGTGGTGGACCCAGGTCATCACCACCCTCAAGCTCATCTCAAGATCCTATGAGAAGTGCAGAGTCCGAAAGTCAAGTTCCCAGCTCCTATGCTTCTAGATATCATATTGAGGATACATAAAAATACAGATACAAAGGCCAGCTGACTTTTCTTCAGAACGCTTGGACTAGCTAAATACATGATACAAATCAGTGCTGGGGACCTAAAACATAACCTGCCTGGAGTCTTCTCCCACACTCAGACCAGAAATGGAATGTTTAATCAGTGGCATGTCTTAATTTGAGGACTTTTCCAGATGACCTCCAAATGAGCTGGAGACTATGAAAGAGCAGTCCTCTTTGGTAATGGGACAGGGTCAGGTAGTAACAGGACTGGCCAAACAAGGGAAGAGAGGGCCATGAGAAGCTGCAAACCAGATTCATGGAATAAAACAGTGAGGTTGCAGGTACAGGTAACCATTGACTATTCATGTAAAACAATTTTTCCTCTCCCTGTACCACACTAGAAAAACACTTCCCCTTCCCATTCATAAAAATGTCTCTTTATCCATTCATATGTGTGAGATTTTGCTCTGTAAATCAGAAGGAAGAGGGGAGATATTGGCAATGGGGAGTTAGGAGGGGAGAGAAGAGGTTCTGGATCTGTCCCTCACTGTGTCTGGCTGAATCAGTTTGACTCACTATAGTGAAGGAGCATGAGAGGCCAAAGTTGAGATTTTATGAGAGTGGAGCATAAGGTGAGATTCTGCAAAGGATTTTATCAGAGTGAGGAAGAGCATACACCACCCCAACCCCGCTCACGTCAGAATACCTGGCATCTGGGGAACTTTCTAGGCATCCAGGGACGTTGGAGTTAGCAGGGCATGGCAATTGCCTAAGAGTTGCCTAAGTACCATGGACAAGGATGAACCCATGGGAGCCTGAGCTGGAAATATCACCAAGGCCAACTGTGTGACAACTTCTGCTAACAGACTGTCTTGTGGGTTCCTGTGAGACATTCATATAAGTGCTCCCCAAAATTACAGAGGTGGGCCTGAAATTTTCTACCAGGAAGATTGGCCTATCAAGCCAGTAGATATTTGGGGCTAAGAGCTGGTACCTAAAAGTGAGTGTGAGCTACCACAAGGAAATTTGGACTTCAGGAATATCAGACTGTACTTTGAGAATTAGGTAAAAACCCCACCCAATTGGACCATAGTGCAGACCCGAAAAATCAATTGAAAGCCTTTCAATAAGGCTCTAGGTGAAAATCCATTTCCTTGTCTCTTTTTGCTTTGCTTGGCTCATTGTCTTCTTCCAGCAACAGAATCAGTACATCTGTTAGCATCCTCACATCTCTTCTTCTCCCTCTGCTTCTGCTCCCATATCACCTTCTCTGCTCTGATGCTCCTGCTTCCTCTAATAGGGACCCCGTGAGTATATTAGACCCACTTGGATGGTCCAAGGGTAATCTCTACCTCTCAGGATTCTTAACTTAGTCACATCTGCAAAGTACCTTTTGCCATGTCAGGTAAGGTATTCACAGAGCCTGAGGATTAAAACCTGGACACCTTTGGTGGCCAATTGTTCAGCCTGTCATAAGAGGATGAAAGAAAAGGAAGGAAGAACACTGGCAGAGCTCCATGAAATCAGATCAGCTCAAATGAAGGTCCAGTCAGCCCAGTAGGCTTGACCTGATTGTAGGAACAAACACATCAAGCTGTTTTTTCCTCATCATTAATCTCTTCTAACTCTGGTCCAAGCTCCCTGGCAATCTCCTGTGGATATGAGTTTTCCTACTTGGAGTGATGCAATAATCAGAATGATGGCCATAGGGGGCACATTCAACAGCTACAAGTCTCATTATGAATTACTGCATTGGTATCTAGGTGTCCACAAGAGCTGTCATAGCTTAAGAATTGTTGATTAGTATAATACTGATCATAGTCATGTGCTAAACATACCTGCTCTGGGCCAGATGCTGAACTAAACAAGTTTATACTTTTGTTTATTTAATTTTCACCATAACCCTGGAGATACTTTAATTTTGCTACAACTTTTCTTTCAAAATTATATTAGCATACTATCCAAATATTAGTCCAGATAATAGACTCTGAGTCCATTTCCATCCAGGTCCTTACTAAGATTTCTCCATCTGGATCTGTTTGGCTCACAAAAGTAGAAAACATATACCGTGTAAAAGATTAAAGGAAACATCACTTTCTTAATTGGAGAAAGAGAATTCTAGAAAGAGAGGTGACTTGGACAGATTTGTAACTCTAGGTAGATCTAAAACTTGAGACCCCTAGTCTCAGTCTTCCTTATTTCATCATGTTGCTTTCCAATCTGATCTAGATTTATGGTCAGGTATCTTCTTATTCTTGGCAAAACCAAATTTCCCCCAGCTTGAGCATCAACTTGCTTACCTGCTTGTTGAATGGAAAAGCGACTTAGGGTTTCATATACTGGCCCATGACATTAATTACATATGGTCACGAGAGTCTTAAACAAACTATCAAAATTGATATTGGAAACTGTGGGAAGTGAGTAAGTTAAGAGAAGCAAAACTTGAGAGAGGCGTGGCATGAAATTTACCTAAGAAAAAAGGCTCGGGGGAAATATTGTAATAATATTAAAAAAAGTTTGATTAAATTTAATTAAATCCTCCAATTAATGTGGAAAGTAATGCTGTAAGAGAATCCCCAATGGAAAGAGCCCTGGGTAAACTAGATTTGCATTTGACCTCAAATTTTTTTATATTTTCAAAGAACAGTATACCAGAGGGTTGTTTTGGGTTTTGCTTTTGAATATTGGCAAACATTACTTTGAAAGGACAAAATTATATAAAAGACATGAACTTTGCAGGCAAACAGCCCTATACCTTGTCTTGCTATTTAACAGAAAAGTGACTTTTGATGATATTGTAATAGGATGCATTGGGACAGAGGGTAATTACACTTGTGGTGAACATAGCATAATGTATAAACTGGTTGAATCACTATCTTGTACACCTGAAATTAATGTAATATTGTGTGTCAACTATACTCAAAAAAAAAAAAAGAAGAAAAGAAAAGAAGGGAAAGGAAAGAAAAGAAAAGAGCAACGTGACTTAGAATAAATTTCTCTTCTTAAGGAGAGACTGCTTCCTGGATCACCCCATAGCATAGCTTCAGGGGGCTCCATTATTATCAGACTCAGACACCTGGGCAACACACAGCTGCGTCTGATGTGGCAGCTCTGATTGTGCATCTCAGTGATGACAGGGTTAAATGTTTTGTACAGCAGAGGGTCTGGTACGAGTTGGATGCTCAGTAAGTTTTAATTACTTTCCCTTCTTGCAACTGCTGAAGAGAAATGAGTAACAGAAGCTTTATGGGGGCAGGAAGCTTTTCCATTTTGTTCACTCCTTTCCTCCAATGTCTACAGCATCTAGATTAGTATTTGGCACATGGGAAATCAAAACAAGAGATCTTGATATAATATTGTTTAGTGAATTAAAAAAATGAGAGCATGTGAGTTTTTGGAGGAAAACTTTCTGCACATGATTAATAAGATACATTCTGTATTACTCTGTAATATCATGCATGACAATATAGAGGAGACAACATATGAAACTTCCTTGTGATAAATTCTGTCTCAGCAGTAATTCTAAAATCACAGGCATGGTTCCTTAGGACGAGTTCTCTCTAGGCTGGGATCAGCAAACTACGTCTGGCTGCCTGTTTTGGTACAACCCAAGAGATAAGATTTTTTTTTTTTTCATATTGAAATGGTAAAAAAAAATCAAAATAAGGGTGATAAGTGAAAATTAAATGAAATTCAATGATCAGTCTGCATAAATGAAATTTTATTGGCACACAGCCACACCCACTTATTTATATATCATCTGTGTCTGCTTTCATGTTACAGTGGCAGAGCTGAGTGGTTGAGTCAGAGATTCTATGGCCTGGAAAGCCTAAAATGTCTACTATTTGACCCTTTCTGCAACAAGTTTGTGGACCCCCATCCTAGATAACATGTTTGCAATATTAATGGGGACCCAACAAAAGGACTATGGAGAACATCGGGAGAGAGTGTCAGACAGGTGCTCTTAGTGCCAGGAAGGCCAGTATTCCTATCTATAATAATAGAACTTCTTTAATACCTGTATGATATTATATAGCAAGTATCTATATTGACATAGTAACATGATAAAATACCTTTTGACATAGGACAGACACCAAAAGAAGAAACAGATGCTTTGACTCCAAAACAGTGGTTCTTAATCTTTGTGAGATGAGCTCTGTTAGGGGATGAACTGTGTCCTCTAAAATTCCTATGTTAAAGCCCTAATCCCCAGCATCTCAGAATGTCAGTGTATTTGCAGATAGGGACTTTAAAGAGGTAATTAAGGTTAAGTGAGATCATATTTGTGGGTCCTAATCTAATCTGACTGGCTATTCTTATAAGAAGAAGAAATTTGGACATATCAAGATATACCAGGTGGACACGCACAGAGAAAAAAGAGTGTGTGAAGAGGCAGCAGGAAGGCAAGCCAAGCAGAGGATACCATGCCAACACCTTGATCTTGGACATCCAGCCTCCAGCACTGTGACAACATAAATTTCTGTTGTTGAAGTCACTCCTGTTGTTATTTTGTTATGGCCCGAGCAAACTACTACACCATAACCCCCCCACAAAACTGTGCCCATGATTTTTAGAAGTGGGGTTGGTCTTGAAAACCACATAATTCTTGGGCTCCTAGATGAGGAACTTTTCCCAGATGATCATCTGTTACAATCATTTGACATTAACCTTAACTTGAGGTTGAGAACTATGTCTTGAACAGATGGCTTCTAAGTTCTGGCAAAGGAGAACTGCCTTATAAAACTGGTTGGAAAAACACATTTCTGTTCTTCTTTCCTTGAGCGGCCTCAGGAAGTCTGTGCCTAAAGAAGCAGCTCAACCAGTGAGGTCAGTCTAATCAACCCTGAGACCAGTGAGGACAGACAGATGTCTCAGCCAGATCACCCTAACCTTGTATGCTGTTCCTGTATGGAGAACCTTGTATGGTATTCTTTCTGGGTGAGTAATTGTCTCAGCCTCCACATTCAAAAGATCTCATCTCTTAGTTTATTTGGCAAAAAACAAAGCAAAACAAAATCAACAAAAACAAAAAAACACCTCTCCTCCTATCTCACCACGTCCGCCAGCTTTTAGTTAACTCCTTACTCTTCCCTGAAAAAGCTGGCGGTCCTTTAGGGCAGCTACTAGCCCAAATAAAATCTACGGAGCTCTTTAGCTAGCTCTTGAACATTCTGATTTTTTTCTCTTTAGCTAAGTGTTTGTCATTTGTTTATGACAGAGTAGGCAGTTAGTTAAGCAGGAGCTGGAGGCCAGGATAATTAGGTTACACATTAGAAGCCTGGAGGCACAACATCCTGATTTTGTAACTTACAAGACCCCTCAACAGCCTGTCTTGTGGCTTCCAAGACCCCAGGGCTAACAAACCTGGAGCCAAAGGTACAGGAGATGCGCTCTCCTCTTCCATCTCTGCCCCAGAGTAACCCCTAGACTCATTATCATTCCTTTGCATTGCGGTTTTAGCCCCTCCCCCCATGGGGGAAGGCTGCCTTGACTGTTCTGATACAAACCTGGTAGGGTCCAAAACTCCCCCTCCCAACCTGTGGGAGGAGTCCCACAAATGATAGAAGCAGCCTCCATGAGAGCCCACCCTGTCTATGACTCAAGACCCTGGCTCACAGAAAAAGAAAGGACCCCTGTAGCCTCAGGGCAGTTGCCCCCTCTGGGTCTGCCCACTCTTCTACCTTGAGAGTGTACTGTCCTTAATAAACTGCTCCACGCTTGCTACTTTCCTTCTGGCTGGCTTTGAGTGCAGATCTTCACACAAATCTTTCCTGGGGAGTCCAAGAACCAAGACCTACATTCACACAGCACAGACTCTCTCTCTGGTAACATTTACTTACCTTGTCTGTTTTGTAAACTCCCTTAAAAAAAAAAAAAAGCCTAGTGCTCAAATGCCTACTGTTACTTGAAGACTCTTATTTGCCTGTCGGAATCTAAGTGTCTCATATTTATTCGCAGCAGCCAAGCAACTGGTGCTTTATTCCTGTCTTCATTCCCCCTCTCGCTCTTGTTTTTGATCAACAGTAACCCGGGCTCCTTTACAAATTTCTACTCCTGGATATTTTATCACTAGCTTTGATCGAAGGTCTTTTGATGTAGATTTTTATAATGTAATTTATCCTTGGTGTATTGTATGTGTTTATCATCATTGGGAAGAAGTCCTTTTAAGCAGGGCTTCAAGGTAGCCACCATCTTTCTTTCACTGTCAAGTTTTAACTCACGTATGAAATGCTAGAGGAGATGTTGTCTCCATTCTGAAGGGTCTAATTAGGGATGAGTTGGCAAATACCTTTACTGTACGATATTTCAATTTGAGTTTCAGCAAACTCCTGGATCGCTCCAACTTGGCTAAAAATAACTCAGCATTATTTCTGTGCTTAAGATATTCAAGTTGAAGAGGAGTGAAGCTTGCTGGTTAGAAATGAGTAATCTGGAAGCAAACTGTTCGGTTTCATATCTCAGTTCCCTGGGACTTACTACGTGACCTTGGGTCAGTTCCTTAAATACACCGCCTCAGTTTCGTCATCTGAATGCAGATTTGTGTCTACCTTGCACAGTTATTATGAGCAGTATATTAATTGACATAGGGACTAGATGATAGTTGGGCACAGAATAAGTGCTATGGAAGGCTTTGCTGAAGAGGAAAATGACCCAGAGCAGGCCCAGGCCAGCAGGCCCCAGAAGAGGAAAAGTTACTAGCAATAGCAAGAGATAACCAGAAGCCCCGCTGGGGGCAAGAGGCAACCAGCCGTTTCCGCTTCTGTAGACAGGCTTCCCTCCAGGAGCTTCCTGCATTGCCCTAACCACTGCCCTAACCACTGTTCCTGCCTAAAGCAACTGTCCCGGCAAAATTAAATCCATCTACCAGCAGTCAGCACAGCCCTTGGAACCTGACCCCCTGCCCTGCCCTATAAAATCTCTGTAACCCTGCTCCCCGGAGCCCAGAATTTCGAGTGCGAGCTCGTCTGGGTCCATTGGCATAAAATAAAGCCGAATTCTACTTCTCTGAGTGTCGCTTGGTTTCTCAACAGTCTGACTAATTTTTCCATATCATTTCTATGACCGCATCTTGTGTGTATCTCTGCTTATACGGAAGAGTTATTGCATCCCTGTAGTTCAAAACCGGATTCTTGCCATGCATCTCTGTTACTGGGGAGATGATATCAGCTCAAGTTGCTCACACAGTTCTACATATTCCTGAATCTGATAGAATCCAAGATAGGACTATTTATTCTCAATTTGACCGTCATGAATTATATAAAAAGGCTCCAGTGTATGTGGGTGATCCTGTTCTAGAACACCGAATTACATTAAAGCTATAGAAATCTAAGAAATCATCTTCCTATTGCGCAATCTTGCAAAGACTGATGGCTAGGCTCCATTGCCTGTGGTTGTGAATCAGTTGGAAATTCTTGTGTTGTGTGTTTGTGCAGTTTAAGATGCCTAATCAATAGGTTTATAGAACTCTGAGGGGGGATTATATTCATCAAACAACATTTTGAAAAGGTGACAAGAAGCGGTAGTAAACTTAAAATAACATGGTTCCCCAGCTGCATTAATTAGGTGGCTGTGAGCAATGCATTCCTCCTCTTTTTGATTTATTCCTCCTATAGTGGTAATTATTTTTTATAAAGTAACAAGACTGGTCCCTCAGTATTCGCAAATATTTTCTAGATAACTCAAAAAGAAAAAAAAAAATAACACCCTGAATGAGGCCTTCAGAGACAATGAGATGAATACTGAAAATGAATGTAGAGGGTTTCTGAACCTATCCTAGTGAACTCATCATCTAACTATTTATAAGAATCTTTAAGACTAGGTCAAATTTCACAACCGGAATACAATCCCAAAATATTTCCACTGGGTTGTGAAACTTTTTATATTTTATATTCTTTAAGCTCTTGTTATGACCCCCCTAGACAACTAAAAATAAAAATTTGATTTTAAGGAGACGTATTTCTTTGTTACACACTGTAAATACCTCGTTTGAACGATTTTGTCACTGAGTGAAGCAGTTGTTTTGGTATTATTTTGAAACGTGTGAAGAGGAAAAAGTAGGATTGTGGTCAGGTTCGGGTGTATTTGTTGTGAGACAGACTGGGTTTGGATGCCACCTCCACCTACTAATAGCCTTAGGCTAGTTACTCAACCTCTCTGAAGACTCAGTTTCCTTATCTGCAAAATGGGAATTACAAATACCTCCCTCACAGTGTTATTGTAATGATAAAATGAGTGATCTCCATAGAATCCTTACGGCCACCAGTGGCCCACCCAAGTGCTTAGTAAGAATAGTCTACTAGGACTTACAGAGTCCTCAGCCTCCAACACCTTAGTATCTGATAAGTATCTCTTCAAGAATCTCGCTTGTTCCAGAAATCTTTAACCAGATTTTATTTTTTGCTTTCTTTAGAAGTTCACTTGATTAAGCAAAACATGGAGGTCTATGCAGCAACCCTGTAAGTTCATTTTATTAATCAGTTTAATGTCTTGAACTAAATTGTCAGCTGAAAAGTTTGTCACTTTTCATAATAGTGTTCACAGGTGTTACATAATTCCTAAACTGATTTCAGGCACTTTTTAATGTTGACTAGGGTTACAGAGAAGTAGTCTAGGACTGGGTGGTGGGGAGTGTCTATGAATCCCTCCTCTGTAAGCACCCTTGTCCATCCAGCCCTATTCTAGGCACAGTGGGAAATCCAAAAGAAGATGACTGTCTTTCTCCAAGAGATTTCAGATAAGGTTGAAAGAAAAATAATTGCAAGATAATAGGGTTGTACATAATCATAAAGAGAATGTTCTATAAGAAAGAGGTGGGAAACCATATAAGGTTCTATAACTATAACTGAACTGAATCATTTTGAACTGCACTGTCTGAGCAGGCTTGGCTGAAGAGGGCTGGGTCCCCCTTGCTCGCTGGCATGAGCGGAAACACATTAGAAGCTAAGTGAGAAGACCATTGTCAGAAATGAGCATGGAAGGAGGGAAGGCAAGAAGGCGCATAATTAAGCCCAAGACCAGAGCATTTGCTTGGTGGGAAGTTAGGCAGAGGCAAGAGCCAAAAGGCCAGGGCAGTGTACTGTAGGGGTTAAGGGCAAACCCTTTGGGCTAACCCATTGCTTAGCTTCCTTCATTTATATGCCCTTCCACTTATATCCAAATGACCTAAACCTCCCTAGGCCTCAGTTTCATCATACATAAAACAGAACAGCTATGAAACATAGTTAATACCCAACAACATGGCTTACTACTGACTAGCAATTGTTCCGTGTTTATACATAAAACGATTATTTAATACTCAGAACAAAGCTATTAGGTAGGTAGGTATTTTGTCCCCGTTTTAGAGCTCAGAAAACTGAGGCAAAAGAGATAAAGCAGTTTGCCAAGATCACACAACTGAATCTGACCCAACATCTACCTGATTTCGCAACCCATTTCTCCCCGTTATGCCACCCTGTGAAAGCCCAGCAGGGTAAGTAGATCAGAGGTGGCCTAGAGAAGGTCTTACAGTGTTGACATGGTCCTAAGCTGGACCAGTGGTTTAGCGGCATCAGTACCACCCGGGAATTTGTTAGAAACGCAAATTTTCTGGCCACACCCTGGATCTAGTATTGAACCTGAAACTCTGGGGGTAAGACCAGCAATCCATCAACCCGTGATTTAACAAGCTATCCAGGTGATCCTGATACACATTAAATTTGAGAACCACTGCTCCAGACTAAGTCCTACGGCTTAGAAAAAAATCAAGAAGATAGAAAGGCAGAGGGTGTTTTTACATCTTTTTGTGAAGAATTAAATAGAACAAGTTAGTTAAAAAAGAATTACTGTGGCAATGGCTATGAACTTCAATGTATGGGCTTCAAGTCTGCCCACCAATCGACCAAACTGATGAATACAGTCACTAAATAAAAATATCCTATGAGCGAGAACTTGTGAGGCAGAGCTGCAGTAGCGCTCAGAGGCCACCTAAGGAATACACTGAATAAAACCACAAATACGCATCAAGAAAAAAATAACTTTGCACTGACTGTCAGGCCTGCCGTCTCTGCCCATCTACCATCTAGTCTCAGCTTCTGCCACTCTCTGGCTTGATTACACACTTGGCAATATTTAGCCGTAAACAAATTACAACCTTCTTCCTTATTGCAAGCATCACTAACTTCCATGCCAACTTCCCTTCTCTACCTGGCTGACTGCTGCTGCTATCATGCCAGCCTCATCTAGGCATCATAACCCAAAGACATGACACCCACAATAGCCCCCACTTCACCCCCCACAACACACACACAACTCTCGGGTTGGTTAGATGCCCTCTCTGCTCCAAAAGAAGCTGTCAAAACTGATATACATGCACTCTTCACACTGAGCCATGGGAGAACCCAGTGGTACAGCATGGGGTTCCTGAAGTTCAACTTCCTAGGTACACATTTAATGCCACCAATTACTTGCTTGAGCAGTTATTTAACTTCTTCTTTTTAAAAAATTATTTAGGGGCACCTGGGTGACTCAGTTAACTGACTCTTTTTTTTTTTTTAAAGATTTTATTTGTTTATTTGACAGAGACAGAGACAGCCAGTGAGAGAGGGAACACAAGCAGGGGGAGTGGGAGAGGAAGAAGCAGGCTCATAGCAGAGGAGCCTGATGTGGGGCTCGATCCCAGAACGCCGGGATCATGCCCTGAGCCTAAGGCAGACGCTTAACCGCTGTGCCACCCAGGCGCCCCTAACTGACTGACTCTTGATTTCAGCTCAGGTCATGATCTTAAGGTCATGGGATCAAGCCCCGTATCGGGCTCCGTGCTCAGCAGGGAGTTTGCATTTCTCCCTCTCCCTCTGCTCCTCCCCACCACTAGTGTGCAGGCATGGGCACTTTCTCTAAAATAAATAAATAAATCTTTAAAAAATAAATAAGGTAGTTATTTGTTATATATTTACTTGTTTGTTTTTACTTCTTTGCGCCACGGTCTTCTCATCTATAAAGCAAAGATGAAAAGAAGATGTATTCAAAATATTCATATGATGCATATGCTTCCTGTAACGCCAACAACAGTATAGTGATTTATGTTTTTGTGCCTAGCACGGAGTCTAGCAAATAGCTTGAAGATGTATACACACACTTGTTGAAACTAAGCCAGATATAAATGCCCATCTCTTCAGTGGACTCCTTCGCAAAGGTATCAAATGCTTTCTTTTGTCCTATGGACCTCTTTGTCAGTGTGGTAAACTCCATGAATTCCTTCTCAGAAGAGCTTTTTAAAATGCATACAAGGAAATGTGTTTAGGATTAATTATAAAAATTCCAATTATATTGAAATGCAGTCATTGAGATATGCAAAAAATACATCTGTGACATAGAAATATTGTGCATCCTTTCTATTAAATAACAAAACCTAGCAACAGCTCTAACTACTGTAATTTCAAAGAAGTGATACAATTTACACCAGATGGTGAGATATCGTGACGACTGTAGCACAATGTGAACCTAACTGGAGCGCACTGGCAACAAATCCACAGTTGCTGCAGAGACCCTGGTGGCGTTTTGCTTCGAGGGATCATTGAAGGAAATGCTAAATTCCCACTACAGGTTAGTGAAATACTGATGCGATGTTTCGCTGCTAAGTTCCCAGATTCTCTTAAGCCTAGATTGAAGTCCACAAGTTTGAAGTCTGATTTATAAAAACCCATGAAGTCTACTAGTAGAGACTGCAGAGAAAATATATGAAACTCTTTGTCATGCCTTCCTTAATCATGACATTTATGGGCAAATTCAGCCCCCACACGAAGATGGGTAAGGACGGACCGGTATGGCTGATTGGGCCGGACAGCGGACTGGTTGTGATGTTTCAGAAACAAAATGGCCTTCAAACGTGGTCCAATTTGGAAACTTCCTCTTTAATGGCTTGATTATTGTCTTCAGGAAACGTAAATATGATACTTTGGCGTTTGTTAGAGGAGAAATATACCCCACTTACAATGCTGGCACGGTGTCGAAGTGTGAGGCAATTTGCACTAGAGAAAGCTTTCTCCTTTGGGCCAGAGCCAGGAATCTTGATAATGCTCCCTTTTTATCTGAGTGAATCCTGGACCATCATGGCCTTGCTAATATGTTCAACCTCTTTTACCTCTAATTCCGCCTTTTTAATAAAATAGCAAAATCAAATAGGATTCCATATACCCAATTGCTATCTTTTAGGTGTCATTAATGAGCACTATTTTTGTGTAGGGAAAAGACCCAGGTAAGGTGAGAGGGACACTCAGTAATTATACCAGTTATAATGCCTCAAAAGCCTAGAACTACACCTTCAGTAGAGAATGGAAAAGCATCTGGATAATTCTAAATTTATATTTTTCTTTAGATCGTTGAAATGAGACGATGTGTTTATTTTAACAAAAATGGTAATGGGGCATGAGAAAAACAAGACTTCGATGAGCCCCTTCCTTGCTAAGTGACCTTGAACAAGTTTGTTGCACTCATCTGTAAAAATGAGGATAGCACCACATTCCTCAGCGAGATGTTGGGAGGGTTAAATTGGATATTTGGTAAACTACAAAGCACCATGAAAATAGTCGTTCTAATTACTGGAATACCCGTATTGTTTCCACTTTGTCGGTAAAGAACTATTTGTATGTAATGGTAAAAAATTATGTAATACATGTAGGGTAAAAACAATTTAGTTTAGAGGAAGTGAAATAAGCACATTTCAGAAAATTACTATCTTTTTGACAGGTTGGGAATCACAACCAAAAAAAATTTTTTTTCATATAAACAATAATTGAATTGTTAATATCTAAAGTTATTTGTTTCAATGTTAGTGTGAAAGTGGTGATGATCCGAAGACTGTACTTCTCCATGAAGACTGCCATAGATATACTCCCAACCATTTACTAAACCCGAACAGATTGTCAAGTGTAAAGTTTTACAAGACATGTTTTGTGTTTGAGGATTGGTATCATATGCTTGGTGAAAAGAAGGAAAGCTACTTTAACTCAGCTGCTGGGATTTTTTTTTTTCCCTAAACATCTAAAATATCAAACTGAATTGGGCCATTGTTTAAAGTAATATTAAGGTCAGTTTTCTCAGTGCTCAAGGGCTGTATGATCCATGGAGCAATACAGAGAAAAATGTTGTGCACCATGATTGCCTAGGTACAAAATATGTGACTCATGAAATCCTGGACTAAAATGAAAAGAAGTTCCAAGTTCCCCAAAAGATGAAGAGTAGACATTTGTCCTTATTTATATTATAAATTGTAGTAGAGACATCGCTCTTGAACTGTCATTGTACTCTTAACATTCTGTTCCTTAACTTTCCATTCCACACAATGTTTTGGACTATTAACTCTGGCCAATAGGAAGGGTTCAGTTATGAGTTTTGCAGTGTTATTGGTCTCGTGGAGTTTTTCCTTTTATTATTCAAAAGAGCGGGGCATTTCTGAATAAACAGTGACAAGCTTCATAAAACTTACAGATGTGAGAGATTTATGAGCACGAATGAGAAACCCAAGCGGCATTCCTGTTGCTGTATGATTTCAAAAGTCCTCTCTTCCAACATGCAGTACTACTAAAACTTAGAATAAAAATATGTAATGACAATACCATATAAATTTTGTCCCAGAAATTACAAGTTTGGATTGACTTATGCACTATGAATGTCTGAGGTTACAGTGTACAATTATTTTTAAGTGACAACACTTGCTTCAGCCTGAAAAAGGAACCCTGCCATCTAAAGTTGATGTGTTTTTCAAGGAAACGAGGGTTCACTTCAAATAAGCAGTTTGAGGCATGCACTTTTAAAAATTGGAGGTTGTTTCCCCATGAAAGTGGGGTCTGATTTTCTCACAGTTCGTCTTCAGGGCCAAGTCACGTGGCCAGAAGCTGAACGCGGGGCGTTCGCTGAACCAGGTGGACCTTATTTTTACAGTCTCACATCCAGTTCGCTGTCTGTCATCACACGGACTTAATGTCAGGAACTGACAGGTTTCAAATATTGATGGGCAAACGTTGGCGGATTCAGAAACTTGGAACTTACCCAAAATATTCAAATCTCGCAAGTCTGTAAAACCAGTCAGGAAAACGGACCGTTTGGTGAAATGTCCACAGCCTCCTATTTTCACATGGGATTTAAAAAAAAAGAAAGAAAGAAAAAACAGCACAGGAGAAAACTGCCCTTTTGATATTTTCACTCATGCTTTCTTTGAAGTGTGAGCACAGGGCTTTAGAACCTAGTTTGGAATAGGCAATACACTTCTGCAAGAGACAGAATAGATTTCTTCAAATGTATTTGGCACTTAAAAATTTACGTGAGAGTATTTTTTATTCATTTTGTTTTCCTTAATGCTTTTTTCCCCCTATATTTTTCTACACTGGTGATGTTCAAGAGAGAATATGAAATTCGCTCTGTACTTCAGAGAGTGTGGTGACCTCTCAAGCCTCCTGTCTGCATGGCCTTGTCTCCTTTTGTGACGAGCACACTACCTAGAGTCATGTATGTCTCAAAGAAATCCAGGTTGCTTTTTCGCTTTGTTGCCTACTCTATTTTTTTTTTTTTCTCTCCTAGGAGTTGAGGGAGGAAAGAAAAGTTACCATTGTGCTGGTTCTGGGTATAAATAGAGTGTATGTAAGCTCTCACACAAAGATCTTGCCTGGAACGGCGATTTGATTTTCTTAATTATTCTGCGCCAACAAATTGCCCATTTTTTGAACTAATACTGCAGAAGAGTTGATTGCCTAAGAAAACGAGCAAGCATCTCATACCACTTACGTTCTACTGTGTGTGTGTAAGATACGGATATAGAACCAGGGTGTGTCTACTTGAAATTCTAATGCTGAAGGAGAAAGCAGATTTCAGGATTTGAATAATTTCATTTAGCCAATAAAAGGATAAATCATTCTGCAACAGCTATTCTTCCTTGACGTGACTTTGGATTAGAAACGCAGTCCATCTCCAAGCGGCACTTAATGCAAATGCTGACGCCGCGGCGTGGCTGATCACATTAGAGCCGCGGGTTAGTGGATCACCTGTGCGGCAGTGATGAAAAGATCAGTGAGTTTTCATGCTGAGATGAAATGATGCACCGCATTGTATCATGTCATCGGCAAATGTCATTTTAATAGGACTACAAATCATTAGGACATCAACAACCTCGAACAAATCTTCCGGATATTTAAATGCACGGATTCTTCCCTGGAGGCCAATGAAAGATGTAAAACCAAAACCAAAACAAAACAAACACAAAAACAAAGAGGACTACCTGGTCAGAGAGTCACAACGTCTAAATAACAGAATTTCCCATTTGTTTTAAGCTGAAATCGAAGTTATATGGGCAGAGGACAAGGGACGCGGCTTTCATGAGACTGGGGGTGATTAATTCCCAAACAACTTAGAATCAACCCTCAACCTGTGTGCTAGAGGCATGGAGAACAGTGGCGCAGATTTTTTTTTAATGGCAGGAGAGGGAGGGGAATAATTACAGGTCCATGGTTCATATCTCCTATCCCTGGGATCAGAAAGAAATAAATAGCCCTAGCCAGTGAAGAACGCAGCCCACGCTAGTTATCAGACAACCTAGACTTCTATAATGCGTAGGCAACCAAATCTGACATTTTTCTCATGTTTGAATTTTTCGAAAATGCCGGTGATGCCACCCCGTAGTTTCTTGGTCACAATGTTCTATATCCTATCTATGGGGATAGATAAAATTGTATACAAAAATTGTTATCTGTTGTATGGTTATATACAAAAATAAGCACAACAGATTAAACAGCCCAGATTCCAGATTTTTTTAAAATCCAAGTTGAATCAACCAACAAAAAGCAGATGAGAGCTCAAGATTGTTCTAGAATGCTATGATAACTACATACTAACTGTGGCTTCTTTTTTTAAAGGTCCATGTTCTGCCTAAAAAAAAAAAAAACATGTAACATAGTACATTTAAAACATTACAGTAATATTTTAGATGTGCTTTTATCACTTTATTTCAAATTATTAGAGACTTAGACAAGAAAGAGGAAAGGAGTAATAGAGTAGAAAATCAATTTGATGTGTCCTTTGGGTGCCCTTTAGAAAGGTATATTTAGAGCAGCCCTGAAAACACTTATTACTTAAGGAAGCCATCCTGTTGCCTTATTAAAAGTATGGAAAAGGCAAATATGAAGCCACAAATGCAATGATTAGAACAACAGAAAACTTTAGGAAAGCCAGAAAAAGGAATCTTGGAAATGTGGGCTGAGATTTAAGTTGAATTGCCTGGCGTGGAAGCTCAATTGGTGGGCTCCTGAAGATGACCGCAGACATAATCCACCCAAGAGCATTCGGAGGCTTACGTCTTTGGAGACTTTCAGGACCCAAAAGTGTTTATGATGTGTTCTGTCTGCAGACGAGAGTCTGTGGTCACACTTTAAGCTGTTTTGAGTGCAGAATTATTTCAGATTTAAAAAGACAACGCCATGTAAAATGGCAAAAGACTACTCAAAGCATAATTTGGCAGAGGTTTAGGAAGGAATGAAAATGGCTTATTTTTTCTACCACGGTGGATTCTCCAACCTCCCTCACTTGGCAATCTAATCATCGGCACTTACACTCACAAAAATAAAATATTCTCCCACAATTACAAGTGGGGTATCCATTATACTACCCGATACTTTTTCCATGGAGAAAACATCGAAGGGCTCCCCTTTTATCAATTGTTTATTTAAAAATACACAAGTCTCTAGGGGAAAACCCTTTTTGGCTTATCTCCTGTCTTCTCTTTCAAAATGATTTAGCTACTGTAGGGGCTGAAGTCAGCTGCTTTCTCCCAGTGATGAAGACTGATATCATACTATACAGTGGAAATAATAATATTGCTTGATTACCTTTTTTTCATCTTAAAGCCTAATGTAACTTCTGTTCTGACAACTGATATTCTTAGCTTTTGTTTTGTTTTGTTTTTAGAGAAAGAGAGCATGAGCAGTGGGGGGAGCGGCAGAGGGAGAGAGTCTTAAGCAGGCTCTATGCTCAGCATGGAGCCCAGCAAAGGGGTTGATCTCAGGATCCTGAAATCAAGAGTTGGATGCTTAACCAAAGAAGCCAGCCAGGCACCCCAGACAACTGATATCTAACCAACTCGTAAGAATTGATCAATGCATAATTTATTCTTAATATTTTATTCTTGATAATTTCCCAAGACTTGAAATCACCATATATGTGAAGAAAAAAATATGTATATATATTTAGAGAGAATATTTGTGTGTGTGTATATATATACACAGAACCTCTTGGGGGTTAATTACTTAACAGAAATACACATTAACCTTATATGCCAATACCCCCAGAACAAAACAATTTTGTAAAACTTAACTTTAAAGAACTTACTTTACTTCATTTTAAACCATATCATTGCAAGAATGAATTCTAAATTGTGTAGGCTTAAGAGACTGGCATTACCTAGATGGACAGGATTTTGCTTTAAGCAATGATTCAGCATATGAAGCACAGCTCATGGAGACTCCTAGAAGGTGTGAATTCTCAAAGACAATTGTATTGAAGACTGTGCTTCCTCAGGATTTCCTTAGGATTCTCAAAGTCAAGAGTGAAGTAGGAACAATGCCTGGATTGCTCCCCATTGTAGGTTAATGAGATAAATCTTTCTCAAGAGGCTGCATGGGGTAACTCAGACTTTGGATGTTGGAGAGCTGGAATTTTTTTTTTTAATTGTGTGGCCTAATATAATGTTGCCAAGTTTTTATTACAGGCATTAAAGACATTGATATTAAGAACTACTATCCATTAACATTATCATTTCTAAAATGTTTCATAATCAAGGACATGCCTTTAAGTCCATATACTTCTTTTTTTAATTATGTTGCTAAAAAAGAATGAAAACTTGATCGTGGAATTCCATGTATCCCTTTGCCAGCATTAGTGAATCACTTAGGTGAGTACACTCAAGCTTTATATTCCTATACCTGGATCATTCACTCATGAATTCTTCCACTCTAAAGCTATTTAGTTAGAGTATTTGTACCTGTCAGTTCTTGGACTAGGCACCGACAGAGCTTGAAGACCAAGAACAGACACCATTTCTACCCTATTTCATAGGCTAGGAGGACACAGTCCTAGCGCCTTTTAGCTGTGTGACCTTCTGCTAATCTCTGTTTAACAACTGTGAGCCTGAGTGGGTGTCCTCTTAGGTACGAGAATAAGAATGTCCCCACTACAGAACTGAGAGGCTAATCGATACCCAAATGGCACTCAGCTGATGAGAATGACTATCCCCAAAGATCATCAAATGCTGTCTGAACAAGGTGTTTTCCAGGAAATGAAAAAGTGCAGACTGTCCTTAAGATGCTGTTGGTCTCGCAGACCCTCAGGAAGACACGACGATGGCACTGTGGAACTTCCCAGGGCCACCGACATCCCATGAGGCATCCACAAATCTACTAAACATGTTTCACGAATAATTTGGCTGGCTATTGGGCAAAGGTGCACAAAACTCCCTCTTAGAACTATAGGAAAGAGCCCGAAGAATTGAGATACAATCCGAATGCTATCATAAGCAGGCTCTGGAATTCCATTCTTGTTAAGGGTTGTACAGCTTAGAAGAATCTAATAAAACATCTGACAAAAGCAATAGATTCAGGCTGACAGTGTGGCCTGGAGGCATGTGTTCCCACGGAGTAGGGAAGTTACGATGTCACGAAGTCCTCAGCCCTCTTCCTCACTCTGCCTGTAAGGGCTGGTTGTGAAGTGGTGAACACACTGTCAAATTTAAACGCACTGTTAAATAGATACATATGGAACAACTTGTTTTCTTTTTAAATTTTTTTACTCACTTGACATGGACTCCATAATCAAGAAACTAATGTAGTCTTCCCCAAAATTGTATTAGGGCCCTTGACACCCCCTGTATCTTCACGTACACACAAAGTACAATCTTGCAGAAACCTTAATATAATTCACACAGAAATGAGATTCTAAATGTTTCTCAATGAGATTAGTAGGGATTCATTTTGCAGTCTCCCTCCCGGGCTCTCCTTTCCCTCTTTATCATAATACTGCTCATGACTTCAGTCCCACAGATCTGCTCATGTTTGTATGAATCTTACTCTCAGAATCTTCCTTTTCACTAAAGCATAATGGCCTTTAGGGGTTCATTTATTTTACTCAGGGCAAAAGTACCAGGACAAAAGGTAAGAATCTCATGGACAGGTTAGGGATAAGAAGTTTCTAGAAGTTGCTCCGCAGGCGAGGTTTTGCTTGTAGGG